>NC_091793.1:39535000-40160000 GCF_041296235.1 Equus asinus
TCAATGTAAAATAGAATGATGCTAAAATAGTACTGTATTATAGTAAAAAATATAGATTCTTCTAATTACTTCTTTTTCAGTTTTAGGTATTTAACACCACTGATTTAAAACTTGTTTTTCAACATGGTACCATAATAGTATACTTATTTACTTTTACTCATACATAAAATAGGAATTATAATGGCCCTATTATCCCACATGGTTGTTCAGAGGATTAAGTAGACAATGTATAGATACCACTCTGTAACATACTAAATGAATGAAACATATTTATTGCTGAGTCAGTATGCTCCCTTTCTCAACAGAGTGAATTTGTGCAGAATGAGTGGGAAAATCAAACCAGAATGGAACTGCTAGGGTCGGTTATAAAGAAGCATATCAAATGACCTAGATCATGTTTTCCAAATTCTGCTTTGTGGATCACTAGTTGTGATAAATGTTAATGGGTTTCTAGCAGTGGTAGTGGGGAAAGGCTATGAAAAATCCTTTAGTGAGGAAAAGTGTTTAACTCTGTATTTCCCCAGTATATTTGACCATGGAAACCTTTTTCTTCTTTTCGCAAGAAAGTTACTCAAAATGAGTATTCCATAGAGATTAGGACATTATGCTTGAGATGAAGAGAGTAGACTTTCTGGTTGGGACTTATTGATTTATTAAAATATCCAAATTGTGAATTTGACATAACATTAAGTCAAAGAACCATAACTGCCTTGTTCATCTGTATATCTACCACTTCATCTAGCTAATTCCTGTGTAAACATAAAGCTCAATTTGAGTACCCCCTTCTTGCCCTTTTCCCAACCATATTCAGTTAATTAATTCAAATAATATTTATTGAGCACTAATTATGTACCAAGTACTGTTCTACATGCTGGGATTGAGTATTTAATAATAATCATCATAATAATACAACACAGTTCTTATTCTCATGGAACATCCATTCAAGTTCCATGAAAGAAACAAGTTCCATAGGAAGAAAGACACTAAACAAATCAACACAAAAATGCTAATTCAGGAATGAAAAATGCTATAAAGAAAAAAATCGTGTAAAGGAGATAGAAAGTGAAGTGGTCAGTGGCTACTCTATATTCAGTAGTCATAGAAGGCCTCTCTTGTAAGGTGGCATCTGAATAATGACCTGAAGGAAGAAAGAAAATGAGCCATGTATGTCTCTGGGAGAAGGACTTTCCAGACAAGTCTATGGTAAGTACAAAAAAACCTCAGGCAGGAGCTATTTGGCTTATCTGAGGTAAAGCAGGGAAGATGGCATGGCTGGAGTAAAATGAGATAGGTAGAGAATGATAGGCGATAGATTATGAAGTTAAAAAGAGAATCAAGTTATATAGGATATTATATGCCTTTACTATGAGTGAGATCAGAAGACACTGGAAAGTTGAGCAGATGAATAACATGATCTGATTTATATACGTCTATCTGCTGATTTGCAAAAGGATAAGGGCACAACAGTCAAAAGTCCAGGCAAGAGATGTTAATGGCTTATATGAAAGGGACAGAGAAGAGATGGTAAGAGCATCCTGATTCAAGATAAATTTTGAAAAGAAAACTAGAGGAATAATTTTTAAATTTTTTAATCTCAGGACCCTTTTACATCCTTAAAAATTATTGAGAACACTAAAGAGTTTTTGTTCATGAGGGTCATATCTATAAATACTTAATATATTAAAAATTAAAACTGTGATACTTTTAAAACATAAGAATACACAAGTGTACATTTCATAAGCTGCCAGAGCTATGATTTCACTACACATCATAGTGCAATGATGGAAAACTCCATCGGCCACTCATGTACAAATAAGAATGAAAAAGCCAAAATGTCTTTGTATTATTATGAAAATAGTTTTGACCTCACAGACCTTCTGAAAGGGTCTTCAAAACTGCCAAGGGGTCCCAAACCACACTTTGAGAATTGCTGGCCTAGAAGGTTTTCAGATGCATTGGATGTGGGGGTATGAGAGAAAGAAAAGAATCAAGGATGGGGTCAAGTCTTTTAGCCTGAGCTGCCATAAACCGAAATACAAAGTTTAGTGTTACACATGCTAAGCTTAAGATGCTTCTTAGACATTCACTTGAGATTTAGAGTAGCCGGCTGGATATGAGCCTGCTGTTCAGGGAAGTCAGGGCTGGAGTTATAAACCTAGGAGTAATCAGCATATAGATAGCATTTAAGGCTCTGGAACTGGATGTGAGTACAAAGACAGTTGAGTGTAGGTTTAAAAGAGAAGAGGTCTGAGGATGATCCCTGGGGCATTCAATCAATGAATTCCATCAGTGAAATTCCAAATGTTATCTGTTTAAAGCAGTCTCCCTCAATTGACTAAAAGTTCTTTTAGGTCATTTTCATATTCAGATCTCCTCTTATGACAACCAGTATACAGTAGGCACTCAACTATGTTTATTGAATAAATAAAGTAACAATGTGCTATGTGGTACTTTCATTGCCAACTTCTGCAAATTTAAAACAGGCAAGATTAGGAAATTGAAGGGATTAGCTTCAGTTTCATATATTAGGTGTACTATTCATCATGTGGTCCAACAGATTTCCCTGAATTTAGAGGCAGCAGTAACTGGGGGCTTTTCTCTTTACCCAGTGCAAGTCAATAACAAGTGACCTAATAGGAGGGATGAGATTAGATTTCAAATCTCTGTCTGCCACTTAAGACATTTAAAGCAATAATGCCAACTCTACTTTCTGGACTTCATTTTTGTGTGTGAGGAAGATTGGCCCTGAGCTAACATCTGTGCCAATCTTCTTGTATTTTATGTGGGATGCCACCACAGTGTGGCTTGACAAGCAGTGTTAGGTCCGTGCCTGGGATCCAAAGCTGCAAATCCCTGGCTGCTGAAGCAGAGCACACGAACTTAACTCCTACACCACCAGGCCAGCCCAAAGGACATTTTGTTTTTTAAGGAAATTTTCCCCAGAGAAAATTTCATTGAAGTATTCTTATTCAGACTGCCTAGAGATGCTCTAGAGAGAAAGACATGCTAAAGAATGGCATCCATTGAGATTTTTATGCATGTGGTAGAAAAAACCTGAATAATACAAAAGAAAAACAACATTTTAATAAGGTCTGCTGCTGTCAATGGCAGTGTGGGCACAAAATTCAGAGAATTGCTTAGAAAAGGAGATGAAAAGGTTTTTTTACATGTAGAAAGTATTGGTAACAAATAATCTGCCATTTTCCGGTGGATAAATTCAACCAGGATTTCATCAAAAGAAGAGAAATGAGGATGAATAATATTCAATTGGCATACAATTAGCACAAGCTTTACATGGAATGATGGTGATTTTAGTGATTAATGAAGATACAATCCATAATGAATGCTTTCTGGATTCTGGCTTTTCCCTTCCTGCATTGGGTCAGCCTGACCCAATACTGTGCCATTTATCTTCATTGACTTCTCTCACATCCTGTAGCTCTCTTATGCAGATACCTCTAAGAAATGAAATGCTAGAGGTGGGGATCACCGCATATTTAGTCAGCATCATCCTAGGTAGATTCACAAGATTTAGGGAACTTAAAAAGGCTCCCAAATACGCTTCCTAAAAGCCACGGTTGCTATCACTGGAGCCACTCGTGGATGAGACAGCGAGGGTGAGGGAATGTCTCTCAAAGGTCATATTTCAAATGTGGGCAAACATGATTTAATCACCACTATAATAACAAGTTGGGTTGCTATAGCGCTTTACAATTTACACAGCACAATAGCACATTGTATCTGATTTGAGCTTTACTATGTCCCTGAGAAGTAGGCAAAGCAAATACCATCCTCTCCCTGCTGACAAATTGAGGGTCAGAAAGATTACACAGAGGGTATGTGACAGAAGCATGATTAGAATTTAATTCCCACAAAAAGGCATCTACAAGCAAAATTTTGCATATAATTCCATGACCTTCATAGGCCATCTATAGCCTATCCAGGAATACCAGGTCAAGAATACCAGCTCAAAAATACTTGACTTTAGAGATACTGATTTAATTGGTCTGGGATAGGGCCCAGGCATTTTTTTAAAAGCTTCCCAGGAAATTCTAATTTGTCAAGGACTACTGGTTGATTAGTGGGGCCATTTACCTCTCTCAATTTTTTTACTTTCCAAATTGTTCTTTGTTTCACCTAAGATTATTTTCCATTATGTTTTTATCGTTCTGTTTTTAGCCTTCTCCTCTCACTTAATTTTGGTTGCAATACTCCAAATTACTGAACTTAGTTTTCTTAGGTTGCCATCTATGTTTCTGCTCTTCTTCTTTTTTCCAACCTATATTCTCCTCTCAAACATCACTATCCCTCTGGAATATGAATATTCTATCTTGAATATTTTCTCCCTAATTAGTTAATTAACATTGACCAGAGTTAGGAGACCAGAGTTCTTCCAGTCACTGGCTGTGTAACACTGGGAAAATTATTTAACCTCTCTAAGTCTCAGGCCCAATCAATAAAATAAAGAAAAAAATACTACCTTGTAGGCTTTTTATCAGAAATAAATGAAACACATGCTCAATAATAGAAATAAATGACTCAATACTCAATAATAAAAATATTTTAAAAGATTAGCTCTTTGAAGATATTTTTATTCCTTATCTATTTTTTGTTGCAACCCAATACAATATTTTGTACTCTTCCTGAGTTATGTGACTCTGCTTTTTACATACCTACTCTCATTTCTAATTTTAAAATTTAGCATACGTATTCTATAACCCCACAGTGCCCAGTAAAATGTTATTCTAGATTTGGTAAGAATTTTATATAACCCCAGTTTATATAATAATGTTCCTTAATAATGAAAGAGAGAGATAATATGGTTTATTATTAAATTACTTTATTATTCGCTCATTAGACAGACAAAAAGTACAGAAGAATATCCAAAATATTTATTTCCTTCAGGTTGAGTTGTCACCTGATCTAGAGTCCATCATGGGTAGGAGTTCAGGAGCACCTCATCTTTCTGCAAATCATCTCCCTTAGTCTGTGGAGAGAACTGGGCTCTCGACTTTTCTCTTTCTTTTCTTTAGGCTTATGGCCTCTTGCTTCTTTTTGATGGGGTCCCTCCTTAGCCCCTCCTTAGCTGTGAAAGAGTGTGGCCTGAAGTTATTTCATTCTGTTGAATTCTACTTAAGATATGATTTAAAGTATGTGGTGGGATCTGGATGATACCAGGAGCACCTCAATACAGTCAGAACTTCCCAATTTTCCAGATTGACTTCCTATTAGTATCCACCCATGTTCCTTAAAATATGTTATTATAATGTTCAATACTAAGCATCTATTTGAATGATTTATCTGTGATATTTATCTGTGAAATAGTCTCTTTTTCTGCTCCACCTTGGCTCACTTCTCAAATGCCCTCTTCTGTTATGTTAGACTTGATTTGTGACATGAAACAAAAAAAAGGAGTGGAAAAACTCATTCAGCTAAAATTACCACAAAAGGTGCAGCCCAAGAATCTAGTGTTTTAACCACTAGTGCTTTATCCAAAGTGTCTTTTGCATCTAGTAATGCCAGAGTGTTTGAACTTTGGAGCTAATCAGATTTAGTCACTCCACCTATTATAAAATTTAACATTTCTGTCCCCATCGCTCCTGTCTCTCCAGTCAACTTTTAGTCTCCTCTTTCCCATTCTCTACAACCAATACTCCTCTCTCTCTTTTGCTAAGACCTTCATTCTGAAGTATATGTGAAGTTACTTAAACTTCCTGGTTCTCAATTTCCTCATCTATAAAATAAAGATAATAATATCCATTCCAAAAAAACCCCATGAAAATTAGACTATATTATATGCTCAAAAAATCACATTCCTTAAGTGTAAACATTTCCCACCATTCTATCTTTGGTACTATCTCCCTTCACCATCAAATTCTATAAAGGACTCTAGAAACTTTACCTTAAGCTCCTACCTCTCTCTCCAAAGCTCCACAGCAATATCTCCAATTTGAATACCATGCCTCACACTCAATAAGTTTAAAAAACCAAATTCATCATGCCACCCTCTCCCTCATCAAAATGAACTTCTGCTCAAGTTGCTCCTATATCAATTAATATCATTCCAAAATTCCAGCCAACCAGGCTTAAATAATTACTCATCTTTGACTCTCTTAGACTTAATCTATCTCTCCACACACTAATGCTTTATCCAAAGTGTCTCTTGCATCAAGTACTATACAAAAGGGATAAAACATCATAACCAAGTGGTATTTATCCTGGAAATACAAAGTTAGATTAACATTAAAAAATAAAACAATGTAATTTATCACATCAACAGAACAAAGGAGGAAAAAAATCATATGATCATCTAAGTATATACAGGAAAAAAACTGAAAAACTTCAAAACCCTTTTATGCTAAAAACTCTCATCAAACTAGGATTAGAAGGGTACATACAAAAAACTTATAGCTTATACTTAATATTGAAATACTGAATGCTTTTCCTCAAAGATAGAGAATAAGGCAAGCATTTTTGGTTTCACCACCTCCATGAACCATTGCACTGCAGTCACTGTTGTAAGAAAAAGAAATAAAAAGCATAAAAATTAGAAAGCAAAGAAGTAAAAAAGTGAAGAAGTAAAACAATCATTATTCTCAGAGGACAGGAGAGAACTCCAAGAAATTTATTTATTTTCTTAAAAAACTACTATAACTTTTAGATGAAATTATCCAGCTGGCAGGATACAAGGATAATATAAAACACAATTGTATTTCTATATACCAACAACAAACAATTCGAAAGTGAAAGTAATAAACAACACTAAAACATTGTCACCTCATTGAGGAAAGTCTTTTTCCATGTAGGAAAAAAGTGAATCTTGACTCTTACTCCACACCATACAAAAACAATTTGAGATGGATCATAGAACTAAATGTAAAAGCCAGAACCAGAAAGCTTCTATAAAAAAAATATGGGAGCATATATTCACCACCCTGACAAGACACAAAAACCACTAACCATGGAAGAAAAATTGTTAAATTGGATCTCACCAAAATCAAAATATTCTGTTTATTGAAAGTTACCATTAAAAAATATTTAAACAAGTCATAGACTGGGGAAAAATATTTGCAGTGCATAAGCCTGACAGAGGACCCATATTTTTTGGAATTACAGGAGAACTGATAAAGAATTACTACAAATCAACAATTAAAAAGTTGAACTCCATTAAAAAGATTCGAATAGAATAGTCACTTCTCAAAAGAAGATATAAGAATGTGGAAATAACCACAGGAAAAGGTGCTCAACATCATTAGTCACCAGGAAAATGCAAATTAAAACCATAATGAGAATCTTTTCACACCCATAAGAATGGCTAAAATAAAAAAATTAAAAAGTCTAATACACCACATGTTTGCAAGAATATGGAGAAACTGAAATTCTTACACATTTCTTTTGGGGATTATAAAATGAAATAAGTACTTTGGAAAATTCTTGAGAAGTTTCTCATAAAGTTAGCTACTTATCTACCTTAATTCCACTCTTTGCTATCTATATTAAAAAACATATTTATAAAAAGACTTGAACATGAGTATTCACAGCATATTAATTCATAATAGCATACAACAGGAAACAACACAAGTATCAATCAATAGGAGAGTAGAAAACCAAGTGATACTATATTAGTCTAATAGAATACTACTCAGCAAAGAAAGGAACATGAGTGAATCCCAAAAACATTACATTTGAGTGAAAGAAGCCAGACACTGACATACACAAAACACACACACACACTGTAGGATTCCATTTATATAAAGTCCAAGAATACGCGATCCTAATCTATGGTGATGAAAATCAGAAAGAAGTTGCCTCTGAGGGAGAAATGGGGGCAATTAATTAGAAAGGGGCATGAGGCAACTTTCTGGGGTGGTGCCAATGTTCTATATCTTGCTTTGAGTGGTGGTTACACCTACATACACAAAGGTCAAAATTCATCAAATTGTATTTTATTCTTCAGTTAAGGGGAAAAAAAGGTACTTCACCAGGAAAACGTTAAAAAAACAAAAGCCATTACAAGAAGCACATAATTATTTAGTAGAAAGAGGAAAACTGGTATGTCAATAGACTTACCTAAAATTTTTTTCAAATGTATTATTTTTTCAAGTATTTTCAAGTACTTTTTCAAGTTTAAAAATAATTTTATTTTCAAATATAAGTAAATGAACCTAGCCTTGTGAATTCATCTAAATAAACTCAGACTTGTATGTTAATGTACTGGAGAGAAACAAACAGAAACCAGTAGCATATAAATATTTCAGTCTCTGTGAATTGCAAATAGAATGCTTCACAATCTGGAGAATTTTAAGACATGAAAGAGCCCAAAGAAGCAAAGGTAAAAAGATCAAATACGGGATGCAGAACTAACAGCTGTGACTTAGTGAGTTAATAAATATGCTGAACAAAATCAAACCCAACAAAGCACTGCAAGTCTGTAGCTTCCAAGTAATTAACACACTAATCAGAAACACATGAGATGTATAATCAGCCCTACTTCACACTGAAAGCAAGGACTCCTTGGTTACAACAAATATTCCCCATTTATAAGTAGAGTTATGAAAAGTAGACCAGATAAAGGCATACATGAGGCAAAGGGGAAGTAACCTAACTTTCTCTATCTAAACGCTATCTATCTGCAGTGAATGAGATGAAAGTTCTGTTTTTATCTCTCTCTTATTCTATATCATTCTTTTCACAACAAGACAGAAAACACCTAATAATAACCAGGCAAAAATGTAAATTCGTAAATAAGGGTTGCATTTACACTTTTATTTTCAAGGCTCATCACCAGTTTTAAGAGTGAAATGATCATTTCAACCATATTATTAATTTTTAATTAGTAAATGAAAAAAAAGTCTGAATACCCACAAGTCAATCTAACTTCACATTTCTTGCACTTCCAGACAGAAAGCCAGAATTAGCAAACACTTCAGAGGATTAAACTTTTGATCAAAATATAGGCTCTTATATAAGCTAACCAATAATTATCTTTTCTTTGGAACAGTTATCTTTCAACAATGTGCCATCCCTGACACACCTGTGATTTGTCAGAACACACCAGGGAGTCCCCCATTTATCCTTCTAGCTGTCCCCCATACATACTCTCTAGTCCCAAAACCTTCTTCTGAAATCACATGTCCTACCCCAATACTCCCTCATAATTACTTCCACTTGACTTTTCTATTCCCTGCTCTCCACAACAAACGAAGAGGCCCAGGCGATCAGAACTCATAGGGAGAAATAAATAATGCACCAAAGGTTCTGAGGTTAAAGGAAGAGTAGCCCAATTGAGGTTATATACCTCAGCTGTTATTGTTTTATTATATATATACTTACAGGCTGCACTGGTTCTAATTTAAATACTATCATACTTAGTTTCCTGACTTTCTAACTTCAGTTTTTCCTTCCTAAATCATCATTATGACATCTGAAAAAGGAACATGGGGTCAGTAACCTTCATAAACACTTAGATAGAAGAAAGGAATGGAATCAAGATGGAATTTCTAGTTTTAATACTACCTCTAGTTTTATTCAAAGTACAAAACAAACTAAAATAAAACAGAACATTCAAAGACGGATTTATGAAGTAAGGTCCCTTAGAGTTGATTAGATTACAGATATGTAGAAAGGAATCTGTTTTTCATTCACTGAATGATCAAATGCATATACATTAGAGAATTTATGTTGGTAGAATTTATGTAGGTATGTTTAGTAATGGATTATATTAACATATATAGGATAACTTCCTAACTAAATAGTTAAAAATGCTGGAAATGTAATAGCTGCACAAAAACACCAGCAACATATTCAAATAATGAGAGAACCAATGATAATAAATGTGACATTTAGTGTCTAAATCTGGGTTTAGTGAGATTTCTTTCCTGAAATAAATGGACTAGATCAAATTTCCCTGAAAAGGAAAAAGGGGTCTTTAAAGACATTTTCCACCTCTCCATGTTAGGACACTTTGTGAAATGTTACCTGTGCCTAAATGAACCTTTAAGTTCCATCCTCATAAAGACGTTGTACAACCTCATGAGGATTTTTCTAACGTCTGAGCAGGACTGAAGGAAACAACTATTATACTAAAGAAAAGAAAGGAAGTTTGAATCAGTTGCACAACCTAGCCCCTTTGGAATGTCAATATCCTTATGCATAACACTATATACATTCCCCTGAAATCGATGAAGGTTAAGTGAAACAATTTATATGAAAGTATTCTATAAACAGTAGTGGATATGTAAAGTTGAAATGCCATTTTATTGATGAAGATGATTATAATAAAAATAATCCAAAATAAGTTATAGTAAAGAAGGTGAGATTTAGACCAAAAATTGCTCATTTAGACCAAAATAGACTTAAATAAATAGATACATTTGTCCTACAAATTGTCTCAAAGGATTTGTTCATACTCTATATCTAAGTAGATAGTGAATGACATTGATTGGATCCAAAGTCCCCTTCTCTTGGATTTTATGAGGCCCATTCAGAATGAGCCAGGTTGAGAACACCATCAATTCCATGTTCTGAGTCCATCTGTTGACAAAAATATAATGCAAACAGCTTTATAAGTGCTATTTTCAATGAAATATCACAGAACAGCTTGTCCCAATGATATTTCTAAAGCTTGCCTGCAAACCGCCTACTGGGAAATCCAACTGAAAGAGAAGAGGGAAGAGAAGGAAACCCATACAGACAAGTGACAGAGATGGAAAGAAAGAAAAAAAACAAAAACAAAAACAAGGGGTAAAGAGAGACTAGGTTGAGAGAAGTGAGCTCTGGAGGAAAATAAGGAGCAACGAGAGGTGCAATATCAAACACAGACAAAATTAGTTAGAAACCATAAGGAATAGAGAATTTAAAGAAAATATATAAAAACAACTGCGGTTGAAGGATACAGAAGTGATCATAAATAATGTAGCATGTCCAGAGAAATGAAGCCCAAAGGAGCAGAAAACATGTAACAGCTCAATAATTGGAATGTAATTATTAAAATGCTGTGAGAGGAAAATGATGTGAAATTGGCCTTTTTCTATGCTTCATTTGTTTATTCATGTAACATACAAATTCATTTTTCCAAAAGCTAACACAGATTTTAATGTCTATCATCAACTCCAAGGGAAGGAAAGATCCTCTTCCAAGTCCCTTCTTTTAACCTAAAAATCCATATACACATCATAACATAGCCCAGGCATTGCAATATCAGTTGTGCATGCCCTGATTCAAAAACAAAATACATGATAGCGCAGATGATGTCATTCTGGGCACTTACCTGGGGTCGAATAACTTTTACAATATTTTTGAGGGCAGTGTCAGGGGACGGAGGTGAGCAGTCAGGTGTTGGGCCTGTTGAGCTGTTTCTATGGTTACTAGTTCCTGGAGCAGTAATTGCTACCTCAGAGGCATTATCTGTGAATAAAAATAGAACTGCCATGAACCTAATCACTCAGTTTACCTTTTCAGACCTGAAATTACTTTCGTGAACATGAATTGAGATTTCAACTTAAAACTGGTACCAATTACAAGATCATAATGAGGACTATGCTCAGCAGTGTATTTTAAAGATAATGTTTATTTAATGCTTTGTTTTCTTTTAGAGTGGTAGATATCACCCTTGTAATAGTCCAGGAAGGAAGAGTATTATTATTCAATTCATAGCAATAGATCATCCAGCATAGCTGTTAAGACTGCCACTATCATATGAATGACAAAATTTTACCTTAACTAAAAAAATATGATTTTTATATGATTGAGCTAAGTTTTCTCCATAATCTTCAAAATTGATCTTTATTAAAGTAAAAGTTTAATATCTCCCTAATTCATAAGACCCCAATTCAAGCCTCCTTAAAGCATTTTTCCCAGAAACCCCTCAAACTATAGAAAAGCATCCCAGTAAATTAACCTTGATGAAAAACTGACATTTGTACAAAATGGTTTTATAATGTGGACAAACATAGAACTATCAACCCCAGATAAACATATATCCCCCTATATGGTCAAAAGTAAGTGAATGAAATTTCAAAAATTTAAATTAATCTTCCATTATGCTCAGTATTGGGAGAGAGAAATAAAGAAAGGGATGACTTTAAAATCAGCAACATGTGTAACATTTTCTTCTTAAATTTATATCAAAACAAAATAACACCAAAGATGCAGTTTTGGTATGTTTAAAAGTACTTGGAAAAGGATGGAAAATGTTCTACAAATAACCCTTGCTAGCACATAGAAAGTTATATTATTTTAACAATTTGGCAATCCTCTATACAGCTTTTTATGGAAACTGTTACAAGATCAAACCTGTATAAAATTTACTTCCCTGTTATGTTTTTAATTAGTTCCCAATACAGTTAGTTGACAGTTAGTTGAGCTGATGCAAAAAGACTGAGACTGCTAATTCTTTACAGACCAGCAAGTTTCTCTCTTCCATGGCCCTTGTCTACAATCTCAAGTGAAAAGCAGTATTTGTAAAGGCACCTTTTGCTCATCAAAAGCAAGGGGATGAAAACTCTACCTACCACATAAAAATATAATTCAGGGAATCCAGAAATAGTCTCATGAAACAAAAAATACAAGTGTGACGTTGAATTAAATGGATCATTTATAAAATAAATCTTAAAAGTGTCCAGAACTCAATCTTTGACTCTGGTTTAATAGATAAGGTGAGATTTGAAACAGCATCTCAAGAATAGGCAGGGTTCTGAATAATAGCAGTTTGTGGGGATGGTCTTCTGAGTAGGATGGAATAATATGAGTAAATATTAAAACAAAAACAAAACATCAGTCAATGAGCTAATGACAAGATGCCCTGATTCTCTCCAATTTGTCCCTTCCTTCTTTCATTCATTCAACCATATATCTCAAAACATTCATCTGGGGGCAACTATGTGTCAGGTATCAAGTCTACGTTCTAAGGTTAAATTAAAAAGAATCTCTAGCCAGGGATTAGCGGGTAGGGAATGATGAAAGGTGGAGCACAGAGGATTTTTAGGGCAGTGAAACTATTCTGTGTGATACAATACTGGTGGATAGATGTCATTATACATTTGTCCAAACCCATAGAATGTATAGCACCAAGAGTGAGCCCTAATATAAACTATGGACTTTGGGTGATAATGATGTGTCAATTTGGTTCATTGATTGTAACGAATGTACCACTCTGGTAGGGGATGTTGATAGGGGGCGGGCTGTGCCTGTAGAGGGGAAAGGGGTGTATGGGAGCTCTCTGTACTTTCTGCTCAATTTTGCTGTGAATCTAAAACTGCCCTAAAAAATAAATTCTATTAAAGGTTTTAAAAATTTCTGCCCTTGAGAAGTACACAATCAAATGTGGCATCAGACATGCAAACAAGTTATAATACAATGTAACTTGAGAATTGATAACAGGTAAATGAAGCATGATGAAAAAACAGAAGGAGGAGCAATCAGACTGTGCCTGGAAAAGAAGACAACTGTCAAAGGCTTCAGTTTTCAGGCAAGAAAGCTGGAACAGAACATAAAACATAAGGGTATGAAGGCACAAAAAGCACAGATGAAGCTGTTATCTCATGTTTTGAAGAAGTTGGAGATAAGTTAAGATGAGATAAGATAAGTTTATTAACATATAAGTTTATACTTAATTCTGTAGGCAAGAGAAATATTGAAGATATTTAAGCAGGGAGTGACATAGTAATAATAATAGCTAATGTTCATTCGATTCCAATGAAATAACGTTAGACTTTATTCTCCTTGTCATTTATCATTTATTCTCTCATTTGTACTTTTCATTGTTGTCTCTCTGTGTTACATTCTGAGTCATTTCTTATACTCATTTTCTATTTTATTGGCTCTTTCTTCAGCTGTTTCTAGCCTGCTATCAAACCATTTTCTTAATTCCAATTATAGTTTTCACCTCTAAAATTTCTATTTGGTTCTTTTTCAAATACACTATGTCACCATTTGGCATTTTACAGTTCCCTAAAAACATTTTCAAGCTTACTTTTATTTACTGGAAAGTGGCAGGTATAGTTGTTTTGTTTTTTTAAATCTGTGTCTGATAATTCCAGTATCTAAAGTCTTGATGGATCTATTTCTGTGTCTCCGGTTCTCACTCATGGTATCCTGTTCCATTGTCTGTCTCATCTTCAATTCTGTGCTACTTGTTATTGAACTTTTTGTTAGAACAAGACATATAACATTAAGTATAACTCTTTGTATTTTAGTAACTGTTAATTCAAAAAAGCATGCAAACTTGCATTCTAATACCAGATGGTGAAGACTGTGGAAAACTTGCCTGTTCAATGTTAGACTATTTAACCTCTCTGGATTTCAGATTCCTTACCTTTAGAAGTAAGGATGACAAATTACTATCCTGTAGGGTTTATATATGCAGATAAATTGCTAGAATACATATGAAAAATGACTAGCACATTATCATATACATAGTATAGGTTTAATAAATTTGAAGGGTTTTTTCCCTATCAAAACAAATATCATCAGAACTAAAATAAAATATGGAAGAGAAAAGCAAAAAGATAAATAGTAATGATTTGTAGATAACACATCTAGAGTAATGACTGTGGGTACTTGGGTAGGGTTTGAGACCAGTATATTTTAGCTGGTAACACAAATTGGTAGAGACAGAATTTAATTCCAGGAATAAGAGATGATCTCTTGAGGAATGATTCACTGCAAAGGCTGGCCCTGTTGACTGCCTTTGTATCAAAGGCAGAAAAACTCCTGGATAGTCCATGCAGACCGTAAAGCAAAAGCTTCTTGAATGTTTCTCATAAGTCATTTTATACACAGTACAAGATAGAGGATAATCAAGTACTAAATTATTTAGAAAAGACTATAAGTGTCTCCATGTTCTGAATCCATGATCTGCACCATTACACAGATAATTTGATTTTATACTACCTTGCATTGTCCATTATCTCTTCCAGACTAGGTTGTATTTTCACAGAGATTTATATTTCCCTTATCCCCTCCATAGCTCTTAGTTCAATGCAATCCTTTAAAAGTACTAAGTGAAATAAAGTGAATAAAGCAAAACCTATGTGTCAATGACAACCATCACAAGTGCCCTTAATTACATGGAGAAAGGTGATATGGCTTTTATAATTCCATGGTCCTTTTGGAGAAAATCCAAATAAGAAGCATATTCTGGAACATACATAAGAGTCTGAGGAAACTGATTTATTCCTAAAATATCCTTTATTATATTTTATTAAAAAAATACCAATTACCCAGTGGACTTTGTAAAATTACAGCCTTTGTCCAAGATAGTTTTACATAGTCAATCTACATTTCACACCTGCAGCTACAAAACATTGCTGATGAAAAGGAAATGAGGTGTGTAAAAACTGCTTAAAGAAAATTACTGAATTCACTTGCAATTTCAGACTGAAATGAAAGGCATCTTTTAGTCAGATTCCCTTACTATGCATTAGATTATGCATTATTACTGACAGTTTCCTCTACAATAACAAGCTTAGGAAAAAACCTCTAGGTTACTTGAGCTTTTAGAAGAAAAGTATTCTATGAATACAAAATAATTCATGTGCAATGTTACAGCGTAGAATTTTGACATCATTCTCTAGCATGTACCTAACAGTTACAATACACCAAAGACCATGCTAGTTGCTATGTGGCTGACAGATAGGACTGAGATTACTTCTAGCTGGGGATTCAGGAAAAGTGTCAGGGGAAGACATGATGATTAAGTAGCTCTCTGACAGATTACTAAAATTTAGACATGAAGAAATGGGTGGGAAGAGCATTCCAAGGGTTGAAAGTATGATGAGCAAAAGGTAGAGATGAGAAAGAGTTAGGCACATTTGTGGAATAAGGAAGAGTTCATTGTGAATAGAATATTCATAGAGGAAATACTAAGGAATGGAGGGGCCATATACAATGAATTTGGGCTTTGGAATCAGACAAACCTAAACTGAAATCCTGGCATATTTAACCTCAGTTTCCTCATTTGTGAAACAGTGATTTTCTCACAGTCTTGTAAGGATAAATGAGGTATGTGTGTATGAATGTGTGTGTTGAACATATTGCTTGGCACATAGTAAGAGCTCAACAAAAGTAGCTATTGCTATTATCATCATATATATGCATATATTAGTAATAAGTATAACTAGGTAGGTGGCTTGTGGTGTTATTGTGGAAAGTCTTGAATGTAACACTAAGTAATCATCAAGTAAGTATTTAATAATTATTCATCTACCAATTCATGAAGTTCAATTTTTAATTGTTGACCTTAAGCCAGGGATTAGCAAACTTTTTCTGCAAAGGGCCAGATAGTACATATCTTAAGCTCCGTAGGCTATATGGTCACCTTCATAACTACTCGACTCTGCTGTTGTAGCACAAAAGCAACAATAGACAATATGTGAACAAAAGGTGTGGCTGTATTCCAAGAAAACTTTATTTACAAAAACAAGTGTGGACCAGATTTAGCTGGTAGGCCATAGTTTGTGGACTTCTGTCATAAGTACTTCCCACGGGAATGTTTCTGCTCTTAGGGTGTTATACTATATTATACATTTACTTTTCCATATTCATATTATACATGAACATTCTTCTCACCACATAATTGCAAACTAAGGTTTTCATTATGCAAGTAAAAATATATTTATCATTTGTACAAAAAATAACATTATATGTAACACAAAGGCAGTGACTTGTATACAATGTGTTCAATAGATGCTCATTGGATGGATAAATGAATGAATGAATAAAACCAACTGAATCTTTTGATTCTAAAGCAACTTGGTTTTAGTAATGGCCCATGACCACCATTTCTGGGAGAGGCAGTATAAAAATCACAAGTAAAATAGTCCTAACATCTTCTGTTTCAATATTTTCAGGGAGAAAGTGTTCACTATGTACCAGGTGAGGAAGCTGATATTTAACAATTCCTTTAGAGAATTATTTGATATTCCAAATAGTTAATGCATTTTACTTTCTCCTAGCAATGGTTTCTTAAGAATTAGCAATTCTTTTAAAATTATTGAAAACTGAAACACTTCAAACTAATTACTGTCACCAACAAGAGCTTTACATATTCAATAATCTTGATCAAGCAGCTACTTTACCAGCTAAAATCTGTGGTAGGCGGCTTCTAAGATGGTTCTGATAGATCCCTGCCTCCTGGTACTCATGCTTTTGTTAAATTTTCACCCCTGGAGTGTGAGCTGAACTTGTTGATAGGCTTCTACACAAATAAATACAGAAGAGTGATGTCACTTCTGGGATTAGGCTATAAACAGACTGCGGCTTCTGTCTTGGGTGTGTTCTCGTGCTCTCCATCTCTCAGATCTTTCGCACTGAGGAAAGCACATAACCACACTGTGAACAGCCTTTTGGAGAGGCCCACATGGCATTGTGAGGAAATAAAACCCTCAGTTAAACAGCCGAGCCAGAAATGAAACTTGTCAACAACCACATGAATCAGCTTGGAAGTGGATCTTTCAGGCCCAGACAAGCCTTAAAATGACTGCAGTTCTAGCCAACAGTTTGACCTGCAGCCTCAGAGAGATCCTGAGCAAGAAATATCCGCCTAAGGCCCTTTTGGATTCCTGACCCACAGAAGCTATGAGAAAATAATTACTTGTTGTTTTCAGCCACAAGTTTTGGGGTAACTTGCAATGCAGCAGTAGGTAACTAATAGGTTAGGTGTTTGGCTAACATTTATAACATAGCCAATATGTTAGATATTTGGGCTATAATGCTAAATAGATTCCCAGCCTTGTTTTGAAGCTGCTGACTACTTAATGGAAAATATAGATGGGGAAATATAGAATTACAAAACTGTGTTATTCATGCTATATGTCAGGCACTATGAGAGCACAGAAGAGTAAGCCACTAACTGATTAAGGGGACCAGGGTGGGGAGTTAGGTTATGGGTAAAAACAGAAAGTAAAGAAGAAAGATTTAATCACAGCCTTGAAGAATGAGTGTCATCACGCACTCAAGGAGGAAGAAGCATTCCAAACAAAGAAAATAGAATATGCAATGGGGCAGAAGCATGAAAGAACATTACGCCTTTGGGGAACTATAAATAGCTCAGCCTGGCCAAAGCAGAGGATATATGTGGAAAGTGAATGGAAATGATGTTGGCAAGATAAAGTATTAAGATGAAAGTTGGAAAGGTGTATGAAAAGAAGAGAAAACAAAATTGACTTTGCAAAAGGTAGAATTTTTCTATTAAAAAAAAGTCAGGAATATTGCATTTCTAAAATTGTTTTCCTCGAGGCTATTGTCAAATACTATTTTCATCTATAAAAAGAACAGGCTACACAGCTATTTTAAAATTCTCTACATGGAAGAGGCCACATTTGTGGGCTGAAAGGTGGAATGATTGACCAGTAACTTGAAGCCCTCATTCAGCATTTGAACTCCAATCTGTAAAGATCTTTAGTCTTACCTACACCAGAAAAGTTCTTCTAAAGAGCCAACAATTCCAGGGCTGAGAGGACATCAAAGAGCCAAGGTCTCAATTCAACCATGTAAAGTAGCCCCATGAATAGACTGTGGTAGGACACTACTCTGTATCCCCTCATTCTCATTCCTTCCCATTCTTCAACCACAGCAGGGAGTGGGTCTTTTAGGATAATTAGGACAACTATATAATCAGAATTATGCTGTAATTTGTGAGCAATATTAGTAGAAGAAAGGCTTGTATGTCTTATAGATTCTCTACTCTGAAGAAGCTCAAGGAGTGAAGAGGAATTCAGGCAGTCACTGGCAGTAGAATTTCACTATCCTCCTCTTAGGATGGTTCCAAGAATGACAATTCTTTGGCCTTGGCTAGCAAGATGGAATAGATTCCTGGGGCAATGCTTAGTAAAGAAAATGAAAGACAGAGGGAGGCCAGAGGTGATGGGCCCCCTCCCAAGGCTGACTTATGGACCGAAGTATAGGCTAATGAAGAAAGTAAAAAAAAAAATCAAAAAGTAAAATATTTGGCCTCACATTGGCAATTCATGGATTCTCTTGTTTTGCTTATATATTTATGCTTCACTTCTCACCTAGATTTCTGTTCTCCAGGATTTATTTATTGGCTTTGAGCCCCACTTTTGGTTTCAGGCTTTCCCTTTGGTCTTGACAACAAATTCCTTTTTCTGGTTTTACTCTCAGTGGTTCCTAGTATTCATCTCCTATATCTTTCGGCTTATTCCAAAATGGTATTTACACCAAGCTGACCAAGACACACTCTAGCACTATCTTGAAGACCTGAACCCCTCCTAAGCAGACACTGACTTCCTATTAAGGGAAGTTAGAAAATGAACTTGCTAAAATGCCAAATGAAAGAATCATAGTAGTTGGAGGTGAAAATGACATTTACCCTTCCATACTAGAGGCCTCAGTTCCAAGATTTTCACATTCACATATAAATGAGTCTAATATCATCAGATTCTGCTGTAGTCTGTGCTAACATATATATCACTTATTGAGCTTCTATTTCCTCTCTTATATTCCTCAAAGCCTTGCACATGTTTCCTGATCTTGCTTTCCAGCCCCAGCCTGCCATCATCTTGGAGCCTTCAGTTTCTTTGTAGATGTTCAGCAGTCACCTAAGCCTCAGAGTGTTCTGATTTCTAGTCATGTGATCTTTGCCTTAATTCTATTCAGGTTCCCATGTCTAAGGCTTACCCATGTACTTCGTTATGAACAGCAACTGCTTCATAGGGGCATTATAATCTCTAAGAACCTATTCCATAGACAGAATATCCAATTATTTCCCTTACTCATGCCACACCTATTGTTCAACCCCACTGAGACCTATAATCCTTTTATCCACATAATTTCATTCAATCTATCAACTCTTTCTATCTTCACTTGTTTACTTATTCGGCTTCGACATAATGGTCCATCATTTAATAATTCTCTTGCCAATAACTATATTCATTCCTTTTGTCATTTTACCACACACTCCAAGCAAAACCCTAATCCTATTTGCTATTAAGTAAGGTATTAAGTTGATACCTTAATGTGCCACCCAAATTCCCCTTTAGATCTGAAAGATTTATTCCCCTAGCTGTTTGAAGTGTTGCTGGCAGACAGTCTTCACTCATCTGCCCACTTTGGAAACTGCCTCGGCTGAACAGAACTGCCTGACCCAAGGTCACACCCCCTTCCAGGAGCAGCCTCCTTCCAACGTCTCTTAACAGAGGAGTATAAAGGCCCTGCCTGGTCACCAACTTGGGATGATTTTGAAGTGATTTTGAAGGACTATCCCAGAGTTCCCTGGGGAGTCTTTGGAGGGCTATGTTAAGAATTCATCGCAAGCTAACCTCTCCTTCTGCCCTGTCCTGCTTCCCTTCCACATTCATTGCTTTTAAGAGCACTCTTAATTGATCTCCTGTATGCCAATCTCCATAACAGAGTCTTCTGCCTGGTGAATCCATCCTGGATTGAACTCAATCTAATTGTTCTCCATGATCTCCTTTGCAATTTTTTTCAACAATCAGGTACTAATCACTGAGAAAGAAAAGCCATTCAACTGCTATAAATTAATGTTATCAAATGATTTGATATGCTCTTACAAATCATTTCCTGTGGTAAAAAAGCCACTCCAATAGAAAAATGGACCAAAAACCAACAGGCACTTCACAAAAGTACAAATAAATGTATAAACCTTCTTCTCAACCTTTGCTTAAAACATTATATAGGAGTGTATGGTTGACATACAATCTTCTGGTTTTGTTTTGATTTAATTAATGTGAAAACAAAATATTCACATGGCTAAATATTCAAACGGCATAATATGGTACATTATGATAAGTGAGCCCAATTCCATCCTAAGGTACTATACCCTGCTCCATTTTGTTGTGAGTTCTTGCAGGAATTCATATGCAAAAACTGGAAAATCATATGCATTTCTATGTGTGTATGTGTATCAACACAAGCCATTTTCTTACACAAATGGAAGCATATGTACTTAAGATATCAGTCTGCATTGGTCTTATCCAGGCTTCATTTTACGTCCCTACCCTACTTTTTTTTTCTACCTTGCCTTCTCATTTTTGGATTTTATGTTTCCTTATTAATTGATCAGGTAATTGAGCTGTAATTAACATAAAACGTCCCTTTAACTAGGTTAAGCAATGAGGACACTGATGATTCCGCATAACAGAGAGTCTAGGATCAGGGTGGCTCCAGCTGCCGAATGCAGGAGCTCTGGCTCCTCTTTTCTGTGGCTCTCCTGGCTGTGCTCTCTCCCATATGATGCGTCATCTCCAGGCTAGACCCAAGATGACTCAGCATCTTCCAGTATTGTATCAGAAATGATACTATCAAAATGAAGAAGGTCATCTCTTCCGTGTGTGTTTTTTAAGAATCTTATTAGTGAGATATGTATCAAATGTTGATGTCCAACCCAATCACTAAGAAGAGTTTGCTTAGACTAATGAGCACTTGCTCCCTGGAAAGTGGGCTACAGACCACCCTCTGGAAATGCATGGCCAAGTAGAGGAGGGTATCTCCTTAAAAAATCAGGATTCTGCTACAAAATAGGAAAGGGATAGAAGGATGGGGGATGCCAAGGAATAAATATTAGGTGGGCAATCACGAGTGTATACTAGACCTCATAAGATTTCTATCCTTTCTACAATATGACAGGAGTGTAAATAAATATATACTGAGACATTCAAATTTATTTTTTATTACATTCTCCTTTCCTTCCAGGCCCTCCTCTCTTCTCTTTTTCCCCCACATTTTTACAAGCTCTTCATGATCTGATCCCTCTTACCTCTCCAGCGTCCATATTTTTTACACAAACTTATTTTTTGGCCTGGAAAATCCTTCTGGCCTTGATTTGTCTCAGGTAAAGAATCATCCTCTCAAAGAGGACTCCCTTGGAACACCTAGTATGAGGATGGAAGGAGAGAAGAGTATAACGAAGAATAAGTATGAAAGTGCAAGTGTGAGTTAAGTTCCCCTCCAATATGGTCCTGTAGCATCCTGTGCACCTGTTACATTGACTATCATCTGTTTGTGTGTTCTTCTTTTACTAGACTGTAAGTTCTTTCAAGGCAGACACAATGTGTCTAATTTGTCTTTATTACAGAAGGATTCATTTTATTAAGAGTCAGGACTCAATTTTTGAATAGTCAGAGTATCATGGACCAAACAATACTTCATGTATGTTTTTAAAATGTGTTCCATATTATTTACTTATTATCTAGGATATATTTGCACAGTACTGGCAAGAAAAAATTTTCAAATATTCAGAACTTAGCAAAGAAGTTAAATGTCCAACTAAAATAAGTTTAAATTTAATTAATGCCCACTGTATTTAATATTCTATAATTTTATTCTAACAGAAAAATATTATTTGTAAAAAAGTTTGCATAGAAAGGTAGAGAAATCTTGATAAAATTTCCTAAATTGTAGGCAAGCACTTATAATCTAAAGATATGAACCATTGGTCTTATTCTCATTATGGTATGCAATATCAGTCGGGATTATTAAGTATTAGGCATTAAATAGCCTACAGATTCTTGTTCATTTCACAATCACTGATCTCAGAAAAGCATAATCATTATAAAGAGGATTTCAAAAGTAGGAGTGACTTTATATCTTTCGTTTCTTAATATGGCGGAAGAAAACGGATAGTAGATCATCACATCATGATTAGTTTTGTTATGGAGTTTGATTTTCCTCTTAATTACTATTACACTTCAATCTAAATAAATTTAGATTTCACGTCAAACTTTGACCTTTTTGGAAAGTCTTGATTCTTTCACTAGTAAGCAAAATTCCTACCCGGGAAAGCTGTCAATTCCTCAATTCCTCTAGTTTTTCATACATGTGACTATAGTTTACTAGATTACTTCTTTTACCTGCCCACAGCAAGATGTGTGTTACTACTAACGTGTGTGCACATAGGCACACGCACAATACAGTTCTGAGGAAAGATCTGTCATGTAAACTAGAAGTGCTATTTCACAGAATTAATGGTTTTTATTCAAAACGTCAGTAAGTTCTAGAAAATTGGATGGAAATCACCAACTATATAAAGAGAGTTTTGTTTTAAATCTGCATTAGCCAGGAACCAATATTTACTTTTGTTATCTGATATTTTGGTGCAAAATATGGCCACAAATTAGTCTTACTCTATTACCATTATCTGAACATGTATTTCCTTTGATATGCTATCATGCTCCTCATATTCATGATTACAGACTACACATATTGAGGGAGAATATGTTGCATGGAGTTACAATTTGTTGAGTTATACTTTGGAAAAAGTTAGATTGTATTTCATATGCTTTCATAAATCAGATTGAAATGTCTCAGGATTCCCAGAAAGTAAATGAGAACCAAAGTATTATTTAATCCTACTCATCTCTCCTTCTCTTTTATACTCACAGCAGGAGTAAAGCTTAACTGGGAGCAAAGATTTCATCTTTTCCTATTCTAGAAGTAATTCTATGTTCACACTATTGTCTTCATTTCTTCCTTATTGAAAAGTCTCTCTATCCAGATGATAGTACCAGAAACAGAGATGAATTTTCTTCAGTCCCATTGCCTACAGATATTTTCAAATACCATTAATCCTAACACTACTAAGGTCCTTTAAAGGCTGCTTTCCTATACATATTCTTTTATCTAAACTGTCCAGATTCAGTAAGTTGTTCATATGTCCCTGTAAAATCAGTGATGCTTTTGCAACAGATTATATAAAATTTTTGTTTGAAACTTAAGGGCATTTTTTTTTTTTTTGCTGTTAACAAAATATTGCTTAAATACTAGCTACAAAGTCTATCTATTTATGGGTGCAAAGTTGCCTAATAATTGGAACCTCAGAAGCCTAGAAGTTTTGTTTTTTTAAAAGAAAAAATTAGGTGTCACAAAAGGTCTCAGAGCTTCTGATGAATGTGTTATAAATTGCATATACCTTTTAAGAGAACTCTTTCACAAGCAACCAGAAGTCCTTTTGTAATTACTTATACTCAACACCTATTTCTGATTTGCAGAGTTATGATGAGTTCAAACATTGTTCAGCATCTCTGAATTCACCAATCAATATGTTAGTCCACAAGTTAGTAATTGGTAGACATAAAACAACATATCACACACACACACACAAACCCTTTAAAGTACCCATTCTTTGGTGCACTGCTAATGGGAAAGAAACATATTAAAGTCCCAATATACTTAAATATTCAAGGTGTAATTCTATAATCTGTGAAATCCCTTCTTCCCCTAAAAAAAGCTCATTTTAGTAATTGTAGAGAAAAAATTACATAGAAGAATAGACTAGCATGCAATCCTGCTTTCACTGTCACCACAATCCATTGTTAAGCTCTTTAGTGGTCCCTACAATAAATGCCCTTAGAATTGACAGTGCAAAAATTGTTACATGGAATGAGAGTGCTATATGACAAATTTTAATCCCATTAATTCAACTAACTGCACAAACCTAATCATCACAGTAAGTTATAATCTGACCTTAAAGAAAATATATCATGAGCTGAGACAAATTTATCTTTATCCCTGAAAAATCAGGAGCTTATTCTTAAAGAAATTTCTCCCTTCTTTCTTTATGAATCTATTCAAGAATGCATAAAGCAATATCTCACGTTACTTTGCAAAAACAGATATCTGATTAATGCATTCCTCATTTTTTACTCTGCTGGCTCCCCAATGCCACTGCGTGGAAGACAGGGCTCATCATAACTCCAACTCAATTACCTGTCTCCTCCCTCATCTTTTCCCACTGCCCCTGACTCATCTTCTATTTCAGTCACAAAAGCACTAGTTCTCAGAATGCATCTACTTTTCCTCTGACATGTAGGTTCTTTTACCTTTGTATAACAATTCACTAAATTTCCTGCCAGGCCCAGCTCAAATACTGCCTTCTCAGTGAGGTCTTCTCTGGCTGTCAGTCAGTAACTCTCTGAAGGTTCCTGCATCACTTCTCCCTATGTCTAAGATTAACCTCATCACATTATAATTATGCACATATAAAGAGTGTGAGCTCCTTGAAGGCAAGAAACTTTTCTCACTTCCTTTATCCCCCAAGACCTAAGTACTAGGTGTTAAATGAATAAATATATGCAAGATATCATATCAATTGATTAGATACTTCAAAATAATCAAGGAATAAAATAATCTTAGTCCCATATTTTGAAAGAAAATGATTTCAAAAACTATTCTAGGATTTTTTAAAAAGGCATCCAGATACCAATAAATCACTGAGTTGCAATAACAATGCCGTCATCACCAAGCTCCTCACAACCAACTTTCCTGTAACATTTATGAAAGTTTCTGCATCAACCATGATTAAAATAAGATACATATTTGATTTTAATCATGTAAAATTGTGCATGAAAAAAACTCCTAGAAGGCAGCACCCCAAATGTTAATAATGCTCATCTCTGGCTGGTGAGATTATGGATTATACTTATTTTTAAAACATTTTTCCTTTTTCTCAAATATTCTTCAGTGAGCATATATTACTTTTATCTATTTATATTTGTTTCAAACATTGCATACATTTTTTAAAAGCATTACAGATGCATTATAAATCTCACTTTTAC
Source organism: Equus asinus (assembly GCF_041296235.1). NCBI lineage: Eukaryota > Metazoa > Chordata > Mammalia > Perissodactyla > Equidae > Equus > Equus asinus. The sequence continues at coordinate 39,560,533 of NC_091793.1, forward strand.
CCTGTCATAAACCTATTCCCCTGCCTTTCAAGAATTAATCACCATTTCAAAGTTGATATGTATTCTATATCTGCACCTTTATACTTTTATTACTTATATACATACTCATTATCTATATAGACATTATATATTTGATATATCGTATTTTACATTTACATAAATAATATCATATTATGTGTACAACTTTGAATCTTGCTTTTTTCACTTAATATTGTTTTCAAGATACATCCAAGTAGATGTTTGCAAGCCTAGTGTTTCACTTTAATTGATGCGTAATGTTCCATTTTACTAAAACTTACTTTGATTCTCTTACTTATGGACATTTTATTTTTTCCCCATTTTTTATTCTTACAAACAACATTGCAATGAATATACTTCAGAGTCTTAAAGTTTTGTTTTAAAGAACTATACCTAGACGTAGAATTGTTAGATAGGAGAGTATGTCCATTTGAAATTCTTAAAAATATTGTTGAATTCTCCTCTAATGTGGAGTATCAATTTATAATTCTATTAGCTGTGTGCAAGAGTTCCTATCATACTTGATATTGTCAGAATTTTTGTTTCATTCTGGTGGATGGATATAAACTTGTATCTCATGATGGTCTTAGTTTAATTTCTCTGTTACCAGTGTTAACTATGTTTATTGGCCATTCAAAATCTGTCTTTAGTTGGTCAAGACAGTGGAATAGGCAGACTCGGAACTCACCTCCTCCCACAGACACAACCAATTTAAAACTATTCTGGGAACAATTACCCTCAAGAGAGAACTGAAAAGTGGATAAAAAAAAACAAGAGAAAGTGCTGATTGAGGTGAAAGAGGAAGAAATTCCTTTCTGGAGAGAAAAAAAAGACACCTTCACAAGCCACAGTGCTTCATGGCTGGTCAGGAGCAATCCTAAGGTACAGAGCCTTCCCTGGAGGAGTAGAGGACCTGAGCAGGGTAGCAGTATTGCTATAAGCATCCTTTGGACTCAGCAAAACTGAATCAAGTATCATAATATCTAGCTTTGCTGGCTACTAACAACAATGGGGAATACCCTCAGAAACGTATCAGACATAATGGGGAAAAATGCCAGCTTTTCAAGGGCCCACACACTAATTTACCCATTTTGGAAAGCAACCTAAAATCACTAGAAAGAAAGGTGCACAGTCCTTTGGTGAAAAGAGACACACCTGATAGGCTCTGGGTGCATCTTGGTGAGAGGTGAGACCTCTCCAGGGACTGAGACATTGGCAGCAGCCATTATTGTGACCTAGTACGGGCATGCTGACACAGACACTGGCAGAAGCCACTGGAGTTCTTCCCCTGGCCTGTTAGCCCATGCTCTGCCCCACCCACTAGAGCATCAATTTAACCCAGCTCAGCCAGGGCAGGCAGCCTTCCCTAGAGACGGGCCCCTCCCAACATCAAGCCCTCAGGCAACTTGTGAGCCTGCATAGACTGGATGCCTGGATCCTTTGCAGCCCAGCCAGTGGGTCCACGTCTGCCAGGCAGAGCATACACAAGGAGCAGGTGGAGTATGTGGGGTGTTGGTGGAGTATGTAGGGCTACTACAGTGGGGCAACTGGGTCTGCTTCAGGGGCTTGGGATGTGTGTGTCAGGGCAGGACTGTGTTGACAGTGTGTGTGGCAGTGGGACTTCTCGGCTGCAGAAGAATTCTGCTTCTCAAACAGCCACATAAGGGATTGGCCCCACCTTCCAAAGGTTGAAACAACTGGGTGCTCCTGTACCTGGGACCAGCTCCACTCAGATGAAATCCTGAGAGAGCTGACAATAGCCTTGCAGGCCAGAGGCTTAAAGCAATTGTAAGACCCTGAGCCTAGCAACCAGCCACACTGGGAACCAACTCACTTAACAGAAAAACTTCAACAGGAATGTGCTATTAGACTTTGCAGCCAACTGTGCTGGGGCTCCTCACACCTGATAAAGTAACTGAAGGGTCCATAGCAGCTACACACAGCTGAGCATTACAACCAGCTGGCCAGGGGGACAGCCTAGCCTCCTTAGGCACCTGCAACAAGAACAACTCTGCCACAACAGAAGGACACAAGTAGCCCACAGAGGGGTCACACCTGGAACATTTGGAACTGGTGACAACATGGAAGCACACTGCTGAGCCTCATAAGGCATCTCTTACATAAAGCTACCGCTCCAAGATCAGGAGACATAGCTGACCCACCTATTACATAGATATAAGCACAGAGAAAGAAGCAAAATGAGGAGGCAAAGGAATACATTCCAAGTAAGTGAACAGGACAAAACCCCAGAAAAAGAACTAAATGAAACAGAAATAAAAAATCTACCTGACAAAGAGTTCAAACAAAAAGCTATAAGGATGCTCACTGATCTTGGGAGAAGAATGGATGAAGTCAGTGAGAACATCAATAAAGAATTGGAAAATATTAAAAGGAACCAATCAGAAATGAAGAATACAATACTGGAAATGAAAAATTCACTAGAAGGACTCAATGGCAGAGTGGGTGATACAGAAGAACAGATCAGCCAGCTGAATGAAAGATTAGAGGAAATCACCCAAGCTGAACAGATGAAAGAAAAAAGAATTAAAAAGAATGAGAACAGTCTAAGGGACCTCTGACAAGGTCAAGCTCACTAACATTTGTATTATTGGTGTCTCAGAAGGAGAAGAGAGAGATAAAGGGGCAGAGAATCTACTTGAAGAAATAATAGCTGAAAATTTCTGACCTAAGGAAGGAAACAGACATCCAGGTACAGGAAGCACAAAGAGCACCAAACAATATAAACCCAAAGAGGCCCACATCAAGACACATTGTAATTAACATGTCAAAAATTAAAGATAAAGAGAGAACCCTAAAAGCCACAAGAGAAAGGCAACACGTTACATACAAAGGAAAGCCCATAAGGCTATCAGCTGACTTCTCAACAAAAACCTTACAGGCTAGAAAGGAGTGGCATGATATATTTGAAGTGCTGAAAGGAAAAAAACCTAGAGCCAAGAATACTCTACATGGCAAGGTTATCATTCATAATGGAAGGAGAGATAAAGAGTTTCCCAGACAAGCAAAGATTAAGGGAGTTTATCACCAAGAAGCCAGTTTTACAAGAAATGCTAAAGGGACTTATTTAAGTGTGAAAGAGAATACCACAAATAGGAATAAGAAAGTTATCGCAGGGGCTGGCCCCGTGGCTGAGTGGTTAAGTTCATGTACTCCGCTGCAGGCGGCCCAGTGTTTTGTTGGTTCGAATCCTGGGTGCAGACATGGCACTGCCCATTGGGTCATGCTGAGGCAGTGTCCCACACGCCACAACTAGAAGGACCCACAACGAAGAATATACAACTATGTACTGGGGGGCTTTGGGGAGAAAAAGGAAAAAATAAAATCTTTAAAAAAAAGAAAATTATCACAAAAATAAGGCAATAAAATCACTGTTAATGGAAAAATACAGTAAAGGTAGCAGATCCACCACCTATGAAGATACTATAAGTCAAAAGACAAAAGTACTAAAATGACCCATTTTAATGATAAGAGGGTAACAGATACATACACACACACACAAAGAAGTTAGATATGATATCAAAAACATAAAATGTGAGAAGAGGGGAGTAAGAGTAGAGCTTTTAGAAAGAGATCAAACTAAAAAGACCATCAAGTTAATATAGATTGCTGTATACATAGGTGATTACAAATGAACCTCATGGTAAGCACAAACCAGAAACTTATAATAAACACACCAAAAATTAAGAGAAAGGAACCCAAACATAATACTAAAGAAAGCCATCAAACCACAAGGGAAGAGAGCAAGAGAAGAAGAAAGGAACAGAGAAGAACTACTAAAACACCCAAACAAAATGGCAATAAATACATACTTATCAACAGCTACTTTAAATGTCAATGGACGAAATGCTGCAATCAAAAGACATAGGGTGACCAACAGGATAAATAAACAAGACTCATATATATGCTGCATACAAGAGACACACTTCAGACCTAAAGACACTCAGAAACTGAAAGTGAAGTGATGGAAAAAGATACTCCATGCAAATGGCAATGAAAAGAAAGTTGCAGTAGCGATACTTATATCAGACAAAATGGACTTTAAACCAAAACTGTAATGAGAGACAAAGAAGGGCACAACATAATGATAAAGGGAACAATTCAACAAGAGGATATAACACATATAAATATGTCTGCATCCAACACAGGAGCACCTAAATATATAAAACAATTATTAACAGACACAAAAGGAGAAATAGACGGTAACACAACAATAGTAGGGGACTTTAGCACTTCACTTACACCAATGGATAGGTCAGCCAAACAGAAGATCAATAAGGAAATATTGGCTTTAAACGACACATTAGACCAGATGGACTTAGTAGATATATAGAGAACATTCCATCCAAAAATTGCAGAATATACATTCTTTTCAAATGCACATGGAACATTCTCCAAGATTGATTACATATTAGGCCAAAAAACAAAAAGTCTCAATAAATTTAAGAAGACTGAAATAATACCAAGCATCTTTTCTGACCAGAAAGGTATGAAACTAGAAATTAACTACAGAAAGAAAACCAGAAAGACCACAAATATTTGGAGATTAAACCAAATGCTACTGAACAATGACTGGGTCAATGAAGAAATCAAAGGAGAAATCAAAAAATACCTGGAGACAAATGAAAATGAAAATACGACATGCCAAAATTTATGGGCTGCAGCAAAAGTGGTTCTAAGAGGGAAGTTTATAGCAATACAGGCCTAACTCAACAAACAAGAAAAATCTCAAATAAACAATGTAACAGTGCACCTAAAGGAACTGGAAAAAGAAGAACAAACAAAGCCCAACATCAGTAGAAGGAAGGAAATAATAAAAATCAGAGAAGAAATAAACGAAATAGAGAGTAAAAAACAAATAGAAACAATCAATGAAACCAAGAGCTCGTTCTTTGAAAGGCAAATAAAATTGCCAGACTTTTACCTAGACTCACCAATTAAAAAAGAGAGAAGCCTCAAATAAATAAAATTAGAAATGAAAGAGGAGAAATTACAACAGACATCTCAGAAATACAAAAGATTATAAGAGAATACTATGAAAAGTTCTATGTCAAAATTGGAATAATCTAGAAGAAATGGATAAATTCATAGAGTCCTACAACCTTCCAAAACTGAATCAAGAAGAAATAGAGAATTTGAATAGATCAATCATATTAAGGAGATCAAAACAGTAATCAAAAACCTCCCCCAAAATAATTCTAGGACCAGACAGCTTCCCCGGTGAATCCTACCAAACATTCAAAGAAGACTAAATACCTATCCTTCTCAAACTCTTCCAAAAAATTGAAGAGCATGGGAAGCTTCCTAACTCATTCTATGAAGCCAACACTACCCTGATACCAAAACCAGACAAGCACAACACAAAGAAAGAAAATTACAGGCCAATATCACTGATGAACATTGATGCAAAAATCCTCAACAAAATACTAGCAAACCAAATACAATACATTAAAACGATCATAAACCAGGAGCTGGCGCCATGGCCGAGTGGTTAAGTTCGCACGCTCTGCTGCAGGCGGCCCAGTGTTTCGTTGGTTCGAATCCTGGGCGTGGACATGGCACTGCTCATCAAACCATGCTGAGGCGTTGTCCCACATGCCACAACTAGAAGGACCCACAACAAAGAATATACAACTATGTACTGGGGGGCTTTGGGGAGAAAAAGGAAAAAAAATTTAAAAATCTAAAAAAAAAATGATCACAAACCATGGTCAAGTGGGATTTATTCCAGGGATGCAGGGATGATTCAACATGCACAAATCAGTCAACGTGATACACCACATTAACAAAACGGAGAATAAAAATCACGTGATCATCTCAATAGACGCAGAGAAAGCATTTGAGAAGATATAAAAATATCAAATATCACATCTATTTGTGATAAAAATTCTGAATAAAATGGATATAGAAGGAAAGTACCTCAAAATAATAAAGGCCCTATGTGACAAACTCACACCTAATATCATTCTCAGTGGAGAAAAACTGAAAGCTATCCCTCTAAAAACATGAACCAGACAAGGATGCCCACTTTCACCACTCTTATTTAACATCGTATTGGAAGTCCTAGCCCGAGCAATCAGGCAAGAAAAAGAAATAAAAGGGATCCAAATTAGAAAGGAAGAAGTGAAACTGTCATTATTTGCCAATTACATGATTTTATATATAGAAAACCCTAAAGAATTCACCAAAAAATTTTTAGAAATAATAAATGAATATGGTAAAGTGGCAGGACACAAAATAAACATACAAAAATCAGTTGCATCCCTATACACTAACAATGAAGTAGCAGAAGGAGAAATTAAGAATAATACCCCATTTACAATTGCAACAAAAAGAACAAAATATCTAGGAATAAACTTAACCAAAGAGGTGAAAGTTTTGTACTTGAAAAACTATAAAATGCTGAAAGAAATGGAAGAAGACACAAAGAAATGGAAAGATATTCCGTGCTCTTGGATTGGAAGAACTAAGATATTTAAAATGTCAATACTTCATAAAGCAATCTATAGATTCAATGCAATCTCTATCAAAGTTCCAACAGCATTTTTCCCAGAAATAGAACAAAGAATCCCAAAATTTACATGGAACAACACAAGACCACAAATAGCCAAAGGCACCCTGAGAAAAAAGAACAATGCTGAAGGTATCACACTCCCTGATTTCAAAATATACTACAAAGGTATATTAACCAAAACAGAATGGTACTGGCAAAAAAACAGACAAGACAGATCAATGGAACAGAATGGAGAGCCCAGAAATAAATCTAGACATCTATGGACAGTTCATTTTCCACAAGGGAGCCAATAATATACAATGAAGAAAGGAAAGTCTCTTCAATAAATGGTGTTGAGAAAACTGGACAGTCACATGCAAAAGAATGAAAGAAGACCATTATCTTATACCATACACAAAAATCAACTCAAAGTGGGTTAAAGACTTGAATGTAAGACCTGAAACCATGAAACTTCTAGAAGAAAACATAGGCAGTACACTCTTCGACATTAGTCTTAGCAGCAAATTTTCAAGTACCATGTCTGACTGGGTAAGGGAAACAACAGTAAAAAATAAACAAATCAGACTACATCAAACTAAAAAGCTTCTGCACAGCAAAGGAAACCATCAACAAAATTAAAAGACAACCTAACAATTGGGAGAAGATATTTGCAAACCATATATCTGATAAGGGATTAATATCCAAAATATACAAAGAACTCACACATCTCAACAACAAAATACTAACAATTCAATTAAAAAGTAGGCAGAAGATCTGAACAGATATTTCTGCAAAGAAGATAAGCTAAGTGTTGTAGCTTTGTAATGGTGAATGATGATGCTTCAGGGCAATTTAGGGGGAAATATAAGAATTTGTGCATCTATTTTCATACCAGAGATTAATCCATGTATGTTTTTCTTACACTCTCCTTGTCCAGTTTGGTATCCAAGTCACACAAGTACAAAGGTAGTAGGTTACCTGTTTGTGCATTGTCTTAAACAGTTTGTACAGGCTTGATATTATCTTTCCATTAAGATTTGGTAAAATTATCTTATCAAACCATCCTGACCATCCATTTTGGTATCAATTTGGTATCTTCTGTTAATGTCTATCATTGTATTCAGTTATGTTTGATAACTTATATTTTTCCATAAAATTGTACATTTGATCTGTGTTAAAATCTTTTTTTAATAAAATCATTCATAATATCATGTTATGGTTTCTTAAAATCTCTCCTGAGACTTTGGTTATATCCTCCCTTTTTTTCTTAATAATATTTATTTCTGCCTTCCTTCTTTTCTCTTGGTCACTCTTGCTGGGGGTGTATTTATATTATTAACATTTTGAAATACTGATTAATTTCCATTATGATTTTGTTTTAATCCTTGAGTTACTTTGAAATGTATTCCTTTTTAGTTTCCAGACTTGTGGGTGAGGGTTCTGAAAAGATGGAAGCTTGCATGTGCTTTTGTAACTTACTGCAACCCACCTAGTTAGTCCAAGCCATGCAGCTCCTGGAGCCAACTGGCTAATGGTGTCTGGAGGGAAGAACAAGAAAGCTGTTACAGGACTGCTTGCCCTCTGGGATAGCTGAGAGTCTTAGAACTAGTACAGGAATGCCCATGGACAAGGCACAGAGTACCATAATCCCAGGGAGAACTTATCCAGTAGAGAATGTGGTACCCCAAGGGAAATGTTGGCATTGGCCTACTTGGTATATGTGGAAGTGTGCACATTCTCCATGACCCCAAGGAACCAAGGACTTGCTGAACAGGTGTTCTAAATTGTCTTTGCCTAAAATGCTGAGAAAGTTTACATAGGCTTTCTCTTGGTGCCTTGACAGGTAATCAATCTGCCTATTGCTATACTGCTGATCCTAAGAGTCAGAGAATTCTAAATGTTTAACTACTCTAGAGACTGCCATTTGTAAAGGCACTGAAGCAACTAAACCTAAGCCCTGAGGAGTAGACCAACAAACAAACAGCACAAAACAAACAAATGCCTAACAAGGCCCAGCAATCAGAACAAAAAAAATTGAGAATGAATCTCTAACACAATAGAGCTGCTAGTAGAGACAGATAAGAATTTTTAACACAAATAATAATATAAGAGCTTTAAAATATTAAAGTACAGCCTATAAAAAAAGACTATGGGAAAAAAGGTAACCAATCAAAAAAAATTCAGATGACTAGAAGTATGGAGGGTTTATTGTTGAAAATTGAATTAGTGCCCTAGAACAGGAAGTAGAAGAAATATATCAAACTACAGAGCAAAAAAAATGATACAATTTATGAATATGGAGATCCAGGAGACCTATTATGCAAATAACAGGAATTCCAGAAACTGAAAAAGGAACAGATGGAGACATAGCAATAATTTAAAAAGTACAATTAAAAATTCTCTTAGTGAATAAAATCCTTAGTCTGCATGTAGAAGTTTCAGGCAAGATTAACAAAAAAAAGATTCACATATATAGTCATATACTAGAAAAATCTCTGTGTCAAGGATAAAAGGTTTATTATACTAGCTTCCAGAGGGAAGTATACATTATTTAAAAAGGACAAAGACATTGGTATTAAACTTTTCATCTGCAACCCTGAAAACCAGAAGATAACGGATTATCATCTGAGGAAAATACTTAAGAAAGAATTCTGGACAGAACAGAGACTTAAGATAGGTGACGTATAAAAGGAAAAAAATGATGATGAAAAATAAAACTATATATCCAACTATAACTATTTAACTATAAATCTATCTGATAGACTCTCTGATAATGATTAAATAATTAATATAAGTATTCTAAATAAACAATCTGAAATAGATGAGAAATGCTATATTAGATATTCTATTAAAATTCCAGAAGTTGGGTTTTTGCAGGAAAGACAGAAGAAGTAGGCGCGTTATTTCTACAATAATTAAAATTATTTTAATTATTGTAGAAGTTCCACATTATAGGGGAATGTCAAAGCCTGTTAGTTGTCTCCCAATATCTGTTCTTCCCTTATCCTATCGTAAGTGAATCCTCCGTTAGCTAGACCCAAGTCTACCTGGAATTCTTAGCTTCCTCTGCAGGAATCATTGGTCATGTGACCAAGTTCCAGCTAAGCAGAAAGGATGGGTGCAACTTCCAGATTATGCCCTTAAAGGAACAAGGTATGGTTTTCCCTTTTCCTAATTCCTCTTCCCTCTAGCTGGAATGTGATGTGGTAAGGGTAAGGTGTGAATGAGAATGCTAACCTAAGGCTGGCAGAGGAACAATGTAGAAGCCTGGGTCCTTGAGCTTATGGAGCCACCATACAACCCCTGGACTCTTTATGTCTAGACTGCTACATGAAAGATAAATAATATCCTACCTTGTTTAAGCCATATTTATTTATGATATCTGTTATAGCCATCAAATTTAAATCCTAATACACAGGGCAAGAGAACTATCAGTGAGGAAGGAGACTGCTTTAGTAGGGTAAACATTTGGTATCTCGTTTTTATCTGATGCTAGAGAAACATATACTTCTTGTTTTCATCTGAGGCTAGAGAAATATATATTTGGTTATGAGATTGTAGAAAGGAAGGTAAACATTATTATTATAATAAATAATAGTAAAAATCCTGAACAAATAAAGGGGGAAAATTACTAGCAACTCAATGAAACCACACAAATAGGTGAAGAGGATCAAGAGGTAAAACTTTCAGTTATAAAATAAGTCATGGAGATGTAATATAAAGCATAGGGAATATAGTCAGTAATACTGTAATAACGTTGTATGGTGATCATTTCATAATGTATAAAAATATCAAATCACTACATTGTATACCTGAAACTAGCATAATATTGTGTCAATTATACTTCAATAAAAAAATTTAAAAATAAGAGAAAAAATAAATAAGAAATGTAAAATGACAATAAAATCAAGTATATCAGTTGTTAACTAAATATATACAGAAAGAATTATCCCCCACTAAAAACAGAGATGGCTACAATTAAGGTGTCAGCTGGGTCTGTAGTCTCATCTGAGGTTTGACTGGAAACAGTTGGCTTCACTCACATGGTTGTTGGCAGCACTGGATTCTCACAGAACTGTTGGACTGAGGATCTTAGCTTCCTACTGGCTGTTGACTAGAGGCTTCCCTCGGTTCCTTGGCATGTGGGCATCTCCACAGAGCAGCTCACAAGATGGACTGTGGTTTCCATCAGAATGAGTAAGCCAGAGAGCAACAGAGAGCTAGCAAGATGGAAGCCAGAGCTTTTTGTAACCTGATCTCGGCGTGACATCCATTATTTTTGCCACATTCTATCCATTAGAAGCAAGTTACTAGGTCCAGTTCACACACAAAGGGAAGGGATTACATGAGGGCATAAATACCAGGAGGTTGAATAATTGGGAGTTATCTTAGAGACTTATATCACAGTTGTGCTTGGAAAAGTTACTCTCACACTACTGTTGGCAACAAAAACAGCTACAGCCATTTTGGAAAGCAAGAGCATTAATGTCAGTACCTCTGGATAGCATGACCATCTTACATTGGTTTGCTAGGTTCTTTCTCAGCTTTAAAATAGAAGTCCTACATCCTGGGAACCCCTTCAGTCCTGGGGCTTGGTTTTTTATCCCACTCTGGAGCCAGGCTCTGGGGGTTTAAATCATCACTCCACACTTACTAGCAATGTGACTTTGGATAAGTTTAATTTCTCTGTGTTTCGGTTTCCTTATCTGTAAAGTAATAATAGGGGCCAGCCCGGTGGCCAAGTGGTTAAGTTGGAGCACTCCGCTATGGAGGCCCAGGGTTTCGCCGGTTCGGATCCCGGGCACAGACATGGCACCAAGCATCAGGCCATGTTGAGGCGGTGTCCCACGTACTACAACTAGAAGGACCCATAACTAAAATATACAACTATATGCTGGGGGGATTTGGGGAGAAAAAGCAGAAAGAAAAAAAAATTGGCAACAGTTGTTAGCTCAGGTATCGATTTTTAAAAAAAAAAAAAGAAAGAATAGCATGTTTGTGGAAACTCAATGAGATAATACACGCAAAGTGTTTGAAGCTATGTCTGGCACATAAAAGTGCCCAACGATATTAGCTACTATTATTGACATTAAAATATACATATCCTTTCACTAGGGTATGCACACAACATTCTTCCAAACTGGGACATTTTTGAGAGTGAAAGGGAGTGCTAGTAACAATTATGCCAGGTCAACAAGCATAGAAGAGAATATTCCCAGGTAACTAGGATGTATGATACTTACATTTGACCCACATTGAAATTTATCTCAGAAATAAAAGCACCTCCATTTAAGAGAAGTGCATGATGATGTTTGTTGCTGTTTTGTTAATAGTGGAAAAATAATTCAAAATGAAATGAATCCTGACAATAGACGTGGAATAAATCTTGATACATAATACCATCATATATTATGCAGCATTTAAAAGAATGAATTGAATGAATATTGATATAAACTGACGAAGGAAATTCTTTGAAATAGTGTTGAGTGAGAAAAGCAATATGCAGGAAAATATATATGGTTCCATTTTTATAGAAGAAAAGGTTTACACCTAGAGGCAAATATTAAAGCTTAAATTTCAGGATTCAGCACTTTTATGGGCCAGTTCCAAGGTTGTGGGGGGCCCTGGAAACGTTTTTGTAAATTTGTAAAAGTACGATATTTTAATTGCAATAAGTTAAGATCTCTGTCTCTTTCAACTTCAATTTCTCTGCTTCCATACTTCTCTGCGTTTTGGGTAGTATTACTGCAGACATTTTTGGGATCTGGCTAAGGAGCAGATGAGTTTGGGATACATTTAATTTGGGTTTAGTGGGATCTTTACAAGGTTCGAAGTCATTCCACGAACAGTCCAGATGTAAGAACGGCTTCTAGGAATACTTCTACCACCTCCGGTGCCAGCTCACCTGGTATGGGACTGCAAGGTCTAAAGCACCATTGCAATACGAGTCATATTGTGATATGAGTGTGTTCTAGAAATATTTGTGTACCAGAAATATTTGTGTAGTTGGAGAGAAAGATTTGAAAAGTGCAGAAGTTAATGTGTGGAAAATTCTTCCAAAACTTACAGCTTAGAAATGAAAGAGGGGTTTTATCAAATTTGACAACAATCCTAAAAATCAGCATGACAGTACCAGTAACAGATTGTGAAGCTGAAAGAAATTTTTCTAGAAAATAATATAAATACCTAATTTTGATAAACCACATGAGAAAAGACTGAATTATTTTATTTTCTCTACAGCAGCATTATCCAATAGAAATATAATTTGAGCCACGTATGTAATTTTAAATTTTCTAGTAACATTTGTAAAGGTTTTTAAAATAGATAAAATTAATTTTAATAATATATTTACTTAACCCAATTTATCCAAAATATTATCCTTTCAATTACTAATAAAATACTTTACATTTCTTTTTGTGTACTAAATCTTCATAATCTGAAATGTAATTTACACTTCCAGCATATGTCAATTGAGACAGAAAACTTTCATTGGAAATACATGATCTGTATTTAGATTTTGTAAAATTACAGATGAAAAAGTAGATTCATATGACCAAGTTATTCCAAACATACTTAAAAGTTTTCAAGTAACTGAATTGGGTGCCAAAAAATCAATTTTACTTTAATATTTGCATCTATATTGACAAAATTGTTTCACTACTTTTAGAAGAATTGATTTGACTTTGACATTAAATAATTTCAGATTCAAAACTATATCTGCCCAAGTTAAGTAAGTTCCCTGATTCAGTATTATTAATAGAAAAGTCAGAAGGATATTGCATAATTTTAAGTTACAAGCTTGGGTCCTGCCAAAAATTGTTTTAAAATGTTTTATTGAACATTAAATTCTGATTTTTAAGCAAATAATTTTCACTGATTCTTTTTGTGACTGTTGAGAGCAAACTTCTTATCAAATTTACTATGTAATTGCTGACTGTACCTCATTATTTTCCACTTGATTATCTTTAAAAAAATTTTTTAGACAACAAACAGCTATTTCAGGTTGTTCTGCCATGGCAAATTATAATTGCCATCATCATGAAATTTGTGACATACTGTATTCCAGTGTTTCTTCTTTTCTTTACTGATCCAGTCATTAAGTGTGTGCAAGGTGGAAGAGGAGAAGTGAGAGGAATGGGGAAGCCCTGATCATTTTAGGAAAGCCCCAGGCCTTCCTTGGTCCACTAGAACTCATGCATGCTGGCCCTCTCAAACTGTGTGACTGCAGAGAGAGGACCTACCGGTTTCTACAGCTAATTCACAGAAAGAGGACAGTCTTTGCTTGCAGACAACTGCAATTTCTATGAATTGTTACAATGAAAGAAAAAATAATGTTGTAAACTAATGGGTACGGTATGATTTTATTTTGGTAAAAAGGAACAAACCCCGTATGTATATACATATATATGCTTTTCCATGTTTGTATGTGTAAGGAGACAGTTAAGGTATATATACTGAGTTGTTTAAATGAAGGTGGGTTAGGAAGTGGGGACAATTCGGTCAGGCAAAATGGGGGAAATAATTAGCACTGCTTTTATTAAATTATGTATTGTATCATAGGTTTTTATTCAGTACCACAAGCATACATTTCTTTTATAATTTGTAAGCCATCCAATACAGAAAAAAACTTTATCAAATACAGTATGATTTATATATTTTATTGCTGATTCATAATTTCATTACATTGTAATCTGAAATTTGGGCTTGATTCTCTGATATGTGGAGACTGCCTCAGTGACCTAGTAAGCAGTCAGTTTTTCTAAATGCTCTATATATGTATGAAAGGAATACATGTATTCTCTATTGATGGCTACAGAGTTCTATTGTGTTGTTTATTGTGTCTATTAAATCAAGCTTGCTAATTGTGTTATTCAATAATCTATATTCTTATGTTTCTTCAGTTATCAATATTCAGAATGCAGTATGGTATATTAAAATCTTATACAAATTATGGATTTCAGTTTTTCTCAAAGTCCTATCAGTTTTGGCTTTTAATTTCAAGGCAAAGTTATATGTGAGAAATGAGTTTTAAAATTTATGACGTTTATTACTTCTTGATATTGTGCTTTATCCTTTTATTATTATATGGTATCCTTCTTTATTTCTTTTAATATTTTTGACTTTTAATTATATTTTGACTGATGATATTGCTTCAATGCCTTTCTTTAGGCTGGTTTGCTTGATGTTTTGTTTTTTAGCCCCATTGAGTCATTTTGATTTAGGTTTGACTCCTGTAAAAACCATACAGCAAGATTTTTAAAAATTACATCCAATATGATCATCTTTGTCTTTCACTAATTATCTTCTATTGTGTGTGTTTGGTTTGCCATGGTTACTTTTGGCTTCACTTTTTTCCTAAATTTAGGGACATTTTAATTAATAAAGATTCCTTTATTCTTTTATTTTCCATTACTTTTTGAGGAAGATTAGCTCTGAGCTAACATCTGCTGCCAATCCTTTTTGCTGAGGAAGACTGGCCCTGAGCTCACATCCGTGCCCATCTTCCTCTATTTTATATGTGGGACGCCTGCCACAGCATGGCTTGCCAAGCAGTGCCATGTCCGCACCCGGGATCCAAACCAGCGAACCCTGGGCCCCCGAAGTGGAACGTGCAAACTTTGCTGTGCCACTGGGCAGCACCCTCATTACTGTTTTGAAAGCTATAAATTATGTTTCTAATATTTAGGTGTTCCTTTAAAAATTGTTACTAGAAATGTTTTTAACAAAAAAAAAATCAAGCATCTTTAAGTATCTTTGTTTCTGTAGTTCTTTAGCCCACTTTAGTTACTCTCTGAACACAAACCTCCACCTTCCTTGTCTTTATCATCTGGAAATTTAACACCCCCAGCTGCACCTTTTCAGCAGGCCTGACTTCTGGCTCCCACTTTGAGTGAAGCTCCTTTAGACTCCATTACCCTGAAGGATGCAGTCTCCCTACAGATCCTGCTCATTTCTGGGTCCAGTCACCAGCTGGACTGCCGTTTAGGTTCCACTTTCTATTTTGTTTCTATTCTCTATCAATTAATGTATTAAATCAATTATATATTCTTCTGATTATAGAATTATAGCATGACCTATCAACTTGGCAGGGTGTGTTAGGCTTATTTTAAAGCAACCCTTCCCCTATTTTCCAATGCATCAAATCGATGATGGATAAAATATAAAATGAGAAAATTATAAATTCTAGCCGTGCTAAAAAAAGAAAGAAAATATCTCTATGTTCATAGAAACATAGAGATATGAACCCAACAGGATTTCCTAAGGGAAACAATTAATTAAAAGATATCAAAATGAGCTCATGGGTTCAGAAAGATTCCTGTGTTGCTATGTCTCAGAATTTAGACAAATTATTCTTTTCTACACTTGGTTAGAGTAATCAAAGTATACTTCAGTTGAAATGATGATCTAGGATCCTCATACTTGAGTGTGACTTAATGACTGCTTACTTTTAAATTTTCTAGGGAAAGGAATGCTAACTGGTTCACTGCTTTTGACTTGTTCATGGCACAAATTTTAGCTTTCCATTATTTTCTTTTCATTTCCTCTATTCACAGGTGAGAGACACAGAGAACACTAGATGACTATTTGCTAATGAATTGAATGTTTCTATAGAAATTAAAAGCACAGAAATACCTATGTGATTAAATGGCACCTGCAATTTCTTTCTCTGAGTTCTGTGCATAAAGAGCAGAATAGGACCTCCCACAGAGAGTGAACATGGCCAAGTTTGGCAGTAAAATACAAATTCTGGATGCAATAATGGTCTGTTTGAATCCTCTTGACTCCAAGTATCTACAATGCTTTATGATTTTACTTTGCAATGTATTGTAGACAAAACCTCTCCTATTACTTTCTAATATATCTTCTTTATTTTCTGCCTCATACACCTACAGGACCTGGAAAATACTAAGTCCTCAATAAACAGTTGTGGAACCAATTAATGAAGGAATGAATGAATGAATGATCCTATGAAAAGACAGTTCTAAACAGTATGATGGAGCACTGGGGAAGAGGTAACGAATACTATGCTGAGAGTCACAGTGAGTTCTCAATGCCAGATTTGCTTCTGAATTTTCATTTCTTTCAACAAACTATTCATCTATTCTAATTTAGTTTCCTCAATTGCAATAGGAGATATGATGATAAATATGATAAAATGATAGATCTGGCAATATTTTGTGCATGAATTCTTGGCTGAGATTAAATAAAATCACTTTTAATTCTCTATTTTTCTAAACTATTTAAACTTAGTCTGTTAATACCCAAAAATAATACCTAAGAATAAGGTATTTTTTCTTTTCCATTGTTTGTAAATTGCCTGAGAGACCAACAGAAAAACAATCTATGATGAATTTCTTGAATTTATGTATTATAATATAAATGTACAATGTAATATATTGGATAAAATCGTGAATAAAATATATTAATGTAAAATTGTTACTTTTAAAATGTATAGTGTGACTATAGTTAGCTATCAGTTAATTTTGCTAATGTTACTTAATTAAGAGTGTAGGAGTACCTAAAGAGAGAACTAATAGTCTTAGTATAATAGTGCATTTATAACACAGCGTCTACGAAAAAGAATAGAAAATGAATTAGTGAGCTTTCCAGTAGATGTATCTGACATGTCTAGACAGTGGGGGGTTGGGGGGGAGGTGCTAAATATGAGACTACAAACATTATGCAAGATTTCTTTAAGATTATACTTTCAGTATAATGTTATTTCCAATTTAATGCTGTATGTAACAGCTGCTAAACAGAACAAAATTAATAGAGCCCATGAAATAACAGCTTAATTATTAGAATGGATTGAAATTACACAACTGTAAATTCCCATGAGCTATAATAATAATTTCCTCTTTTAGGAGCATTGAGAATAACTCTTGTCAAGTATTCAACCGGTATACCAAACAACATAATCTAAATTAAAATATTCTGAAGTATGAGCAAAAACATAAGTTAAAACCTGTATCTTTAATAGATGAAGGGCTATTGCAGGAGAAGTTTCAGTGTTTTACAGACAATATCTCTCAGTCTATTCAACTTTCTTTCTTCAAAGAGGGAAATCATCTACAATATAACATTAATTAGGTAGATGTGAATTGTTTTGACATGATCTATTTTAACCTTCTAGCTGACTCAGTTATTTTTAATCATGTTCTAATTGTAAAAGCAATATGGTTAACTGTAGAAAATTTGAGCAATACCAAAAAGTATGAAAAAGAAAGTAAAAATCACATGTAATCCTAGCACCCAGAGATAGTACTGTTAATATGACACCTTTCTGGTCCTTTTTTTCCATACATACATACATACATAATATTAGTTTTCAACTAAATTTGTATCAAATGGTAAATATACATTCATTCATTCAATAGATATTTCTTGAAGGGCAACCATTATGAAAATTTAAATAATTAGATATTATTTGAAAACATTATTTTAATGATTATGGATGGTTCTATCCTTTCAATGTATCATTATTACTTAAACATTCACTTGTTTTGACTTTTGGGTTGTCTCCAATTCATCCACTTATTTTAGATTGATTAGAACATCCCCCAGTACCACTCCACACATGGGCACAGTGTCGATTTATCACAAACCACTGAACAAGTTTCCAACTCTTTCGATGGGTTTGAAAGAAAAAAATCAGGATCTATCCCGTCAAGTTCAAAAGAATTTCAAAATTGCATGTTTAAGTAATTAAACAACTAACTAGTGAATAATGCATGTGGTTAAGAATATGGTCTCTAGAGCCAAATATCCTATATTCAAATTCCAGAACTGCCATTTTCTAGCAATCTCTAAACTTTTCTGTGACTTGTTTCCCTTATCTGTAAAATGGGAATGATAACACTAGCTACTTCATAAATAGTTTAAGATTAAATAAGCTAATATGCATAAAACAAGTATTCAAATAACATTAGGTACTATTATTTTTTCAATAATATTTATTGAGTGTCTCTTATGTGGCAATGGCTTTGCTAGACACTATGGTTACAATAGTAAACTGGCAGACAAGATTTTGAACTCTGTAAGACAAACAACTGAAACAGATATTAAAATAAATAATCCAAAAATAACTATATAATTTCAATCAAAGCAAGGGTTATAAAGGAAAGGAAAATTAGAAGATGCTAATTAGAAGAGTAGAAAACAGAATCATGCATATACTTAGTCTGGGGCGTGAGTGTGTTTGGTGCCCACAAAGGGGACAGTAGGAGCATACATTTGTTCAGGCATGTGAAGGCCCACAGGTAGGAAGGAGCTTGCCCCTATTAAAGAACTAAAAGGAACTAAAGAGGGCCAGTGTGGGAAGATGGAAACTGGTGAAAGATGAAAAGAAAGCACATCATTCAGAGTCTTCTAAACCTTATTAGGGATTTGGGTCATTTTTCTAAGAGCAATGACAAGTCACTAAAAGGTTTTAATCAGAGAAGTGATGCAATCAGATCTGTGATTTTCAAGATTTCTTTGGCTGCGAGATGAATAATAAATTCAAGGAAGGCAAACAAAGCAAATAATATTGTATTATTAAAATAATCCAGAAAAGTGGTTGGTGATGGTGGAGATTAAGAGAAACAGATAGATTTGAGGAATAATTAGGGATAAATAGTAAGTTATAGAATGACCCTCATCCTACTACCTATTCCAGTTGAAAACCACAAGACCTAATGATTGATTGAACATGTGAGTTAATGGAGAGAGAGATCGAAAGAATGACACCCAGGTTTCTGCAATCAGGTGAATGATTAAGTCATTTATTGCAATAAGGAACATGAAAAAAAGTTTGGGGGCAGAGTTAGGAGTTTAATTTTAGATATGTTAGGGTCAAAGTGTTTTTGAGACATCCAGGTGGAGATATTCAGTAGATGGATGGATGGATGGAAGGATGAGCCTGGAGTTGAGAGAAGTGGTCTAGACTGGAGATAAATATTTGGGCATCTTCAACACGTTGATTGTAACAGAAGCTGTACTATGGATGAGATCACTCAGGAAGAGAAAAAGTAAAAAGAAAAGAGAGGACTTTGTCTGAGCCTTGAGGAACTCACAACTTTCAGAGTCGTGCAGAAAAATGTCAACCGTCAAAATAGAGAGGGAACAGCATAAGATGAAAATTTTCCTTGGAGAGCAAAGGAAAGAAAAGGTGTCAAGATGGAAGTGTCACTAACCTGTGGAATGCTGCTGAGAGGTTAAGAAAAATGAGAATTGAGAAACGTTCTCTGGATTTTCTGACATCAAGGTCATTGGTACCTTTAGAAAGCACATTTCAACAGAGCAGTGAAGAATAGAAATATGACTAAGGCAGGCTGAGAAATGAAAGAGAAGGAAGAAAATGAACATATTAGGAATGTGAAGGGCATAGAGAGAATAGTAGCTGAGGAGTCAAGTGGGATCAGGGAACTTGGGAACTTCTCAGTTGTTTATTTGTTGTTTTCATTGCTAGTTGTTTTTGTTGTTTGTTATTGTTTTTCAGATAAGAAAGACTTAAGATTTAAATGTTAATGTGCATGATCCAGTGGAGGAGGATAATTAAAAACACAAGACAGAAAAGGAATGAATGAAAGGATCAAAGGAAATGAGAGGAATGGAGCATAGAGGATGGAACTTAGAGGAAAATCCTTCTATTTTAACAGGAGGGACAGACAAGAGAAAGGTGCAGGGGCAGTTGTATTTGTAGATTTGGTGGAGGATGTTAACAAAGTTCCATCTGATGTGTTCAATTTTCTTTATTAATTAAAATATGAGGCCATTTGCTGAGAGTGAGAGATAAGGTAGGAAAAAGTACCAGAGGTTGGAGTAGAGTAGAGAAAGAGAGGAATGTGACACAGTGTAGAGGGCCTGCTTGAATTTGGTGAGCATGAATTTATGAATTAATAAATGTTTACCTCGTTATTACCTTGTGGTCTGTTGGTTAAGATTCAATGCTCTCACCACTGAGGCCTGGGTGCATTTCTCCAGTCAGGGAACCACCCATTTGTTGGTTGTCACACTGTAGCAGCTGTTTGTTGTTATGATGCTTGAAGCTATGTCACTAGGTATTTCAAATACCCGCAGGGTCACCCATGGTGGACAGGTTTCAGTGAAGCTTCCAGATTAAGACAGACTAGGAAGAAGGACCTGGCCACCTGCTTCCAAAAAATTGGCCATGAAAACCCTATGAATAGCAGCAGAGCATTGTCTGGTAGAGCACCAGAAGGTGAGATGATGGCACAAAAAGACGGGGCAGGGCTCTGCTCTGCTGTACAAGGGTTGCTAGGAGTTGGAATCAACTCAGTGGCACTAACAGCAAATCTCCTTATTATACATATTCTGACACTGTAGAAGGAACTCTGTTCCATAGGATACCATAAATGACATCTATATCCCTCATATCATCACTTTAATACTAGTTCATTGTAGTTTTAAAAAGTGTAATATTCTACAATTCATGTTATTCATATATAGCACAAGTAAAACTGATTTGAGGGAAAGAGTATAATTTTGTTTTTGTTTATGATGTTGTTTGCCAAATATACCCAATTTCCATCAATTTGAGCAAACTGAGATCATTATATTTTCAAATTGGTAAAGCGTCCATATGGATGAAAGAGTAGTTAGTTTACTAGGATTTCACTGCAGGTACTGCTGCCCTAGTTTTTTTCTCATTGCTCTCTATAAACTAACACTGGGTTACAAATTTACCATGTAGAGATCTGCTTTAATAAATGACTAAGACAGCACTGAGCACAGAGCAAATGCCAAATAAATAATTGCTCTTTGATAAAAATGGTTCTTATCAGGAAGCCCAGTATTTGTATGTAAAAGAATGCTTCCAAGGGGCTTAAAAATAGTTTACTCTCTTAAATGAGTTTAAACATATTCACAGAAATCATGTTGACACTACCTACTTACACAGCAGAGATAAACATTAGTCCTAGTCCAGTCTGAATTCTTTTAATTTCAAAATTTTGGCATTAGAATTAAGAAAGCTTCACCATTTCAAAAAATATTTTGGTATAAATAAGTTACAGAATCACCCCCATCCTACTACCTAGTTCAGGATATTGGGGAAGGTGTAGTGGGGTGTGGAGGATTATTCATCACATAACATTTTCATTTCAGGTTGACCACAGTCCAGTAAACACATTAGCAAATTGAATAGAGGTAAGCAAGAGCCACACTATCCTAGCATGGAACTATTGATTGTGTCCTTTTTACCAGAGGTCATCTATTCTCTTCCAACAGGATTGGAAACCGTTTTCACTGGTGGTGTTGTAAATTGCTCATTAATCAAAATGGATTTATTGAGCATTCATGGTGTGCAAAGCTTGTTCTAAGTGATTCAAAATAACAGGTTGCCTAGTTACCATAAAATGGAAAAATTCCCCTGTAAAGGTTAAAATAAATGAAAGGCAAATAAGAAAACATTATCTTTGATGGCATCTGACTATTTCATAGGGGCTTTTTCTCTCATTACAGCCATTTTCTTCTAAAGATAATATTCATTCATTCATTCACTCATTTAGTTATTCATTTATTTATGCAATTGAGTCATCACTATGATTATGTAAGGTGCTTTGCTTGATGCAATAAGGAAAACAAATATGATTCAATTTTGGCTGCATAAACATGAGTCCTAGACAGTAAATTTACCAAGCAAGGACTAGATTTCTATTGAGCTTTATTTAATGAACCTACTACTAAAGCAATATCATTCTTTATTCCACCTGAAATTTGTAGTCATTGAGGCATTAGTAAGATTCTCCTTAGAAAGAATATCCCTCATTTTCTAGTTAAATTGTAAAATCTTGTTAAATATATATTCCCTAATAAGTTGCTTTTATATTTAAATTAAACCAGTGGATATCATGAAATTTTTCTTGTGGTCAGGAAAGGATATATTGTGTACTAGCTCTTCTAGTTAATAAATAGAGGAAACCACAGAAAGGGAACTAACATGCATACTTAACTGATTTTCTGAGAAAATGCATACTCTATATCCATGAATGACAGGGCCAGTCACAACCAAGATCTTCAAACTGCTTAATCTCTAAGATAAGCAGTCCAGACAGGGTCTGTCCTCATAAATTCAGGCATCCTCATTCGCCCCTCCCCTTTATATATTAAGTTTGTATATCCAGTTATAGTCCCTGTATTCATTTCCTAGGGCTGCTGCAACAAAAGTACTACTAACTGGATGTTTTAAACAACAGAAATTTATGTCTCACAGCTCTGGAGGCTAGAAGTCTGAAATAAAGGTGTTGGCAGGATTGGTTCCCCCTGATGGCTGTGCAAGAAGGATCAGTTCCAGGTCTCTCTCCTTGGCTTCTAGATGGCCATCTTCTCCTTGTGTCTCTCAATATCATCTTCCCTATTTGTGTGTCTATCTCTGTATTCAAATTTCCCTCTTTTTATAATCCACCAGTCATGTTGGATTAGGGCCTACCTAAAGACTTTAACTTGATTATCTGGAAAGACCCTATCTCCAAATTCTCCAAATAAGGTCACATTCTGAGGTACTAGGGGTCAGGATGCAAACGTATATTTTTTGGGAGAGGGGACACAATACAACCCATAACAGCCCCTCTAAAGACCCAGCCATCCCTTCATCAGCTCTCTCTCTTTTGCTCCTCTCTCTCTCTCCACAGGAAAGCTTCAGAATGCAGTTCCTGCATGTGTAGAAATCCCCATTTCGTCTGTAAATCTTAGACATGTTATCCAACACAGTTAACCAAAAACTATAGAATACATTTCCTAAGATATAATTATTTAGTTCCCTTGGCTACTTATTTCCCAGATGTCAGAATCTCCAAGAGGAGAAGGGATGAGCTTCAGTCCTATATACCTCTCACCTTTGTTCCCTCTTTCCCTCTTTGCAGGCATTGCATTTGTCCTGGCCACTACCATTTCTTGCTCAGATTGCACATTGATCTCCTAATTAGTCTTCCTCCTCTAGCCTCATCTCTGTCCAAGCTATTCTGTACAATGTTGCTAGACATATGATTCTAAAACAAAAACCTATCACGCCATTTCTCTGCTTAAAGTCTGAGTGGTTCACTTCTGCTGTCGGGTGAAATCGAAACTTCTGGATGTCACTTCTCATTCTTTTATGGATTTTAGCCTAGTAATATTCTATGCTCTAACCATGCTAAGTTGGGCATAGTCTCTGAATGCACTATGTTCTTCCACACCTGTGGATCTCTGCACACACTGTCCCCTGGCCTTGAGAGCTATACACCTCCCATTCATCCATCTAACTCTTCCTTCTTTGAGGCTCAGATCAGGCAGCACCTCCTCCAGTAAGTTTTCACTCCCTCCTTTCCCTTCTACCCTCATGGAACACCTTATGCTCACCTCTCTCACTGCACTTATTACCCTTAATTTTAAGACCTTCCTCTGCTCCTAAATATCATAAATTATACCTTTCCCTCTGTTTCTTCTACAACATTTAGCACAATGCCTAGATCAACAGAGGTACTCAATAAATATTTATTGAGCAGATGAGGAATTGAAGGGAAGCTACCCACCCAGCTCAATTTGAGGGCCTCTAAAAGACTCATGTGCATCAAGACGAGGCTCCACATCTGGAAGTCCTACTTTTAGTCAATAAAGGGCTTAGTAACAAAGGAAAAACATCAGTAACTCCAACAGAGGTCAGTAACTTCCCTGAGTTCATCAGCTTAGTTAGCTGGCCCTGAAGGAAAAAGGTAAAGCTAAGTACAGGTCATGAGGGACTAGGCATAGCACAGTAGGAGACTTGGAAGTAGTTGGATCCATGCAAAATCTAAGCTGTGGGTTAATGGAATCAACAGGGGAAAATGATGCAAACTGTTTCTTCATCCAGCGAGAAGGCAGTTATGTTGATCCTCTCTTCTTCCTGCTATGGTACTTCCAGAGAGAAATTCTGTGGGGTTCCAAATAAGCTTTCATCTAGAATTGGAACAGAAACTGCGGTGACTTGTGTTCATCTTTATTCCTATCATTAAAAAGAAAAATTCTTCCATTTTAATTCTGGACTCCCTCACCCCTAAAATTCACAATCACAGCTCAAACTGCAAAGACAACCAATCGGGGAGTCTGGAAGATGGAAGTATCGGAGGATCCTAAGTTCGCCTCCTGCTACAAAGACAACAAACCTACAACTACCTGGGGAACAATTTCCTCTGGGAGAAATCTGGAGAATGGATGAAAAGAACCTCCACAATAAGAGACAACATAGACAGGGGTGGAAAAGACAGAGATACAGTCCTGTTGAGGAAAAATCCACACCCTAGCTGTGGCACTTCACAGCCAGGGTGATCTCACAGGTACAGAGCTTCTCCCAGAGGAGCAGGGGCTTTGAGCTCCACATTAGGCACCTGGCCCTTAGATCCAGCACAAGAGAGACAAGAGCGCAAAACACCTGGTTTTGAAAACCAACAGGAAATACACCCAGGAAAACTATGGAACTTTAGGGAAAGAAAAACCTACTCTTAATGGGCCCACACATAGACTCACTTGACCAGGAAACCAGCACAAAACCACAGACAGAAAAGTGCATAGTCCATTGGTAAAACAGATTCACTTACTAAGCTTGGAGCACAACCAGGAGAGGCAGGAGGGGTGGACCCATCTTCCCAGAGACAGAGACACTGGCGGCCATTATTGTGACCTAGTTCAGCCATGTTGACATAGATACTGGCAGGCACCACTGGAATCCTTCATCTAACTGGTTAGTACAGGGGCCTGCCCTGCCCACTAGAGCACCCAAGGCAAATGAGCACAGCCAGGCATCACAGGCAGCCCACTGAAGGGACAGGCCTGTCTGCCAGTGAGCCTGCAGTAGACTTGCACCAAAGGGCCTCACAAACAGCCACACAGGGGATCTGCCCTGCCCACCAACACCTCTGAAAGTGTCACACGTTGCCCCACAGCCAGTGTGCTGGGAGCCTGCCATGCCTAGAAGTGAGCTAGCAGCACCAACACACTGCATAGCCAGCTTCAAGAGGGATCTTCCCAGCACACCAATGTGCATCCTGCCACACTGAGGACCTGACCCTTCCATCAGCACACCTGAGGAAGCTGCACACCCCTGGGCCACATAGCCAGCCCATGCCAGGGGCTTGCCCCAGCCAAGAGCAAGCTAGCAATAGCTAGCACCATGCAGTCAGGCTCCACAAGGGCCTTCCCTGCCCACCAGTATATCCAAGGCAGCCAAGCACCCCTAGGCCATGCAACCAGCCACACTGAGGGCCTATAGTAGTTGTGTATCCCCAGGCCTAGCAGCCAGTCACACTGGGGGCCTAAGTCACTCACCAGCAAACTCACGGTAGTTGTGTGCTACCAGACCTCACAGTCAGCCATGCTGGGGGCTTGCCCCACCCCGTAACAGTGCTGATAGCAGCCATACATGGCTGGGTCTCACACTAGCCGGACTCAGGGCCAGCCCAGCATACCTGTGCACCTGCAGCAGTAGCAGCCCCACCATAACAGAAGGGCACATGCAGCCCACAGAGGGGACACCCCTGGAGCATTTGGAATGGATGATGAAAGAGGAGCATGCTGCTGGGACCCATAAGATATCTCCTACATAAGGTCACATTTCCAAGATGGAGAGATATAGCTGATCTAACTGATCTACCTAACACATAGAAATAAGCACAGAGAAGTAAGTAAAATGAAGAGACAAAGGAGTACGTTCCAAATAAAAGAACAGGACAACTCCTCAGAAAAAGAACTAAACAAAACAGAGAT
The DNA here is from genome assembly GCF_041296235.1 of Equus asinus. Taxonomy (NCBI): domain Eukaryota; kingdom Metazoa; phylum Chordata; class Mammalia; order Perissodactyla; family Equidae; genus Equus; species Equus asinus. Next base: position 39,586,781 of record NC_091793.1, read on the forward strand.
AAACAATCTACCTGATAAAGAGCACAAACTAATGGTTATAAGGATGGTCACTGAACTGGGGAGAAGAAAAGATGAACACATTGAGAATTTCAACAAAGAATTAGAAAATATAAAAAAGAACCAATTAGAGCTGAAGAATACAATAATGGAAACAAAAAATTCACTAGAGGGCATCAATAGCACAGTAGATGACACAGAAGAATGGATCAGCAATCAGGATAATGGAGTAGAGGATATCACCCAAGCTGAACTGAAAAAATAAAAAAGAATGAGGATAGTCTAAGGGACCTCTGGGACAACATTAAGCATACTAACATTATAGGTGGCCCAGAAGGAGAAGAGAGAGACAAAAGGGCAGAGAACTTATTTGAAGAAATCATAGCTGAAAACTTCCGTAACCTGGGGAAGAAAACAGACACCTAGGTACAGGAAGTACAGAAAGTACCAAATAAGATGAATCCAAAGAGGCCCACATCAAGACACACTATAATTAAAGTTTCAAGCATTAATGATAAAGAGAGAATCCTAAAAGCTGTAAGAGAAAAGCAACACATTGCATACAAAGGAAACCCCACAAGGCTATCAGCTGACTTCTCAGCAGAAACCTTATAGGCTAGAAGGGAGTGACGTGATGAAAGGAAAAAAACCTACAACCAAGAATATTCTACCCAGAAAGATTATATCATTCAGAATGGAACTAGAGATAAAGTGCTTTCCAGAGGAGCAAAAACTAAGGGAGTTTATCACCACTAACCCAGCCTTATGAGACATGTTAAAGGGACTTCTTTAAGTGGAAAAGAACAGGCTACAAATAGGAATAAGCAAATTATGAAAGAAAAAATATCCCTGGCAAAGGCAAATATATAGTAAAGGTAGTGGATCAACCACCTATAAAGTAGTATGGAAGTCGAAAACAAAAGTACTGAAATCATCTATACCTGAGATAAGAAGTTAAGTGATAAACAAAATTAAAAGAGGTAAAATATGATGTCAAACACAAAACGTAGGGAGGGGGAAGTAAAAGTGAAGGGCTTTTGGTATGGGGTTGAACTTAAGAGACCACCAACTTAATAAAGATTGCTGTTTACATAGGTTATTATATATGAACCTCATGGTAACCACAAACCAAAAATCTGAAATAAATACACAAAAAATAAAGAGAAAAGAACCCAAACATAACACTAAAGAAAGTTATCAAACCACAATGGAAGAGAGCAAGAGAAAAAGAAAGGAATAGAGAAGAACTATGAAAGCAATGAACAAAATGGCAATAGGTACATACCCATAACAGTTACTTTAAATGTAAATAGACTAAATGCTCTAATAAAAAGCCATACCGTGGCTGAATGAATAAAAAGACGAGATCCATATATATATTGCCTACAGAAGACTTACCTCAGATCTAAAGACAAAGACAAACTGAATGTGAAAGGATGGAAAAAGATACCCCATGCAAATGGAAACAAAAAGAAAGCTGGGGTAGTAGTACTTATCTCAGACAAAATAGACTTTGAAACAAGGACTGTAACAAGAGACAAAGAAGGGCATTACATAATAATAAAAAGATCAATCCAACAAGAGGATGTAATACTTAAAAATACCTATGCACCCAACATAGGAGCACCTAAATACATAAAGCAAATATTAACAGATATAAAAGGAGAAATTGACAATAACACAATAATAGTAGGAGACTTTAATGCCCCACTTACATCAATGAATAATTCATCCAGACAGAAGATCAATAAGGAAACATTAGCCTGAAATGACACATTAGACCAGATGGGCTGGATCTATACAGAAAACTCCATCCAAAAACTGTACAGTACTCATTCTTTTTGAAAGAACATGGAACATTCTGCAGGATAGATCATATATTAGGCCACAAAACCAGTCTCAATAAATTTAAGAAGATTGACATAAAACATCAAGCATCTTTTCTGACCACAACAATATGAAACTAGAAATCAACTACAAGAATAAACCTGGAAAAGTCACAAATATTTGGAGAGTAAACAAAATGCTATTGAACAACTATTGGGTCAACAAAGAAATCAAAGGAGAAATCGAAAAATACCTGCAGACAAATAAAAATGAAAATACGACACAGCAAAATCAATGGCATACAGCAAAAGCGGTACAAAGAGGGAATTTTATAGCAGTACATAAAAGCCCTACTAAAAGTCCTACCTCAAGAAACAAAAAGAAAATCTCAACCAATCCAACATTACATCTAAAGGAACTAGATAAAGAAGAACAAACAAAGCTCCAAATCAGTAGTAAGGAAGAAATAATAAAAATCAAAGTGGAAATACATGAAATAAATAGAGACTAAAAAGACAATAGAAAATATCAGTGAAATTAAGAGCTGGTTCTTTGGAAATACAAACAAAATTGACAAATCCTTAGCTAGACTCACTAAGAACAAAAGAGAGAAGGCTCAAATAAATAAAATCAAAAACAAAAGAGGAGAAAGTACAATGGATACCACAGAAATACAAAGGATTATCAAAGGATAGTATGAAAAGCTATACAGCAACAAATTGGATAACCTGGAAAAAATGGATAAATTCTTAGAATTATACAATCTCCAAAACTGAATCAAGAAGAAACAGAGAATATGAATGGATCAATCACTAGCAAGAGATTAAAACAGTAATTAAAAAACCTCCCAAAAAACAAAAGTCCATGGCTAGATGGCTTCTATCAAACATTCAAAGAAGATTTAATATCTATCCTTCTCAAACTCTTCCAAAAATTGAAGAGGATGGGACACTTCCTAATTCATTTTATGAGGCCAACATTACTCTAATCCAAAACCAGACAACGACAACACAAAAAAGGAAAATTATAGGACAATATCACTGAAGAACATAGATGTGAAAATTCTCAATAAAATATTAGCAAATCAAATACAACAATACATTAAATGCATCATACACCACGGGCTGGCCTGGTGGTGTAGTGGTTAAGTTAATGCGCTATGCTTCAGCGGCCTGGGGTTCGCTAGTTCAGATTCCAGGTGCAAACCTACATATCACTTATCAAGCCATGCTGTGTTGGCATCCCACATACAAAATAGAGAACAACTGGCACAGGTGTTAGCTCAGCGACAATCTTCCTTAAGCAAAAAGAGGAAGATTGGCAATAGATGTTAGCTCAAGGCCAATCTTCCTCACCAAAAACAAAAACAAAACCATACACTACAATCAGGTAGCATTTATTCCAGGGATGCAAGTATGGTTCAAAATCCACAAATCAATCAATATGATATACCACATTAACAAAATGAAGAATAAAAATCACATGATCATCTCAATAGATGCAGAGAAAGCATTTGACAAGATTCAGCATCCAATTATGATAAAAATTCTGAATAAAATGAGTATAGAAGGAAAGTACCTCAACACAATAATAGCCATACATGACAAATCCACTTAAGAAACAATAACAATAACAAGCAACTCAAGCATTGCAGAAGTTTGCATTTTCCAAAAGTGGCTTCAAGAGTATCTTCTTATAATGTGATTTTACTAACACTTTTCCATAAAGGAGATGGGGGGATTAAATTCCCTCTACTTGAATATAGGCTCTTGACTACAATGAAAGGGATGTTGACTTCTAAGGCTAAATCATAAAAAGTAATACAGCGTCTGCCTCGTTCTCCTAGGATGCTTGCTCCTAGAGCCATCACTTACCATGAGGAAGTCTAAGTAGGCCATGCTAGCCATATGAGTAAGGATCATTGCCAAGAATGAATCCTCCAGCCCCGAGTCATTCTGCCCCAGTTGATATCACTTGGGGCAGAAAGAAGCTGTCCTTGCTGAGCCCTTCTCACACTGTGGATGTATTAGAAAAATAAATGATTGTTGCTGTTTTAGCTCACTGAGTATTGAGGTGGTTTTTTATGCAACAATCAATATCCAGAACAGATTATGATACTTGAAAATGGAGTGCTGTCATAACAAAAATCTATAACATGTGGTATTAACTTTGTGACTGGACAGCAGGCAGAAGCTGGAAGGGCCTCAAAGAGAGTGATTGTGAAAGCTTGAAGGGGCAAGGAGAGGATTCATGGGAGACCAAAGAGCTATGAGAAAGCTGTTGGTGAAGGCTTAAAGGAAAGCAAATGTAATTGGAAGCCAAAAGCAAGGAGTCATTTGTTATGTAGTAGTGGAAAGTGTGGCCACGTTGACATCTGCAGTAAGATGGAAAACAGAAAATGAACCAAATGGACTCTATGCTCTAGTTAAGATTTCCATGCAGAATACTTAAAATGCAACCTAGCTGTGTATGAGAAAATGCAAACAGAAAGAGAACTAAAGAAAGTCTGCTAAATAAAAAGGAACTAGGAATTTCTGCGTTAAAAAAACAAAAAAAAATAAGAAACTGGTTTCTTATTTCCAGCTGCTCCAAATTGCAAACAATTCTTAAATCAAGAAGGTCAATGATCAAATCCGAGTGGGACTACAAGATCACTTGTTAAGGCCTAAGAAAGATCTCAGGTGGTACCTCATAACCTTTAAGCCAGACAAAAGATCCTCTAAAGATTTTTAAGGGTGTGTCTCAGAGATCCTCCCTGTTAACAATAGGGTTTCTAAGAATCTTAAAGACACTGTCTTACTGAAGTCTCAACAGAAGCCCAAGGTAAAGAAAAGCTTATATGGAATATAAACTTTTGTCTAACGGAATGGAATGTAAATTGGAACACAAAAAGTCTACAAAGTTTTAAAAGAAATTATATCAGCTTGGACTGGAAGGAACAGAGATTGCACCAAATGAAAAGAGGTCTTTTACAGGCAGAAAGCAGGTGAAAAAGATACTCAGCTGTAAGCATAGGCTACTTTTTATGAAGAAAGAATGACTAGAGGGTGGAACCAAGAGCCACAAGGAACAATTCCTACACCATAGAACCAAGCCTCAGTCAAAGAACAGGGCCTGATTAGATTCAGAATTGCCACAGACATGATTGCTGTGTGACCTGTTTTCCCAGTATTAGAATGGAAATGTCAATTGTGGTTTTCGTGTGCCTGCTCCACCATTATATGTTGGGTGTGTGGGAGAGGAAACCAACAACATGTCTCTTTAGTTCACAGATCATCATTGCCAAGAGCAAAGGTAATCAAGGACCTGCATGATAAGAACTTCACCAGCAAGCCTCTTGCACATCTGAAGCTAGACTTGCAGCTCATGTGGTAATGGACTGATGTTTGGGGATCCTGAAGGAAGAAACTAGGGTAATTTGCATATTAAAAGGATATAAATTATTGTGCCCAGAGGGCAGAGCATGGCAGATTGCATTTCCCAAAAATGACAGCAAAAATATTTCCCATCCTATATTACAAAATGACTTTGACACCCCTTCCGTCAAGAAACGGGGTCCATGTTCCCTACCTTTGAATCTGAGAGGACTTAGGACTATAGTAGAAGTGATTATCTGCGACTTCTAAGGCTAGAGAATAAAATGATACAGCTTCCACGTATTTCTTTTGGGATGCTCACTCTCAGAATCCAGCCAGTATGTCGTTAGGAAACCCAAGCAGTCCATGGAGAGGAAAAACGATCCCCAGCCTACAGCCTCAGCCAAGCTCTCAGCCAACACCAACTTGCCAGCCATGTGAGTGAGCCACCCTGAACGTGGGTCCTCTGTCCCCTAGTTGAGCAACCCCAGCTCATGTGACACAGACAAGCTGTTGCTGTCAAATGAACCTGGGCAAACTTGCAGATTTGTGAGCAAAACAGATGACTGATACTACTCTAAGTCAGTATGTTTTGGGGCATCTTGTTAAATAGCAATAAATAACTGATACAGACATCATCTCTTTTATGAAGTTGCCCTGAAACTCCCAGGTGGGGTTAAATATTCCTCTTTCCTGATCCAAAAGCACTCCTTGTGTAACATTATCTTAGCACTTATTATACTCTGTTGAAATTAACTGTTCACTTCTCTGCCTCCATATGAGTGTAAGGGCATGTCTGTGCCTTTTGGAAAATCAAATATATTACTTTTGCCCCATTCCCTCTTTCTCCTTTCCTTCTGGAACTGTGATTAGACAAGTGAGAATTTCTCAGGGTATCCTCCTAGTCTCTTAGTGTCTCTTTTATATTTTTCATCTCTTTGTCTCTCTATGCAACATTCTGAAAAACTTCTCTGACCTAATTTCCAGCTCACTAAAATCTCTCTTGAGCTGAATCTAATCTAATTTGCTTTTCCTCCCAAATATGCTAGGTCATTTTTTACAGTTTCTATTCTTCAAAATACCTTCAAATTTATTTTTTATTTATAATAACATTGTCATATTATAGTCAGCATCTGATAATTCCAATATTTGTGGATCTGTTCTTTCTTGTTTCTGTTATTTTCTATTTGGGGAATCCTTGTAGGCTTAATTATTGTAAACCACTAATTTCAATTGAAAAAAGTATGTATAGGAATTATTTGGGGCCTAGGAAGAGAGCACATTTCTCTCTAGAGTGATTACATTTACTTCTGCTTGATGCCTGAGGGTATTACTTTAAACTAAATTCATGGATTGCAGTTTTGGGGACCATCTAGGTGATACAAATTTTGGGTGCAAATCTGTGTGAGGACCAGTTTGTGGTAACAGCTCCTCAGGAATTTCCCCCCTTGTTCTGCTCACAACAAATCACCGTTCCTTGAAGTCTGTTTGTGGTAGGGGTTATGGGGCAGGATTGTTTCTGATTACTGTGGCAATGTAGCCCTTGGAGTCCCAGCTCTGTGGAGGAAAGACTTACTATTGCAGTCTGTATGTTGGACAGGCACAGAGATTTATTTTCTGTAAACAAACCTACAGAGGCCCTGAACATCAAAGTTCAACAACAGGTTCAAAAGTGGCTTTAGTGTTCAATTGGCTTCCCACCCTCACCAGTGTTTTGGCTTGATTATTTCTTAGCAACCTAATAATAAAAAGAAGTTCCTAATTTAAATGTTATTCAACTTATATAATTTTCCTATCACCTTTTTGATGCTTTTTAAGAAGTTTTTCTTTCCTGTATTTTTATCTAGCATGATTATTTGTTTTCAGCAAGAGAGTTCCTCTGAGCCTAATCATTCTTCTTACTTGTGTCCATGTCTTTTTCATTCCTGTATCCTTAGCATGTAGCACAGTACGTGGCACATGGAGGAACTCAATTAGTTTTTAATTGTTTAATGAATAAATCCCTGTCTTCTTCGACTCTTTCATTCCTGCCTCCACCACCCCTGACACACTCCTACCTGTGCCTTAATTAAAGCTCATTTACCTTTTCATACATATATGCCCTCCATTTTCCTATGTTAACTGAGCTTTCCCCTTGATTTCCCCACTATTTCCTTCAGTATTTCTCCTATGGAAGATTTTTCATTCTTACCAACTCCCACAGTTTGGGATCACAGTTCTGCCTTCCTCCAAAATCTGCTGCTCATCTGAAGATCATGCTATCCTATAACACTCTTTTTCTGATTTTATTGCTATCATACGTGGACTTCAAGTCATATCTCCACATTTCTTGAAGGTTTCAATACTTGGTTCACAATTTCTACTCCACTTCATCTCCTAACATAATGCAGCAGTATGACATGCTGTTTAAGAGCACAAGTTGGACAATCCAAGTTCAAGTCTCAGATCCATTCCTTATTAACATGTAGCCTTGGGAAATTACCTAATATTTCAGTGCCGCAGTGTCCTCATCTTTAAAATAGGGATAATGATATTTTTATCTTACTGTATTATAAGAATTATATGAAAAAAATGTGTACAGAGTACTTAGAACAGCATCTGGCATATAGTATATGCTAAGTAAATTTTAACTATTTTCATTATTTTGCTGTTACCTCATCCTAAAAATCTTCCTTCTGCATGCTTATGATTCATACAACACCCTAGCCTCAATGCTGTTCAAAACCTATTTGGTCACTTCTATAAAAATTCTATCAAATTCCATAGCTTATTATCTAAAATGGTTTTTCTGAATTTTAATTTAACCCTTCTCAAGATCTAGCTCTTCTTTTCAGCCAATGATCTTTTATCTCTTACTCAGAAATTGACTCCATTAGGAAATACATATTAGAGAATTTCTCTATATTCATAACCATGTTCTTGTCTCTCTTTTCTCTGAGGGAAGCAAAGTCTGTGTTTTCCTAGACTAGCTCAGTCTTAACTTCTACCCATTCTGTTCTCTCTACTTATTCTTTGTCTTCAATCCCTTGGTCTCCACCAGCAAATTCCTCCAACCTCTAAACTTGATCTAATCTTACCCGAAAATAAAGTAGGCATATCTCCCCTGTACCGCTTTCTTCTCATGTTACCATCATATCTCTTCTTCTAATCTTCTTGAAAGGGTAATCTATATTCTCCACTCTCATTCCTTTATTTCCCATTTCCCAGTGTCTCACTGTTAACTTCCAGAAATCTGGTTTTATCACATCACTTCTAAAACTCACTTTTCAAAAATAAGTACCAACTGGATTGTCAAATCAAAAACAGCCTCTCTTCAGAACTTCTCTTATAATTCCTTTGCAGCACTGAATATGTTGACCACCTGCTTGTAACTTTCCTCCCTCCCTCACTTTCATGTAACTACCCTGCATTCTTTCTTAGAGGTAGTGGTTAAGTAAAAGCAAGCAAATATGATAATAGTCAAACACTCATGTTCAAGCAAAGGCCCCACCATGTATTGATCTTAAATGACACTTAACTCCAATTTCCTTATCTATAAAATGGGCACAATATTTGCTTGCTTTGTTCACTAGTTTACAATGCAAATAAATAAATTAACATATCTGAAAATACCATAAAGATATAAAATATACAAAGTAGATGAGTACATTTTGATAACCTGAAAACAGATACCATGCGGGAAAGTATATTAAAATACATTTGCTACCAAATCTGCTATGAAGTTCTGAAGGACCCAAAGCTTTGTATCTGACCTAGAAGGTTTTTCACTATTAAAAATGTCTTCACCAAGGCAGCACCTCTCCCAGGAGGGCTCTTGCCATGAAGTTAAGAAAGTTCACATCAAAAACCCTCTAACTGGGGCCGGCCCGGTGGCGCAGCGGTTAAGTGCACACGTTCACTTCGGTGACCCAGGGTTCACCGGTTCGGATCCTGGATGCGGACATGGCACCACTTGGTGAGCCATGCTGTGGCAGGCGTCCCATATAAAAAGTGGAGGAAGATGGGCACGGATGTTAGCTCAGGGCCAGTCTTCCTCAGCAAAAAAGAGGAGGATCAGCAGCAGATGTTAGCTCAGGGCTAATCTTCCTCACAAAAAAAAAACCAAAAACACCCTGACTTACCTGGACTCACTTCAAAATGCAAAAAACAATTATTGAGACTATAATGGGGCACTTTCAGTTTTAAAATATTGTGGGAAATCAAAACATTAATAATACATCTTCACATATACAAGCATGAAAATTGAACTGATCCACTGTGAAAAAGAAATATTACCAGTTCTTGGTGAAGGGGCCCTTGCAATTTCTAAGGAACAAGGTTTCTTTGTAACTGCTGTGTCCGTGAGATCACATAGAAAGTTCTCATTTTCTGAAGAAAATGTATCCAGAGAAGCAGATGGTACAATTTCCATAGTGTAATTCCTCTTCTTTGGATAGGACTCCTGAAAGGAAGGAGAAAAAATAAAAATAGTTTTGTGATAAAGACACAGCCTGTTTAATTTATAAAAACTAGAAAAGATAATCAGGTTCTTCAGTTCTTCCAAGAGTGATTGAGAGGTGATGATTCATCTGTTTGAATAAGTTATACAATCATATAAGCCCAATATTATCAGTGATCTTTTTACAAGTGTCCTTATAATTTGGTTCCCCTGAAATTATTACTGACAAAGTAAAGTTCATGATCTCTTTTTGTAATATGTATCTATTTTCTAGTTGTGGCATAAATTGTTGCTTACCTAATCAGTAGTCGCTCCCAAGACTCGCTCCTTTGCCTGCTTCTTAGAGAAAGCCAATTTTGGACAGTTAGATATAAAGAGAAGTTTGCTGGGAGGCTTCTGGAAAAATATTTTTCCCAAGAGAAAAGACATACAAGGAGGTTCTTTCAGAGCCTTGGCCATGCTCAAGTTCCTCTATGGATACAGTTTTGATGCCTGGAGCTAAGGCAGACATGTTGTGACCATAAGGCAATAAGCCTACGATCAAAAAAGTACCAGGTCAAGAATGGCAACAGAAGGATAAAAAGAGACTGGGATTTTGATGATATCATTGAGATAATCAAATAGACTCAGGACTGGTTTCTCCAAGCTCCCTAAGTAAATAATAAAGTTCTTACCGTTTGAGCCATGGTTTATCAGGTTTTCTGTCATTTAGAGGTAAAAGTATTCTCACACCACACATCAGTATTTTTTGTGTGTGTGGATACTTTTAACTAATCTACTAAGGTTACTCTTTTCTGGTTAGGATAAAATTAAGGTCCAATTATATACTACTGATTCTTCAATATATTCTGAAAATTGGAATTCATTTCATTTTACAAGATCTTAGGTTCTTATAGAAGACATTAATTGGCCAACAATTACTTACTGGACATCTCTCATATATCTAGGACTGTGCTAAGTGCTGGAGATTTTTTAAAACTTACAGTAAGACGTAAACTTTGCCCTCAGGAAGTTCATAGTTTACTAGAGAAGAAAATTCTGCACGATGAATTTTATAATTAATCATGTTTTATTTTTGATATTTGTTATCTTTATAAAGATTAATTCACTATCAAAAGAAAAAGACAAATAAGAAAAAAATAAACCCATTTTCAAAAAATCTTCCAAGATTATCCAAGGGTTGGTAAAGATTTAATACAAGCTCCTATTTTTTCTATAATGATATTTACAGTACAGTAGAATAAGTATTCAAGGTCAGTGTAATTGCTTTCAGACCATACCAGACCCTCACACATCAAAGAGTCAATTATGTTCACTCTACTCTACTGGAAGCAGGAAATTGGGAGTAATTTATTTTTAACAACAAAGGGTGACAAAGTAGAAAGCGACCAGAGGAAAGCAATCAGGATGGTATATGATTTAAAAACCATGTCACAGAAGAAATGATGAAAGGAACTGCAGTGTTCTAACCTGGAGAAGCCTTATAGCAGCATAATAGTTTCCTCAACATATTTGAGAGGATATCCCTCAAGAGCTACCCCACAAAGCAGGTGAGGGGAGAAATTGCTGAGGTGAATCTAAAGTTCTTAAAGGCAGAATAAAGACCAATGTTTATAAGACAAGGAGGCCAAGTTTGGGTCAATTAAAAAAATAATTTTCTATGAATTAAAAATATCACTTATCTTTTAAAATAAAAATGCACTTACATAACAATTAGCTAAAATATAGTACTAGAAAGCAACAGAGGGAACTTCTCATTACTGGAAATCTTTCAGTAGAACTGTTTATTGATAAAATTATGTATGAAACACTGTCGTGAATATATCAGATGACTGTAAACTCCATTAAGGATGGAATTTGTCTTGATCACCACTCTATCCCCAGGATCTAAAACAGGTCCTGTCACATATTAGGTGCTCAATAAATATTTACTGATCAACGGAACAGTCTCTAATGTCCTTTTTAACAAATCTAACGAACAGGGAAATGATTATGCCTCTTTAAGATGTAAATTACTTTGCTGTTCAGTTTGGTTATTGTTATTGTCTACTGCTTTGCATATCAAAAGTGAAAAAACTGAGATTAAGACAATAAAATTGTAAAGAGTCTATGAAAAGAAAGTGTCTAGCTTAAACTCTAGTTCATCCTAAAATTAAATTATTCAGAACAACCCATTCTTCATGGATTTGGTTAAGTTGGAATTTTATGTGTTTATAAAGAATTATGAGGATATTAAAGGTGCAAAAAATACTCTGAAATTTTACAGGATGAGTTAGTTTGCTTTTCTCTTAAAAAGGAAGTATATACATTTATTAGAGAAGTATTAGAAAATATAAACAAAGAGGAAAAAAATCACTTGAAAACCCAGCATGCTCAGAGAACTAATAGTAACATTTTGGTGTATATCCTCCCAGACTGCTTCAAAATATCTGACAAGTATCCCTCAAAAGAGGATGGATATGTGAGATAATAAAATAATAAAATGAATCCATATGTGTTCACTACTCAGTTTAAGGTACAGAACATTATTGTTGAAACCCGCCCCCTCCCATGCAAATTCCCCTTTCCAATCCTACCCCCTCCCTCCCCAATCAGGGCTAAATCCTGTTCTGAATTTTGTGTTGATAATTCCCTGGATTGTCATTAAAATGAAACTATATATGTAAGTATCAATAAAGAATAAACTGTTTTGTACTATGTGCTTTTGAAGTTCATAAGTATAGTAAAAAATGTTCCTGTTCTTCTATGACTTTTTTCACTCAATATTATGTTTCTGAGTTTCATTTATCTTTAATGTGGTACAGGAGTCCACTGTATAGGTATACCACAATTCATATATGGGTTCTCCTGACAGTGGACTTTTAAACATTTCCTAGGAGTTTTATTATTAATAACCATGTTGCTATGAATATTCCTGAACAAACTTTCTGACTACAAGTAAGCAGGGTATGCTATCTATTCCAGTAGTCACGGGGCAGAGTCAAGGACAGACACAAGATGAGAATAATGAATGAAATCAAGAGTTCTACACAAACAGGAATTTGCAGCAAGAGGTGATCATGAGAAGTGAGATTGGATACCTCGTAGATTCTATAGAAATCTTCAGGAGAGCACTATAATTTCCCACCCAAAGTGGGATAAAGTTTCAAGGGGTTTTCTGTAAGTCTTACATGAAGATATTATATATCAAATATGTAGAGGTATTACATGTAATGTTTTCTAATCTGATATTTACCTCTAGTAATGCATTGTGAACAATTTTCAATGACAAATATATGTCTACATGATAAATTTAAGGTTAGGTTCCAATGTACACATGGTCATAATTTATTTAGTTAATCCTATCATATAGAAATTTTAATGTTTTGATTTTAAGGGAATATTCTTGTGCACATACCTTTGTTTACATGTTCAACTATTTCTTTTGAAATAGAATTCCTGTGAAAATAAGTATATACCATATGCTTATAAATAATTGAGTCTGTTTCTGGTTTCTAATTGGTTCCATATGTCAGTCTATTCTAGTACCAAAATCACACTGTTTATTGAAGCCTTATAATTAATTTTACTATCTGGTAGGATAAGTCTCTCCTCATATTGATCTTTCTCAAAGCATTCATGATTATTCTCATGTTTATTTTTTTTAAAAAATCTTTAAACATTTTGTCAACTTCTCCTCCAATCATTCTCTCTTCTTTGTTTCCCATCAGTAAACAGTCCTTCCATACACCAGCCATTCAAACAACCTGGGAGCTATTCTTCAATTTTCCTTCTTCCTCAACATCATGCCCAGTCTCCAAGTCCCATACTTTATCATTGAATTATATCTCAAACACATTCATTTCTCTCCACCCCTGCTACCACCCTAGTCCAAGCCACCATTGTATCTCACTTGAACTGCTGGAACAGCTTCCAAACTAGTCTTCCTGCCTCCAGTCCTACTCCTCTCCCAATTAACTCACTTTCTTTCTTTTCTTTTTTTTTTTTGAGGAAGACTGGCCCTGAGCTCACATCCATGTCCATCTTCCTCTACTTTATGTATGGGACGCCTACCACAGCATGGCTTTTGCCAAGTGGTGTCATGTCCACGCCCAGGATCAAGACCTGAGAACCCCGGGCCGCGGAGAAGCAGAATATGCAAACTTAGCTGCTGCGCCACCGGGCCGGTTCCAACTCATTTTCAAATACTAGCATGAGGTTACTGAGAGTAAGTCATGTCAAAACAAACTCATTTCCTTTCATTGTAACTTTGATGAGAGAATCATAAAATGCTCTAGTCATGGTACATGTTGATTCTTTTTAAACCTTTAACATGGTCTCTTATAATATCTCAGAATTTCAGTGCCAAATGATTTCATTAAATGCATTAGTGATCCAGATAGTTAGCTCATTAATATAACCAGATGTGGAAGAATAAACCAAAGGTTAAACATAATCCCATTAATCTATAAGATAAATGGGGTTAATTTCTAAAGTCATGCTTGTCTAGCCCCTAGCAAAATGCCTTGTTCATAGTAGGGCTCTGTGAATATATGCTAAAAAATGAATACATAAAATAATTAAGATTTCAGTTAGTACTTTAAGGCCTGCATCCTCCACTAGAATTAAAGAGCCATGGAGGCAAGAACCATGACCTTCTTTTTCATATAGTATGCACTTAAGAAACATTTGTCAAGTGAATGAAATCTGAAACAATGTCATTCAAAAACTATCATGGGCCGGCCCGGTGGCGCAGCAGTTAAGTTCACACGTTCGCCGGTTCAGGTCCCGGGTGTGGACACAGCACCGCTTGGCATGCCATGCTGTGGTAGGCGGCCCATGTATAAAGTAGAGGAAGATGGGCACGGATGTTAGCTCAGGGCCAGGCTTCCTCAGCAAAAAAGAGGAGGACTGGCAGTAGTTAGCTCAGGGCTAATCTTCCTCAAAAACAAAAAATAAACTATCACAGATTCAAATAGCTACTGTAAAAATAAAAACTTACACTTATGAAGTGTTTTATAGTCACAAAATGAATAGTATTTCATTTACCCAGATGATTTTATTTAGCCCTCACAACAGGCCTAGCAATGCTAACTATTGTTCGCATCCAGAAACTAAGGCTTGGAATTATTAAGCGACTTGTCCAATACTAAGCAGCTGGTTAACAGAAGTTTCAGGACTCTAACCTAGATTTTGTAACAGCAAATCTAGTGTTCATGCTATTGTATCACAGATAAAAAGGGCTATGGAAAGATCTTTACTGCCAGAGCTTAGGGAAAGAAGAAAATTCACACATTACTAGGTAGTATCTAGCCCTGCCAACTTCCTAGCTTTTGCAAGCCCTCTTCCTTTCAGTGGGAAATCCAGACTTTGATATACAGGTTAATTGCCAATATACTCTTGATGATAAATCTTGGTAATGGACCAGAGGGATTAAAAGAACTGTGGCCCAACAATTTGTGACAGACCATCAAAACTCCATCGTACCTAGTCTAACAAAATTGGGCTCCAATCTGGCTATAGCAGTTTTTGCTTTTTTCTTGATATTTAGCTTCTATCTTTATTCTAATGCCTGGTTCCAGGATCCCAGACTTGTTTCTGTGCTTGATTTTTTATAATAGTAGCATGCTTAGGACTGTGTTCTCTGCCAGTCTCTTCCGAGGGACTAATAATGTTCTGGCCCTGAATCCTAAACCAGTCCCTAAGGTCCTGAATGCCTAACTTCACGACTCCTAAGGGGATGTGTAGCTTCGATGCTTAGTCAGCTTCATCCTACCTGCTGTAGTTGATTGTGCAATGTGTGGACCAAATAGTACTTCTTCCAAAAGATGCATACTGAGGCTCATAAAATAATAGAACATTATGCCCCCCAAGAAAAATAAACATTAGCAATAAAAAGTCTACATAACATGCTTTCACACGTTGTTTAACTGTGTTCCTACAAAAGTTTAAAATCGTCAGTGGTAGCTGAATCTAACAAGTCAAAGTTTATTAGTGATTAAATATGAGGTTCTATGGTTCTGTACAGAAATGAGTTATGAAAATTCATCTTGGTGATATATAGATTAACAATATCAGGAAAAAAGAATTAGGAGTTAAAGCTGACAGCATGAGTCAGAGTTTAATATACCAATTAAATACAGAATGTGACATTGGCTGATTTAAATCGAGTATGATATTTGGACTTGAGAAAGTGACAGCCCTGCTTTCCTCTGTGCTAATTAGAATTGGGAATGATCTGATTTTGTAATTTGGTAAAAGACAGGCTAACTGTACTATGTTGACCATCATTTGTAAGGTAGTACAAGATTTTATTCATCAAAAGGGCTGAAAGATACTTGGCCTCTGACTTAGGAAAAACCTTAGCAATAATCAGGGACCCAGGTATAAGCAGTCTTTTCTCAATAACACCAACGATGTGGTTTTTCATCAGACATAAGGTGACCTAGAGGATTTCTAGATTACTTTGACAGGGCATCTCTGTGAACTTGCCTCTTAACACAGCTCTATTCTTAACCACATAGGGGAAACCGAAGCAGCTTAACCAACACCTGGTGCACTCAGCTTGGCACTGGGGCCTATATATGAGGAGGTGCAAAGTCCAAATTGACTGTTTTTTTCTGGACATGGGTAAGGAAAGTGCTGAGTATCAAACCCATGTCATATGAGAAAAGATTGAAGAAGAAAAGGTACATGGAAGCATGTATCACAAGTATTTGAAAGATAGAAGAGTGATTGGAATTGTTCTCTATCCGTAAGGGACTAGAAATAGTGCAGATGGAGAGACAGTAAAAAGAAGAGAGATTTCAGCTCAAGAGGAGCTTTCTAACAATTAGAGCTTCACCATATGAAATTGGCTGCTTAGCAGGAAGCGGGTTCTCTGCCACTGGAAGTCTTTAAGCCTAGTCTGATCAAAACAAGTCATCTCCTGAGAATAGAAGACAGTGGCTTGACTTAGATGAGTTTTAAGATGTTACGTAAATAAAACAATGGGACTAGAAGTATGTTAGTTCTATGATACAAACTACCTGCATACTTTTACTACTTCCTGAGTTCTTTTTCTGATAATGTGAAAAATAACACTAACACAAGGGAGTGTGGGTTTATGCCTCTTTCGAAGTTAGAAATGACTCACAATTTCAAATGACTCATAGCAGGTGAAAGCTTTGGAAATGATCTTATTCCTCTGACATGTCCCACAATATCAAGAAAAGTATCCCCTAAAGACTTACAATGACATTCAAATAAGGAAGACTACAACATAAATATAGAATAATAAGAAAAATAAGAAAATAACAGGAAGAGACTTTGAGTGGGAGGGAAGAATGAGTGACAGTAGGACAGCCTTAGGGAAAGGAGCGTTGATAACGGTGGTAGGCCTCTCGAAGATGTCCCCGTCCTAATCCCAAGAACCTGTGAATATGTTGTTACATGGCAAAAGAGACTTTGCAGATGTGATTAAGGATCTTCAGATGGGGAAATTATTCTGGATTATTCAGGTGGCCCAATGTAATCACAATGGTCATTATAAGTGAAAGAGGGAAGGAGAGTCAGTATCAAAGTGATGCAACGTGAGAGATTTGATGGGCCATTGCTGGCTTTGAAGGTGGGAAGACAGCCACAAGCCAACAAATGAACAAAGCTCAAAGAAGCCAGAAAAGGCAAGAAAATAGATTCTCCCCTAGAGTTTCCAGAAAAGAATGCAGCCCTACCAACACCTTGATTTTAGCCCAGAGGGACCCATTTTGGACTTCTAGAACTGTAAAATAATAAATTTGTGTTTTTTCAAGCCACGAAGTTTGTGGTAATTTGTTACTGCAGCAATAAGAAATTAATACCATAATGCATCAGCAGAAGGCATCACATACGGAGGCAACAGAAACTATGAAGAACTGAGAGAGGGACAGAAAATTGGACTCCAGTGGGAGAATACACCTTGTTATTTTATAATATGACTCAATATTTTAAAGATGGTGATTCTTTCACTTTCACTTAGCCTTAAATTTAATGAAGTAGTATTGCAATAGTGTTTTCCTCCCACTCCATCTTGGATCTTGACAAGAAATCCTAAAGTACATTTGGAAAAATAAATGTGTGACAGTAGCCAGGTATCAATTTGAAAAGAGAAAACTAATGGAGAGGGTGTAGATAAGCCTTTATCAGATACTTAAATAAATCATAAATGGTGCAATAATTGAAAGGCAATAGAATGGAAGAGAGAATTTGAAAAACAAAGCTCCAATGCTAAGGGAATTTATTATATTATGAAGGTAATATTTCAAATTAGTAGGAAAACGATGGATTATATAATAATTGCCAGCCAGATAAGTGATAGTCATTTGGGAAGAAATAATAAAGCTAGATTAATACTTCTTTCCTTGTGCCAAAATAAGTTCCAGATAAATATTAAATAATAAGTAAATACACTTGTAATAATAATCTTAAAATAGGAATGATCTTTAACCAGGAGCTATAACTAGATATATAACCAGAGCTGTAGAGAAAAAGATTGATGAATTTGAGTATAAACAAATATTAAATTTATAAGGCGACTAAAGTATCATAAAAATTAAGAGACTAACAACAGATTTGGGAAAATTCCTTGACATATATGACAAAGGGCTTATATTTTTATTATGTAAAGAGACTTACAGAGATGAAAGAGATCATTAGCCTAACGGAAAAAGTGGGCAAAGGATAGGAGGAGTTCAGAGGAGTTCATGAAAAATAGCTAGAAATTTCTTAGATGAAAAGATGCTTGATCTCATTTGTAACTAAATATATGTAAGTTAAAGTCACACAATATACCGTTCTTGATCAAACTGCTATAGGTAATACACAGTGTTAGTGACAGTTTGGAAAAGTAGGCATTTTTATACATGATTTTTTAAAGTGTGAATTGGTGTAAACCTTTTTCAGGCTAATTTTTCAATTGGTACAGAGACATTTAGAAAGCAGATATTTAGACAGCATCAACTTTTGGACTTTTACCATGCTAAAATTTTTCTTCCTTCACTTGGGAGCACATGGGATTGATAAACTGCCATTATTATTCCTAGAGCATGGTACTACAAGGCCCCATTTATATGCCTTGCATAGTTACCACTCTTACTTTGTAAAAAATTATGTACAATTGTTACTTTTAATGCTTCTATTAAATAATGAGATGGGGGTGATGTGGACTAAAGCCTGCCTCTTAATGTCATGAGTGAGAAAAGTTGTAATCAGATCTTACCAATATCAATCACCTGAGTTGTAAATGGGGGTCAGGATATTGTCTCCCTTTGGAAAGTGTGACCAATTAATGTCCATAGACCTTGATTCTTAGTTAAGCCTCTCTTGATCAGCCACTTCAAAGTTGGAGGTGTCAGTTAAACATTTGAAACCATAGCAGAAATCTCACCAGCAAAGTGCTGAGAAACTAGTGTGGGTACTATCTAAGAATGTTATTTTGGGTATGTTATGGGTTGAGTTATATCTCCCCAAAATTTATTTGTCAAAATTCTAACTCCCACTGCCTCAGAATGTGATCTGATTTGGAAATAAGGTCGTTGCAGATGCAATTAGTTAAACTGGGATACAGTCATTAGGGTGAGCCCTAATCCAATGACTAGTATCCCAATGGAGAGAGGAAATTTGGAGACAGACATGTACACAGAGAGAGTACCATGTGAAGATTGGAGTTATGCTGCCACAAGCCAAGCCAAAAATTGCCAGCAAACCACCAGAAGCTAGGGGAAAGGCAGGGAATAGATTTTCTCTCACGGCCTTTAAAAGAAACTGTCCCTATCAACACCTTGATTTTGGACTTCCAGCCTCCAGAACTGAGAAAACAAATTTCTTGTTGTTTAAGCCATGCAGTTTGTGGTACTCTTTTACAGCAGAACTAGCAAACTATTACAGGGTGAAAAAGTAAATAAAAGAAACTGGTTGACAAAACCTTTTGGTTAATCTCTTTTAGTGTTCTAAAATCCTTACTCCTTGGAAAATAACTAAGAATTAACTAGGGATTAGCAAGGAAAAGAGGATTATCTCTGTTCTTGATGAAATTCCCAAAAGTGTATCAAAGTTTTAAATGCGCATACTCTTTTACCCAGGAATTCTACTTCTTGAAATCTTTCCTATAATTAAACTTACAAATACAAATAAAAATATACACATAAGGATGTGTACTGAAGCACTCTATATAACGTTGAAGGACTGGAAATTATTTTTAGATTCATCCTTAAGAGACTATTTAAAAAATAAACATCATCCATACAAGGAGGCAATGTCGTATAATGCAGAAGTCCACAGATTTTAGACTACACAAAATTCAACTGGATCTTTTGTTAATAATTCAGATTTGTGACTCTTCCCCAAATTTTTGCTAAATCCAAGTCTCTGATAGCGAACCTGGAAATCTATGTTTTACAACTATCTCAGGTCATATTGCTGCAAATGTTTGGTGAAATATATTTGAAAAATCTAGTAGTTAAAGAGTGTAGAGTCAAAATCCTAGCTCTGCCATCTTTAGCAAAGTTGCCTTGGAAAAGTCTCACTTTCCTCATCTGCAAGATTAGAACACTAATAGTACCTTCCTCAAAGGGTGTTTCTGGTTGTGAATGATATAATAAAATTAATGAAATAAATTTGAAATAAAGTAAAATAAATTTTATAAAGTAATTGGCATAGTGCCTAAGTGCCTAAATGCTTAATAAATGTAACTATTATTTCAGTCATTAGAAAAATAAATGTATAGGTATTGATAGGTTGAGATAAAACAAACAAACAAAGGGAAGAACAACACATAATGTACATTCACATTCGTGCAAAGAATGGACACATTACATACACACAGAATATTTCTGAAAGGAAGGATTAAAAATTTGGTGATCAACACTGGGCAATGAGACTATATTCTCTTTTGTTCTACTTGATTTTTTTTTTAATCTATATATACATGTTACTTTCAGAAAAAAAAATTCCATTAGTCTGAATACCACCTGAGGAAGGTGATGATACCATTTCAAATATAAATGAACTTTGGTTTTTATTTCTGGCACTGTTGCGTAGAAATTTGCCTACCCCAGGTGAAATTAAAGATGGTA
The DNA here is from genome assembly GCF_041296235.1 of Equus asinus. Classification (NCBI taxonomy): domain Eukaryota; kingdom Metazoa; phylum Chordata; class Mammalia; order Perissodactyla; family Equidae; genus Equus; species Equus asinus. Next base: position 39,607,468 of record NC_091793.1, read on the forward strand.
AAATCCCGAGAATAATCTCTTTTAAAAATAACACAAATGCAACTGAAAACATGCCCCAATGCCAAGCAAAACTAAGTAGGGATAAGCTCTGTACAAATCCTCAATAAGAGATCTAGATAATCTACAACAGAACTCAAAAGAACTAGAATGTAGTTCACCAGTAACAAGAGGACAAAGAAGAAAACTGCATCATGTGAAACAAACTTCAGGCTAAAAGACTAAGAAGTGCATTTTCTGGGAAGCATTAATTATAGTCAAAAAAGAGAAACAAAGAAAAAGAAAAGAAAGAAACCAAGATTTATATGAAGGGATTTCTTTGCTATGTGAGAAGTCCAACTGTCTCACATTCTTTTTTGGAAAGAGGCAGAAAACAAATTATTAGAAAATGGATAACTACTGAAGAAATAAATGAACTAAAAAATTAAATATTCAAACATAAATAAATAAACAGGCTTCACAACTAGGTATAGGAGGCCAGGAGATGAACTATGTCAGTCTGTTAGAAAAGTAAGTGAGATATAACTTAAGTACTAGGGAGACAACGGGCATCTCTAAGTTCATAGAACAAAACGCTAGATTGATGTCAAAATTCCATAGACAAATATTTAGTGTTGGTTGGTCAGTTGAGGTGCCCTGGGTGACCACTGTAACCAGGCTTGGAGCCTTTATTCCTGATGTTAGTAAATGTGTGACTTAAAGGACCAGAGGCAAGGCAGACAGAGTAGGAAATACAGTATACACTGCTCCCAGGATATTTACCAGTCACCTAGGCTTGAGCTCTAGGGGGCATTTTGCTTTCTCCTGTTCCATCATCCTTACTGTTACCGTAAAGAAGCAGTTATCAACTCCTGTAAAATTTGCACTTCATAATAACTCCTAAACCCAGTATTACTTTTCTATTTCCATAATCACCAAAACAGTTCAAACTTCATTGGCTATACCTATGTTACCTGAATAGCCTCCAAACTCCCATCCCCAACTCCACTCCATTTTTACACCAAGGATTTCTACCATTTTGAATAATAACACATGGTTTTCAAAGTAAAAATTTTTACAAAACCCTATATGATACTGTTGGGGTTAACTTAGGAATTTAGGAAGTACAATAAATGACTTCCTCATTCCCTGACCAAATTATAGAAGAGTCCAGGGCTTGACAAATCTTTTCTGTAAAGGGCCAGAGAGTAAATAGTTTAGGCTTTTCAGGCCATATGATCTCTATGGCAACTACTCATGTGACTCTTGTGGCAATAAAGCAGATACACACAGTATGTAAATGAAAAAGCTTGGCCAGATTTGGCCTGCAGTGGGTCAGACTGGGCCCACAGACAGCAGTTAGGCAACACATAGATAAAACAAAGGGCTCAGGCAAATGGATTAAAATGTCAACTAGGTTAGTGATAGAGTAGATATTGGATAATGTGGTTTAGGAGCAGGGCAATATAGCTTTCCTAATACTATGCCCAGAATTAGATAGACTAGCATCAGGTCTGCCAAACCTGAGCAGGTTCTTTACTGCTAAACCTAACTGCACATTCTCTTTGCAGGTGAGAAGATCACAAAGAGAGTTAGTGACACATACTCAGTTCCTGCTCCCAAATTTACAAATCAATTAACTCCCCTAAGGGAGTTAGTAGGAGTGAGCAGGAGCAGAGAGAAGCCCAGTTAAACTAATCAGTGTCTCTCCACATGAAAGTATGAAGCCAAAAGAAAGAATCCCACATTCTCTGCCCAACTCCAGTAGGCAAGTTATACTTTTAGGATCTGTCAATTGAAAAAATAAGTGAGCAAAAAACAACAATAAATTTCCATTTTATTAATCATAGCAAAACTTATGCACATTTGAAAATAATAAAAATGGATATGTAAGACATTATTTTATGTAATCTACAAACAAGGCTTGGTGCCTATATGAAATTGCAAACCCTTTACAGTATCTCCATAGAGTGGCCCAGTTTGAGATCCATAGCTTCATATTATCCCTAAAAATTAGGTATCACAGCCCCAGATTACAGTATTATTAGAGGATAATAGTAATCATCCAATAAATATTTGTTGAATGAAAACATGAATTTATAATAATTATTTTATTTTTTAAAGCGTCCCCAAGGATACCTTTCAACGCAAACTCTCTGCTCCCGTAAGGCTGATGTGCTCAGTAGCCTCCACCCCGAATGTCATATTCTTGCCTCTGTCTTTCTGCTTATGATGTTGCCATCCCTTCTGAGGATGAGGGGGCTCTTCTAGGCCTATAGAAATTCTCCTTTTATTTTACAACCAATCACAAATTCTACTCAGTCCATGAAGCATTGCATGACTATTCTTGCCTATATAGTTTTCTTTCTTCTCTGAATCTAAAAACAACAGTAATATTCTGTATGGATAATTCAGTATCTCTTGACATGCTAGATCCTATATTCATACTTGATATTTTTATCGTTAGCTACTTCTAAATTCTGTACTCTTGGAGGGCAAATGCTCCATATAGTGCTTCTTTGTATGTTCTTTGTATAGAACTCAGTACAGTATAATTCTTTCACAGAGTATATTCTCAAAATTTTTAAATTTATATTAAATGAATGAATTAATTAACAAAAGGATGAAGTAATAAATAGCATAAATAGCCAAGATTAAGAAAAATTAGGAAGAAAATTATGAAAAACTAAGAATAGGGAGGACAACCTGAATGGCCTCCCAAAGCCTTCCCACTCCTATACTATTTTAGCAGAAACATTAATTATAAGAAAACTCTTTTGTAATCATTTACTTCTCTACTCACAGAGACAAGTTAGAAAACAACATAACTGATTTTTATTATTTTAGCTTCCAGATAAAGGCAAATTATATAAATCTATGACTTAATGCTTTGAAAAATCTGGAAGAACACAAATATTGATGAATATATAATCATTTAAAATACTGAAGATGACTATGGTGCAATGGCAGTATGGAAATATGTACTGCTATCTCCAGTTTTAGCCTTATTATCAGTTCGTACAGAGGTGAACAATTGAATGAGACATGTTCAGAGGTTAGGGAAAAGTCTAGAAATCTAACTTTGATCCCACATAGGAATTAACATTTCTCAATTATATAGATTAAAGTGATCATCTCATTGATAATTAATTCATTTTTCATTTATTGCTTTCTCTCCTCAAGGACTGTGGAAAAATAAAGGAGGGAAATCATTTGAAAAATAATGATTAATCCACAAGCTGACAGAAAAGCATTGTGTTCTAAGTAACAAGCAGTGCTTGAACCCAGGACTCTTTTGTTTATAAAAAATACACCATTAATACACATTCTATTAATATACATTCAAGGCTGTGAACCTGTCATTTTACACACGGTAATTAAACTCCATTAATACAAAATCTTAAGATTCTTACATCTACTTTCCCAGAGAGTGACATGTTAAAAAGTAAGTCAATGTAATAAACATTTTGGAATATCTTTACGCTTTTTAAAAAAAAACTTTACTCCTTCTTCTTTATTTATTAATTTCTAAATTAATTTCTAAATTAATATGATTTAGGAGGCCGCTTGATGATATTTAGCTTTTTAAATTAATAATAATAATATTTTCTAAATTAATTTCTAAATTAATTCTAAATTAATATGATTTAGGAGGCCTCTTGATGATATTTAGCTTTTTAAATTAATAATAATATTTTCTAAATTAATTTCTAAATTAATTCTAAATTAATATGATTTAGGAGGCCTCTTGATGATATTTAGCTTTTGATAGCATAAAATCCAGGCTTTCATAAATAATACCTATACATTTAATCTTTATGAGCACATGTCTGCAAGGAGCTTAAGAGACTACAAGTTAAGTGAAGGGATCTTTAAGATGTCAAAATAAAAATTTGCCACATATCTGCTTTTCCGTTATCCTCATTGATATTACTCTACCAGCATCTCTGCAAAGTTGAGCAGCTACATTTACATGCTTTGAAACTCCTCCATTCCCTTACTCCTCAGATCCAGTCCATCACCAAGCCCCATGACTGGTTCACCCTTGCATTTCTATGTCCATAGCTACCATGTTAAGCCAGGCCTCAGCATCACACATGTAGATTTTGCAACTGCCTCTGAACTCATCTCCTATCTTGTACAGCTTCATTTCCTCCTGTGCACAACCATTACAATAATCTTCAAACATTATTCATGGTCCAAGAACTTGAGTACCTTCCAAATAACACAACTCTCTAGCCTAGCCTTCCACTTAGCAATCTCATCTACTTTATTTCACTTTCCAGTCAACTCTATACCAGCACCCTGCTTCCTCTGAGTTCATCTGCTTATTGGTTCAGCTTCGAACTGAATTTGAACATGGCTTTCTCTCCACCTCTTTCAAAGGCCAGTGAAGAAGCACTTTTGGAAGAAGCAAGGATCTCCAAAAAACTACTCCATAAAAGCAACAAGAACACCCACAAAAAAATTGTTAAAATCAACTTTCAGAACTCTGGAAATTAATCAAAGGCTTAAAACAGTCTGTGTAGGATTTATTCCAGAAAATCAGCAGAATCTTTATACAAACTGAGCATAGTGGCATTTTAACTTGCCCCATTCCCATTTCCCCCTCCCCAGTTCCACAGAGAGAAAACCAGCAGCCTCACAATAATAGTAAATCTTAAAACCAGCAGCCTAGAAGCCACTGGAGGGTTGAGTTTGGAGTGATTCAAACATCCTCATACTGACAGAGAATTCTCAAGATTTAACATGTTTAACAGCAGCCCCCTGGAAAAGATCCATTTATAAGCCTTGTTTTATTTGACCCTATGCAGAGCTCACTCAGTGGAAAAAGGCTTCTACTCTAGTTGTTTATTAAAATGAATCAGCAGCAATTGTTTAACATTGCATCTGTATAACATTATAGCTGCTGGAGCCAGTAACACCAGTAGTGGCTAACAAAAGGCTGTCTGAAAAAATTTAAAAGGAAAATCTTGCGAAGGAGATGTCCATCGAGGTCTTTGAAAAGCTGCAACATATTTCTATGGACAAAAAGGCCACACTCATGTGCATGGCTGTGTGTATGCCCAGGAATGATCTAAGACTAATCTCTCACCTCTGGTTGAACTTGAAGCTCTGCACAAGGAAGAAGTGAAGGCCAAGGCAGATATGTAAGCTGTCAGAACTTGAAGACATGCCTCAACACACAGACTACCTCGTTAGGAGGACGCATTGTTCAAGTTATCTAAGGAAATGTCTGTTGAAGTATAAGGTAACCATTAAGATAATCAAACAGAAACTTGAATGGCCACAAAGAAAAAACAATACAGACTCGACAGAATTAATCTGGGAGCGTCACCAAGCAAACAAACAGCAAAAACAAAAAAATCCCTGAGAAAGGAGGAATCTGATTTCGACAGCTGCTGTTTTATATTATTTTAAATGTCCAATTTTCAACAAAAATTATAAGACATACAAAGAAACAAGAAACCAAGGCCCATAATACAGGGAAAAAAATATTTAGTAGAAACTGTCCTTCAGGAAACACAAATTTCAAACTTACCAAACCAAGACTTTAAGTCACCTATTATAAATATCTTCAAATTACTAAAAGAGCCATGACTAAAGAATTAAAGTATGAGAATGGATATTAAAGGAAAACAGAGATATCAATATCAATAGAAATATAAATTATAAAAATGGAACAAAATAGAAATTCTGAGTTGTAAATTACAATAACTGATATGAAACATGTGCTAGAAGGACTCAGCAGTAGATTTGAGCTGGGAGAAGAATGAATCAGCAAACTTGAAGACAGGTCAATTGAAATTATCCAGTCTGAGGAATAGAAAGCGAAAATAGCAAATATAAATAACAGAGCATTAGAGAACTACGCAACACCAATAAGTATACCAACATATGCATAATGGGAGTCCTACAGGGGAGGAGAAAGAGAAAATACAGAAAGAATATTTGAAGAAATAATGACTAGAAACTTCACAAATTTGATGAAAAAACCCATTAATGGAATGTTATTCAGCCATAAAAAAGAAGGAAATCCTGCCATTTGCAAAAACATGCATGAACCTTGAGGACATTATACTAAGTGAAATGTTAGATACAGAAAGATAAATACTGTACGATCTCACTTATATGTGGAATCTGAAAAAACAAAACAAACAGAAATGGAGAGCAGCTCGGCATAACTGGATTCTTAGAGGAATCTAATGGATTATATAAACCTAATATGAGCAAAATGTGCTTTTCTCGCCCAAACCGTAAAAGAAAGAACTATTAGCGTGAAGTTTGGACCCTATGAATTATTACTGTATTCATACCAGAAAACAATATCTCTCTATAAAGTCATATAATTTATTAAAGAAAATAGTTTTAGAACTCCCAAATGGTTTTGTGAAAGAATTTACTTTTTTCTCACAATACTTAGAACCTCTGAGTTGTTCTGATTGTCTCTGGTACAGTGAGTAGTCTCACTCGTATATGCAACAGAATCATCATAATTATATTATCCTGAAATACACATTCTCCTTACTGAAGGTAGATTTCAGTCAGAAAAAAAAAAATCCAGCAGCTACTTCTGTTTATGGGTCTATAACAAACATTTTTTCAACAACTTGCAAGTCTTCTATCCAAGATTATGGACACAGAGACATTTATTTTCAAGGCTACTCATGGACAGTCGAGCTGTATAAATGATTACTGACCTCAGCTTTGGCTTATGAGAAAAAAGAAAGATACTTAAAAATTCACTTACAAATCTGTGTGAAATAACTTCTTAGGCAGAACTCAGATACTATAGATGGATTCCCTGGAAATCTCTATTACGTGCCCAAAGACAGAGTATTACAAGAGTAAAACTATCAAAAACTAAAAGGACACGAGACTAGGATATCAACCTACACTGCAATAGTCACAAAGTTAAATACTGTAGCTGGTGACAGAGAAAGAAACTTATCTCCAAATTTCCCCATCTGAACAGCACAGTCTTCGGTAATTCACTGATTGATAAGAACATAAAAAGCAATGCTGCCAGCATACCTTTTAAGGAAAAGCACAGCGCTGACAGGATACATTCATCACTAAACTATATATCCAAGAGCAGTTATAATGTATAGGCCTCGGTCCCAGGAAAATTACAAAAGATGGAGTTAATTAACCAAAAGTAACGTATAAAGTGACTATTCCTCAGTGTACTTATGTAGATGTGTGTATGTGAATTATCAAAAAATGCAGTGAATATGGCAGTGGGTCATAAAAACATCTCTGGGCATGAATTCTCCTTTTCCTGACAATTTAAAGGCATACGCCAACCTCCTGGTAGAAAAAAGGAAGACCAATGTGGGACACTCAGGCTAACAAGAGATACTAAAATTAAGTTATCAGTCCAGTAAATACATGACAAGCCTGTGGCATTAGCTAAATGAACATCAAATAGACACAAAAAGAAAAGTAAAATCTGAACTTTACTGGGGATCAAGATTTGGAAGTTGAATTTGAGATGCTGCCACTATGTTTCAAAAAAAAAAATGGAATGACTATGAAATTCAAAGTGTTATGAGAAAATGAAAAAAAAAGAAAACAAATTCTTCCCCCAAACTACTTTGTGTTTGGTTGGTTCATACCACTCACTGCGTGGTAAAATCTAAATAAGTGTGAGTAATATGTGAATGAACGTATAGTTTTCCGCCATGGACAAATACTGTAATCAGTAAATTAAGTCGGTTATCAATTATTTCAATTCTCCCTTCTCAATTCTGATATCAGTAACAATCAATCTGGTAGTTTTTTAACTCTGTTCTGCCTCAGATTTTCAGATCCATCTTCTGGAGCAGATTTTGAAGTCTAACAGTCCTGGAGCCAAATCCTGGTTACTGTGCTTTATTATGTGTGGCAAGTTACTGAAGCCCTGTTATCTTCTCTACTTCATTTATAAAATAAGGATGATAATATCCTTCTCAAAAGGTTGTTTTGAGAATGAAATAAAACATCCCATGTAAAAGATCTAACACCACTGCTGGAACAGAGTATGAACTTCCTCTTAGGAAAGCTTCATTACTACTGCCTGTGAGCTGTACTAAACATTTCATGACAAAATACCCTGGAACATAAGTTTACAAACACCTACCTATTTAGTCAGTTGTGATGGGAGACTAAGCGACAAGAGCAACGGTTTCTAATCCTAGCTGTGCATCTGGAACATCAGTGAAGCTTTTAAAAAGCATAGAGGTCTGAGCCCCACCAACCCCCTACCCTCTCTGAAATTCTAATTTGGTAGCTCTAGGGGGTGAGACAGAACCTGTATTTTTGGAACACTCCACATCTGATTTTGATGCACCATGGGCCCATGCTGGTAACTTTTCCACTGCATAAAGTCTTTCATAGTTTTCAAAAATACTCTTTAAAAAGCCCTCGGTGTTTTCTTCCTCAGGCTGAAAAAGCCTGCAATTTTAACCCTTCCTCTGCAAAACACTTTCTAATTATTTGATTATTCTTGTAGCTCTCCTTTGAGCCTTAGCTAAATTATCTGACAGTCTCTTTGGTTATGTGGTTCCATTTATCATCAGGTGAACTTACTGGAAGTGAAAGAGAAGGTTACTGTAATTCATAGAGCTATTGATGTACTCCTAAAATAGTGTTAATTGCACAGGACATTTTAATTATTTAATCTTTTCTTCTTGAAAAGGATAAAAACAGGCCACTGTATGCACCCATGGGCTAGCCCTATTTCTACATCTGAAAAGGCAACTGGATTTCTTGTTTTTCTTTTCTCTCTCCCAAATTAAAGTGTTATATCACACATCTAAGTTCTGATGGAGAACAACAAATATATTCAACATTCAACCAACATTTATCACTTCCTTTATTTCATAAGGGACTTAAGCAAGCCCAGAACTTTTCCTGTCTTTTATGTCTTGAATTTTTCCCTTAAGGATATAAACAACCTAAAATCAGAAAAGTAATACAGAGAATATCCCTTTGGGTTATTCAAATAACCAACTGCAAGCCTTCCTCTCACTGTGCTCCTTGGTGGGCACCTTGTGAGGTTGCACGGGTTGTGGTTGTTGTTCAGGTGATTGTACTATTGAGGGCAAAGGAGTAGTGGGCTGTTGAATACTGTTTGCTGTTTGCTGACAGAACTAAACCTAAGGCAGGTATTCTTGCATCTGAGTTTGTCCTTTTGCTTTCCAGCTTTCTGACTTTACGCAAGTCACCTAACCACTAAACACCATTTTCTTAATCACTAAACTTTGTATAATAAGCCCTCCAACAAAAGATTCTTGTGAGGAATATATGAAATAACACATGAAAAATCTCTGATACTGTTGAATCATTCAATTTTTTATTTTCTTTTATATTGTTATAAAATACAAGGTCTTACCTTAAGCAGGTTATCTTTTTGCCCAGGAAAGATGACCCAATCCCCATTTCATAAAAAAAAGAATCAGTAAGAACATAGTAACTTAAAAACCCAGCGGCGCTGTATATGATTGTGAAGTACCAGGCCTATGAGGTAGTTCGGGGCTGAAATTCTAGCCCTAACTCTACAACCAAGCAATAGTCCTGAAGGGGGCTGAATCCATTTAAAGTGGGGTACCCTTTTCTAATCCATTCAAAGGCTCTATATGGGATAGCGGCTGACCCCAAAAGTATATCCGTAAGAGATAGATTATGAGTTACTCTATCAAGTGGCAAAGTGCCTTTCATGTTCAACATACTGACACTTGAGTCTTAGATGTTTACTGAATCGAATCGAGAGTTACTGAGTAAATGAATTATCCCCAAGTCCTGTGTACATTAAAAAATCTGTTAGAAATACATTGTTCAAATATTCTAAAGTATCAAGTACTTTTTTCTTTTTCACTTAACATTTATATCTCTCAAAATCAAATTCCAGAGAAGCAGGCATTAAAGGTAAAAGAGGTTATGCTATGTTTGTTACAGTGGATATCTTCATGCAAAATAAGTAAGGAATTGCAAGTTGCAAAAATGTTTGTAGGTGAGTTTGGTTTTGTTTTTGAGTTATAAGTTTATGGCCTTCTCTGATGTTTTCCTATCATGCAAAGAATAAAACCAAAATCATAGTTAAATGACATCAACTATGAACCTGTAGCAGCAACAAAATTTGCCTTAAATAATTGTGTTGATTGTGCTGCCCATTATAGAACAATATTAAATTTTCTGTTGTTCAGCTGAAACAATTGGTCTATCTTTCCCTAATTTTTGTCTTCCAAAAGATAAGCACAAAATATGTAAAACCACATATCATCAGAATTTGTTCCACTGACTTTGACTAAATAATTTCTAGAAATTTGGGTATCACTCTTTGCAAAAAGGGCAGTATCTTCACGGTAAGAAATATCAAATCCAAATTTCTCCACCAGGTCCTAGAAGGTTCTCCACCAAATGATTTCCCTTTCCCTCACATAATTTTTTAACCATTTTGCCTTTTAATTCTCAACAGTTTAGCACCTTAAATGCTCAAAAAATGTCTGTGAAAATAAAGAAGGAAGGAAGAGAGAGGTAGGACAATGAATGTGTTTTTTAGGGGCAATAGGAACCCTCCACCACAATTCCACAAAGTATCTTTCTCATCTCTGACAAGTGTACAGAATTTTATGATTAATGATATATTCTTTCAGATATTAACTTCTTTAAAAACATAAATCTTCTTGGGTGGCCAATATTAGTAAAGCAATTTACTCATCCATGCTCTCCAAAGAATAAATTTTGGAGCCACAACAAGAGAGGATAGTAGACTTCTGAAGAGGAAAAGTAACACAGAAAAGGAGGGTTCTGGGAAAGAGTGCTGTTTGCCCTTGTTTTTGCTAAACTTATCCATTCCTTTGGTCAGCCATTCAACAATTATTAGCTCCCATACATACTAGGGATATGGACATTTGTTTATTAGAAGTTGGAAAAACATTCATTCTACAAATATTATCAGGTTCCTACTATAATACAGTTTCGTAAATATTGGGAACAAGATTGTCAAGCCAGAATTGTAAACATTAGATAAATAATTCCAACCGTGATGAGTGTAATAATGGGAGAACTGCCACAGCAACATCTAATGGAGAGATATTGCTTGGGGAAGTGGGGATGAGAGTGGAGCTTGGTGAAGCTCATTAACAGGTAGCTATTTACCTATATCTTTTTACCAGGTATTGCTCATAACTGTGTCATGTCTATCAACTAAAATCCTTCTCCCCTTGCTTAAAATGCCCTCCAACCTCAATTGACTATTTCTTTCTCTCCCTTTGCCCAATTAGTACCTGAGTTTTCAGCTCACACAATAGGTTACAAGATGCCCATATCCAAACTGAGTAATACAACATATAAAATAAAAAATATATAATAAAAATCCAGATTTACAAGCCATATTAAGAGGAAATTTTTACTTAGAAACATCTTTCAAATAAAACGATACCATCACATAGTCGAATATGACTTCTTCAAGAAAAACTGCATGTAAATTTTCAGCAATTTATTTAGTGCAACAAACATTATGTTAACAAATACTTATTGTAGAACTACTATTAGGATGTGAAATGGAGCAGTTTAAGGTTGTTTTATAAAATATTCTGAAAACAGAGTTCAAAGTTGTATTCTATCTTCCAAACTAGACTATTTTTCTCATGAATTTGAAACTTCTATATCATTTATATAACTGATGTAAAAATATTATGGGTGACAAAAAGACTTTGCCACTATTATCCTTGTTATATTCATAGCTATAAGAACAGGAAAGGCTTATACTAACTATACTAACTGCTTGGACAAAATAATTTTATTTTAATAAACAACAGCCAGCAGGCCGAATCAACTATATCCCATTTGGCTTCCACCTGTCCAACAAGAAGAATGATTTTCAAACTGGAAATAGAGTACCATTTAATATAAACAAGAAACTGAAACTCAAGATAGGTCATACAATAGGTGGAGAGCATCAATCCACGTGAGTCAAGTACAGGTCTCCAGCCCATGTGTACTATACCTCAGGGGACTAAAAGAACTTACATATACTGATTGTTGTGAATATCTTCTGTAATTCTTCAGAAATCACAGTGAGTGTGATGGATGACAGAAAGACTAGAGATGGGCAAATCTTTACTCCAATTTTTAAAATAGAAATTGAGGCAAAAGAGTAAGAAGTTTGAGATCAGTCCTGCCAAAATTCTTCGAGTTAAGCATATGGATTTTGAGTCTTAGTAAATAAATAGTTATTCATGAAAACCAATGGAATTTGCTAAAACAAATTATGCTAAGATAATTTATTTCCTTTTTCCTCCCTCCCTCCCTCCCTTCCTCTCTCTCTCTCCCTTCCTATCTTCCTTTATTTCTGTTATTCAACAAGTGCTTGTTTGATACCTCTGGGGATGCTTTACATAGAATGTTTGACAAAGTAAAATGTTTGCTAAATCAAAGTATCTGACAAAGAATTTTGTGTACAAAATGGTGAAGAAATTGAGCTTAGTAATAACAATTAGATAAAATAAATTTGTATGAAGAACAGGCATTCATTAGCTAATGAAAGATTAAGGAGATTTCTAGCAGTTTCCATGGTGCTCTGTCCATTGAGCTCCCTGTGTAACACTTCTATCAGTGTCTCGATAAAGTTATAGGAGTCATAGATATGTTGGTTTACATAAAGCAGTAGAAGAATAACTAGCACTTGCATGAGATCACCAGGGGTACTTGCTCAAAGTTCACACTCCTCACTGTTCCCCAGGTATACAGGAGCCCAATTCAAAAACAAGCAACATCAACAAAAAAGCTTCTGTATAGAAATGCTAAAAGTTCTCAAAAATTCTGGGAATTTTCTTTACCTTACAGTCCCTTTAGTCTAGCTTGTCCTTGATTATCCTCCTCTGCTGTGTCCCTTTATTTGATCATTACTTTTTATTCAAATGGCCCCAACTGTCCTAAGGATTTTTTTTTTTTTTGAGCAAAAAAAAAAGTGGCATTCTACTTCAAGCTCTACTGAGCTCCAAAATACCCTAATCTGTGTATCCCAGCTGCCAGGGGGCATCTCACAATAGACGTGGAAGCTGGTAATTGGGACACCACCCCCACTGGTGTAAACAAACACTTAAAACACATGGTTTCAGACTACTTTAATTTCATTCTCACCGTTTCTACCCCTACCTCTATCACCATCCATTCTAGCCACACAGAATAATGTGCAGTTCTTGAAATGCATCATTATACTCAACAACATCCTATCATTCAATAAATCTTTCCTGAAAACTACAAGTCCCTTCCCCACACCCCAGTCTAATTTATATCTGTGCTTCTTTGGTGCCCTCTGTCTCCATCAAAGAATTTTCACACTGAACTATGATCTCCATTATAAAGTAAGCCCCTTCATGGCAGGAAACTGTGTTTATGATGTATCTCCATAACCTACCACAGTGCCATATTCTTAGGATATGCTTAGTATGAGTTGGAGGGATGGATGGAAGGATGGATGGGTGGATGGATGGATGCTGTAGGAGCTCGCCTCACAGGTAGCAAAGACTTCAGAAAAGTGATGACGTTTGAGCTACATCTTGGAGTAGTAGAGCAACTAAAATGGGTAGACAAGCATTCTTCGTCATTACAATGGCCAGGAACATTTTTCAGACCAGAAAAATCTCTGACCTGGATGAAGGTAACACTTCCCCAGTGGGTCTTACTATATCCAGTATTTTCTGTCTCCTAGCCATTTTTCACAGTTTAGCCTATGCAATCTTACTAAAATGAAATTCTGAGTATGTCCTGCCTTTTAATGTAGCTTGCAAGGTTATTCATAATCTGGCTACTGGTTATCTCTTCTGATTCAACGATCAGCCCTCTCCACCTGGAACACTGTGTTCTAACCATATATTTACAATTCCTGGCATGTGCCAAGCTTGTTGTTTTACCTTTGGCCCTTTGCACCAAGAAAATTCTCCCTCTTATTTTTGCCTAGATAACTCCTAGTGCTCCTTCAGGTCTCTGTTTCAATAGGACTCAGTTTTCACATCATTTTCTTGGGAATGACTAGGTCACGTCACTATCATATACTCTCATAGCATCCTGCATTTATCACAATTATAATGAAATAATTATCTGTGAAATGTCTGTCTTCTAAAGAGATTACAAACTCCAGGAAAGGAAGAAGTTGATCTTTTTCATTACTGCCTCCTCAATGTCTATCACAGTATCTGGCACATAAAAAGTGATCAGTAAATATTTGTTGATCTAATGAACAAATAAAGATTAATGAATAAAGGTCTTTATTTTTGACTAGATTTTAAGCAAACTGAGGGCTGGTTCCAAGTCTATCTTATTCATCACTGTATTCCATTGTCTATCACATTGCCTGGCACATAATAAAGCTCTCACTAAATAGTTGTGGAACAACAAATCAATGATGGATTGAATGAGCATGACGTCTGCAGTTTAGTCACTCACTAGTTCCTGCCACATGCACTGCTAAATGCCCTATCATAAAAGAAGTTGTATTTTCCCAAAGTTATATCTGGAAAATGGGTTATACAAGAATGATTAAATGTCAAAAAGTTCACGTAACAATATACCACAAAAGCAAAGCTTCAAGAGCTGTAAATATTTATCATCATTAAAGATATAAAAATTAGGCTCTGTGTCCAATAAAATATACATGTAATTTTTATAATGGTTGGAGCTCTAATTAAAATAAAACCTTCACTCACCACATAAAATTATATTCTACTATAGTATAAGTTTTGCTAGCTAAAACAAATGTACCAGGTATGAAAATATTCAGCAGAAATTCAGCAAGCGTTTCTAGAATTATAAGGCCTTTTAAGAAGGATAAGGATGAACCTCATCAATAAACCAGTTTGAGATGTGCTTTCCTTAAATTAATGTTGGTATTTTTCAAAGCAGCATCCAAATATTTGAAGGCTTCATTAAGGATCTTAGTTGAGACAGTTTGGAAGACTGGAATCACCATTATCTCAAGCTGTTGTTAACCAATACTTTTTCTCTATGCCCTTTGAATTCCTTTCTAGTAGACCAGGAGTATTAGATCAAGGGTCAGATGGTAAATATTTTAGACTTTACTAGCCATATGGTCTCTGCTGCAACTACTCAACTCTGCTTATATAGCAGAAAAGCATCATAGACAATATGTAACTGAATGGATGTGGCTGTATTCCAATAAAATTTTATTTAAAAAAACAAGCAGCAGGAGATTTGATCTGCAGGCCATAGTCTACAGACTGCTGTTAAGTAAACAATTGCTGGTTTAACTGCCTAGCATCCATTGCCGCTTCCTTTGGTAAAGGCACCTTGATTTTTATTTGAGAAAGCATCTCTCCTCCACTCTCAGCCCATATAGTTAGAGTGGTGCTGACCCCAGCCCCATAACTCCAAAGTCAGTCATGTAACCCAGGACAGGTCAACTAGAATATTCTTTCCCTTAGCTGCAGTGATTGGTTCAAGGCTAAACAAGTAAACCACAGTGGTCCACTGTGTCTCCATCCTGGGACTTTTTGGACAATTCAGAAAGAAAAACTCTTTTTCTGGTGGAACTCTTAAGACAGTATAAGCCTACAGATGCTGGTAGAAACTATGTGGAAAGAGCGAGCCTGTGAGTGATGGAACACAGGAGAAAGCAAAGCTAAGATATGGAAAGAGAGAGATCAAGTCCAGATGGCCTCATCTGAGCCCCTGGATCCAGCTGTACCTTAAAATACATCTAAGCCTATATGAGCTGCAATAGAAAGAGATCCAAATTCACTCCATGAATAACATAAAGAGTAGCCTTAAAAGAAAAAAGTAACCCGAATGAGAAGCCCATGAGCTATTACAGAAGGTGCAGTTATGTGGTTCTGAACCAGTGCAGTGGGGTTGGAGGAGTGAGGAAGGACAGGTAACATGGGCTGGATATGAGTTGGGTATTTTTCTTTAAACCTTCAAATGTTGAAATGGTCTTTCCACATATTAATGTCCAAAGGGTCTGTATTTACAGAACCAGTGAATAGGTCCATAGAAAGAAGGGTAAGGGCAAAACATGGGAAGTACAGGCAGTAACTAAATCATCCTGAATGAGCAGATAATAATATACAAAAGCTCCAAAAGTAGTGCTTGCCTGTAATCTACTGAAGACTTTAAATTAAGGGATAGGGGCCCTGTTCAAGAACAGAGTTTACTGTTCGTTACTGCACTGACCCCACGACCCATGAAGAAAAGAAGCTCAGAACCTTATAGGGGTAAGCATCTCAGGTCACTTTGGTTCAAGATTGTAACTGCCATTTTTGTTTCATCTTGATTGAGATTTGTGCAAAGCTAGGCTTAGAGGCTTAGACTTTTAACTCAGGGCTGGTTTTGAACCATATTCTGGAACTTGCTTTCTTTACATTAAGTCAATGCTTGTCTCAAATACTTGTTCTGGACCTTCCCACTTCTCTCAACCAGGTAAGTATATGACCATTAGTACCTACCTAAATTCAAGTATTTATGTATAAATAATTTATTAAAACAATCACATGGAATTAATATTATTTTCAGTTTCAGAATGGGGAAAGGAAATGAAGATTAGCTTTTTCTTTTCTTTTCTTTTCTTTTTTTTTTTGCTGAGGAAGATTTGCCCTGAGCTAACATCTGTGCCAATCTTCCTCTATTTTGTATGTGGGTCACTGACACAGCATGGCTGCCAATGAGTGGTGTAGGTACCTGCCCAGGAACTGGGCACCAGTCACTGAAGTGGAGTGTGCCAAACTTAACCACTAGGTCATGAGGCCAGCACCCAAGGATTAGCATTTTTTGAAATCCTACTATGCTATAGTCACTATACATACTTAGTGATTTATAGCTATTTTCTTATTTAATCCTTACACAATCCAATGAGGTAGGTTTTATTATCCTTACTTTCAGGAAAGGAGACTGAGGTTCAGCAAGATAGGTGACTTGTCCAAATAACATAGTTAATAACAAAAGTCTGAGATCTTTACATAATATTGAGATCCCTACCATCACTGAAATCAAAGAGACAATCTCACTGAGTGGTGAAGATAAGCATGGTTGCTTAAGTTTGGGGGAAAAAAATCATATGGGGTACTTAAGCTCAATAGGTAATATCGAAATAGTCTAAGATTAAAATCTCCATCCTTAGAGGACATTAAACCTAATTTTGGCATCAAAAGTAAGACTCATAAAGTAACTGCAGAAGAAAAGACAACAAACAATGGAAGGTTCAGTCAAGTTTTTCAGTAGTTCAGAAAAGGAGGGAGCAATATAGACTACAAGAATATTTATTTAATGCAAACACCTTATAAAAATAATAAGAAGGGATTCAAAACTGAGGCATATCTGGGTATTAATTTGGTTGCTCCTACATGCTAGAAGATGGTTTCATGTTTAACACAATGTTTTTTGAAGAGGG
Organism: Equus asinus; assembly: GCF_041296235.1. Lineage (NCBI taxonomy): Eukaryota > Metazoa > Chordata > Mammalia > Perissodactyla > Equidae > Equus > Equus asinus. The sequence goes on from NC_091793.1 coordinate 39,624,833, forward strand.
CTTGATCTCTAATTGACTATGAAGATATGGTGAGTTCTGCTTGCTTATTTTCCTTGTTCTTGTGATATTTTGTGATATACAAATTTCCTATTATCTCCAAACACAGTACAGCATCGTCTAGTGCTCAGTTGAGTGTCTGAACATGTTTGCCATAGATATGTTTTTCTTTTCACATAGTCACACATTTTTCCTTCAAAGTGAAACACAGTTTTCTATTATTTCTTAAGAAATAAAATGTCCCATATTCAGTGCAGTCCCCTTAGAAGTTTACCTGGATGCCATTTCTCTCCCTCCTTTCCTAAGGGTAACCTTTAAAATAATTTGGTATATATCTTTTCCTTGCAACTTTTTATAATTTTACTATATATTTGGCCATAAACAAGACAGTACTGTACTGATGTATGTGCTTTTAAAACTACATAAATGGTGTCACAATGTACTTACCACTCTGTCACTTACTTTTGTCACTCAATATCACACTTGAAGGATTTGTTTATTTCCTAAATATTGTAACTGAGATTTATTGATCTATTATGCTGTATAGTTTCCTAGATATTGATATTTCATCATTTATTCATCCAGGTCCCTATAAATGGAAATTTGGATTTTACCAGGTTTTTGTTGTTGTTTTACTACTACAGTGTTGCAATTAATACCTCTAGGCATGCTGAATGAAAGTTTCTATAAAGTTTATACCGACATACGGAATTGCTGAGCTCACAGAAATATGCCAAAATGCACATATAAAAATATTTACTGCAGCACTGTTTATAAAGCCAAAAATTGAATACAGCTGAATTATACCTATCAATAGCAAAACAGATATGTGTTTTAATAAATTTATGCAAGGTTATTAAAGAGAATGGGGTAGATATATATGTACTGATACAGTAAGATACCCAAAGTTGATTGCTCAGTGAAAAAATCAAGTTACAAAACTATATTTAAATTATCTCAATTTTTATACAAATAAATAATAAAATTAATAATATATACAGATATCAAGGAGAAAAATCCAGAGGACTAGCTTAAAATTTCATGTTAGTGGTTATCCATGATGTATAGAATACACTTGTATTTTCTCTATTTTGTATTTCAGTGGTTATTCTGTATATTCCATGGTTAGTTATGCATTATTTTAATCTATATCTATAACCAGAATAAATATTTAAATACAATTTATTCTTATCCTGACAATGGCACATTTTGATTTTTTGACTAATAATTCTCTTTACAAGGGCCACTTCTCCCACTAATTTCTAACTCATTTCTGTTTTTAGCACAACTAACCAGAATCTATACTTACCTAGATTACTGCAATCTTCTTGCCATGCCTTGATATTTCTCATAGTTAAAATTAATTATATTCACTAATACTGCTTTTACCAAGAACACTTCTGACACTCTCTCTATCATATTATCTCTCTTAGGCCCGGTTCCTACTTACCTTCTAGATCAATTATAGGATTTCAGGTAAAGAATATGTAACTGAAGAATTTTAAAGAAGGTGTACAGTAAGTCAGAAGAGTTGTGCCTCCTGGAGAAAGATATTTGGAGGACCAACCAAGTTTCCTTAGGACGACATTTACTTGGGTGAATTAACCATTATTCAAAAATCAGACTTACTCTGGAAGAATTATAAAAATTAATTTCCCTATTGTTCTAAAATTGATCAGAATGATGGGTACTGATTCAAGCTAATAATGCTCACAAAGAATTATACATAGTCCATACGCTGCTATTCACCAGGCACTATGTGTAAGGAATTGATCACATTGTGGTAAATAAAACAGATCAGCTCAAAGTCCAAAATCTCATCAGCTCTAAGTCCAAAACCACATCATCTGAATCAGGTGAGGATGAGGCTCCTGGGTGTAATACATTATGTTCAGCTCCTGGAGCACAATTCCTCTTCATCTATGGATCTGTGAAACTAAAGAGACAAATTATCTCCCCCACCATGCTCCCACCAAATATTGGTAGGATAGGCATAGGATAACAACTATGGACATTCCGTTTCAAAAGGGGGGGAAATGGAAAGTAAAAAGGAGTCACTGTTCCAAAGCAATTCTGAAATCCAGCAAGGAAATGGGAATTTCTTGATTAGGTTTCAAGGCTTGGGAATAATCCTCCTTGGCTCTCAGCTCCATTCTCTGAAGTCTCCATCCTTCTTGGTTCTGCCCTGTGAGTCATCTTTCCTTTTTCATGAAAGGTAGAACATGCATGTTGCCCAGTAGTTTTATCAGACTGCTTCCTGCCAATTCTGGAAAATTGACAGCCTCCTTTCCTTTTGTGCTCTCTCTGTCCCTTTCAGACTAAGCTGGCAGTGATTTTGCTGAAAAAAATTTCTCAAGAACTTTGTGAGTCCTCCACGGATTTCACAGGGATTCTTTCCAGTAGAGAAAAGCCATATCCACAGACATTGTCAAGATTATCCTTTTGCTATATCTTGGCCTCCTGCAGAGATGGCTAAGGGACAATGTCCTTAAGCCTTCTAGATGTCCTCTGGTTTGATCTAGAAAATCAGTGAAGCACACCCTTAAGCTCTTGAAAGAAGCTTTTGTGTGACTGAATATTCTGACCTTTTGATCTTACTGAGGTTTTAGCAAAAGGTTATATCGTCATACACGTAGCTATTTCTTGATGCCATACTTTTGGCAGCCATTTCTGAATTTTAGCATCTTTTGCCATCTGAAGAGGCTGAGAATTTTCAAAATTATTCAGTCCTAGTTCATTTTTGTTTAACATTTCTTCCTTCAATTTATCTCTCCTGCTTATGTGTTATTATCAGCCACGAGAGGAAACCAGGCGTCACTTTGATACTTTGCTTGGAAATCTCCTTAACTATATATGGAAGTTTATATTTCACAATTTCACTAAGATTTCTGTCAGCACATAACAAAGATTCCTCTTCCTTTAGTTTCCAATAATCTGCTTCTCACTTCTGAGCCCATAAGGGCAGTGTTCTCAAAGTCCAGGTTTCTACTAACAGATTGTTCACAGTGATTCAGGCTTTTTCTATTATTCTGCTCAAAATTTTTCCAATAGGCTTCTGCCTATTTCCTCATTCCAAAGCTACTTTTATGCTTAGGTATGTGTTAGAGCAGCACACTTTTCTTGGTACCAAAATCTGTATTACTTTTCTATTACTACATAACAAATTACCCTAAACTTAGTGGCTTAAAACAACACCTAGTTATTGTCTCCATTTTTATGACTCAGGAGTTTGGGCATGGCTTAGATCAGTCCTCTGCTCAGGGCCTCCAAGTCTGCATTCAAAGTGTTGGTTGGGCTACAGTTCTACAATTCTCATCTAGAGCTTAGGGTTCTCTCCCAAGCTCATTCAGATCATTGGAAGAATTCAGTTCCTTGCAGCTATAGGACTGAGGCTCTCAGTTTCTACAGGCTGCCTCTCTCCTACTCATAGGCAATTTACAACACGACTCCCTGCTTTTTTCTAGGCCAGCAGGAGAACATCTCTCTTTAAAGGGCTCACCTAATTAGGTCAAGCTCATCCAGTAAAATCTCTCCGTTGATTAACTCAAAGTCAACTGATTCCAGACCTTAGTTACATCTGCAAATCTCTTTATATGTATATATCCCTTTGAGTTAGGAAGAAAATTACTATCTCACCCCCTACGCCCCCATAATGATATATATACATACATATATATATATATATATATATATACACACACAAATACGTACCTAGCTGTAGATCATAAAATTTTCCCAAAATACATCCATATGGTTGTATAATTTTCTCCAGTGTTGCTAAACGGCCTTGGTTTAGCAGCAGAGAATGTTGGTAATGGAACTGATCCAAAGGAAGAGGATAAAGAGGTCCCTAAAGGATTCTCAACAAGAAGCAACAGGAGATTTTCAGAGGAGGAAGAGAGGTTTCCATAGACACTCAGAGTAGATAAAGGCATCAGGACCAAGACAATGACACACTAAAGGCCAGTCAATCATCCTGTGGTCTAAGTGGAACAGAAATCTCAAAGGGAAGGCTTTTCTAAGAATTCTTAGAGGAGCATAATTGCTCATACCCCACACTTTAACTAACCAAGAAGTGGTAATCAGACAGATCTTCCAGGAAAGAGCTTATAAACTGAGACTGCACTTAATCTGGAGATGGACAGAGGCAATGGAGGCAACCTGAGGCACACAGGGACCTCGCTGCCTTCCAAGTGTGGTCCTCAGACTTGACATTAAGGACAACTTATTATTTCATATGGACCAAGATCCAGTGGTTAAATGAAATGATAGTCCCATTGCATTAGTTTCCTATTGCTGCTATAACAAATTACCACAATTTATTGGTTTTAAAAAAAACACAAATTTATTATTTTATAGTTCTGTAAGTCAGAACTCTCACTGGACTAAAATCAAGGTGTCATCAGAGCTGCATTCCTTCTGGAGGCTCTAGGAGAATTTTTTTTTTTTTTTTTTGCCTTTCCCAGCTTCTAGAGGTGAACTGCATTCCTTGGCTCAGGGTCCCTTCCTCTACCTTCAAAGCTACCTGCATGGCATCTTCAAATCTCTCTCGTATTCTGATATTCCTAGCTCCATCTTATAAGGATGTTTATGATTACATTGGGCCCACCTGTATTACCCAGGATAACATTCCCATCTCAAAATCCCTAGCTTAATCACATCTGCAAAGTCTCTTTTGTCATGTAAGGTAAAATTTCACAGGTTTGGGGGACTAAGGTGTGGACATCTTTGAGGGCCATTATTCTGCTTACTATGTCTGTCAAATGCCTTTTTAATAGTCAGACTCAACCTGCTGAAAAAAATGCTCAGTAATGTATTAGTGAGTTTGCTTACAAAGTTTATTTGCAATGTATTTCCACAGATTTTATATTATCTGATAAAATTAATAGAGGGATAACAATTAATAAATTTGATTAACAGAAAGTGTTAAGTAACATCTGTTATTTCGGAGTTGCTTCAAAGCATTCACAAAGCATCTAATCTTTTCTTATAATTGTCATTTACAGTAAGGGAAAAATGGATATCATTACAGCCATTTTCAAGGAAGGAAACAAAAGTATACAGTGGGTTAAGTGGATTTCCCTAGATCATTCAGGGAGGAATACTGCAGGAGTTATGAATAGAACTCAGCTTCCCCTATTCCCATTCAGCAGCTAAAAAGGCTGGGAATAATGGTTAGCAATGATTCATACTGATTATCCAGTGTTTCTTCTCCAAAGCACAGCAAACCCAAAAGAGAAATCATCACAGAGACATTAATATGCTTTGGGTTAGTTTTTTTGTTTTTTTTAACCTCCTGGTTTCAATAAGCTCTGAAGAAGTATAGAGAACATGTTCTAACCTATTTGGGAAATCTACTCAACCTTGAGTTGTTTCAGTTGAATTTCAAATAGGTTTGTAAGGTCTTAAATAAGCATAATTTTAAATTTTAAAAACATACATTGTTAAACTAACTGGCAGATAAAAATGAAAAGGAATAATGGATGTGCTGTTTGAGGGCTTTTATTACTAGTGCATTGACACGGTAGTGTAGTGAGAGGCTGTGCTGCCTGGTAGAAAGAGCTGGGGAGTCAGAAAGCATTTGGCTGGAATCTCAGTTCTTCCAGGTATACCAACTGTGAACCTTGGACAAGCTACCTACCCTCTCAGATTCCTCATCTTGAAAATAATAATAGCTATCTTACAGAGTTGATGTGAAAAGTAAAGATAATGCATGTAAAATACCTGACACATAAAAGCATTTAATAACTTTCCTACTTAGGAAAAAACTAAAATGTGCAAACAGATTTCCCTGCTAAAAATTGTTTGGAGTGGATGATCTGATGTGCTGCCCGGATTCTGCTTCAGGGAGGAAGGATTTATTCTCCAAGCTGCTGAGAGTGCCGCTGACAGAAAGTTTTTCGTTGTCAGCCCCTAGGGAAATGACCTTGGCCAAAGAAAGCCTCCTGACCCAATGTCCACCCTCATTCCTGGGTGATTCACCCCTGGGCTGTCCCAGTGACTGATGAGAAAGTCCTTCATCCTTGACCAGAATTTGCCATAGAGTCAACTGACTTCTCTGTTGAGACTGCTTACCAGCTCAACTTCTCCCTCTGCCTAATCCTGCTTCCTTCCTTTTTTCCATTCCGCAGGTATTGATCTCAACATTACTCCCTATAACCCTCCTATATCCTAGTCAAAGTTGGGAGTCAGTTTCCCAGGGAACCCCATCCAGCAACAATGTTGCAGGGTGTGTTGCTCAGCCATTCATATGTACTCTACCATCATCATTCTCCACAAGGAGGCAAGTGCATATGATACACCCAAGCATCATTGGGTTGCTGTGGCAGGGGTTGAAGAGCGAGGAGTCTTAAGCCTTGAACTTACTTCTGCTGTTATTTACCAAGGAGCCAGAATAAGTGTGAACCCACTGCTCAGCTCTATTTTACCCCTTCTAAACATCTTTCATGCGCTGGTTTGTGTAAAGATTCAGCCTGTTAGAAATTTTGCTTATTTCACAATTAAGGAAATTTAAATATGATTTGTGTAGTGAAAGATAATAATTATTAATATTTGTTGTCTAAGGTTTGCTTTATAATACTACAGAAAAAAGGATAAATGAAACAAGATTGGCAAAACGTTGATCATTGATGAAGCTGGGTGATTGGTACATGGAAGTTCATCATACTAGTCTCTCCATTTATGTAAATGTTTAAATTTTTGATAATAAAAATTGGATATTAATATGCCTTATAAAAGCACATGCATGTACATTATAAAAATACATACAATGCATGTACTTTAATGATCAGTTTTTAACATAGCTTTAATAACACATCTAAATTCTGTTCTGCTTATGTTAAGCAAATAAATCTATCAATATATGAGAAAAAATCATATTTCCCAAAGCAGAAAAAATTGAACTTGCTAGTATCTTGCCAAGTAATTCTCTATTTTTAAAAATTGCTGAGGCTTTCCTTAAAAGAAAACCCCACAAGGCATTTCAAGCTAAATTTATATTTTAAGAGATTTTTTAAGAGATTTACTTTTCATATTAAAGTACAACATACAGTTCTTCTGTGCCTTATACAGATTTTTAGCTTATAAAGACTTCATAATGTAATAGCAAATTATTGCAATTTTAAAAGCTCAACTTTATAGATGTCTTTTTTGAAAACAATAAATGTGAGTTATTACAATAGGTTTCTAAAATCTAGCCCAACCACACCTTTCTTCCTCCTCAACCTTTATAAAAGACCTGAAGAGTCAATTACTGGTACCACCTATGCTATTTAAATTCTGATGAGAACAATTCTGTTCTATATTTATAGATAGTGATTAAGAATTAAGTCAGCACCACAAAAAGAGAAGGTAATGTCTAACTCAAGTATTCAGTCTGTGTGGAGTGGTATTATTTGTGTTTAACTCTAAAATGTTTATTTAAAGTTTGCTGTGATAAGGAAACCCAGAAGGGTCCAAATATACTACAGAAACATGTTTCTATCTTTGTATTCTTCTACATTTGAAGGTCTTTCTGAATTTTGACGTTTCATACATTTGAGGTGATTTGAGCCAACACTTTGAGGAATACCATCATTCAGAAAATGATTTTTTCTTAAAGGGATTTTATCATTTCAATAATCATAGAGCTGCCCTAAGGGTTTCCTATAGCCAGGTTATTGTTATATCCACGTATTCTACATATCAATTAGACTTGGTGGACCTGAAACAAAAGGAAGGGTATGGAGCCTTCTAAGGATAAACACATAAATGCTGTGAATTAGGAGTTAGTCTAATAGCCTATGAAGGCTGAATTTTCAAAGCATTCTACCTAACTCTCTGAACTATACCCAAATAAACAAACAAGCAAATAAAATTCAAATATGTATAAAACATATGCATGTTAAGCCCAGTCCTGCAGGAAATATGACAGATTTCAGAAGAATTTGGTGTAAAATAACATAGAACTAGATGGGAAGACAGGAAAACTACATTCTTGTACCAGATTAGCCACTAACTTTCTCTTTGACCCTGGACGCTTTACCTTTCCAGATCTCAATTTCTCCATCTCTCAAAGGAAGGCCTGGTTATACTTATTATATTCCAAAGTTTAGGATTCAAGTATTAGACTTTCAATACTAATAAGCAATCATAAAAATTTTAAGCAATTGGATTAAAAGAATCTTGAATGGAAATTAAACAAGAATAAAAAATTTAAACAGAATTTTACTAAAAGTTGAAAATACATGTTACTTATTATATAAAAGTTTAAGTTTCCAAATATGTGCTATGTCTCTCATACTACATTTTCCCGAAGTCTTCTGAAATAACATGAGGTTGACCTTATGCCAGGCAATCCAGTGGGTGCTTGGCAAACCTGGCTCTAAAGAAACTTGATAATTCAAATACAAGCCATGCAATTTTCTAATTCAAATCAGTTTTATAATCCTAATGTATAATTAAGTTAAATTCACTAGTTATAGTCTCTAGTACTTGGAAACTTCAGTTTTAACCACAGTGTATAACATTTGTAGTGATGCAGTCTGTGTACTTGTGGGCTTATTCAACAGGGAAAACACTTCAGACTAGTACGATAAATATAAACTTTCATACTGTAATATAATTACAAGATAACATTAAATTGGTAAAATTCAGGTGGTACGCCTAAATCTCCAAGTTAACTATAGATATATATAATTACTTTTATACATTATAATAATCCCCATATCTGATAATAATAGCAATTATAGATTTGTATGGAGCTTTAATTTATACAAATAATTATGCTTCAACAATATCAAATATATATGTATCAACTTTAATTCTTTTTTAAAATTATTTTATTGAGGTTATGTTCATTTATAACATTGTGTAAATTTCAGATATACGCTATTATATTTCAGCTTCTGTATAGACTGCATCATGTTCACCACCAATAGTCTAGGTTTTGTCTGTCACTATACATCTGTGTCCCTTTACCCCTTTTGCCCTCTCCCCACCCTTTCCTCTCTGGTAGCCACCAATCTGTTCTCCTTATCTATGTGTTTGTTGCTTTTTATCTTCCACTTATAAGTGGAATCATACGGTATTTGTCTTTCTCTGTCTGCCTTACTTCACTTAGCATAATACCGTCCAGGTCCATCCATGTTATCACAAATGGCAAGATTTTACCTTTTTATGGCTAAGTAGTATTCCATATATATGTATATATACACAAAATCTTCTCTATCCATTCATCCATTAATGGGCATTTAGGTTGTGGCCAAGCCTTGGCTATTGTGAATAATGCTGCAATGAACATAGGGGTGCATATACCTTTTCAAATTAGCATTTTCATGTTCTCTGGATAAATACCCAGATGTGGAATAACTAGATCATAGGGCAGTTCTATTTTTAATTTTTTGAGAAATCTCCATACTGTTTTCCATAGTGGCTGCACCAGTTTGCATTCCCACCAGCAGTGTATGAGGGTTCCCTTTTCTCCATATCCTCTCCAACATTTGATATTTCTTGTCTTTTTAAAAATAGCCATTCTGATAGATGTGAGGTGATATCTCATTGTAGTTTTGATTTACACTTCCCTAATAATTAATGAATCATGTTTTAATTCTTACAGTTTATTAAAAATGTTATATCATTTAAGTCATAACAGCATGATTTAGGCATATTATCTCCATTCATTATTATAATCTTCATTTTGTACATAAGGAAATTGATCAGATAAAACTTTGAACAGAGCAAATAGATTGCCTTAATTAGATAGAGAGAACACGGTGTTAACAAAATAAAGGCTACTTATTGAAATTTCCCTAAAAATGGAGTCTTAGTCAGAAAATCTTAATAGATATTGAAAATATATTTAGGCCACAAATAGATTTTCAGTATCTATTGATATACTAATACAGTTTTTTTGCCCCTTAATTTATGGATGCAATGAATTATACTGGTTGATTTCCTAATATTTAATCATCCTTCTATTCCTAAAATAGATTCTACTAGGTCATAGGCATTATCCTTTGATTAAATTGAGGTATTCTCTTATGTAATATTATACTTAGACATACATAGACACGTGAGAGAGTTAATTTTTCTTTTTAATTTTGGTACTATCTTAATTGGGTTTAGGTGTTAGCATCATGCTACTTCATAAAATTAAAATTCTTTATACATTTCTATGGCCAGGAGCAATTTAGAATTTATAACTTACAGTGTGTTCACTTATTACAATCATTCTCTTTTTCCTGCTTATTGTACTTAACTGAAAAAATCCCAATTCTGGCTGAATTTAACTCTGTGTCTAAAACCAAACAAAGCAGCTTCATTTGATTGGGAGAAAAATATACGTTCCATTCTCCGAGATGACTCTTTCAGACCTTCTTTCTCCTCCAGCACACCATTTCCCACACCACTCTCAATCAATAGCCATGTTTATTACTTTACTGAAAAAATAAAATCAAAAGAAAACCTCTTCAGAGCAAGGAAAATTATAAGGGATAAAGAAGAACATTACGTAATGATAAAGGGGTCAATTCTCCAAGAAGACATAACAATTCTTATTATGTATGCACCTAACAATAGAGTGTCAAAATACATAAGGCAAAACCTGATAGAATTGCAAGGAGAAACAGATGAATCCACATTATAATTGGTGACTTCAACACCCTCTATCAGAAATGGACAGACCCAGCAGGCATAAAATCAGTAAGGACATAGTTGAACTCAACAACACCATCAACTGGATATACTGGAGATCTATAGATGACTTCACCTATCAATAGCAGAATACACAGTCTTTTCAAGCTCACATGGACATTCACCAAAATTGACCATATTATGACCATAAAACACACTTTAACAAGTGTTTTATGCTCTCAGATCACAATGGAATTAAACTAGAAATCAAAAATAGAAAGATAGCTGGAAAATACCCAAATACTTGGACATTAAATAACATACTTCTAAATAACACATAAGTAAAAAAAAAAAAAAAAGAAAAATTTCAAGAAAAATTTAAAAATATTTTGAACCAAATAAAAATGAAAACACAACATATCAAAATTTGTGGGATTTGGCAAAAGCAGTCAGTACAGAGAAATTTATAGTATTGAATGCATACATTAGCAAAGAAGAAAGATCTAAAATCAATCATCTAAGCTTCCACCCTAGGAGACTAGAAAAAGAAGAGCAAACTAAAGGCAAAGTAAGCAGAAGAAAAGAAATAATAATAATTAGAGCAGAAATCAGTTAAACTTAAAACAAGAAATCAGAGAGAAAATCAACAAAATCAAAAGCTGGTTCTTTGAAAAAAATCAATAAAATTGAAAAGCCTCTAACCAAGTTAACCAATGACAAATATTACTAATATCAGATGTGAGAGAGAGGACATCACTACAGATCCTATGGACTTTAAAAGTATAAACAAAGAGTACTATGAACAACTTGATGCCCACAAATTTGATAACCTAGATGAAACAGACCAATTCTTTGAAAGACACAACTGGCCAAAACTCACATAAGAAGAAACAGACAATCTGAATAGACACATCTATTAAGAAATTAAGTTGATAATTAATAATCTTCCAAAACAGAAAGCACTAGGCCCAGACAGGTTCATTGGTGAATTCTACCAACCATTTAAGGAAGACAGTATATCAGTTCTCTACGATCTTGTGCAGAAGACAGAAGCAGAGAGAACACATCTAACTCATTCTATGAGGCCAGTAATGCCCTAATACCAAAACCAGACAAAAACATTGAAAACAAAACCCCAAAAAACTAAAGACCAATAGTCTCATGATAATACACGCAAAAATCCTCAACAAAATATTAGCAAATCGAATGCACAAAGTATAAAAAGAATTATACACCACTACCAAGTGGGATTTATCCCAGGTATGCAAGGCAGGTACAATATTCAAAAATCAATTAATATAATCCATCACATTAACAGGCTAAAGAAGAAAAACCACATGATCATATTAATAGATGCAGAAAAAGCATTTAACAAAATCCAACATCCACTCATAATAAAAATCCTTAGTAAACTAGGAATGAAGGAGAACTTCCTCAACTTGATAAACAATATGTACAAAATACATATTCTTAGCTGTATTAGGAAGCTAATATATTTAATGGTGAGAAACTTGAAACTTTCCCACTAAGATAAGGAACAAGGCAAGGATGACCCTCATACCACTGCTTTCCAACATTGTACTGGAAGTCCTTGCTAATACAATTAGGCAAGAAAAGGAAATAAAAGGTATATGGATTGAGAAGAAGAACTAAAACTGTCTTTCTGGGGCTGGCCAGTGGCGTAGCAGTTAAGCTCACGTGCTCTGTTTCAGTGGCCCAGGGTTTGCCGGTTCGGATCCTGGGTACAGACTTATCACAGCCAATCTTCCTCAACAAAAAAAGGAGGATTAGCAGTGGATGTTAGCTCAGGGATAATCTTCCAAAAAAAAAAAAAACTGTCTTTGTTTGCAGATGACAGTATTGTCTATGCAGAAAATCCAAAAGAATTGACAGAAACCACCTGGAACTAAGAAGTGATTACAGCAAGGTTGTAGGGTACCAGGTTAATATACAAAAGTTGATGTCTTTCCCGTATACCAGCAATTAATAGTGAAATTTGAAATTAAAAACATAACACCATTTACATTAGCATCCCCCACAATGAAATACTTAGGTATAAATCTAACAAAATATGTACAAGATCTATATGAGGAAAAATACAAAACTCTGATGAAACAAATCAAAGAAGTTGATAAATGGAGAAATATTCTATGCTCACAGATAAGAAGACTCAATATTTCAGGATGTCAGTTCTTCCTAATTTATCTATAGATTTAACATAATCCAAATCAAAAATTCAGCAAGCTATTTTGTGGCTATTGACAAACTGATTCTTAAGTTTACCTGGAGAAGAGAAAGACCCAATATAGTCAACACAATATTGAAAGAGAAAAACAAAGTTGCAGGACTGACACTACCTGACTTTAAGAATTACAATAAAGCTATAGTAATCAAGAAAATATGGTATTGGTGAAAGAACAGACAAATGGATCAATGGAACAGAAGAGAGAGACCAGAAATACTAGACCCACATAAACATAGTTAACTGATCCTCGACAAAGATACAAAGGCAATACAACGGAGCAAAGACAGTCTCTTCAACAAATGGTACTGGAACAACTGGACATCAACATGCAAAAAAATTAATCTAGACACAGACATTACACCCTTCACAAAAGTTAATTCAAAATGGATCACAGATCTCAATATAAAATGCAAAACTATAAAACTCCTAGAAAATAACATAGGAGAAAATCTAGATGGCCTTGGGTTTGGCAGTTACTTTTTAGAAACAACAGCAAAGGTGTCATCCATGAAAGAAAGGCTTGATAAGCTGATTTCATTAAAATTAGAAAAGAGATACCACTGCACACCTACTAGAATGGCCAAAATCCAGAAGACTGACAACACCAAATGCTGGGCAGGATGTGGAACAAACAGGAACTCTCATTCATTGCTTATGGGAATGCAAAATGGTACAGCCACTTTGGAAGACAGTGGGTGGTTTCTTACAAAATTAAACATATTCTTACCATATATGATCCAGCAATCATGCTCCTTGATATTTATCCAAGGGAGTTGAAAATTTATGTCCACACAAAAGCAAATCATGTTAGATCCATAAAAAGAAATGCTACTCAGCAATAAAAAGAATGAACAACTGATAATATGGATGAATTTCAAACATTATGCTAAATGACTAAAGCAAAGACACAAAAGAATGATTCTATAATGAATCATTATGATTATGAATCTATATGATTCTATTATTATGAAAATCTAGAAAATGCAAAACTATGGTGAAAGCAAACAAATCAAAGAATGGCTTGGGGCCTGAGTATGGAGGGGATTGATTACAAATGCACATAAGGAAACTTTTTCAGATGATAGGAATGTTTTATATCTTGATTATGGTGGTAGTTTCAGTATAGTATACACTTGTTAAAACTCATAAAATTGTACAACTACAATTGATTAATTTCATCATAAATAAACTACATGTCAATACAAAAACAAGAAACGAAGCATCTGGCACCAAAATTAATGTTGGTATTTATATTCAGAAAAGTGACAATGGCTGCATTTCACAAAATATCTCACTCTATATTTTCCTGCAATATTTGGCTCCCTTTAGTGTATTTAACATATTATTTTACTTATATAAAGCTTTGCAGGAATTCCTCTGATTCCAGAAATGAGAAATGCTTATGTACCACTAATATAAACAGTGATTTGTCAGGAACTAAATGCTCTAAGATTTAGAGATGGAGGAAGAGACACAGCATATACAGGTATACCCTCGGAAAATTATATCATTAATTTTTTTGTTACATATATAGCACATTACTTTAAGATCACCAAAGTTAATCACTGCAACCAAAATGTAAGAGCATTTTGTTTTCCATTGCAAGAAAGAAACAGTATAACTGATTATTCTTGGTATGTGAGCTAAATAATGTAAAACCTAAAGAAACGTCACAAATATAACTGGAAGTATATAAACTGCCATTTATTTTCCTCAAAGTAGGTCTTGAGGATAGAATGAGGAAAAGGAATTACTATAATTACACACATTCAAGATTCTCACTGAGTTAGGTACTGTGCATAATACAATGGCTATAAGTTAATGAATAGTACTGATTTGAAATGCCATTACACCTGGCTTCTTTAGATTTCCAATAAATTAGTAACACTATTTCATGATCAGTTCTGGGTTTTTTCCCCACTATAATTACTCCATTAATGAATAACTTTTCACAGTAAATGACTGAAGTAAATTAAAAATTATGTTTATCATAGACAAGCTAAAGACAAATCAAGGGTCTTTTTTTTTCAATTAATGCCAAGTTGTTTCTTCAGGATATGCAGTATTTTATAAAACTCCGAGAAAAGCTAGATCATGAATCAACAAATATTTATGAAATTCCTTTATCTACAACACTACATTCCATGCGGGAGGATAGACAACAAAGATATTGTGGGATCTCAAAGACTTTAAGTTCAGTTGAGGAAACAAAGCACAGACGTAGATTCAGGTATACATTACTAATACGATTCCTTCAGGGCAATATTTGCACATATCTACTCCCTTATATTTATATGCCTATTCAAAATTCACCTGCCAATGATTGACCTCTTGAGACACCCTTTTCTAAAAAACAAACAAACAAAAGCAATGAAGTGTATCATTCTGCCTTAAACAAAGAATCCAGAGACCTTTTTCTTTTTTTTACAATAGTATTCATTTTGGAAAATATGTGCCTGCCAGAAACAATAACGTAAAAAGCCAGGCAGAGAAGGAAGGGAAACACAGAAAGAATAGAGGAGTGAACTAGGCATTTAACAACTTATCCAGAAAAGATAATCAGCACTTTAATTTTATCATGTCACAAGCATAAGCATATGAAAATTGGATTAACAACACAAAGCCCTATAAAATACAGTAATTCATTCCCAAATTCAAATTCTTTTTATGTGAAATTCTAGTATATTAAAATATATTACTATATATATTCTTTTTGCTACTAAAAGGATTTTGATTGTATTCTAAGTTGTTAATGTTGGGAATAGTTAGAAAAAGTGGGAGCTTGGAACAGAAATATAAAAAAGGGATAAAACAAGTGGCAGAGCAGGTAAAGAAGCTTTTGCATCAGATTTTACTACTTTTTGTCTTATGAGAAGAGAATTTGCTGGCACATATATGAAGGATGCTTCCAATATACTTTAAGGTCATTTCACTAGGATCACATTGACACTGAGGTGGTGAAAGAGTGGAAGTCAATAATCACAAGTCATGACATCAGTATTTGACACAGGATCATATCCTGGAAAAGACCTCTTAGTATAAATATTATCTACAGAAAAGCCAAATAACTATATAGCCATGACACTGAAACTAAGGGAAATAGAAGAGCTAAGAAGTTTCTAATGATCAAGTGATTACAAATGGAATGATTTTACAATGCTTATTATTGCTCATTAAGATGTATAACATGTCATCTCTAACCCTTTATATACTGTTCAATCTTTAATTTCAGTGAATTAAACTTGTGTACTTAATAAGGTGTTTTCTAAATTTATTTGTGACTTCAGTAAAGATAAAACAGGTCCTAAATTAGGGCAGTAGCAATAGCAATGAAAATAGCATTTCACAGATGTGCCAAGTGTTCTAGCTTCATAATGGTGGATGATGATGCTTCAGGGCAATTCAGGGGGAAATATAAGAAGTTTCACATTTGGATATGTTGCAATATGAGGCAACTTTGGTGCATCCAGACCAAGATGTTGATACCATAAGTCATTTTAAATAGGATCTGTAGCTCAGGAAAAAGATGTAGGTAGAAGATGATTGAATCTATGGAATAGAGTTGGAGTGAATATCAACATTTTGAGACTGAAAGGGTAAAGGGGAATCATCCAGTCAAGCAGTTAAGGGAAAAATCAGAAGAGAAAAGTATTACAGGAGCCAAAGGAGGAGAGAGAGTGATTAGAACTAAATAGACCTTCAGCCTAAGTGTACAAAGTACACTGGGTCATATTATAATGTATTGCCTACCCTTTCTACTGTGGGGAAAGTCTTGAAATATTAAAGTTAAATATAATGAGGGGCTGGCCCCGTGGCCGAGTGGTTAAGTTTGCGCGCTCCGCTGCAGGCGGCCCAGTGTTTCGTTGGTTCGAATCCTGGGCGCGGACATGGCACTGCTCATCAGACCACGCTGAGGCAGCGTCCCACATGCCACAACTAGAAGGACCCACAACGAAGAATATACAACTATGTACCGGGGGGCTTTGGGGAGAAAAAGGAAAAAAAAAAAATCTTAAAAAAAAAAATGTGCTTTTAAAGGTAAATATAATGAAACAAAGCAAAGTTAATACAAAACAACAAATATCTGAAGCTTTCAGCTCTGGAAATAGAAAAAGAACAGTAGAACACTCCCTGATTTCAAAATATACAAAGCTATAGTAACCAAAACAGCATGCTGTTGACACAAAAACAGACACATAGATCAATGGAACAGAATCAAGAGCCCAGAAATAAACCCACACATCTTGGACAGCTAATTTTCGACAAGGGAGCCAAGACCGTACAATGGCGAAAGAAAAGTCTTTTCAATAAATGATGTTGGGAACACTGGACAGCCATATGCAAAAGAATGAAAGTAGACCATTATCTTACACCATATACAAAAATTAACTCAAAATGGATTAAGGACTTGAATCGAAGACCCAAACCATGAAACTTCTAGAAGAAAACATAGGTAGTACACTCTTCAACATCAGTCTTAGCAGCATATTTTCAAATACTATGTCCGTTGGGGCAAGGGAAACAATAGAAAAAATAAACAAATTGGACTACATCAAACTAAAAAGCTCCTGTACAGCAATGGAAACCATCAACAAAATGAAAAGACAACCTAACAATTTGAAGAAGAAATTTGCAAACCATATATCTGATAAGGGGTTAATATCCAAACTATACAAAGAACTCACACATCTCAACAACAAAAATACCAACGACCCAATTAAAAAATAGGCAGAAGATCTGAACAGACATTTCTCCAAAGAAGATATACAGATGGCCAACAGCACATGAAAGGATGTTCATCATCATTAACTATCAGGGAAATGCAAATCTAAACTACAATGAGATATCACCTCACTCCCATCAGAATGGCTATAATTAACAAGACAGGAAATAAGTGTTGCAGAGGATGTGGAGAGAAGGGAACTGTCATATACTGCTGGTGGGAGTGCAAACTGGTACAGCTACTATGGAAAAAAATATGGAGATTTCTCAAAAAAGAATAGAACTACCATACGATCCAGCTATTCCACTGCTGGGTATTTATCTAAAGAACATGAAAACACAAATGCTTAAAGATACATGCACCTCTATGTTCATTGCAGCATTATTCACAATAGCCAAGACTTGGAAACAACCTAAGTGCCCATCAATGGATGAATGGATAAAGAATATGTGGTTTGTATTCACAATGGAAGACTACTCAGCCATAAGAAACGATGAAATCGAGCCATTTGTGACAACATGGATGGACCTTGAGGGTATTATGCTAAGCGAAAAAAGTCAGAGGGAGAAAGCCAAATACTGTATGATCTCACGCATAAATAGAAGATAAAAACAACAACAATCACATAGAGACAGAAATTGGATTGGTGGTTACCAGAGGGGAAAGGGGGAGGAGGAGGGTGAAAGGGGTGATTAGGCACACTTGTGTGGTGATGGATTGTAATTAGCCTTTGGGTGGTGAACACGATGTAATCTACACAGGAATTGAAATATAATGATGTACATCTGAAATTTATATAATGTTATAAAACAGAGTTACCTCAATAAAAAAAGAAGAAAAAAAACAGTAGAATGCTATATTGTCTTCAAGACAAATTATATTGCACATAAAATTGCTTTGAGCTAAACACTGCTAGAATTAATAAACTGTCTGGTTATTCAATATAAATTCACATGATTTATACCAAAGATTCATCTACACTCTATGGAGGGAAAATATCCATTTTCTCTCTTCTTTCTAAAAGAATTTTTGAATTCCAGAAGAAAGTTTACGATGATTAATAGAGGGCTCTATAAATTTGTGTTCAGAGAAAAATTTTAATCTTTTATACATAAAGATGATACTTCAGGCCAACTATCAGTAAAAATTATATTTTGAGTTGGTTTTTTCCAGGGAAATTACAAATTATAGTGGATTTTCTAGAATTTCCCTACATGAAGCACATCATATTCTAATTAAATGGTTAGCTGAAAGTAAGCATAACGTATATGACCTGCTTCCAGCCTCTCTCCACTCAGCTCACCTTCAGTTTGGTGCCATGATAAACTCAATTAAATGCCTCATCTAATAATAATGTAACAGACAATATTTTGGAAATATTAAACAAATATATTTTTCCATTTCCCCTAAATTATGATGTCTTGCATATCCCTATTTCATCACAGAGTCTATCAGATAAGATTATGGGACTCTCTGGGCAGTGAGGTTTATTCCTCATTTTTCCTGGCACAAACTAGTAATATTTCAAACTCTCCTTAAAGAAACCCTATGTGGGGACCTCCTTGCCGGGCACCTCGGGACTGACCACGGAGGGGCGTGCGCCCGGAAGCAGCCGGTCAGCCATGGCCACTCTGTGAACTCGGTAGTCACAAATTAGAGACACCCACCAGCGAGCTTCATTGTTGACCTTCTGGAACTCATTCCCATGACAGCAGACCTTTTCTGCGAAAGAAGGTAAATCCTAAAAAGACCAAGCAGGAAATGACCTTTTAACAAAGAGGATCCGACTACCGGGAAAACTAGCCAAGAGATAATTCCCATCGAAGATTTTATTACTCCTGTGAGGTTCTTGAATAAAGCAAGACAGCGGCCTCAGGTGGAGTTCCTTTTTGAAGAGGGTAAGAGGAGAGTTCTGCTTCTGAAAAAGTAGTTGCTGTACAAGCAGCGAAAGCATGAGATGGAGAGGGACGCCATCAGGTCCATGCTTGAGGCTCAGCAGGAAGAGCCCACCAAGCAGGACCCAAGTTTGTTCCCCTTTGAAAGGGAAGGGCCAAATTACATGCCACCGGCCCCAATTACCAGCCCGTTAAGCTACAGTGCCATGACATGACCAGGGTGTGCACTCCAGGTCAAGAGATAGAGCTGCAGGCAGCTGTCCTAATAACACACTGCACCTTGAGAGTTAGAATGACCAGCCTTCAAGCCTGCTTTTCACAGAATCAGGCATGCTATTAATAAATATGTTTGATCAAAAAAAGAAAACAAATGGGGGGCTGGCCCCGTGGCCGAGTGGTTAAGTTCGCGCGCTCCGCTGCAGGCGGCCCAGTGTTTCGTTGGTTCGAATCCTGGGCGCGGACATGGCACTGCTCATCAGACCACGCTAAGGCAGCGTCCCACATGCCACAACTAGAAGAACCCACAACGAAGAATACACAACTATGTACCAGGGGGCGTTGGGGAGAAAAAGGAAAAAAAAAAAAAATCTTTAAAAAAAAAAAGAAAAGAAAACAAATGCTATGTCCAAAACGGTGCTGCCCAGGCAGTAAGTTAGAAACGGTTCAGAGGGATCTGAGTAGAGGAGACTTAGAATAGTCTCTCACAAAACTCCCACAGCTGTCGTTGGATGGGATGGAAAACCAGAAAACTGTCCAGATTACCAAAGCCATTTGAAAGGGGAATGGAAAACATCTTAAAATTAAGAGTCAGTGAACTAAAGTGCTTAAAGTCACCAAGTTACTAATTTGAGTCAAGATGTTTGACTCCGGAGACAGTCCTCTCTCTGTCCTTCTCAAGATCCTACAATGGCTTCAACTACCTATTTATTTATTTATTTTCTTTGTTTCTTTATTTGAGGTAACATTGGTTTATAACACTATACAAATTTCAGGTATACATCATTATATCTTGATTTCTGTTCACCGCCCAAAGACTAATTACCATCCATCACTGGACAGATGTGCCCTATCAGCCCTTTCTCCCTCTTCCCTCCCTCTTTCCCCTCTAGTAACTACCAATCTAATCTCTGGATCTGTGTGTTTGCTTGTCGTTGTTGTTTTTATCTGCTACTTATGAGTGAATCATATGGTATTTGACTTTCTCTGTCTGACTTATTTCCCTTAGCATAATACCCTCAAGGTCCATCCATGTTGTCACAAATGGCAAGATTTCATCTTTCTTTATAGCTGAGTAGTATTTCATTGTGTACATATACCACATCTTCTTTATCCATTCATCCATTGATGGGCACTTAGGTTGTTTCCAAGTCTTGGCTATTGTGAATAATGCTGCAATGAACATAGGTGTGCATGTATCTTTAAGCATTTGTGTTTTCATGTTCTTTAGATAAATACCCAGCAGTGGAATAGCTGGATCGTATGGTAGTTCTATTCTTAATTTTTTGAGAAATCTCCATATTTTTTTCCATAGTAACTGTACCAGTTTGCACTCCCACCAGTGAAGTACGAGAGTTCCCTTCTCTCCACATCCTCTCCAACACTTGCTACTTCTTGTCGTGTTCATTATAGCCATTCTGAAGGGCATGAGGTGACATCTCATTGTAGTTTTGATTTACATTTCCCTAATAATTAGCGATATTGAACATCTTTTTCATCTACCTGTTGAAAAAATTTGAAATCCTCTTATGTAACATTCACCTGTCCCAAGATTTCCAACCCCATCCCTCTTCACTCCACAAGATGCACTTGCTGTCTCCTTAATTGTTGCTACTTCTCATTCCA
Source organism: Equus asinus (assembly GCF_041296235.1). Lineage (NCBI taxonomy): Eukaryota > Metazoa > Chordata > Mammalia > Perissodactyla > Equidae > Equus > Equus asinus. Next base: position 39,646,146 of record NC_091793.1, read on the forward strand.
TGCTCTTGCTCCTGGCCAGCTAGTCTCTTTTTGATTGGGTCATATCCGTTGCTAGTTTTAAAATCTAATGAAATTTCCTAAATTGTCCCTTAATGAAATATAACTTACCTTTCTGGAATACGATTTGGCAATTTATACAAAAGCCTTAAAAAAGACAATAACCTCTGTCCAGTGATTCAATTTTTCTGAGTAAATATAATCAAAGATACAAGGAAGGATTTATGCATAAAGATGTTCATCAGAACATAATTTATAACAGTAAACCACTGGAAACAATCTAAATGAATGTGTAGTTCTGAGTCAGGAAAAAAGTGAAAATAAGAATCTTAATAGGGAATGGTTAAATAATCATCCTGGTATATTCCTATAGTGGAATTTTATGCAACCATTAAGACATTTAATCACATAGGAATATGTTCAAGATATAATGTTAAGTGAAAGAAGTATAGTATGTATTTATAGAAAAATTCCAATTTTGAGTATATATGAAATTTGTATGTTTATATACCGGAATTAATTTGAAAAAATGCACAAAAATGTTAGCTTATTTGTTCATTCCTTCAGTGATCATTTAAAATACACATACAGATTTATTTACTATCTAACTTCTCTAAACAAAAGAGCCATGGTCCTTACCCTCTGGAGTTGATAGTCTAGTGAGAAAAATACATTTACAAGTAATTACAACAAAATTATATGTGCACATTCATTTTTTTGTTTCTTATCTGTCTCCATTAAAACTGCCAACTCCATGATGGTAGAGATTCTGTTTCTTTTGTTTGTCACTGTATCCCCAGCATCCACCACAGAATCCAGGATCATCAAAATTTCAGAATGTAGAGAAAGCCCAGAGACTAAACAGGAGCATATTATCAGGAGGACCTAAAATAATTTAGGAGGATTGTAAACTTTTTTGAGGGCAAATATCATTTAAAATAAGGCCTGAAGTATAGATAAGTAAGAATTAGCCAGGTGAAGAGGGTTGGGAAGACTGTTCCAGGTAGAAAATGGCTACAAATAAAGGAAAAAGCGTTAGGTGAATTCATGGACGCAAACAATGGTTATTTGGGGGTAAGAGTTTACAGGCAATTTCTTTTTCAAATTTTCTTCAATGAACATGTATTTTTGTGATAATGAGAGAAACAATATTTGAACAAAATAGATTTAAAATCTCTGACTTCTTGGAGATCACCGTCACTCTACATGTTTATTTTCTTACTTCAAATTGTCTCTGTGCTTAACATACAATATTGAACAAATTATTGCAAAGTCAATGTTCTATTCTAGAGTGTAAATATTTCTTTATATTTCCTCCTAGAGTTTAAGTCCTTTCAGGTCAATTATAATTTTTTCTTTCTTTTATTTTTTATCTTCCATAACACAGGTACTGTGCTGGATACCCAATATGTATTTAAAAGCTGGTTAAATAATTTACATATGGATATAAACATTAATTGAATCCATGAAACCTATAATTCTGATCTTATTATCTGATGGCTAGTTATTGTTCTAATAACTTTGCAGAACTAGTCCCAGAGGAATCAAAGAGAATTATTAAGTTTCCTTTTAGATATCTTTGTTGAAGAAATTATCTCATTTGATATAAATACTTTATACTTGAATTGGAACAAAAATTAATGCTATTTATTGTCCTAACATCTCAGAAAAGGATGTTTTGATTTCTTTCCAGGATAAAGAGGATGAAAAAATATTCCAAGGGTCAAAGTAACCATGACTACAGTTTTCAGACACATAACAAGTGTTATTTTCATACACTCTGTGTTGGTTAAAATAATCTATTCCTATAAATAAAATCTGTTTTTGGTGAACCCTCCTTTCATACTACAACAAAATGCTTAAAATTATTCATCAATCCAACAACAAGTAGCTTCTAGGAGTAATTATTTTCAACACCGTGGAGAACTCTTAAGAGAGTAGAAGTGCCCCACCCCCAAAACATTTAGGATTGTTACTTTAGTCCATATTAAGATCATAAATCCCTTTTAACATTGTTCTCTCCATTCTCAAAGGTGAGCAATAATTCTCAGCTTTACCATTCCAGGCCCAGATCTGAAGGGTGGCATACATTTGGTAGGGGATGTCAAGGAGAAAGAGGCACAGTGCTGTCCTAGTCAAAACCAGTGAGTCTTGCTCCCTACACAAATGGAATGCAGACCCTCATATCTTTGATGACATTTCATAATTAGAGCAAACAGTGTGTATAGTTATTTAAACTAACACTCAAATGGACTGAAAATTGCCAAAAGAACATTGCCACATTGCCAAGGAACCTCAGCGAAAAAGTAGAGCATACTATTATTATACTTTAAGACTGGCCCTCTGTTCACACTAATAGAATGGTGACTTTATTACCAGGAGCCAGATTCTTCCTATTGGGAGATTTTTGCTCTGTTCATTTTCGCAGAACTGTATTATGAGAACCATCTTGGTAGATGATCTAAAGGAAAGGAAATGCTCTTTATTATGACAATTAGAAACATGTGAATATGATTTCTAAAGTATCATAGTTTGAAGTGAATAGTCCTGTCATGACAAAGCAGCAAATGGAAGGAAACTGACTGTTCACTCACTACTGGGTGGTGAGGGAATTTCATTCTGCTAATCTACCCCACAACTCAAAGAGGGTATCTGATCTAATGTCTGAACAGAAATTGGAAATGAAAAAGAAGTGAAAAGAATTTTATTTTTCTTTTATCCTTGCCAGAAATTAGAGAAGAGCTTTGTAACATAGACAATCAAAAGGTTGAACCAAAGAAGACATGGAGGGGAATGGGAGGAAGAGAAGAAAAAAGAAGATGAAGATGCTGACGAAGAATAAAAAGGATGGTAGACTATGACAGTCCTCATCAAGTGAAGTGGCACTACGACAATCAAAGAAAACAACCTTGGTTGTCAGAGACCAAATATAGATAACCACTGGCAGAATTTTGCAATTCAGAATTTTAGTGTCTTATTGAAAAATGTTTGAAATTCAGAAGTCCAATAAGATAATTTATGAAGAATATCTAAAATCATCTCACTAATGAAATGGTTAGACATCAAAAAGGAATAGATGTTCTCTGAAATAAATACCACAATATAGCAAATAATTTAAAATACTTAAGAATTCTTCTCATGCAAATACTAGCATATTAATAAAAGAAAACACTAATTGACTTCAACAAATGATCCTTAGTTAAAGCAATTCAAATGATCAAGAAGTAATTATAAAACATGAATTGCTAAATTAGTAGAAAACTTTTACATTTGTTTCATTTGTTAAATGAAGCAAAATGCATATCTTGCTTCAAAGAGTATTTCAAAAAATATATAACTAGGATTATAAGTATGTGACAGTAGCATTTAAATTTCATAGAAACTTATTATAAGAAAACTGCCTACCCTGACATTTCCCCACAGTTAAAGAGAAGTATTCTTATTCATAATAACTAACCTTTCTTTAGTCCTCTCCAGTTTACAGAGTGCCTATATACACATCATTTATGCTAACAACCAGCCTGTGATGAGTGTCATTTATCTCTGTCTTCACAGAGAGGCAGCACAGCACACAGGCTTTGATGCTAGAGTCCATGCTTTGTCACTGAGTAGTTTGTGACTCTGGTCAAGTTATTTAAACTATCTGAATATTATTTTCCTCATGCGTAAAATATCTGCCTTATAGGGTTATTATAAGGATTAAATGAATCAATAACTGTGAAGTGCTTAGAACAAGTGGCACATAATAAATGGAATTATGATTACTATAGATAAAATTGAGGTTAAGACAACTGGCCTAATGCTACATAGTTAATAAATGGAAGAGTCAGGATTCAAATTCTAATCTTTTACATAAAGTCCAGTGATTTTAAACAAACTGTAACTCAATCCAAGTTAGGTAAAGCAATATGTTATCCTTGAAAGAGCATAGATTTTGGTGCAGATCTGGGCTCAAATAATAACTCCACCACTTGGGTGAGTCACATAGCACTCAGTTTTACTTATCTGAGAAACAGAGACATTAACACCTAACTCATATGGTCATCTGAGAATTAAATAAGACAACAAACAACTCTATGAGATCCAAATGGAAGGACTTTATAAACTCAAAGTTGATTCTCTGCAATATTTGACTTTGTTAGAAATATTTTAAGTTAAGAGGTCCCAAAGCCTATGATGTTACAGTTGCCAGCACAACATAGGACATACAGTTAGAAGGACCTTAACAAATTTGTTCCCTATTTTAATAGGTAGAACTATTTTGGCAAGCTCTAATGAGCATCTGCTCTGGTCTTATTAGAAAATTGTGCGAGAAATACTACAATTGCTGATGTATTTTATAAATTCTTTTTCTTAGCAAAAAATAAAAAACAATGAGGTGGATATCTCATTTTAAATGCTTAAATATGCAAAAGACATTTTTTTCAAAAAATGAGAAAACCTACCAATATTATTATGTATCAAATCACTTTAGAAAATACTAAACTAATTCTGTTCAATTTAACAAATTAGCACTGCCATAGGCTAGCCAGGTGTTCCAAGATAGTTCCTTTAATTATATGATCCTATACATTAACCCATATGAAGGAAAATCTACATAGTAAGTACATCTACCCAGATTTTAAAATGTCCCTGTATGACACCTTTAAACGCCTTTAAATTAAAACAATTTCAAACAAAACACATGCTTTGTGCATCATACATGGCATACATCTTTCACTGTGTTGAAAGTCAAAAACATGTAATCCTTCAATTCTACCACTAAATTAATCTTAGAGAAACTTCTCACCAACTTTCTAAATTGCAGCTTAGATTTTTGTAAGTGTCAACAATCAACACAGCTTGATTCTTTGGTAAATGTTTATGATATCAATTTAAATAGATGGATGGCATCCCTGAAATATGAGTTGCTTGGCTCCAAGGCTAGCTATGAAATAATTTTAAAGCCAGAAACTTCCTTGCCAAAACAAATCATTTAACAGACTTTTTGATGTGAACAAATACGTATATTGTTAGTTTGAATAAATGTAGTGCATTAGCTTTCTAGCACTGCCATAACAAAGTACCACAAATAGGGTGGCTTAAAACAACAGAAATTTATTCTCTTACAGTTCTGGAGTCTGGAAGTCTGAAGTCAAGGTGTCAGTCAGCAGTATCATGCTTCCTCTAAAAGCTATAGGGAAAGATTCTTTTCTTCTTCTCCCTAACTTCCCATGGTATCAGCAACCCTTGGCATTCCTTGGCTTACACCTGCATTACCCCAATCTCTGCCTTCATTGTCACATGGCCCTTTTTCCTGTGTATCTATGCATCTTCTCTTCTTATTAAGGCACAAGTCATATTGGATTTAGGATCCATCCTCCTCCAGTATGACCTCATATTCACTAATTACATCTGCAAAGACCCTATTTCCAAATAAAGTCACATTCTGGAGGTTACGGTGGACACAAATTTTTGGAAGGATGCTCTTCAACCCAGTATAGCTTCTTATTTATTTTATGTGATTTTAAACTCTATAGTATGATTCAACTGTAAAATTCTGTGATTCCATAATTGTGAGACAAAAAAATGAAACTATATCTAACACAAAAATGCACATTAGATGTTTTCTCAAAATTACCAATTATCTCATAGATAAAATGTGTATCACCAAATCAGTTATTCCTGCATATAAAAATGCCACTACCTCCTCATGCTCTTGGCTTTACCTATGTAGATCTTTAGTTTAGCTATGTTACTTTGACCTCAGGACAGGGCAAAAAAGAGAAGTAAGGAAGCATCTATATTGTTGGGATTAGACTGGAGGACCAGGGAGGAGACTAAGAGAGGACATCGATGAGCAAAGAATGGAATCCGTTCCTCTTGGGCAGATTCCCAGTAGAATTGCTGGGTCATGTGGTAAATTTATGTTCAACTTTTTAAAAAACCACCAAACTTTTTAATCAAAGTGACTGCAATTTTATATTCCTACCAACAATGCATGAGGGCTCCAGTTTCTCCACATCCTTGCCAACATTTAGCGTTGTCTGTCTTTTTCACTGCTAATGATGGCCAGGCAGTCTGCTAGATATAAAAAGGTGAATAACACATAATCCCTTCCCTTAAAGCATTTAACATCAGAGAGAAAGAAAGAACTAAAAAGATAATTACAACATAGCATATTAAATGAACACATGCCATTATATCTTATCTTTTACTAAATAGTTTTAGGAAATTTGAACATACTCCCTTAGGTACAACGAGTTTTGTGAAGACTCAACTAAACAAAGTTCAAGATTATATTTAAGTCATCAGACTGTCAAGTATTTCTTCTATACACTTCTGATCTTTAAAGCAATCATGTAAGACATTCTCTCAACTACTTCATTTTCTTTGAAAGGTATTTGCAATAGTAAGGAGTACAAAGAAACAGCATGTAAGTTTCCTCAGGGAAAAATGACCATTATTATTTTAAGAGAATTTCCACAAAGATGATTTCGACAATAATAGATTTTTCTGGTGAATGATATCAATCGTTTTTGCTAGGCATTTAAAAATGTCAAATGGGTCCTAGAAAATGGAGATTGAGGCAGATGATAGAATCTCCAGCAATCAGAAATCCTGAATACTTCTGTTAAATAAAATGAATAGTTCTATACTTCTTGGCCTCTGATTACAAAGCCATACAAATGAGCTGCACACATGGATAAGTTTTCCTTAACTAAATGTTAAATTGCTTTTTCCTTTAAGTTTCTCAGAAGGCCTACCACTGATCTCAGTAAAAAGTGAAATAGGGTCAAGGAAACATGGATCTCTTGAATTATATACAAAGTTGAAAAATATTCGTAAAGTCCTTACCAAGAAGTAGGAAAATTACCATGTGAGTCTTTCATCCATAAGAACTCCATTACAGAGATAAGAGCTAATATGCTGCCACATTCTATAGATAAAAAATACAATGTCACATTTTTGGAGGATGAAGGAAAACAAGATTAGGCATTTTGAGAGCTCCAGATAAGGGAATAACGATTTAAGAGCAAGACCTATGGTAAAAGACACATTTTGTTCATTTATCCATTAAGTACTAATCAAAGTACTAGCCAGGTACTTAGTATTAGAATAATTCTCTCTTCCTTGAAAGAGCTCATAGTCCTGTTAAGAGACAGTCATGAAAACAATTAAAATACAGTTCTTCAAGAGCAGTTAACATTTTTTGAGCATATACTAATTTCCAGATATCATATTTACATACATTATCTCATTCAGTCCTCACAAGAAAGCTATAAGGTTGCTACTGTTATTATTCCCATTTTATAGATAAGAAAACAAGCTTAGAGATATAACTCGTACAAGGTTACTCAAACCATCCCAAATGAATCAAATGGCCTGTATCCCTAACCATTAACATAGCTATACTGCCTCTTATACCACTGCAATAAATATAAGGATGTTGAAAAACAACAACAAAACAAAAAATCAAACAGCAGGCACAATGAGACAGAGTGTTGACTTGCCAGAGACCATCAGAAAAGGCTATACAGAGTACACTCTGAAAATAAAAACATTTTTCAGGCAGAGAGACAGAAGAGGGCATTCCAGGTTGGGGGTAAATAATGTCTGAGAGCAGTAAACGCTCAGTGAAATAACAGGAATAAGAGTTGTATTCGCTTCCTATGGCTGCTATAACAAATTACCACAAACATTATGTCTTAAAAGAACAAAAATTTATTCTCTCACAGTTCTGGAGGCCAGAAATCTGAAATCAATATTACTGGGCAAAACTCAAGGTGTCTGCAGGGCCACACTCCCTCCAGAGGTTGGAGGATTCATTCCTTGCCCCTTCCAGCTTCTAGTAGCTGCAAGCATTCCTTGGCTTGTGGCCCTATAATTCCAATTTTCAAGGCCAGTGTCTTGAAATTTCTCTATGTCTGTAAAATCTCCCTCTCTCTCCCTCTTACAAAGAAAAACGTGATTGCATTTAGGGCCCACCCAGGTAATCCAGGATAACCTTCTCATTTCAAGATCCTTAACTTAACTACATCCACAAAGACCCCTTTCTCTAAATAAGGTATCATTTACAGGTTCCAAGGATTGAGACTGATATCTTTGGGGGTCACTTTTCGGCTTACCAGAACAGCAATAGAGTCATCCAGTCTGGTGGAGGTAGAGGAGACATGGAAGGCATGGAGAGGCTGAGGGGTATGGCACGTGGAAGAAGTAAGATAGCAGAAAGTAGGAGAGGAGGCCAGGCAGGTGAGCAGGGACCAGATGATGATGACTGGATTGGCTACAGAGAAGTTTAGATTTTATCCTATAGGTAATGGGTACAATTTAAGTGGTTTAATTTTCAGCATGTTACTGTGATATTTGCATGTTAGAGAAAGATTCTTACAGAGATAATATTGAAGAGAGATTAGTAGGAGGCAGGAGAAGATTAAGATAACAATTACTCAGGGATAAAAGGAAGGGATGGATAAGATATGAATGTGGCTATTATAAACTGAATGTAGAGAAAAAGGAGGAATTTATGACAACTTCTAAATTTCCAGTTTTGGCAAGTGGGTGGATACTGGGGAAGATAACTGAGAATAGGGAATACTGGAGGAGGTGCAGAGGGGCAAGATGAGCTTGGCTTTGGATTTGCTGATTTAGAAGGGTCTGTGTGACATCCAAATTGAGATGCCGGTAGATAACTGGATTTGTAAGCCTGGAGTCCAAGAGAAGGATTTAGAAACTTAAATATGTACATCTAAATTTAGAAATTTAGAAGTTTAGATTTAGGAATCATTGGCCATGAGTATGGTTGAAGTTATAAAATGGTCAATAACACGATGTTAAGTAGAAACTGCTTTGATTGCTGCTACCAAGATGTTCCAAGGCAATTCCTCCACCACTTTTATGGTGTCATGAATGCTTCAACTTGGTCTTCGTTGAGTTTTAGCGAGCTAACATTAGACATTGCCTGCACCATTTTGGAAAATTTTTAAAGTCTGCATCAGAGAAAAAAGAGTGTTTAGTATTTTATTTATGTCTGCTCAAATATAGTTAGGGCCCTGGTGCTAGGGACCTCCTAAATGCTGAAGAGACCTGCCAATCCTAAAGGCTTTGGAAAGGAAAAATTATTACTTATATGAATCCTCCAGGGAACTGACGATGAAAATTACCCTAGCCCAGTGGTCCTTAAAACTCTTCCATCCCATGCCTGCCAAAGCTCTACATCATTTCTCCTACAAAACCAAATCACAATAACTGCAGTATTTTTGTGCTGCTGGGAAGAAAAGAAAGAGATTATCATCTTTATGAGAGCACAGGGTATGCTCAATAAATGTTGTTGAAAAAGGAGCACCAGGCAGAGACAGAAAACAAAAAAGCTACAGGAAGATTGTGGATTCTGAGGATTTGACAAGCAGGTGCTTCTGTGGTCATCAAATCACTATTCACAGATGTGTTGTTCTGGGCCAGAGATTCCTGCTCTGAGAAACGATGCCTCAGTTATTAGCCCCAGGAGATAGCAATCACTCATGCCAAGACATATAGTTAGCTCAGGAGGGATTTTAAAACTTAACTCGGTCAAAAATTGCTTCTAAGCAGGCTTTCTTAATCTAATATAAACTAAAGCTTGAGAAAATCAAAGGAATTCTAAATCCCTCCAAATTCCTTACGTGCATCTCCAGTCCTATTTTAACACTTATTTTCCAAGTAGAGAATGTAGAGAATCATTTGTCCTAATGTAAATGATTTATGAATTGTTTCCTCTAACACATAAGAATTCCTGTCTACCTTCTCACATCACTCCTTCTACCTAGAATGTCTTTCCTTCTCTCTGCTTTCAAAGTTCAGTCTTTACCTTGGGTTCTACTTAATCCATGGAAATTTTCTGCAATCATGCCAGCTATCAGTCATAATGCCTCTTCAGTATTTCCACCATACTTGTAAAGTTTAGAGCTCAGCAAATGCTGTCCTGCATTTCTTTTATGTGTCTGTTCTATGCCTCTAACTAGATTAAAAGCCCCTTTGGATAGAGTCAGCATATAATACTTTACTGTGGTACTGATGTCCAGTAGTTCTCAATAGATCAGAATAATAAAGATCACCTAAAAGCAAATTCCAAAATATATTTCAGCCTTTTATTCTAGCCTATGAAGATGATCTTTAATTTTTTACCAAACTTTTTATTCTGTGCAAACTTTTCCAATTAAAATTTCTACCTCTTTCTTACCAATACAGTTTTATTTTCATAAATAAGATTTCTTTGTTATATTTCCTTTAATAACTCTACTCCATCCTCAAATTGTAACACTGCCTGAAAGAAAAAGATTATTTTCCAAAATAAGATTGTATCTTTAGCTTAATTTTCACAGTATCTCATTATATTAATGCACTTAGGGAAAGCAGAAAGAGTAATTGAGAGATTGCCTTTTGTGATATTTTACAAATATAATTTGCTTTACACAAAAAATAATGCCTCCTAATTTGAAAAATTAATGTATAAGATTCAACCTTTTTATATTAGAGATGCTAGCTATGTAGAGGCTTGTGACAATGAATGAAAACAGGAAACAAATTTTTATTATAGAACTCTCTTCAAGAAAGTCAAGAATATTAATGATGATGCCTTTATATTCCACAACTTAACTAAAGGTATATTAGCAAATGTAACAGAATAAGAATTGAGAGTTACCAATAAGGTAATCTAGCTCGGGAGTTCCCAAAGGGTATTCCGAAAATAGTATCACTGCCAAAAAGGGTTCTACAGTCACACAAATTTAGGAAACTCTACTTGTTCTCTTCCCCCTTTTGGAGATGCATATCATACCACCCACTCTAAGAAATTCAGTAGGAAAGAAACCTCTTTGATTTCATAAATATATTTGACCATGGAACCTTTATGTTAGTAATACCTACAGACTAGAAATCAGAGCTAGTAATTACAACACCATTTAGGAAACGATGATCTAGTATAATATATTTATTTTAGAGTTTAAAAAAGAGAGAGAGAGTCATAGCAATTAAATAGCTGTCCAGGTGAGACACTCTAGACAGCTGTAGAGCTGACCCACGCCCAGGCCTCCTAAGCCCACCTTTCCTCCATACTTCATTTGTTATATATAACACATTTAGCATAACCATCACTGTGCGATTCAAAGTTTCTCCATCAAGGCAAAAATGCTATTTTTTAAAAAGCACACACTAATATGTTTTCTGAGTATACCCAGAGCTTATCTATCGCCCTGCCTAAATTTCTTTAAGTATCTCCTTTTTATAAAATTAAAAAGGTTGAATCTGATAACAAACAACCTGAGGCCTTTGTGATAGGTGAGACTGGGCCAGCAGCCCCAGAGACTCCGTCTGAGGCAAGGCCATCTCAGACGGATTGGGCTACAACAAAGCTCTTATGAAACTATTTTTAATTCCCAGTTTGAGATTTTAAAAAATAGTGATAGAGCTTTAATGGAGGCATTACAGGCAGAATTCTTAATGAGGTAATACATCAGAAAATGAATTCAGAAGGAAGGTTTCTATGACTGGAGAAGTCATGTATGTCCAGGAATTTATTATTTAAAGCAAGATTAGTGAAGTATCAATCTGTGAAATTCTACAAGAAATTCGTTTCGTAACTTAACTTATTCCTATCATCAGTAACTTGATTTTCACACATGAGAAGTTCTCATTTAAATGTTCTGAATGTCTAAACCAATTGTCTTTCAGTAGCATGAAGAATATACCACACATTTAGTATTCATGATGTTCATTTAAACAAGATGATTAGAACAAATTTGTCAGTTTGAAAAAAATGCCAATTGTACTTAGCTGGATTTTGAGGAATATGATCTGAAGTCCAATAGCTCCTTTTCTTAAGTCTAAAATAATATAAAGTCATAAAATGTAGGAGTTCAAAAAAAATACAGAGCTGATAGACAAAATTCTTATTCCAAACAAGAATAAGCTTTGTTTTAATAAAAGATTTCTGATATATTTTTATTTGACATAGTTTTCATTTTATTTTGTTTTGTGGCACAAAAATGATCTATGATTTCTTTAATAACAACCACCACTGCAAAATAATAGCTAACACATCTAAGACAGTGCGTGCCAGGTATAGTTCTGAACGCTTTCTACATAGTCACTCATTCAATTCTCAGAGCAGCCCTATAAGACAATACTATTATTATCCTCACTTTATAGTTACTGAAACTGAGGCACAGAGAGTTTAAGTAACTTGGCCAAAGTCACACAGCCAATAAGAAACAAACATAGATGGGATTTGAATCCTAGAAATCCAGCTCCAGAGTCTACAGTGTTTGAGCACTTACTATATGCCAAGCACTATGCTAAATTCTTTGCTTGCATTACCTTATTTCAATAGGCTGATTGAACTTTATTTTTAGGATAAAATCAACTGTAAACTTCTTTCTCTTTCATTTACACATTTACATGGTATGTTGGTACTTCCTGAATTTATCAATAAATCTCTAGTATATTTAAAACCAACTGTGTTCCATTTGAAAAGTTAAGGCATTATTCTCTGTATTGTATAAGTATTTAAGTGTGAAAAAGCTGTCTACTTTGTACTTCTCAGGCCTGTCTTGATTAAGCAGCTATGAGGAGTAAAGCAAATAAGAAAAAGAGATACCTCAGGATCCAGTTAACCCATTGAAGGAGGCAGCAAAAGAAGGGAAAACAGAGAGGCCCTTCAAGGAAAGAGGTGACAAGCTCTGTCTAGTGATGTCCAGAGCCAGTGGCAACGCACGAAGGATGTATCCCCTGCTTAACTCAAGCATCTGTGATAGAGCATGGCACCCTTTAAACTGAAGACACCTCTCTGTAGCATTACCACCTGCCTTTCCTAAGTAGAGCTACTCCCTTCCTCTTCAGTGCGACTAATCAAATTAATTCTCTTTATTTCTGAGTAAGGAAGCCATTCTCAATAGAGGATTTCCACTTTCTTTAAGTCACAGATAACTATTCCTACACAGGTGTTCCAAAATTTTTTTGAAAGTTGATCTTTCTTCTACATGTAGCACATTTGTGGGCTATCTCCTGTTGGATCTCTCTACTGTGTGTGTTTATACAGAAACATGTTCTGGAGTGATCATGTTTGTGCTTTTCTGTCATGTTTCGTCCATGTCTCATTATTTATCTTCTCATCTTAAATCATTAATAATATTCCCAGGCTTTGCATAATTGAAAGAGACTGAAAATATGCCTTTTAATTCTCTGAATTAATTCTTCCTTAGAAAAAAATGTTGCTTTGGTTTAAGATTTTTTCCACAGTCTACTATGAAATGAATCTCAAAGAATCTAAAGGATCTTCAGTGAAAGGGGAGAATTCTTATTGATCTTTGTACTCCATCTTGAAAATTACTTCTTCAGCAGTGTTTCCATTTCTTAGTGATATACTGTCTAATTAAAAGTAATGTTTATAAATACTATGAAAATATGGAAAATGTTAAATAAAAAAGCAGAATTCTATAGTGTATACACAGCATGACAACCATACACGCATTTGCGTATATATGCATATGTATACATGCCTACACGCTTGCATAGAAAAAAATCAAGAAATTCAACAAAATTGTTCATTTGAACAGTATGTCTGTCAATAATTTTTTTCCTTATACTTTTCTTCATTTTTCCACTTTTCTTAAAGAGCACATAATACTTTCAATAATAAAAAACTAAACATTTACTTTATAGAATACTAACTTACAAGCCAGGGAACAAAATACCACTTTCTTCCAATGTACTGCGATTTCTCTGAATGTAGCCCTATAGCCAACCAAACCTTCCTGACAATTTAGTGTTCTGCTTGTGTAGTTTGTCTTTACAAATACATGTAAATACAAATACATACTTAATATAATCAGGTAGACAGATATTGAGTGATCTTTTAATGTACATTAATTCACATAAACTCTTTCTTAAAATACTCTAATGACTTCTCATTTCAGTTAGAACAAAGACAAAACCCTTTACCCAGATCTACAAAGCCCAGTGAAATTTGGCCCCTAACTAATTACCTCTTTGACCTCAATCTCTAACACTTCCCCTAACTCACCACAGGGCAGCCCCTCTGGCCTTTCCACTGTGCTTCACTCTACCTGACACAGAGATCTTCATGTGGCTAGCCCCTTCCTGTCTTTAGGTCTCAACTCAAATGTCACCTTCCCACAGGGGCCTTCCTTAACTACACAATCTAATTTGCCATCTATTTCTTATCTCCATCACTCATCTCCATCACCTTTAACATTTTTTCTACATTGCATTTATCACTATCAAAACTTCTTGGGGCCAGTCCAGTGGCATAGTGGTTAAGTTTGTGTGCTCTGCTTCCACTTCAGTGGCCCAGGGTTCACCGGTTTGGATCCTGGGCGCAGACCTACAGGCTGCTCATCAAGCCATGCTGTGGTGGCTTCCCACATACAAAATAGAGGAAGATTGGCACGGATGCTAGCTCAGGGCGAATCTTCCTCAAGCAAAAAGAGGAAGTTTGCCAACAGATGTCAGCTCAGGGACAATCTTCCTCACCAAAAAACAACCCCAAAATCTTACTGTTTATTTCTTTACTTGCCATTGTTTGTCTCCTCTACTAGAATGAAACTTTTTCACCACTGTATCCCCCTTTCTTATCTACAGTATCTGATATATAGCAAGAAAACAATAAATATATGTTGAAGGGATGATTTCTGAAGAAAGGGAGTGATAAGAATAGTAGCTGTCCATGGTACGAATTGGGGGTTAGGACTATCTTTACAAACATAAACAGTTGGTTTCTAGTCTTACCAATTTCACCGTAACAATGCAGCTGATATAAATTAATATAAATAAAAATAAATATAATTACTTATGAGTAAAGCCAAGAAGTGAAGAAATATTTACAGGAGAGGATGAAAATATAAGGGCTTTGTTTACCACAGACAGTAGGGAATAAGGGAAGCAATGGGAAATGAGTTCAATGAAAGGAACAAAAGGATGAGAGTTTGGGTGATGATAGTAGATGACCTGAGAGAACTGGCTTCTAGTTGTGGCTGAGGCATAAAGAGATAAATCTAGAAAGTCTCCTTGTAGAGGGTGGATACTTGGTTCCTCGCTCTAGACTGCCACATGCCAGGCAGCTTCTTACTCAGACAGCCTCCAGAAGAATGGCTGCAATTAGAGCATTTATGATCTTCAATTCTTTCTGTAAGGTCTATTAAACTGTTATATTGACTACATTATGATCTGTTTTCTTCTATATCTGCATATCATTAAGCAGGATAACATGAAAAAAGGAAACAGAATGATGCTACTTATTTCTTAAAGTCCACAAGACTCAGGTCCTTCTGAATGTTGGACAATGATCAATGTTCCCAGAATTAATCTTGCCATGTGCCCCAAAATCAAGGTATCATGGAGACCCTTAAAACTACTAAAAACAAAACCGTTTCTAAAATCTAGTGAAAAGAAATATATAAGACTGTATCTTAAAGCAACTATAAACATGGAAAAAGAACTATGAAAATGTTAGACAGGAAATTATAACATTGATGCTGAAACAATATTAAATAAAATTCTGAACTTAAAAGACAGACAAAAGTGGCAAGGCATTTCACATCTTGTCTATTCTTTTCAGGCACAAAACAAAATTGTCCTCAGCAGAAGCACCCTGAAATGCCAAGCCCTTGCTGACGCTAATTTAAACACACGACAACTGTCTGAGTAGGTATAATCCTTATTGCATATAGATGAAGAAACTGAGGCATTAAAATAAATCAGGCTTACTAACTGTATCTGAGAGGTTATGTAAATAGTTGTCTTTGAAATGCTGTGACCTGAAAAAATCAGCTTACCTTAAGAACTGAAATATATATATTTTTGGTTTCTGAACTAAATATATGTTGCTAAAGTACAAAATAATTTAAGAGTTAATTACAAATTTAATTATCATAAAATCATCAGCCCCTGAAATAACATTCTTTCAGTGTATTTTCGGTAGCCAGCTGTCTACTTGTTGCAATGAAAAATGGTTCATCAAAGGTGTATAACATCCTGTAATTTCTTCTCTACATTCCAGTGACAATGACAAATTGTTCAAGTTTCCACCTTGTATTCCCATCATCAATAGTACATGTTTGAAAAATCAATATACCACTTGCGGCCAAGGACTACAAATGCAACCCACATTCTTCCTTTTCATTTCTTTTCTTCTTCACCATCTACCTTACCATTTCCCTCTCATTATTACCCACCTATTGTTTCTTTTGCTTTTCATTGGTCCTCTCCCTAAAGCTGCACTTATCTCCTTCATGATCACCCCCAATCCCTCACCCTTGCACCCAAAAAGAAGCATTTTTTTACTCACTTTTCTAACAGGTTAAGCTACTAGTTCGGGGGCCACAAGGGCTGACTGACACACACTGCGGTGAATGCAAAACCATCCTAGGAAGCTGGGTTTGGCAAGGAGCAGGGGAAAGAGGGACACGGAGAAAGCAAGATCAGCGATCCAGCCTGAGCAGTGCTGGATTGCAGTCTCACAGAAGAGTCATGGTGCGTTAGCATACCTAAGCACATAAACATGCCAGAAATGAAGGAAAAAACAAGCTTGATACTATCTTTCACCTCTTTATGGTTGTTTCTCCCTTCCAGTATAAAATAGGTACTGGCCATTAATAGGATATAAAAAGATAATAGACACTACTTTCTCTTCTCTCCAACAATTTCTTTATAATCCCTGTTAATCTCACCTATTTCAGAATGTAGAAGCTTAATAATTAGAACAAAATCTCAGTTTGGCCACAGAATCAAAGCAAGAAATAGAATTCCTTAGAGGAATTCATTCAAATTAAATATGGCTTTATTTTGCCACTATGGTAACCGTAAAAAGTACAAGCGATAAAGTATTTATTGACACATGCAGAAAATAACATGGTAACATTTCATTGATTCACACTCAACCAGATGTTACTTGTCTTTTTCACATTATTGACATTTACTCATGAATGGGTTATTAATTAGTCATTTTTAGAACATTTACATTGTAGGATAGTGGGTAAAACAAGAAGAGAAATTGACAGCATCTTTTAGATATAATAAGGGCTAATGTTTGTGAGCTAGGTTTTCTGCTAGGCACTTGGCATTTGTCAACCCATTTAATCCTCACAAAACAAAACAATGTAGAGTTGGAATTATCCCATTTTATAGATGAGGAAACCAAGGCTGATTTAGAGACACTGAGTATATTGTTAGCAAGTGATCAAGTCAGAATTAGAACTCAGACTGCCAAAGAGAATGCTTTTTACACCACTGCAGCATATCCTCCCACAATGACACTGAAAGAAAAATTCAAAATTCAACAAGCATAGCCTGAGTGCCTACTGCATGCAAGACATAAAGCAGAGAGTGTTGGAAAACATAAACATTTATCAGATACAGGCACTTCCCTCAGGCAACTTACAACCTAAAAGAATAGATATTAGATAACTATAATAAAGGAGAGAAATCCACAGATGTCAAAAATAAGTTATTTGAATCTTAAGAGAAAAAAGATTGTTTCTGGCAGGAGATGACGGAATAGGACTTTAGGAAGGAAGTAGCATTTGAGTTGGGCCTTAAATCCTATAGAATTAGTATTTTTGCACCAACTAGCCACTCACTAACATTTGGAAGGAGTACGCATCTCACATACCACAGAGGGTATACACCTCATTTAGAACTTAGTTTCTAAAAGTCCAAAGTGATTCTATACCAACTCTAATCTGGTTTCAGTCGCTGAGAAATGTTTTTATGCTGAACATCTAAAACGATCTCTGTGAAATTGTGCTTTGAGCTTAAAAGTTTAGAAACTGGCACTTTGGAGTCTTGTTTACATGCAGAGAATGCATTTTTGCCTTTTCTATAAGCTTCCATTTGTCTGTAAAGGATAAAACATTTTCTCACTCGAAAATATTTCCAATTAGATTCAAACTGATGTGGATTTCTCTATCAGTATTAGGGTTCTAATTTCTTTATTCCACAGACCTGAAGCCAGTAAACTTCAGCAAAAATCCAGCCTACTGCCCATTTTCTTAATAAGGTTTTATTAAAACACAGCCATGCCCATGCATTTTCATATTGTTTACAGCTGCTTTCATGCTACAATGGCAGAACTGAGTAATTGCAACAGAGACCATATGGCATCAAAACCTAAAATATTTACTCTCTGACCATTTACAGGAGAGAGTTTGCAGACCCCTGCCATAGACAATTCATTCAGCAAATATTTATCAAGGGCTTACAAGTGTAGGTGGTTGGTAGGTAGCTAGCGTGGCCTGCTGGCTGAAAGACTGATGCCAACATTAAATTAACATTAAATCCAGTCAAAAATTAATTCATATTGCATTGTTTTCTTCAATATAATTAATCATAATCACATATAAAGAAGAAGAACAATCTTTGTAGTGGAAAAAAATACAGTAGGTCACTCAGGATGTAGTATTATTAGGAAGTGCTCTACTCTAACGACTTCTACTACTAGTTAACATTTATTGAGCACTTTCTGAGTGCTAGGCACTCTAATAAGCAGTATATGTCATTTATTCCTCACTACAACCCTAGGTGCTATTATTATCCTCATTTTACAAATGATGAAATTAAGACTCAAAGTGATTTATTTCTGAGGCCTCACAGCTTGTATATGTTAGAGGTGGGACTTTACAGAACATGCTATCATCCCTGGAGATATTCAAGCAAAGACTAGATAACTTCTTAAAAAGTGTAATGGTTTATACTTCTTAAAGGGAGAAAAAAAATAATGGCTACCATTTACCAAGAGGCTACTACAAGTCTGGAATTATTGTATGTGCTTTAAACACATTCTCTAATTTTCATATCACCCTACAAGGTAGATATAAGTTCCCTCTTTTACAAATGACAAAATAGTATAGACAGGTTATCTAATTAAGCAGAGGAATATACCTAATAAGTTGCAAAGCTAAGATTAAAACTTAGGTTTACTTGACTTTTGATTATACCACATTATTTCCATTTTTTAAAAATCCTAGCCGCACTTCTACAGTGTATGAAAAGAAATCACATTTCAAAATGAAAGCATGGGGCCAGCCCAGTGGTACAGCAGTTAAGTTCGCACACACCACTTTGGCTGCCCGGGTTCACTGGATCAGATCCCGGGAGTGGCCCTTCACACCACTTGTCAACCTATGCTGTGGCAGGTGTCCCACATATTAAGTAGAGGAAGATGGGCTTGGATATTAGCTCAGGATCAGTCTTCCTCATCAAAAAGAGGAGAATTGGTGGCAGATATTAGCTCAGGGCTAATCTTCCTCACAAAATAAAAAATGAAAGCAATAGATATTCAACAGCTGAATGATGAAATATCAGGCAGGGCAAGTAAGGAAAGAATAACCTATGCAATTAAAATAGCAGAGACAAATAAGGAAATATGAAATATATTTCTAAATGTAAATACAGAATCTTTTCCTAATTGTAGATAAGATCAAACTCAGAAAAAGCCACAATAGAATTTGCTGGAGATACTAAAATAATTGGAAAACTTCATTAACTCCTCCTCTGACAGAAATGATGATGAATTAACATTTGGCAGATATCTCTGACAAAATCAGACATCCCTTTTTCCAAGGGAGGAGGGGTCTGGTCAGCCCATCTCTACACTGTTACTGAAGAAACATCTGAAGATGTAAATATGAACAATACTCTTCTCTTGGGAGAAAATGATTGAGTGATAAAGAGAAAGAAAAACAGAGGAGCTCCGGTAATTAAGTCCAAATGGACCCAAGCTGCATTATTCACCTCTGCTACTTCATAACTGTCATCGTAAACAAGTTAATTGACTTCTCTGCACCTCAGTTTCCTCATCTAAAAGGCTACTTGTGAAAGATGCTGTAGAGGGGCATCAAGCATGCCTTCTTAGAACATATCCAACTCAGGGAATTATTATTCTTTCAGTGGTAATAATTTTTCCTCAGGTAAGTTCTTCAAGAGAAAAATTATTTTCTCATTTATTCCCTTTCCTAATCTGCATATAGACTCCGTATGTCTCTCTGGTTTGAAAGGCATGAGAAGAAGTATTTCTTGTGTACCAACTATGTATGGGTGGGCTAATAGATGCTGAAAAAGGTAGGGCATTTCAGGTACTGGAAAGGACTTACGGAAAGGCTCAGAATGTGGAAAGTTGATGTGTATCCCAGTTCTTGTTCATCACACTAGTTTCAGTATGACAGAGGAGAGAGCAACAGGAGCCAAACTGTAGAGAATTCTCAAACAACATTCTAATGAAGTAGAATCCTGATAAAATTAGCTTTTCCTGTATATCACCAAAAGCTCGTAACTTGTAGCATACATTCTACTTTGTCAAAAAATATTCTGTTGTCACGCACTTGTCACTTTTAATGTAGTTAAATAGTCACCCCCTTACAAGCTAATTGACCAGAATCCTACTGACTTAATTTATGTCTTTACCTTCTCTGGTAGGCATAATAGCATCTCCTTCTGCAATATGACTCATTTTATGAGATTGAAATAGAATCTTAGAATACTTCTTACAAGTAGCTATCCATATAGTTGGAAAGTACAGAACAAGCTGCTTTGAGAAAGACTCAATCAGAGAATAAGAAAAGACTCTTAGAAAGTAAAACTGTGATTACTAAAACATAAAAATTAGCAAAGGATTGAAAATAAAGTAGAGAATAAAAAACCAAAGAGATGGGAAAAATTAAAGACAAAAAAGTTGAATGCAGGAGCTTCAACATCTAATAAATGGATATTCTGGAAAAAGAGAAAGATAAAAATAAAAGAAAGAAATAAAGAAAAAATTAAAAAGTATTTCCCAGAGCTGAAGAAGGACACAATCTTGATATTAAAAGGGACAGCTTATGTGCACCATGACACATTTTTAAAACCCCACACCTAGACATAAAATTTTAGAATACTGAAAATGTAAAAAATCAGACCTTTAAAGCATCAAGAGAAAAAACAAGTCAAATGCACAGGAATAATGGCAGTAGATTCTAAAGGAAGTTGTTCAAAGCTTTCAAATTCATGGGGGAGAATAAATTTTAACCTAGAAATCTATAATCAGTTAAACTGACAATCAAATATGAGAAAAGAATAAAGTTTCCATCATTCAAGGACACACAAAGCTCTGCCTTGAGAAGTTACCTAATGATATATTCAAGTGTATTGAAGAAATAAAGTAAGAATAAGATAGGGAAGCCAGGAACAAGAGATCATATCCATGAGAACAATAACGGGAAGGTTTTTGCAGAAAGCCCAGAGAGCAAATGCTAGAGACTGAAACAGAAGAATAGACAATTTTAGTATCGAGATAGCCATAAAAATAGAGGGATTCAATAGATGGTAAGATATAACTTAGAAATTTAATGAGGGTATGATAAAGGAAAATTGTACAAGAAAAAAGAAAGACAACTAAAAACTCCAGGAAAAAAAATCTGACTAGAAAGTTGTTAGGTTGAAAAGCTTCTTTAATGACATATGTAACATTTTAATATGTGAAACAAGTAGGTTGATTAAAATGAAAGAATTAAGACAATCACAAGGCTATTAATTCACCATGTGCTTTTAATTATGTATCTCCATTACTGCCCACATTCTTTAAAGATAAATAAATACATTAGGAAGACAGATGATAAAATTTATAACCAGGATTATATTCTCCCTCCTGCTAACACATTTCCTGGCTATTTAACTAGGTAAAGATAATGACTGTGTGTTCCCACATGGAGATCCTTCAGCATCACCATGGAAACATATCCATCCTTAGTATATACATGGTATATTCATATAATAGTATGATAAAATTTAATTAATGTATACTCCAGAGGAAAAGGGGAGGAGGTACTTAGGGTCTGAGTATGAGTGTCAAACAAACAATCTTCGGGGCTTTAACAAATTGTATAAAATTATATTATTAAGACAAAATTTGAGTAGTAAGATTTTCTGGTACCAATTTATGTCCCTCCCATTGAGCACAACCACCAGGTCATCACCTGCTCTGGTCTCAGCTCACATTTCTAGCACCAATTTGTGAAAACAAGTGATGGCATACAGATCTCAGCCTGCAGAGCTGCTGAAATGAGAAATTAGGATTTAAGAAGCTTTTGGACTCTAGAGCATCTCTAGAACACTGTATGTGTTCTATATGGCTATGACAGCCTCCATGGCATGTAAAATTCAAACCATGAGGTTTCAGAGAAAAGTACAGAGCAAACAAATGACCAGCAGGACAGCCAAAGAGCGTATGAGGTGACTTAACCAACTTCATAGTCCAAATAGAAAGAAAGTACACAATGACAAGATATTAAGCAACTGGTAGAGTGCAAAAAAAAGAGAAGCCATTCATTTTAATTCCAGATGCATTCTCCTTCCACTAGCCTAGGGTCTTTACAGAAAAATAAATTTAATATCAGCATGCCATTTGTAAACATAAATATGTAAACATGATTCACTGGCTACATTTCTGCAGTGTCATCTTATGAACAAAACACGGAAAACTTGGCCAAACAGGATAGAACATAAATGTGTGCAAGCTAGACAATGTATAAGGAGAAGTGCAGCAAAAAGAAGACAGCAAGAGAAGAGGGGAAGGAAAAGTGAAAGAAAGAGCACAGGAGACAATCTCTTCATTTTCCAAAATAGGAAGTCAAGAAAGACTGCCTGAAGTTGATGAAACAAAACATAGAAACATAAAAATATTATTTAAAGTTATTTAAGTATAATATTATTTAAAGCTACCAAGCTAACCATAGAAAAAACTAAAATTTATCATTAAAAATAACCAACATTTGGAGAAGAAGAGGAGGGAGATAAAGATAATGTAAGTAAGCTACATCATTTTCTCAAAGAAACAAGATATATCATTTAAAGTTAATGAATCAAGAATAGAGATATGTGTATTTAGACATTTGATAAGCTTAACATTCACTCTAGGATGTGAAATATTCAATATTTATTGAATGTGATTCACTCTGAGGTATGACACATTCAATATTTATTGAACACTTGCTATAAAGCAGGTACCATGATAGGTATCAAAGATTTATAAATAACAATGAAACATTACTTTAATATGGAATGCTCAGTCATATAACCAAAGAATTAATGTAATTTGTTAAGCAATATTTTAGTAATAATGTTAAAGGGCTTTGTTATCATAAAAACTAGATATATAGTGCACATAGAATAAAAATTGATATTTTGAAATCTATGTTCCCAAACAAAAAAACCAGATAAAAGAACAGAGACAGAAGAGAAATTAAGAGTAATATTAGAGACACTATTTAACCATATATGGAGGTCTCTGGTTTCAGGATTACTAAGTAAACACTACCACTATCCAACAGTATAATGATGGGTCCAACCAATTCAATAAGAGAAAAAAACCAAATGATTATAAACATTGACAAGTTTGAGACATGATTACTATTATTTCCAGATGATATAACTGCCTAAATAGAAAATCAACTTAAACATATTTATAAACCACAGTGTAATTCATAAGATAACAAGATACAGGATAAGTAGGTGAAAGCCAACAGCTTTCCTGTCTACCAGCAACAACCAGTTAGAAAATACAATGGAAAAAATATCTATTTACAATAGAAACAAATATTGTGAGATAACCAGGAAAAAATAACAAATGTAGATAAACGTGTATGTAAAAAAAAACTATACAACTACTTAACAACATAAAAAGAGACTTGAATATATAAAAATCTATATCATGTTCCTGAGTGGGAAGATTCAATATTACAAAAATGCCAATTTTCTCCTAAATAATCTCTAAATTTGACATTGTTCCAACAAAATGTCAACAGGTAAGATCTACAATTATAAACTCTTAGAGGAAAACAGGAAGATATCTTCATGACATTTGATTTGACAATGTTTTCTTGGATATGACACCAAAAGCACAGGCAACAAAAATAACAATAGATAAATGGGACTAAATAAAAATCAAAAATGTATTTGCATCAAAGGACACAATCAACAGACTGAAAAGGCAACCTATAGAATGGTATAAAATACTCACAAATCATATGTCTGATAAAAGATTAATATCTAGAATATATAAAGAACTCCTACAACTCAACAACAAAAAATCAAATAATCCAATTTTAAAACAGATGAAAGACTTGGAACAGACATTTCTCCAAAGAAGATATACAAATGGCCAACAAGCATATGAAAATATGCTCAACATCACTTAATCATTAGAGAAATATAAATCAACACCAAAATGAGATGTCACCTGACACCCATTAGGATGGCTACTATCAAAAAACAGGGAAAAACAAGTGTTGATGAGTATGCAGAGAAATTGGAACACTTAGGCACTGATGGTGGAAATGTAAAATGATGCAGCCGTAATTGAAAACAGTTTGGCAGTTCCTTAAAAAATTAAAAATAGAATTACCATATGGTCCAGCAATTTCACTTGTGAGTGTATATCCAAAAGAATTGAAAGCAGGGTCTTGAAGAGGTATTTGCATATCCATATTCATAGCAGCATTAATCACAACAGCCAAAAGGTGGAAACCACCCAAGAATCTATCAATGAACGAATGCATGATAAAATGTAGTATACACATAAAATGGAATATTATTCAGCTTTAAAAAGGAAGGAAATTCTGACTCATGCTACAACATGGGTAAACCTTGAGGACATTATGCTAAGTGGAATAAGCCAGTCATAAAGAGACAAATACTATATGACTCCACTTATATGAGTTACTTAGAGAAGTCAAAAATTATAGAGAGAGAACACAGAATGGTGGTTGCCAGGGGCTATGGGGAGTTGTTGTTTAATGGATAAAAAGTTTTAATTTTGCAAGATTAAAAAATTCTGGAAATCAGTTGCATATGATGTGAATATACTTAATACTACTATACTATATACTTAAAAATGGTTAATATGTTAAATTCTATGTTGTATGTATTTTACCACAAATTGTTTTTAAATGTTCAAAAGGGACATGTATGCAAATGTAACATTTAAAATCAAGAGAGAAAAGGCTATTCAATAAATGGTGCTGGGACAACTGACCATTAATTTGCAGGTGGAGAGGAACCCAAGATAACTTATAGAATTAAAAATACATACACATACACTTATGAATGTATATATATTTATTTATATACATTTATTATATATTTACATCATTACATATTTACAGTATATATTATTTACTTATATATTTATTTATACATATTTGTTTTATTTATTTGTACATATATGTATTTTAATTCTATAATTTATCTTGGGTTCCTCCTCACCCCCAAATTAATTATACATATATATGTACATATATAAAATACATAAATATATAAAGAAAATAGAATAGAATATTTTTATAATTGTGGGGTTGGACAAGGTCAGCCTAAGCAAGATATAAAAAACAGAAGCTTTAAATAAATATACAGACAGATTTGGCTTCATAAAAACCAGAACTTTTGCACAATCAAAAAAGACAACAGAATGGTAGACAGCAAGCAAAAGACTGAGGAAAACAAGTTTTGAAATATTTTTAACAAAGTTTTGGTATCTAGAACACACAGTCATGTTTCATTTCCATGGTAGTTTTGTTTTATAAAGCCACAGGAGCACTAAACTAGCAAATGCAGAATCACTGCTTTTAGGGGAAATACAGACAGGGTTAGGTTCATGCAAGTCTCTGGTCACAGCATTTTCACCAACTGATCGATACATAAACTTACTTTATACATGTTTCTGATTAGAGATGACATTTAATATATATTTTGATTAATTAACATTGAACTCACAACCAATAGTACTATAATTCATGCCTGAACAAAAGCTTACCTGACGCATGTATTTTCTGCATAAGGCATATCACAGCCTTCTTGAGCTTTTAAAAACTCTAGACAGAACTTCAGCACTATACTACACTGTAAATAGTGAAGTCCTCAACAAAAGTACAAAAATACAAAAAGAAATAAAAGTGGCACTAAATAGACTGTGAAAAGGGTAATTATTTTCAGTTAACAGAGCTGAAACAAAAAGGCAGCGTTTCACCTTATTCAACTTCTCCTGGAAATGTATGCACAGTGACTCAAATTTTTCACCATTCTGTGCATGTCCACAAATGACCATAAAAGCATGATGAGTATTGATTTTGGGATTACCAAAAATTTAAGCAAGTAGGCAAATTTGCAAATATAGAATCCACAAATAATAAGGATTGGCCATATTAAAACATATTTATAAATAAATTCCTTTAAAAATAAAAAATAGTAAAAGAAATAAGTATGCAAATCAAACAAAAAGAAATACAAATGCCTAATAAACATCTGGAAAAAATGTTCCTTCTCACTAATAATCTGGGAAATATGACAAAACAACAATGAGAAATAATAACTGATGTCTCTTAATAAAAATAACCATACAACAATCATACAGACAATTCATACCATATAACTTCCAGCTGTCCCTACCTAATTCTCTCAAAAAAGCAATTTAAATGATTTCAGAAAACTGAATCAAAAATGCCTAGAAAGGTACAGACTAGAATGAAAAATGAATGAATGAATGAGTGAGTGAATGAACGAATGGATAGATGGGATCAATGAATGAATGGATAGATGTGCAGATGCAAGCAATAATTTTCAAACTATTCTATGGAAAGTCATGGTGAAATAATGAGTCATCATGACTTTTTACAACTCATGGCATTTATTGCTTTCACAAAATACAAAATCTTTATTAGAAAATTGGATCTGCTTGTTGTAAATAATTCAATGTGTAAGCATATAAAGTAGGAAGTTAAAGTCCCTCTGGAATATTTAGCATTAGATATAACCATCATTAACAGCATAGTAAATACACTTCCAGACTTTCTAAACACATACAAAAAAATATCACACATATTTTAATGCACTTATTATAGGAGGATGGTTTGTACTATAAATACTGTTCTTTAACCTACAAATCCTACCAAAATTGCCAGTGTTGTTTCCAGAGACCAAGAACTGAACAGAAATAGATCAATTTGCATTTGTATTGCAAGGAATTTATACAGAAACTTGCATTTATATTCTAAGATCTTCATAAGAATCCGATAAACAAGAACTAGCTTCTTCATTTTAAAGAACAGGAAGCAGAGGGAAAATTACTTGTTCAAGATTATACAGCCAATTAACAGCAGTCAGGACAATTACTTCAACTAAACTGCAAGGTTGATCAGGGCAGAAACCATATATATTTATTATTTTATATCATTCACAATATGTGGCACAAAATTATAAGCAACACGAGAATGTGATGCATGTTTATATGGTTTATTGCTTTATATCCTACATATAACAAATAATAAACATTTGTGGAACAAATGGATGGATAAATGCATAAACGAATAGGGAAATGTGGAGGGATTCTAAATGAACTGAGATTCTTATGAAACCATCAATTTTTTTAATCTGAAAGATAAATAATAAATATATTTAGCAGCTCAACCATCCTGGAAGCATAATGTAAAATAATAAATCAATTGAATACACACTAGATAAGAGTGACATCAATAATTACCGAAATCCTCTTTAACAGAGAAATGCTACAGTGAAAAATATTGAGCAGTAGAGAATATACAAGTTTATCTTACTGTGAGAAACTGGGCCCTCTTTAAAAAATATTTTTTAATTTGATAGAAAAGTATTCACATAGGTTTTGGATCACACATAATAGACAAACTTGGGTGAGTTACTTAATCTCTTGAAACTCAATTTGCTCAAAGTCAAGTGAAAATATTTCACAGGATTGTGGTGAAATTTAAGTGAGATAAGGAATGTAAAGTACCTATCTCTGTACCTGGCATGTGCTAGGCACTCAATAAATGCTAAATATTATTGTTAACATTACTATTATCAGTATCATAATACTTTCCTAAAAATATACAAAATGGAGCCTTCCCAATGGTAAGGTTTTAGTTCAGTTATTTTAAAAGTTATAAAAATGACTGCATAAAATCATAAAAACCTAGATCAAACGAATGCTTGATAGTAAAGCTAAGATGCATTCCTCTGTAAATGCATGTTATCTCCTCCCTTCTGCTTAGATACAAACAGGCAACTGCTCCTTGAATGAGTAACAGATGAAATGTCTACTGACCTAATTTCCATAGCCATTGTATTAGTTTCCTTTAGTCACTGTAACAAATCACCACAAATTTAGTAGCTTAAAACAACATTAATTTATTCTCTGACAGTTACTGAGATCAGAAGTCTGAAAGGAGTTTTACAGGGCTAAAATCAAGGTGTCAGAAGGACTAGTTACTTCTGGAGGCTCTAGGAGAGAATCTGTTTCCTGCCTTTTTCATTTTGAAGAGGCCACCTGCAATCCTTGGCTCATAGCTCCTTCCTCCATCTTCAAAGCTAGCAATATAATGTTTTTAAATTTCTCTCTGCTTTCCTCATCATATCACCTTCCTTCTTATGAGGACCCTTATGATTATGTTGGGTCCGCCTAGGCAATCCAGGATAATCTGCCCATCTCAAGATCCTTAACTTAATCACATCTACAAAGTCCGTTTACTCTGTAACGTCACATATTCACAGGTTGTGAAGATTAGCATGTAGAATTAATTTGCCTACCACAGCCATGTTCATTATTAACTGAATTGTGTCTAAAATGTTTAACTTACATTTGTAATTACATTGTTTTAAGCACTGCTCCACTGACTGCCCATCTTACTGAACTAACATTTTATCCTTTCTACATTTCAAATTTTGGTTCTTTTAAAAGTTTCAGCAAGAGAAGACTGGCCTGGTGATGTAGTGGTTAAATTTGTGCACTCCACTTTGGCAACCCGAGGTTTGCAGGTTCAGATCCCCAGCATGGACCTACACACCGCTCATCAAGCCATGCTATGGTGGCGTCCCACATACAAAATAGAGGAAGATTGGCACAGATGTTAGCTCAGGGCCAATCTCCCTCATAAAAAAAGAAAAAATAGTTTCAGCAAGAATAAATTCAGCAACAGAATAAGACTATGTATTGAATCACACAATTCCAGAGCTGTTGATAGCTAAATAATTCCTTGATTCATTATTATTGTTTTGAGTATCTCCAAAGTATGTAGTAGTTTTATTACAGGAGGGGAAAGGTTAAACCCCTACAACAAAACAATAACTATTCTGGAGTGGAAAGATATCTAAAGGATCATCTCAATTTCAAGGATGAGCAAAATAAGACCCAGGGAAGTTAAACGATTTAATCAGTGACACAAACTTTAATGTACAGGAGAAGGAACAGAAATTTATTTTAAGCATATCCAATGACTAGCAATGTGGAAACCTGTTCGAAGAGCAAGCATACAGAAAGTTGCTACATTCTCATAACAAAAATTCTTAATCTCAAATTCAGGTAGATTTTCATTTAGCCATCTGAGCTTCTTAAATTATTAAGGCAAATACTAATAAGATAGTTTTATAAATAGCTAGAGGAATTTCAGATAAATTTCATCAGACTCAACAAAAACAGAGACATATTTGCCAGGATGCTACACATGATGGTTATTGGGCCAAATAAGAGAGGTTCTACTGTTGTTGATCTAATGACTAGTTTGGAAAATATTCTGAAAATCCATAGGCCCTACAAATAATATGGTTTCTGGTTTCCCTGGAGACAAGGCAATTAACTCAGTGCTCTAATGAGACCCTAAGATAAATATCTCATAATACATGTACATGGCATAAAAGTGCGCTTAAGAAAATTGACATATCTTTATTTTATTTTTTAAAAAGCACCTAAATTAAATTATACTACTTATTCCTTATTATGTCCCAATGCTATTCATTCCTTTCAAAAAACACAAGAAACACTTGGATACCTTTAAAATGTTAGTTTTATTACTACACATATACTAGGCTTATTGTTTTTGCTAATTGTAAGATAAGTAATGTAGACACGAAGTGGAAATTAAGATATAAGGACTTTGGATAGGCCAGTATGAATTGCTATTGATATGTGAATAGGCCTCTTAATAAATAGAGGAAAAAATACTCATATTACCAGAAATAACCAGATATTTCAATATGAAGGGAAGGGGACGTAATGTCTCCCCATGACTGACATGTACTGATTTTTGTATACATCAGTGGCAGTGCAATGTGCTTGTGTGCATGTGCACAATTTGTTAATAGCCATCAAAATATTAAAGTGCATACACTTGACAGCAAAAATACTAACACAAGTGTATTAAAAAGAAGTGAGAGGATATTCACTGGTGAATTATAATAGTGCTATCCTGGAACTGGAACTCTTCAAGCAAAACTGGATGATCATTGTGGTCATTGTGGGCACAATGAAGAGGGGATTCCTACATCAAATGAGAGATTGGACTTGAGACTTCAAAATTCTCACTAAAAGCTCCTGTTTAACTATAGGAATAGAAGGGAACAGACCTTTCTAATCTCGATTTCTCTACTTCACTTATTTGTCTTCCCATAGATAAATGCCATTCACTTCTATGGAAGGGATCAGGATCAAGTCAGCATCAGGAAACTTCACATGAACCCTGAAGTGTTGGGGGCCACCCATTATGGTTATTCTCGGGAGGAACGAATTCAGCATGTCTCCCACATACACTGCATTCAAGAGTTCACATACTTCTGCAGTCACAAAACCTACAGTGCCTGACAAAAGGGCCAGAGCAGCAGCAGGGGCAGTGGTAACAATAGGCATCACCACAGGTGCCATGGATGTGGCTGCAACCTAGTCTACAGACTCAGAAGAGTCTAGCAGCCCTACCAGGAGCAGCCTTTCACAGACCCAGGAGGAAGCCAAACCAGATTGGCCATAGTGGATGCTTTCAACATGTGTTAATATTGTTGTCACCAACAATATTGTCCTCAGAAGGTACTTCTAGTACATCAGTAAAAGATGCTGGCCTCTCCCTGGAGGGCAGTACGAGCATGGTGACTGCAGGAGCAGAGACTACTGGCAAGCCTGTTGCAAAAACAGCTAACAGCTCAGTATCAGGACCCCTCATCTCAACTGTGCAGAGTGAAGGCTACATGGGTGAACAAGATAGAAGCCAAAGGGTCCAGTAGGCTTTGACTGTAGGACTGACTCTTTAGAAAAGAGCCTCAAAGCCCCGTACTGCACACAGAGCAGAGGTGGACATCTCATCTAAGGCTGGGGGAGAAAGCAATTCAATACTTTTATAATACTTGCCTGTGGAAGAAAGCAACATAATACAATTCAACTCAAATCCCCTGCTCTAAGAAACATATGCTCTATTAACAAGAAAGGGTAGCACTGGATCTAATGGCAACTTACGATCAGGCTCAACTATCTTTAACTCTCCCTTAACTTGATATTTATGATTAAATGAAAAGATGACAAAATAAAATGCTAAAGATCACTCTCAAAGATCCTTATCCATTTATGATCTACATTTACAGTCCAAGAAAATTCTAAAATTTCCAAAATATATAACCAGGGACAGAAGCAAACTAAAGGAAGTAGGACAATGTAAATGAAGTCAGGAAAGCAACACGACATCATAGTTTTTAACTATTTTAACATTAACTATGACCTTGAGTAAGTTACCTGTTTCTTCTTTAAATGGTTACTTTGAGAATTAGAGATTATACATGTGAAATATCTGGTAGATAGTAGGTACTGTGTAAATGGTAGTGATTATTATTGTCAGGAATGTTGAAAAACAAATTGGAGTTGAATTATACTTTCTAGAAAGGGCTTCATTTTCTCAGTCTCTTCATTCTTCATTTCTCTTCTAATTCTTTGCCCAAATTAAATCTTTTAACTGCTTTGAAAGTACCCAACATATTCAATAAATCTTAATTTTAATTCCCTGATGTTATTCAGAATTCTAAATTTTCATGAATTTGAAAGGAATTCTTCACATAAAAACTTCAATATCTAGTCACAATGGAAGGATAAAATGTCACATAAAAATTAGAAAAACACAGGGGACAGCCTGGTTGCATAGTGGTTAAGGTTGCACATTCTGCTTTGGTGGCCTGGGGTTCACAGGTTCGGATCCCAGGCACAGACTTAGCACCACTTGTCAAGCCACAATGTGGCGGCATCCCACATAAAATAGGGGAAGAATCGCACAGATGTTAGCTCAGGGCAAGTCTTCCTCACAAAAAAAAAGAGAGAGAGAGAGAGAGACAAATACGGTGTGATTTCACTCATATGTGGAAAATAAAACCAAACCACCACAACAACAAACAAACACATAGATATGAAGAACAGATTGGTGGTTAGTAGAGGAGAAGTGGAGTGAGGGGAGTATGAAAGGGGTAAAAGGGCACCGTGTGCATAGTAACGGATGGAAACTAGACTTTTGGAAGGGAACACAATGTAGTCTATACAAAAACCAAAATACAGGGGCTGGCCTGGTGACCAAGTGGTTAAGTTTGCATGCTCTGCTGCAGGTGGCCCAGTGTTTCGTTGGTTCGAATCCTGGGCGTGGACATGGCACTGCTCGTCGAACCACGCTGAGGCAGCGTCAAACGACGCTGAAGCAGCGTCCCACATGCCACAACTAGAAGGACCCACAACGAAGAATATATAACTATGTCCCCGGGGACTTTGGGGAGAAAAAGGAAAAAATAAAATCTTTAAAAAAAAAAAAACCGAAATACAATGATGTACACCCAAAATTTATAAAATGTTATAAACCAATGTTACCTCAATAAAAAAAGCTAAAATAAAAACACAAAAAAATAAATAAAACTAGAAAAACAGAAAAACTTAGATAAAACCTGAAGACAGGACCAAATCAAAATCTAGACCCAAACTGGAAATTAGATAATCTTAGAAGTATAAGACCCACAGGGTCAGCCAATGCTCTGATTTTTCAGGTAAAATACTTAAGAGTCTAAAAGTGATACATGACACAGTTTTATAACCCAGAACCAGCATGTATAGGTAACCTGGCTCCCAAATAAGTCTGTATTTCCATTATTATGTTCTGAAGCTTAGCACTATGCTTTGAATAGTGAAGATATTTGATACATGTTTGCTAGATCCAGTTAGGTTAAAGGTTATAAATGTGAAATAAATATAACTGGAATATACTGAAATTTACATAGCACTATACTAGTTCCACTGATCCCAAAGGCTCCTGTATTAAACTGTAAGGTAGCGGTTTTTCATGAGGCCTAATGTGCCCAGTGCTCATGGCTTAATAATTTTTAGTGGCCTCCAAAAATATTTCAGATCTAAAAAAAAAAAGCTTCAAAATAAATTTTTGTTAAAATTTTATGAATACCGAAATCATATGTCCCAAAAATCCTGAGTTCAAAGGTGTTGCAAGTTGTACGATAAATCTAATTAGATATGATGCCTCCAGCTCCAGTGTCATAACAAATATATTAAACCATATTAATGGAATTAACCATTGTGCATTAATTTTATTGAACAATATAAAAGCATTTTTATAGTTTTGCACCATCGCACATTAGACGATTTTATTATAATTATATACACATACATACATAATGCATATATAAATACACATAAATGTTAAAGGAGAATCCATCAACAAATTGGGAACATTAGTAGAAGAATTCTACTCTTGATTTGTTAAATACAGTAAAAAAAATATACTGAATCTCAAGTAAATTTATAGATTTAATGTAGTAAAAATTAAAATCCTAATAAGGATACTTTTGAAACTTGACATAGTAATTATAAAACATAAATTTTAAAAAGCAGGCAACTGGGGGCTGGCCCCATGGCTAAGTGGTTAAAGTTCTGCGTGCTCTGCTTCAGTGGCCTGGGTTCACAGGTTCAGATCCCAGGCACGGACTTACTCCACTCATCAGCCATGCTGTGGAGGCATCCCACATACAAAATAGAGGAAGACTGGCACAGATGTTAGTTCAGGGCTAATCTTGCTCAAGCCAAAAAAAAGAAATAGATTGGCAACGGATGTTAGCTCAGGGTGAATCTTCCTCACCATAAAAAAACAAAATAAATGCTCAGGCAATTATGTCAGCTAATAGTTTTCATGCGATAATGATTTCTCCTGCAATATATTATACGTAAAATATCAAAACTGAGTCATGTGGTTTTAATAATAGGAAAGCAGAAATAAGAAATTTCAGAAGAAAACCCAAACCCAACAGGATGAAATATACGTAACGAGAGGAATGGGAATTATTGTCCAATGCAAAGTCACAGAAAAACTAGGTACCAACAAGTAAAAAACAAATATAGAGTCATATTTGGAATTTGTTCAAGGGAATTCTAGATGAGATGAATTAAAAAATAAGACTGAGAAGTTTAATAAATTTGATAGTTTAAAAATGTACACAACACATTCATGTTCAGACACACTTACAAACTGAGGAAAAAAAGAAAAGCAGCCGACTGGGAAATATTTTGTGGTAAATGTAACTACTAAAATATTGGTATTCAATATTTATTGAAGCCAAATACCAGCATTCACAGAGAAATGGCCAAAGGAAAATATCAAATATCAAAAAACTATAAATCAAAAGCAAGTTATTAGTAAGCCTAATAAAATAAATTAAAATGAAAAAATAAAAGTAAATGTTAGTAAGGTGGTGGAGAACGAGATATAGTCATATACTATTGATAGCTCGGATCCCTAATACTTTCCAAGAATTCTACCTTTTAAAATATGAAATACAAAGATGTTAATTTTATGAAACAAAAAATAGGTAAAAGTACTCAATTATTGGTAAACTGTTAAGCAGAGGAAGGTTTATTAATAAAATAAAACCTATGTTTCTTAATTTCCTTTCTCCTATACTCTTGTGGATATAAGGTAAAACTCTATATGTAAAAACTTGAAGTGAAGAAATGAAATCCTAAAATACACACTTTTGTTCATTGTTTCATTCAACTATTTACTTAATTCTGCCAATATGCCAGGAATCATGTTGGTATTAGACCGTAGATGTTGAGCAATAAATAGTCTCTATCTTTATGGAACTCGTAGTCCAGTATATATTGATAACAATTCTGCAATGGTTAGGATAAATTATCTAAAAGTCCTCAAAATAGTTCATATTAAGGTGAAGAAATTCTTTAAGTACTATATGCTGATTTGATTATCTTTTTTAGCTCTCCATGATAAGTTAATATTGGAATTTGAGTGGCTATAATCAAATTGTCTGTGACACAGACATGAAAAATGTGATAGTTTCTTGGATACAATTGCTTCATATTTGTTGCAAAACAGAAAATAATATTTTTGAGATATAACACTACTCTGGACAATTACTGTGAATTATTTGCTGTGCTAGACTATTTTTCAACTCACGCTCTATGTAGTGACACATACATAACTTGCCATTACACTGCTTTTCGTATTAAGTGCTTTGTAGTCTTCGTGTAGAGATATTTTCACTGTAGCTTCAAATTTCTTAACTCTGTTTGGCTTATTTCACATATTTCTGAAACTCCTCTGAAGGCTTGTGGTCCACAGCACACAACAGGAATTTGAAGGTGATACAATAGAATTAAAATTGATTTCATGAATAGTGAAATGGTTTCAAATTTCTAGTCAATGTTTTAGTGTTCTAGTCTCATTTTTGGATCGTACTGCATAATCCTCAGTGGCACACATTATTCCACAATGTTCCATTGTGCTAAGAAAAAAAATTACTGACTATGCTTTTAAAGAGCCCTAGCACCTTTCCTTGCAAATAATTTTTTATTATTTTAATATAAATTGTGATTTAACTTCAAAATAGCATTTTTTTAAATGAAGTGTTTCTAGATCATAAATATTAAAACTTCATAAACAACTCAAGTTTTCTGGAACTGGCATCATGACCAAAATAAAACAACCACATGAAAATATGTAAAGTATGTCTTTGCCTATACATACATGTACAGCAAGTTATATAAACATTTTACTGACCTTTAACTGAAGAAAAATTACAAAGTGAACAAGATACTAATTGGATTTTCAAAGGGGAAAAAAGATTTACTTAAAAACTTAGGCAATCATTTTTATGATTTACTGTACTTTAAGAAAAACAAACCATTCATTACCTGTGCAAGAATGGGGAAGCCAAGGTTCCTACATCCATTACAAGGTGTTAATGCTTCCCAGAGTCCTGAGGGCCCACAAGTGTTTTCATCATCATCTTCTTCTTCCACTTCTCCTGGTGACAAATTTATTGTAGATGAAGTTCTCTGAAATTAAATTTATATACCAACATATTATATCAATGTTTTTTAAATATCTTAACACCAACTAAATTACACAAATTTCTTATGGTACACCTTAGCAAGCAAAGTCAGCTTAATTTTAGCCATAGTTATGTGGCTGTGTCATGTGACTCAGCCAAAAAACATGTATAATTCAATTTTAAGTTGAAAGTGAAAAAACTGGGTAAGAAAGACTGATAAAATACAAAGTTCATAATGAAGAGTAGGACATGAAAGTGACCCAAGAAAATATTTGAATAGCAAGAAATGAGAAAAATCTTCTAATTTCTAAGTGCAATCAGACGAATAGCATGAAAATACTTTACTAAAATAGGACTTGCTAAAAGCCCACTTATTCAGTGTCACCAAAAAAGTAGTCTCATTTTGAAAAAGTGAACTTCATAAAATTTTACATTACACATATGAAAGGAGCAATACTTTTAAAATTAATAACGGGACTTGTATATTGAACATGCATATTTACTTTTGCTACTTCCCAAATCCTACTAAAATGACAGCAAAGGTTTGTAAAAATGGTCTAAACCATAAGGACCAAGGACAATAAGAGAGATGTTAGCAGATGTGCAATATCAAGAAAACTTCTGAATAATGATAAACAGATGGGTAGGTCTTACCTGATTTAGCCAACTCGAGAAAACTGAAAGCAAAGTGCCTGCCAGGGGGAAGAATAAGAAGCATGTCTATTCGTGACTCACCTCCCTCAAAAGGACTTCAGAATTGGAGAGACTGCCTACCTGTGAAGGTGAAGGTGCAGGTAGGGCTCAAACAGGTAGAAACTACGTTAGAAAGAGTTAGACCCCTAGACCCATCTCCTCATCTAGCCAAGAAACTAAATCTTCACCACCTGACAAGAAATTAGAGGTTTATTTTCCAGTAAGGTTGAAGCAAAGAGATTATGAATTCTAAGAAGCCACACACAATGAGCAGAACGGTGCCTCTCTAAAAATGAAGGAATTAATTGAATATCTATGTAACAAATGTAGATTCTCAACCCACCCCAGTGTCTTCCCACAATTTGCCTTAGAGACCATGGCAACTAGGTTTATATCTCCCAGGTAGGAGACTAGAATATATTCCTCTCTGCAGAAATTGACCTACCAAGAAAAAAGAATCTCTAAGTACCTAGGAAAATGGTAGGAGTCTATGCCTTAACTCCTCTGTGAAGCCCACCCACCTCTAAACAAGCTCCACCAAATTAACAGTTCCTAATTTTTTAGTTGAATATGAACAAGAACCCAAGGATCACCACATCTGTGAAGGAAGCCTTTAACAGAGACTAAAATAAATACACAGAAAAAGCTATGAATAGTATTCTTACAGAGAGAGAAGATATTTGCATCCATGGAACAACAACCAAATGCCACAAAACAAATAAATAAATAATAGCCAACAGAAGAATTAGAAAACAAGTCTGAGGAAATTTCCTAGAAGATAGAACAAAAGATGAAGAGAAGTTGAAAGCTAAGAAAACTAGGGATCAAACCAAGAGGAACTTGTAGAGATGGGAGGAAATACCAAAGAGACAGTGCAAGAAATTTTGCCAGAACTGAAGAAAAATTCCATATTCAAGGAGCCTGCTGAATACTGAGCAGACTAAATTTTTTTAGAAAAAGGACAAGTTTGTCTAAAAATCTCTAGAACGTATTTCAGCCACCAGTGATAGATGATTACTAAAGTTAGTAAAGATACTATACATATTGAATTGTAAACAGCACAACCCCTAAAAAGTTGTTTCTTTAAAAAATAGAATATAAGACTTTATAAGACTTTGTTTTGCTGCATTCACATTTTAAATTTCCTTTTGTTAATTTTCAACAATTGAGAAATTATGAACTTAAATACTTCCTCAGTCAGTTATTGTTTGTAAGGTACAATAATAGTTACAGCTGTAATCTATTGAGCTCTTACTATCTGACAGTGTGGTGTCATAGGATTATTAATTCATTATTTTAATTCACACAACAACCCTCTGAGGGAAAAAGGGGAAAACTAAACTAAGGCTCAGAGAGGTCAAGTAAAACCCATGGTCACAGAGCTGATAAGTGGCAGAAAAAGAATTCTAACCCAGACTGCCCGACCCTAGAGCTTATGCCCTTAACCACTATGTTGTGTGGCCTCTCATTCACCACAATATCCTATAAAAGGCAATATACTAAATAACCAAGCTGATGCAATTGCAGTTTAAATCAAAGGAGTATGTTTGTTAATATATATCTGCTAATATATATATATAGTACATAGCAGCCCATATTTTTATCAACACACATTTCTCAAATCAGTAATAAATGACGACTATCACAGGGATTTTTGATCCTACAGATAATCTGGGTGAAAAAAATTTTGGACATCTAGAACCTTAATCTAGCAAGAGCTTCTATATGTATGATTAATGCTATCTACAAAAATGAACAAAATACCAATAGGCATCTCTTTTACCAACTCATAATTGATTTGACCATCAATGTTGACATGGCATGGTACTGTAAATCATTACATACTAGGAATTATCAACATTTCATAGATTTATCAGTTCTTTTCTTCCCCGCCTCTTTCTCCTCCCCAAAGAAAAACTCTGTTTATGTCTCTTCCCTGCTCATAAATCTCCAATTATTTCCCATTGCACAGCAAATAATATCAAATTCCTTAATCTGGCTTCAAGGTTCTATCAGCTGCTTTTCTTACTCTATTATACTCACCCCAGACTATAATCAAGTGGAGTTGTTTACCCCTTCCTAATCATGCTCCATGCTTTATTCATGCCTGCCATCTTACTTCTCCATACAGCATATTGTACTGGTTAAGAGTTTAGGTACTA
Organism: Equus asinus; assembly: GCF_041296235.1. Lineage (NCBI taxonomy): Eukaryota > Metazoa > Chordata > Mammalia > Perissodactyla > Equidae > Equus > Equus asinus. Next base: position 39,685,148 of record NC_091793.1, read on the forward strand.
AAATTAGTCCTGCATTCAAGTTTCAACTTGCCTACTTAGCCTTCTTATTAGTGTGATTTTCATCAGATATGACCACTGTCAGTCTCACTTACCTTATTTATGCAGTGGGAAAATAATACAGTAGGACCTCTCAGAATTTTTTCCTGATAATTAAATGAAGTAATGAATATAAAGTGGCTGACACATAATAGGGTTTAATACATATTGACTACCATTTTCAGCTATTATTCTCTTATATTCCCACTGATTCCTAAAAATACAGCTCAGATTTCACTTCCGACATAAAATTTTCCAGATTTCTCACAAACAGCAATGATGTCTTTCTCTTCTGAATGTCTCTAGCTCTTTGTGTGAGTGTATATATTATGATATTTCACATGCACCTTGAGATGATAGATGGCAGAGTGGCAAAGAGCAGTGGCTTTGAAGTCAAACAGATATACATTTAACTCCTAGCTCTGTCACTTCCAAGCTGTGCGACTTTGAGCAAATCACATAATCTTATTAAACCTACTTTCCTTATCTGTATCTCTCACATTTGTATCTCTCACAATGTGTTGTGCATAAGGGAATTTGATAATTATTTATTGAATGGATTAGTAAATGAATGAATTTCAAAGTATCATTTTCATACGACTACCTAAAAAATTTTACTACCATTAAGGGGCGTATATAATTGCATCACAAATCTCATTATTGTTACTTTAGTTTTATTTTATATTAACCATTACCAGTAGCATTAGCAGAAATAAAATTTATCAGTGGTTTAGTACTGCCCCCTAAAGACAGTATATAAATTAGCTGTGTAAAAACCATAATTTTCCACTTCACTGCTTTACAATTAAAGATGCCTCGGAAAGATTATCAAACTAAATATAATCTTTAATTACATATGGGAAAAAAGCCACATGAACACACTTAAACTCAGAATTTCCTTTATTTCAAATGTCTTTTAAACTTTTTACTGGAGATGCGACTGTGTTCCTAAAGTTCCAGATGTCAGGAAATTCTTCCACAGAATATAGACCTAAATTTACATAGTTTGAGCCTATTAGCTTTCCTAGTTAATATATAGTAATCATGTAGAAGACATATTGGACCAGTTCTACATTGTTACAAAGGAGGAAAGTCATAATACATAATACCATAGGGAGACAAATTTGAGCTCAATCAAAGAAAAATACTTCTAGAATAATTACATCAGTCTAACACGTAATGGGATTTCCTTGTGAAGCAATATGTCTCATATATGGCATACATGAACATAATTATATAGTAACTATCTATAATGGTGCTTTATAGTCTAGAAAATATTTTCAGATATAGGATGGCCCAATAAAGTAGAGTTGGGATTATCCCTATTTTAGAAGTGAAGAAACTGATGTTTGCAATGTTATTCAATTTGCAAGATCATCCTACAAATGGGACCAGATTATAATCCAAGTCCTCTGACTCTAGATGCTATAGTCTTTTACCACATTATGGAAGCAAGCTCTTCAAAGGGACAATAGATGTTCAAGATGTTCAGAATATCCATAAAGGAATTTCTGTGTTATGTGACAGTTTATAATTTATGGCTTTTAAATTCTCTCTCTTTTTTTCAACTCTAAAATTCTGTAAATTTAGGCAGTTTAGGAAAAGGATCAAGGGCCAGTTACGATCCCACAGAGCCCTTTTAATCCCCATCTGTCAAATCTCTAACACGTCTTTAGAAATATGGTGGCAGTGGGAAAAAAGGAAAGACCCAAGATATCCATGTCCTGTCCAAATGTCCCTGGAGGAAAAGCAGAACCCTGGGGTGCTCAACATAGCCAGCACATAGGAGAGCAATGTCTGGGTGGAGAAATGGGACGATGGAATGGGACAAGAATGTCCCTCATCCCACCAGAAATACAAAAACTAAATTGAAAAGCAGGAAGCCAGTCTGATGTCAATGGAAAGGGACCAGGCAGAAAGACAGACTCCAGGAAAGAGGCAACTGTCAGCAAAGGCAATTGAAATAAACGAAGACCCCTGGAATGGGAGTCAGCAATCTGGACTACCTTGTAACATAGCCACAAGTCTTTTTGTCTTTGTTTTTGAAAAACAAAGTTGATTTATTGATTTTTAATGAAATTTAAAGTAATATATGCTTATTGTAAAACAAATCATTCAAAATAAAAAGTTATAAAGGAGAAAGTGAAGCTTTCCTAATCTCATTCCTATTGGAAACATTCAGAGCATGTCCTTCCAGACTTTGTACTCTTGTCCGATGATTTTGTCAGGATAAATTCATAAATATGCAATCGTATGCCAAAGAGTACACCTATTTTAAACTTTGTACATATTGTCAATGTTGTCTCTAACCTACTCTCGACACAGTGACCAGAGAATTTTTTTTAATATGAGAATGTGAACATGTTACCTTCTTCCTTAAAAATCTTCAACAGTTTTTCATTGTTCTTTGGATAAAATTCAAAATTCTTAACATAATCCAAAAGCCTGTGTATGATTTGCTCTTAACTGCCTCTCTAGTTTCATTCCACCCAGCCATTCTTCCTCCTTTTTTCTCATAACATTTAAATGTTGTCTCTTTGCCTTGAATATATCGCACTTCCTCTAACCTAGAATTTTACCTGAGCACATATGGTTTTCTCTGGCAGAAACTATTAGTTGTTTCCCAATATACATTCTCCCCTCTCCCCTTTCTCTCTAGTAACAGAACACCTAGCCCTCTTTTTGTATAATAGAATCCTAACCTTTAGCTGGACACGTCTTGCTTCCAATACAGACATTTCCCAAACTCTGTTGCAAGTGGGTGTGGCCACATGATTAAGTTATAACCTTGGGATATAGGAAGTATTATTAAAGAGAAGGAGAATATCCTTCCTCCCCTTCATCTTTCTGTAGACTGGAATGCTAATGAAATGGTTGAAGCTGGAGCAGTCATGAGGTATCTTTGGAACTAGAGGACATACACAATAGAACAACAAAGTAGAAGAATCCTGGGTTGCCCATTCCAGTGAGCTCTACCAGCCTTGGACTGCCTAGCTCTAAGTTTTGCAAGTGGGAGTAAAATACAGTCACGTGCCCCATAACAACATTTAGTCAACAACAGACCACATACGTGATGGCGGTCCCATTAGATCAGTACCATATAGCCTAGGTATGTAGTAAATCCACAGTAGGTAGTACATACCATCTAGGTTTGTGTAAGTATACTCTGTGATGTCCACCCAAGAATGAAATTGCCTAATGACGCATTTCTCAGAACATATCCTTGTTTTTAAGCAACACATGACTGTAAACTTCTCCTTTTTAAGCTATTGTTATTTTGGATTTTCTGTTACTTGCTATTGTACTAAATTCTAATAAATAACTTCCTGGAACATTCTCCTCTCTTATCAGGATTAGTTTTATTTGTGCTTTAGGCACTTTACATTTTATTTGGGCTTTTGCATTCACAGTTTAAATTTTTGTACTTTATTATGTATTATCTAAATATGCTGCTGGATTTTTCATGCTATTATTTTATTTAGGATTTTTAGATGTAAAGTCATTTCACTCTTGTTTAATAGCAAAGATGCTTCTGGCATCCACACACCAAAATGATATTACTCTGTATGGCAATATTTTAAACTTGAGGATCTGCCAATATCAAAAGTATTTCACATTTATTGAAGGATAGAGTTGCTATTAAAGAAAGTATTTTAGTTGCAATGAATACTGAAGAATAGATTAAGGAAAGCTGTCCTCTTTTTAATAGTACATGAGATATCCATTCGAATTCCTCTAACATGCTCAGTTCCACCACATTTTGTCCCCACCTGCTACCTGTTTACATAGCTAACATCCTTTGCATAACCATCTGGGAAACTTCAAAGAAGAATGCATTTGGTTTGCTATTCTACTTTAATATAATCAATTTGCATGTTCTTATCATCTCTTAAATTTTTTGTTCATTTATCTGACTCTGGCTTAATAATACCATTTATTATTGCAAAAATTAGAGATAGAGAAATCTAAATTGATGTCAGGTTTATGCATAAGAGGCGGAAGCTAATTTCAAAAAAGTTAAGGTTTCTTTAGAAAGTTTATTCAAGCTTAGTTTGTTTTTTCAGAAAGATTTAGCATAAACAGCAAAATGTGTAACTTTTGGAAAACTAAACTATCCTTCATGACAGATCATTTTATATAAACAAATACTATTTTCAAATAGTTTATTTTTTAAAATCAAATTTATTAAGGTCTTAATTACTTACATAATATGCATCCATTTAAATGTACAGTTTGACAACTTTTGATAAATGTATACACCTGTGTAATCACCACCACAATCAAGATACAGAACATTTCCATCACCACAAATGGTTATCTTGTGCTCCTTGTCTGCCCCTAGCCCCAGAAATCTTTTTTTGTCACTACATTAGACATGCGTTTTCTAAAACTTCACAAAAGTGGAATCCTAAAGTATACACTTTATGCCTGGTTTCTTTCACTCAGCGTGTTTGTGAGATTCATCTCCATTTTTTGTGTGTTAGTAGTTCATTCCTTTTTAATGCAAAGCAATATTCCACTGTATGGATTTACCAAAATTTGTTTATACATTCTACTGTTGATAGACATTTAAGTTATTTCTCAGTTTGGGGGCATTATGAATAAAGTCTCCATGAACATTCATATAAAAGTCTGTCTGTGGACTTAAGTTTTCTTTTCTCTTAGGTAAATACCTAAATTGCTAGGTCACATGGTAAGTGTATCTTAAACTTTTTAAGAAATTCTCAAAATGTTTACCAAAGTGTTTGTACCATTTTACATTCCCATTAACTGTGTATTAGCGTTCTAGTATCTCCACATTCTTGGCAACACTTAATCTTAGCCATTCTAATGGATGTGTAGTAGTATCACATAGCACTTTTAATTTCCATTTCTGTGATCAGACATGTGTTAAGAATTTTCTCCTATACTTGGAGGCCATACACATATGTTTTTCTGGTGAAGCATCCTTTAAAATCTTTTGCCTATTTTTTATTGGGTTAAGTTGACTTGTTCTTATTGAATTGTAAGAAGTTTTTTTTTTTTAATGAAAACTTTTCTTTTTAGAGCAGTTTAAAGTTCACAGCAAAATTGAGAGAAGGTATAGAGATTTCCCATTAACCCCCTGCCCCCAAACAGGCATATCCCTCATTATCAACATCCCCCACCAGAGAGGTACATTTGTTACAATTGATGAACCCATATTAACACAACATAACCACTCAAAGTCCATAGTTTATATTACAGTTTACTCTTGGTGTTGTACATTCTATGGGTTTGGACTAATTGATATTGACATGTATCCATCATTGAGGTATACAGAATATTCTCACTGCCCTAAAGATCCTCTGTGCTCTGCTTATTCATCCTCCTAGACCAACCACTCTTCTTTTTGATTGTCTCCATAGTTTTGCCCTTTCCAGAGTGTCATGTAGTTGGAATCATACAGTACGTAGCCTTTTGAGATTGGCTTCTTTCACATACTAACTACATTTAAGGTTCCTTCATGTATTTTCATGGCTTAATAGCTCATTTCTTTTTAGTTCTGAATAATATTCCATTGTCCGGATGTACCACAGTTTATCAATTTATGTACTAAATTTACCTACAATTACCTACTAAACGACATCTCAATTTCTTCCAAGTTTTGACAATTATGAATAAAGACGCTATAAACATCCATGTGTAGGTTTTTGTGTGGATATAAGTTTTCACCTCCTTTGGGCAAACACCAAGAAATGAAATTGCTGGATCAAATGGTAAGAGTATGTTTAGTTTTGTAAGAAACTGCTAAACTGTCTTCCAAAGTGGCAGTACCATTTTGCATTCCCACCAGCAGTGAATGAGAGTTCCTCTTGCTCCTCATCCTACGCAGCATTTGGTGCTGTCATTCTTCTGTATTTTGACCATTATAGTAGGTGTGTAGTGGTATCTCACTGTGGTTTTAATGTGCATTTCCCTGATAGCATAGGATGTGGAGCATCTTTGTTTATGCTTATTTGCCATCTGTATATCTCCTTTGCTGAGGTGTCTATTAAGGTCTTTGGCCCATTTTCAGTTGGGTTGTGTGTTTTCTTACTGTTAAATTTTAAGAGTTCTTTGTACATTTTGCATAACAATCCTTTATCAGATATATGTTTTGCAAATATTTTCTCCCGATCTGTGGCTTGTCTTCTCATTCTCTTGCCATTGTCTTTCACAGAGTAGAAGTTTTAATTTTAATGAAGTCCAGCTTATTAGTTATTTCTTTCATGGATCATATCTTTAGTACTGAATCTAAAATGTCATCACCATACTCAAGGTTATCTAGATTTTCTCCTATCTTATCATCTAGGAGGTTTACAGCTTTGCCTTTTACATTTAGGTCTGTAATCCATTTTGAGTTAATTTTTGTGAAGAGTATAAGGTCTGTATCTAGATGTATTTTTTTGCATGTGGATGTTCAGAGTTGTAACAGTTTTTCTTTTAAATATTCCATATTTGGGACATACATCTTCTGTGCTGTTTATGTAATATCTAAGAAATCTTTGCCTACCCCAAAGTCACAAAGATATTCTCCTATATTTTATTTTATAAGTTTAATATTGTTATTTCTACATTTTGATCTTTGATCCACAGAGTTAACTTTCATGTACAATAAGAGGTAAGTGTTGAGGTTCATTTTTTTATATGGATAGAATTGTTCCAGCCCCACTAGTTGAAAAGATTACCCTTTCCCAATTGAAGTGCCTTGTAACTTTTTCAAAAATCAATTGACCATATATGTGTGGGTCTATTTATGAACTCTCTCTATCCTGTTCTATTGATCTGTAACTCTCTCCTCAGGCCAATGCCACATTGATTTGACTATTGTAGCCTTATAGTAAGACTGGAATCAGAGAGGCCTTTAAATTTGTTATTTTTCAAAATTGTTTTGGCTATTCTAGGCCCTCTGACTTTGCATATAAATTTCAGAATAGGCTTGTCAATATCTCAAAAAAAATAGCCTGCTTGAATTTTGTTTGGAATTTCACTGAATCCATAGCAGAATCTGGAGAGAACAGATAGCTTAACAATATTTAGTCTTTCAATTTATGAACATGGAATATCTCTCCACATATTAGGTCTTCTTTAACTTCCATCCACAATGTTTTTATAGTCTTCAGTGTACTAGTCTTGCACATATCTTGTTAGATGTGTAGGGATAAACAAGTAGTTCATGTTTTGGGAAAACATTTTCAGTGGTATTATTAATTTCAATTTTCAATTGTTCTTGATATAAAAAATAAAATTTATTTTATTTATTGACCTTGCATCCTGCTAAAAATATATTTTAGTTCTAAGGTTTTTTCGTAGATTTGTTACAATTTTCTACGTCAATTATCATATTATCTGTGAATAAACAGTTTTACTTCTTCCTTTAAAATCTGTATGCTTTTATTTCTTGTCCTTCCCTTATTGCACTGGCCAAAATGTCCAATACAATGTTGAACAGAAATGGCAAGAGCAAACATCTTTGTCTTGTTTCCAATCTTAAGTCAAAAGCATTCAGTCATTCAGGATTATGAATTATGATGTTAGCTATAGCATTTTTGTAGAAGCCCTTTATAAGGTTGAGGAAGTTCCTTCTGTTCTCAGTTTACTGAGAGTTTGTATCATGATTAGATGCTCTTTCTACAACTATTTATATGATCATATTTTTTTCTCCTTTATTCTATTAATATAGTGAATTACATTAATTTATTTTTAGACTGTTAAAATAACCTTGACTTTCTGGCATTTACCTCATTTGGTCATGATGTATAATCATTCTAATGTATTACTGTACTTTGTTTGTCACTATTTTATTAAGGATTTTTGATACCATGTTCATGAGTGATATTGACATACAGTTTTCTTCTTGTGAAATGTCTTTGGTATCACAATAATGTTGATTCATAGAATAAATTTGGAACAAAGCTCATTCTTTGTTTTCTAAAAGGGTTTTCACCAGTGAACAATCTGTGCCTGAAGGTTCCTTGTGGGGAAGATTTTAATTAATATAAAATTAATTAATTAATTAATTAACTTCAAATTAATTTAACTAAAATTATATTGTTTGTATCCACTATTTCAAATAAATTTATTAAAATTTTTAAAGTATCTATTGACCAACAACTACTGTCTACAAGACTAAATTTGAGGGTGAGGGAAGGGAAAGATAAGTGTGTCATGAAGTCTGAACTCATGGTTTAAAGAGATAAGCATATAAGTAACTAGACATTAAAACAAAGCCAAAATTATGAGCATTACAGAGATATGAAAACAAAGTATTAGGGGAACATTAAAAGGGAGCAATTGTTTCCAAGTAGGGAGAGTGGAAGACAGAATTCAGAAGTACTTGCATTTATGCAACAATATCTCATGAGATAAAAATTCTGACAAGAGGGGAAGAGAGGGATGAGAATAAGGCAGGGGGTTGCATGATCACAGCAGTGTGAACGTGCTTACCATGCTTGGCAAATCAGGTATGAGGGAGGGCATAGTGAAGATTTGAGACAGAAAACAATAAATCAGATCTCTATTGTAAAAAATTAATAGTTTAAGACAAGTTCAACATGTGTCAAGTCAAAATTTCCTACTACCAATTCTATGATGATAATAAACCAGAAAGCCTCCATGTGGCTGGGTACGAAAGTTTCAGAGACTATTTCTCTTCTCTGAATTCCCATAGTAAGATGGTCTTGACAACCCAGTCTATTGTTTCAAACTATTTGTTAGATGTTATATGAAGTATATCTTATCTTCATGACTGTAGGCACAATATTTTCTATTATTTGTGTAACCCATAAAATGACTAGCACAGTTCTCGGCACGTTATATGCATATACTTTTGACTTGACAGCTCTAGTCCTTTCTTATTCTCTACATCCTCCTTGAATAATAGTAAAATAGAAACGCCCTCAGTGTTACTGTTTATGTAAATATGTATATGCTCGTGTGTGTGTGTGTGTGTGTGTGTGTGTGTGTGTATTGGAAGAAAAACAGAAAATAAAAGGTATGTTTGATCAAAAAAATGTGAAAAAAACTTTCAATAACTCCACAATGAAAATATAAAAATTATCATTTGTAAATGGCAATATTTGACTATTTTCAATATACAGTAGTATATTGCTTGCCATTCCTCATCTTTATATTATATACATTGTTCCTTCTATTCTATTCTATTTTCATCCATTTTCTGGGGAAGCAGTTGCTCAGTTATATGAAAGCAAAATTTTGGAAAAGCAAAGATGTATATTAATTAAAACATCAAAAAGTAACACAACTAACAACTGAAGTATTTTATGTTGAAAAGTAAATGAATACAAATTAGACATTCAGTCTGTTAGACCAGCAGAAAACTGATTAACTCTAGGTCATAATAACACTAAATCAAAGTAGAATAAATAGGAATAGAAATTGGAGATTTTGCACAGCCTGTTAATATTAATACAGCCAAGGGTAGGTTAAGGACATAGCATTGCTAAGAGATGTAGGACAGATGGTTTAGACTAATAATTTGATACTTTTGGGTGACTTCCATCATTCACATTATTGCTTGGAGGCAATTACACAACAAGCAATGGTCCTCAATTTTTTTTTAAAATGAGAAAACATATTTAACTAAAATCCGCAGGAGAAAGTAAGCTCTTAACTTTTTCATCTCACAGGAGAATGGAAATACAAGACTAACATAATCAGCTTGGGCCCATGAAAACATAAAGCCACAGAAAGTAAGACAAAATATTAAATCATATTTTAAAAATACAATAGATGTTAGACACAATAGCATTTGCAAATTCAATTGCAGGATTAAAACATTCTCTTAACAACAATTGACAAATTCCAGGGAAAAAATCTAGCAAGTTAAAAACTGTACAGAGAACATAATAAAGGAAAACTATAAATGGTCAAAAAACGACTAATATGGAATGTTTTAAATGCACCCAATTAGGAAGTTTTAAAAATGCTTATTATTCACAAATGCTTTCATTAACAATTACTATATATGTCTTAACATAATGAAATAAAATTATGACATCCCTGATGAGGTGTATACTCCCAACTGCTACGAATTGATATGTTACTCTTGAATGTCATTTTGAATTTTAATAAAACTTTCACTTACAATGCTTTCACTTAAATAACTTTAGAATTAATGTGTCAATTTGCATAAAGAACTATGAAAATTAAAATTTAAATAATTACAAAAGAACAAGTCAAATGCTCAGTGGAGAAAAGACAGTCTTCTCAATAAATGGTGCTGGGATAATTGGATATTTACATGTAAAAGAATAAAACTGGACCCATATCTTACACCACTCACAAAATTAACTAAAGGTGGATTAAAAACTTAAATCCAACACCTGAAACCTTGGAATTCCTAGAATAAAACATAGGAAAAAAGCTCCTTGACATGGGTCTTGGTAATAAATTTTTGGATATGGCACCTATAGCACAAGCAACAAAATCCAAAATAAACAAATGGGACTACATCAAACTAAAAGCTTCTGCACTGTAAAAGCAACCATCAAGTGAAAAGACAACCTACTGAATGGGAAAAAATATTTGCAAACCATATATCTGATAAGCAATTAATATCCAAAAATATATAAAGAACTCATAAAACTCAACAGCAAGAAAACAAATAACCCAATTGAAAAATGGGCAAAGGATCTCAATAGACATTTCTCTAAAGAAGATATATGAAAGGCCAACAGGTACATGAAAAGATGTTCAATATCACTAGTTCTTACGGAAGTGCAAATTAAAACCACAATGAGACATCACTTATGCCTGTTAGAATGGCCATCAACACATGAAAAGGTGTTCAATATCACTAAGTATTAGGGAAATGCAAATCAAAACTACAATGAGATATCACCTTACACCTGTCAGAATGGCTATAATTAACAAAACAAGAAATAACAACTTTTGGAGAGGATGTGGACAAAAGGGAACCCTCATACACTGCTGATAGGAATGCAAACAGATGCAGCCACTATGGAAAACAGTATGGAGATTTCTCAAATAATTAAAAATATAAATACCATATGATCCAGCTATCCCACTCCTGGATATTTATCCAAAGAACATGAAATCAACAATGCCAAGAGATTTATGCACCCTCATGTTCATTGCAACATTATTCACTACAGGCAAGACGTGGAAGTAACCGCAGTGCTCATGAACTGATGAATGGGTAAAGATGTAGTATATATACACAATTGAATACTACTCAGCCATAAAAAGAAGACAAAATCATGCCATTTGCGACAAGGATGGACCTTGATGGTATGCTGTTAAGCAAAATAGGCAAGACAGAGAAAGACCAACACCGTATGATTTCACACATATGTAGAAGATAAATGAACACATGGATAAAGAGAACAGACTAGTGGTTACCAGAGGGGCAGGGGGAAGGAGGAAGAATGAAAGGGGTAAAGGGGCACATACGTATGGTGACAGATAAAAACTAGACTACTGGTGAGCACAATGCAGTCTATACAGAAACTGATGTATAATAAAGTATACCTGAAATTACACAATGTTATACATCAATATGACCTCAATAAAATAACTTGAAAAAAAAAAAGAAAGGCCATGAACAAGAAGATAAGAGATAACAAATGCTGGTGTAGATGTGGAGAAAAGGGAACCCTTGTGCACTGTTGGTGAGATTGTAAATTGGTACAGCCACTATGGAAAACACAGTATGGAAGATCCTTAAAAAATTAAAAATAGAACTATCATATGATACAGCAATTCCATTTCTGGGAATATATCCAAAAGAAGTGAAAACACTAAGACTAAAAGATTTCTGCACCCCCATGTTCATAACAGCATTATTTATAATAGCCAAGACATGGAAAAAATCTAAGTGTCCACCAATGGATGAATAAAGAAGTTGTGGCATATGTGTATGTATGTGTGCGTGTGTAAAATGGAATATTATTCAGCTGCAAAAAATGATGAAATCCTACCATTTGCAACAACATAGATAGACCTTGAAGGCATTATGGTAAGTGAAATAAGTCACAGAAAAGCAAATACTGCATGATCCCACTTATATGTGGAATCTAGAAAAACACCCCAAGCTCAGAAAAACAGATCAGACTTGTGATTGATTATCAAAGGTGGAGGGTGTGGGAAGGGAAAATTGGAGGAAAATGGTCAAAAGGTACAATTTTTTTAATTGAATTAATGATAGGTTACAATCTTGTGAAATTTCAGTTGTACATTAATGTTTGTCAGTCGTGTTGTAGGTGCACCACTTCACCCTTTGTGCCCACCCCCCACCCCACATTTCCCCTGGTAGCCACTAATCTGTTCTCTTTGTCTACATTTTTAAATTCCTCATCTGAGTGGAGTCATACAGAGATTATCCTTCTCTAACTGGCTTATTTCACTTAACATAATTCCCTCAAGGTCCATCCATGTTATTGCAAATGGAATGATTTTGTTCCGTTTTGCAGCTGAGTAATATTCCATTGTATATATATATATACCACATCGTCTTTATCCATTCATCTGTTGATGGGCACTTAGGTTGCTTCCATGTCTTGGCTATTGTAAATAATGCTGAAATGAACATTGGGATGCATGGGACTTTTGGAATTGCTGACTTCAAGCTCTTTGGATAGATACCCAGTAGTGGAATAGCTGGGTCGTATGGTAGTTCTATTTTTAATTTTTTGAGGAATCTCCATACTGTTTTCCATAGTGGCTGCACCAGTTTGCATACCCACCAGCAGTGTATGAGGGTTCCTTTTTCTCCACAACCTCTCCAACATTTGTTACTATTAGTTGTAGATATTTTTGTCATTCTAATGGGTTAGTTTTAGATATTTTTGTCATTCTAATGGGTGTAAGGTGATATCTTAGTGTAGTTTTTGATTTGCATTTCCCTGATGATCAGCGATGATGAACATCTTTTCATGTGCCTATTGGCCATCCATATATCTTCTTTGGAGAAACGTCTGTTCATGTCTCCAGCCCATTTTTTGATTGGGTTGTTTGATTTTTTGTTGTTGAGTTGTGAAAGTTCTTTATATATTATGGATATTAAGCCTTTGTCAGATATATGACTTGCAAATATTTTTTCCCAATTAGTGGGTTGTTTTTTTGTTTTAATCCTGTTTTCATTTGCCTTGAAGAAGCTCTTTAGTCTGATGAAGTCCCATTTGTTTATTCTTTCTATTGTTTCCCTTCTCTGAGAAGACATGGTGTCCAAAAATATCCTTTTAATACTGATGTCAAAGAGTGTACTGCCTACGTTTTCTTCTAGAAGCCTTATGGTTTCAGGTCTCACCTTTAGGTCTTTGATCCATTTTGAGTTTATTTTGGTGAATGGTGAAAAAGAATGGTCAATTTTCATTCTTTTACATATGGCTTTCCAGTTTTCCCAGCACCATTTGTTGAAAAGACTTTCTTTTCTCCATTGTATACCCTCAGCTCCTCTGTCGAAGATAAGCTGTCCATAGATGTGTGGTTTTATTTCTGGACTTTCAATTCTGTTCCATTGATCTGTACACCTGTTTTTGTACCAGTACCATGCTGTTTTGCTTACTGTAGCTTTGTAGTATGTTTTGAAGTCAGGGATTGTGATGCCTCCCGTTTTGTTCTTTAAAAGGTACAAATTTGCAGCTATGAGATAAAGAAGTACTAGGGCTATAATGTACAACATGATGTCTATAGTTAATACTGCTGCATAATATATAAGAAAGTTGTTAAGAGAGCAAATCCTATGAATTCTCATGACAAGGAGAAAATTTTTCCCCTTTTTCTTCTTTTCCTTCTTTTCTTTTCATCATATCCATATGAGAAGATGGATGGTAGCTGAACTTATTGTGGTAATTATTTCACAATACATGTAAATCAAACCATCATGCTAGACACTTTAAACTTATACGCTGATATATGTCAATTATCTCTCAAAAAACTAGAAAAAATATTATAGATACACATTATATATAAAAACAATACATAACCTTTTATAATCTAACAAAATATTCTTTATAAATAATAGAGTTGCAACCATATGTCAAAATAATCCTTTATCAATCAGAGCACATAATCAACAGAATCTTCATGAGTTTTGCAAACTTTGGCAAAATAAATCTCAAAATATCTGCAAGGATAAATATAATTTCCATTTCTCCCAGTTTATACACAAAGACAGATCATGCTAATTCACAGAGTGAAGTATGTATGTAAAAGTGAAAGATGTAAACAAAATTTGGAGTGTAGATCACAATTTGCTCAAATCATTAGTCAGAAGATAATTAGCAGCAAAAAAAAAAATTAAGGTATTTTTATATATTTAAAAATACTTTGACTCCTTAAAAAAAAGATTTGAAGTTTCTTTTAGAATGCATACCAATGCAATATAAGAAATTACATCTCCACAGAGGTATTTTTGTTGTTAGTTTTATGTATCTTTGTGTCTGTATGTGTGCAAGTGTGTTAAACATACCTGGTGAGTTTGTTTTCCAATACAGAAAAGCTAAATTGTTTACTAGGGTTTTTTTTTTTTTTTTTGAGGAAGATTAGCCTTGAGCTAACATCTGCCACCAATCCTCCTCTTTTTGCTGAGTAAGACTGGCTCTGAGCTAACATCCGCACCCATATTCCTCTACTTTATATGTGGGACACCTACCACAGCATAGCTTGCCAAGCAGTGCCATGTCCGCACCCAGGATCTGAACCTGCGAACCCCGGGCCACCGAAGTGGAACGCACCACCAGGCCGGCGCTGTTTATTAGGTTTTTAAAGGCTGTGTGCCCTGAGAGAAATTTTCCAGGTCTGTGGTCTTGGTGTATAATTGACTCGTGTTCAGGATAACTTTAGATTTAGGTTATTTTCTAATCCTAAAACTATCTTCATCAATTTCCCCTTTTGCAGTGAGCATGACAGTAGGCATACAAGAGAGAAGGGAGGGGTCTAGATGAAATTTTCAGAAGCAAACCTTTGAGGTTAATCTCTCACCTCAAGGCCCAACTTTGACCTGGTTGATTTAAAGTAAATATATTACCTAAAATAGAATCCTTGCCCAGGGGTAACAGCTGGTAAAGGAGGAGGTATATATCTTACTTATGTTCACATTTCTAGTATCTGGAGTAGTAGGTGGCACAGAGTGGGTATTTGAATGCTTAATTTAATATGCTTCTTTTATATGTTCAACAGGACATATTTTTTGATTTAAATATTTCACTAATTTACACTAGCAAAGGAAACTAAAACTGATGTTTTCTACTCCCAAAAAATACCTTTAATTAATAATCAGATTAACAATGCTGAGTGTTTTTAAAACCCTATCTCTTTCTGGAGATAATTTTTTTTTAAGTAGAAAAGAACCTTCCAGATGCACCAAGACAAGTTCAAAAACATGGCAATATCTGTCAGCCTGTGCAACATTTTTGCCATCTGCCAGCATTTAATTGAAATCTCCCAGATCCAAGATCAAACGCCTGAATTTAAATGCCTGAGCCACATCCTGTCTAGCCAAGGCATTAACCTCATGCTGGATAAGTCATCTGTCTGAGATAATAAAGTAGGAGGTACCCAGGACAATCAAAGACATCAGCAATTTCTGATTTATCAGATGCTATCGTTGATTCATTCCCCAGTGCTCCACCTTGACCATCTTAATGGCAAACTAATTTCATCTAGATGAAAAGGAATTTTTCTGCTCCTCAGACATGGATTTCTATCATCTGAAAATCCCTCTCAAGTACACACATCACTAACCAAACAGAACTACTCCAAACAGATCTGATCTCATACCATTAAATCTGTCACTTACATTACCAGAGAGTGCCATCCTGTCATTGCCTAAAGTCAGTCTCTTCCTAGAGCAGATCGCATCTAACAACTGGTCAATGAAGTCCAGCCATCTTCTCCCAACCTAGGACAACTCTGACTGGCAACTCCAGCTTCAAAGCTCACTGCGATTTTGACCAAGCTAAAAGGGACCATCCAGTGGGCTGCAACTCTATTTTCTCCAGTGTACTCTGAATCAAAACCTTGTGGAGAGGGACTCTCTTCCAAGTTTGTCCTTCCTTGGGTACTCCCCCTCAGCCATAGAATACCTTTATATCTTGTTTTACATACTTTGATTACTCTCCTATCATAGACTAATAATCTAATACATCAAGCTTTGCCTGTTGAATCACTATGTGGCATCTGTATCCTAATGTGACCCAGACCAAAACAATACCTCTTAGTGAAACTACCTCCAAGTATGCACCATGGCTAAAACAGAAAACAGTGAATAGTGCTGAATCCTGGAACATTCAGACAGCCACTGAAAAGCAGACTAAAAAGCTGGAGCTTTTTACACCAAGGGATATATTATTTAAGGTACAGTATTTTTTTCAAAGGAGAGAAAACTATATTTGATTCCCTAGCTTAGCCAGAAAAACAAAAAAGTCAGCGTAAGAGGTCAACTTCATTCCAGAAACTATTTCTCTAAATGGATGCTTGCTAGGTATCACAAGTTGAGTGCTCATATCAACCTATCCTTAAAATTTAGATGTGAGAATGGGAACATATTAGACCCCAAAGCAAGATGGGATTAAAAACATCAATGACCTATTGGAAATGAAAGGTTTATATAGACTTGACTTCCTTTAAGAATGAGCAAACAGCAAAAAAGTTCTCAAATGGGAGAAAACTGTTAAAAGATGCTGCAGGATAAAGAAAAGAAAATATTTTCTAAGATATATGCTTACCTCTGATATTAGTCTTATATAAGAAACAAAAGGAAATTTTAGCAGATCTATTTGGCATCTTTTAAAAGATTCAAAAAGTAGCCAATATGAAACTGCATAAAAGAGTTACAATAGCATGCCTGACTATCCTTTGGAAGGTCTGCTTACAAGTGCAGCCATTGGCTGGTGTCTGGGAATTTGGATTTCTAAGGAGTTCCCATCACTCTGACAAGAGTGGCTCACTGTGCCTAAACTGTTTGTGGAAAAAAAAAAGAGATTTATGCTGACCATTGGATTTCCTTCTGGGAGTTTGGAATTTTGGTACATGTTAGGCAAAGGGTGTCTACATGACTAGCCCCTAGTAAAAATCTTGGATTTGAAACTTTAATGAGCTTCCCAGGTTGGCAACATTTCACAAGTGTTGTTACAACTCATTTCTGGGAAAGTTAAGTGTATCTTGTCTGACTCTACTGGAAGAGGACCCTTAGCAGCATGTGCCTGCTTTCCTCCAGATTTAATTCCATATACTTTCTCTCTTATATGATCTTGCCTTTTATCCTTTCATCATAATAAATCATGACTGAGTACGACTATTTACTGGATCCTGTAAGTCCTCCTAGCAAATCATCAAATCTGGAGGTGGTCCTGGGGATCTTCAACACAAAAACATAAGCAGAAAAAGAAGAGAAAAGAAAAGAAGAGGCTAAGCCCAAGGCAAAGACACAAATAAAACTGGCTGAAATAAGAGAAGAATGGATTATAAAATTTAAACTCTTTTTGTTAGTTTCTAAGAGCCAAATTAGTGTTACATAAAATCAAATTAGTGTTTTGATCACCAAATTGGAGACAGTGGTCCACATTCACGGAAAACAAGATGAAAATAAGTAAAAAAAATTGGTGTATCATAGGAATCAAGAGCACTGGTTTGCTCTAAGACAATCCTAGATGAATAAGCCTGGGCAATGAATACAGAGGAAACAATCAAAGATAGAACAGAAGAAAAGTTTCTAGAATCAAGAAAGATCAGGTCTACAGCAAATGCCTAGAAAAGTTAATGGAAAAGAATCATATATAGACATGTTCTGGCAAAATCTTTTAATTCTAAGGAAAAAGAATAAACTTTTCAAGCTTTCAGAATGAACATCCAGATCACTTACTGTACTAATCAGAATTTTGGATGCAAGCAACAGAAACTGACTTCAGTTTTAAGCAAAGCAGAGAATAAATTTATGTAAATATTGAGTAGCTCTCAGAATCAATGAGAAGGCTAAAAAATCAGGCACTGAGAGGAGACCACTGGAATCTCAACTCTGCTATAACTATAGTAAGTAATTTGGAGATCTTTTCCAATAGGAAGGTTTTTACATCCTAGGTAGTCAAAAAACATAGAAAATTTTAAAACACAACGTCCATCATATTTACCAAGGGAAAATATCATGCCGACCTTATATTTTTACAATATTTGCAAATATTAAAAGCATCAGATGATAGAAAATGTCAACAGATTATTCAGGATGCAAAGTTGTAACTCAAGAATTTTACACCTAGCAAAGTTACTAGTTATATTTGAAAGCAAGGCTTAGGAAATGCAGCATAACTCTTGAGACAACAAATTTATCCTATTTGAGGATAAATTCTATCCCATCAAGAGACAAATTAAGGAATCAAAAGATGCAACATGTAATATAACTGATAATTATTGAATATTTAAATCAATTAAATAAAAAGTTCTAAGTATAATAATGTTTGTTAATAGGATTATAAAATTTAAGGTAAAAGCCAAAAAGGAAAGGCTTATAAGGTTAAAATAACTTTATATTAAAAGGATTGTAGTCTCAGATGTAATTAACAATAACTTGGAATAGCAAATAAATTAAAGGAAGCTAAGTGTCTCATCATAGTCAAATTTAGTATTTTGTTCTTAAACTTGATAACTGGAAAAATATCATTTGAAGAGAGTATTAGAAACTTTAAGCCAATAACTATTAAAATAACAATAAGAATTTCTATATTATAGTTCACTATAAAGACAAAATAAATAAAAATGTAGCCTATGTAATGAGAGGATATAAATGAGAACAATAAAACACAGAAACTATATTAGGAAGCAATAACAAAATAAAGTTGGAGAATATTAATTATAAATAAAGTAGAAATCACAGTTTAAAAGAAGAATTTAAATAGAGTAGGACTAATCATTGTATGCTAAAGTTAAAAACTGTAAAGAGCAATCGTGAACATTAGACTCCAAGAACTACTATTTACTGAGTGATTAATATGTATAAGACATGATAAGTTCTTTAGGTTTTTTTGTATAATTTAATCTTCAAAATAACCACATATTTTGTTATAAAAATACTATTCTCATGTTTAAAGATAAAGAAACTAAGACTCAGAGTTACTTAACTCAGTTACTAGTCTAATTGTAAAAATTCTGATTTTAATCAAATAATACAGCATCAAAATATAAAGCAAAATTGTGAAAATATAAAGATAGAAAAATAATTACAATGAAAGACCATTCCACTCTATTGCCAATCTATGAAAGATAAAGAAAGCAAATAAAATAAAACATAGTGATTGAATAACAAAATTAATAATGAAAATTAACAGCCTCTCTTTAAAAATTCTTGGAATGTTTACAAAAATTTCTCTTAGAATATACCATAAAAGATCCCATTCCTTAAGAGAGTAAATTTTATTTCTCCTCATTTGATGCCAAAACAAAACAAACAAAAGAAAAATCTCTAGAAATTAACAATAAAAATTAAACTTGAAAAACAAAAGCTAACAACTACAGGTTTCAAAACAGTTTTAAATACCTAAATGATAACTGTTGGGCTAAGGAGGAGGGATAAAACTGAAAATGCTTAAACATTGTTTAAAGATTGAAAATAAGAAACCGGCATGTTAAAACCTATAATAAACTGCCAAGAAAAGCTCAATAGTAAATTTATGTTTAAAAAAAAGCATCTTTGCTATTAAACAAAAGTGAAATGACTTTACATCTAAAAATCCTAAATAAAATAATAGCATGAAAAATCCAGCAGCATATTTAGATAATACATAATAAAGATCAAAAATTTAAACTGGGAATGCAAAAGCCCAAATAAAATGTAAAGTGTCTCAATGGATGTCAAAAAAGTATTTAACAAAGCTAAACAAAAACTTTTTCACAAAGACATCTAGTAAACTAGGAAGAGAAGGACACTTAAAATGAGAATCAACAGTACATAACAACATTAAAATTAGTGGGAACACAATTTCCATCATTATCATTATCATCTAATGTCTTAAAACTTCTAGCCAATGCAAAAGTCAAGAAAAGAGATGCCATAAAATCATATCCTAAATGATACATGTATAACCACATTACCATTTTCAGGTGAAACAATTACTTATAAAATGTAAGAAGATCAGCTTAAAATTATTATAGTTTGGCAGGGTAAAATATGGCTACTGGTTATAAAACAAACAAAAATTAACAGTCTTTCTATATACAAGAAAATTGCTAGAATATATAATAGAAAAAGAATATGATTCAAAAAATTCAAAAATCACAATCAAAAGCTGACAATAACCTTAAAGAGAAATGTGGGGGCCCTAGGTAAATAAAACTGTAAGATTGTAAAACATAAAAATACATGTCTGAAAGACAAAGGAAAACTAGTTTTAATAGAGAAATACCATAATCTTGATTGAGAAGGCTGAATGTTCCGAAGATAGTAAGTCATTCTAAATAAAAATATGTTAGCTACAATTACAATCAAAATTTCTATAGACTCTGTAGGTTATAAGTAAATTGAGGGCTGAAATTGTGTCATGTATAATTATATGAGACAAGAACTGTACGTAACAGATAGTAGTTGAACAATAAATATGTTTTGATGAATGGTTAAAATAATAAATTGATCCTAGTTGGGTTTGAGAGGAAAGATGGCAAAATGAATTAAACATCCAACAGAAAAAGCAAAGAAGAAAAAAGCTAAGGAAATTATGAAAAAGACAATAAGTACTATAAAAGGTAAAACACTCTAGTACTTGTGCGAGAATGACAGAACAAACAGCCCTAGTTTGGAACTTAATATGTAATTTTTTTATGTAAATATCTCATACATGAAAAAGGAAGCATCAAAAATCCATGGAGAATGAGTGGATTACTCAACAAACTATGGTGGGAAATAAGTTTAAATGTCTGGGCGAAAAAACCTCAAACTTCTCTCTTCATGCCCAAGCAAATGAAACCATGTGAATTACAGTCTTTTGTGAGAAAAAGAAGCATTTTCTTTTAAAGTTCTTTCTAATAAAAATAGTAGTAAATATAATTTAAAAAATATGATTTAGAGACATCATTTCATTAAAAATTTAACCCCTGTATTTGAACACTATTAATAAAATTTTAAAATAAATGACAATCTTCAAAAATTATTTACAATAAATATAACTAATAGTATCCTTAATATGCAATGACCTCATAAATCAATAAGTAAAATAGCATACTAATTGAAAAACATATCAAAGTCCTGAAAAGATTATTTTAAAAGTAACAAAATTGACCACTGATCATATAAAAAGTGTTTAACTTCATTACTATCCAGAGAAACAGAAATCCAAATAGCGAAGAGTTACCTTTCACTAATCAAACTAGCTTTTTTCTGTTAACCCTAACAGTCAATGCTGAAGAGAGGCTTTGAATTGGGAACATAAGTTGATAAAATCTTTTGCAAAATAAGTTAGTAATGTGTATAAAGAACCTAAAAAAAAGTTTCTTCTCTTTCATCTCTTTTAGAAATTCTAATTCTAGTTATCTATACTATGCGAAAAATCAGAAATATGATATTTCTATCAAATGATGTTCATTATACCACTGTTATAAATGCAAATCATTGAAAGACCCTAATGTCTAACAGGAAAAGATTGTTAAATAAGTTAGAGTATATCAATATGATAAAGGTTTTTAGAAATCATATTATCAGAATATATGTAATAATATAGAGAATTGCCATCTTTAATAAAATTCTTTTTCAAAGCAGTATAACAAATCCTAGACACATTAATTTTTTTTATTTTAATAAAAGTCTCTGGTGAAATTAATGGTCAATTCAAATTTTTTCTTTAAACTTTTCTGAATTTTTCAAACTTTCCAAAATCAACTTGGAATATTTTTGCAATCCAACAAATATTACTGACTATACGTTTGGGTAAATTTATTTCACCTCTACCAATCTAATCTTAAAAAAGATAGACATGCACAAAATTTTTTATTCAAGGATATGTATCAAGGTATTATTTATAACAAAATAAATCTGCAAACAATCCAAATGTCTAACCATAGGAAATAATGGAATTATGCTACCTTCATATGTTGGAATATTATTATTAGAAATAAAATCTTCAAAAAAAGCTTATTGGCATAGGAAAATTCTCATGATAAATGAAGACATAAAATGCACACCATGATTACAGTTTCATTTTTTAGTCACCTGTATATGAATAAACTAAGATAAAATATATAAAAACATACATCTGTATGACAGGTGAATTTTCATTTTATTCTTCATACATTTCCTATTTTCTGAATTTTCCATTAGAAACAACGAATGTATTTTTTTTTTAATTGGATATTTCCCCTCTTACGATTCCAGTAATGAGATACTAAGTGGTTTGATTAAATGTCTGTCAGAAAGCAGAGGCAAGCCTAAAAATTTAAGCAAATTTCATAATTTTCATGTCTTATCTTCTCAATTTCTATTTTCCAAATAATCTACAAAAATAAGGTAGACTTAATTTCATTACATTTATTAAGTTAAATAAAACAAATTGCATTAATTTGAAGTATTCACATAATAATCTTTTCTAACTTGAGCTCATAAAAGGTACTCTTGGTTCTCATCTCTTTTTAGGCCTTTCGCTTCTAGAAATGCTTAAAATAAAATGATTACTAAATATGTCTCCATTTCAAACTGCCATGTAGCTACTCTGACGGCAAAAATCTGGAAAACAAATGAGAAAATGTAACACCTACTGTTGGCAAGAAGTACCAAAGAACTCAAGACTATTGTTCTATAAATGTTAAATTATAAAATGACACAATTTGATTTTTTTTAAAAAGGGGGTGGGTGTAGGGAGAAGGAAAATGTGTTTTGAGACACAGTAGAACACACAGGAAGAATTTAGGTGTCTATCTTTATTCTTACTAACAAATAACGCCAAATCAAAGCAAACTCAGTGCATGTGTTCGGATTAATTGTTGTTACATGCCATCAAGCCGACTCTGACTCCTGGCAACCCTGTAAATGAGTGATGTCCAGATTAATAACACCTATAAAAATAATTTTAAGATATTCTTTAGCAAGTTTCCAAAATATTTAAAAGGGCTTATAAAAGTGAATCTTCAGTTTTTTTCTCAGGACATCTTGCTCCAAAAACCTTTACTCTTCTACATCTTTCATTTGTCTATATTTTATTTCTAGTTTCAGGCCTCATCCCTGTCTCCATGCCCTGCTCAACAGAGGTGTGATCAGGGGAGCCATACACCATCACAAAATTGATACGAGTAAGGTCTTAAAAGCAGCATCAGTTGCCCCCTAAAAATGTCTTGTTTTTTCTTTTATCCTTAAGGCTGCTCAAGAAAGTAGCAAATAATGTAGCCTAAGTCATACATAATTTAGTGAGTACTTTTGGAGGGGGGAGGAAAGAAATGTGATTACTGTATTTAAAACTGCACCAGTGGGAAATAATTTCCAAATGTTTTCCATAAAATGTCTTGTGATTATTCTCTTCTGAAACTGCTAGGACTTTGAAGTAAAACAAAGGCTGCTGCTGAGAACACTGTTGAACTGCAGTTAACTCCCACTGGGGATCAAAATGACCCAGTCATATCTCCAGCTGCTTTATGTTACTCTAAATAAATTCTCCAGTTTTTTAAATAGATACACCAAAAAAAACCCAGTTCATTTAAAAGTTACCCACTAAAACAACTCTAAAGGAGGATTATTTGGCATATTCTATTACTTATTCTGTGATATACCTTACCAGAGACAACCAAATAAGACAGAACCAAATCTCTGTTAGAGAGTTGAGGAGTATTATTCTGGGAAGAAGACAGCCTATGTCCATAGTCTCCAGTCCTTCTTCATCCTAAGGACCTAGTGGAGCTATTCCACCTCAGAAAGAACTATGTCTACTCTGGAGGCTGGAGAAACATCTAGAATCACCAGAGATCTCAAGCCCTAAGAAAGAAAATACAGTTCTGACCTTCTATTTACTGGCCAGAGGTCAGACAGCATAGCCTCTTCTAGGCCTCTCTCTCCCGCAAAACTTGGAACAAATGTCACAGATCCATGGATATCCTCAAGTTAGGGGAGAAAATTCTCCTGCCTGGTTATTGGGAGAGGCCAGAATGCACTTTTCATTGGAGAGGAATTGCACTATTGGGCTAAGCACAATCCATCCCTAATTGCATCAAAAAATAAAAAGATCTCTCTATTAGCTAAATTACACTAAATGCACTCTGGGGATAAATCCTACCCTTTTGCCATTTAATGCTTTTTAATTACCACTATTTGAGAGACTGCAAAAGCCTGAGCAGTATAAGTGTTGAAAGATCCAATACCCAATAATATGAATAGGCAGAAAAAGATCAATAAATCATTTTAGGTGACATAGCAGCTAAAAGGAGGAGACTTAGGTGATCAACAAGATAGTGTGGGTAAAAATAATGGAGGACACAGGAAAAGAAAAAACATGAAGGGGGCTGGCCCAGAGGTATAGTGGTTAAGCTCACATGCTCCACTTTGGTGGACTGGGGTTTGCCAGTTCGGATCCTGGGCACAAACCTACACACTGCCTGTCATGGCATGCTGTGGCAGCACCTCACACAGAAGAACTGGAAGGACTTACAACTAGTATATACGATTATGTACTGGGGCTTTGGGGAGAAAAAAAGGAAGATTGGCACCAGATGTTTGCTCAGGGCCAATCTTCTAAAAAGAAAAGAAAAATGTATTGTGATCTCCTAGAGATATAAAATTAGAATTTGTTAAAAAAAAAAGAGGGGGGTAAATTTTAAAATTCAGCCAAGAAAATGAAAAATTCACTAAAGAAAAGCAATTTAGTGTTTTAGAAATTAAGTGGAGAAAACACAGAACCAAAAAGAAATAGAAACCATAATAGGCATTAAGTACAGATTTAGCACTTGTAAGTCTGTGAATAATCCAATAAAAAAATGAAGTAATAATCAAAGAAATAATAGAAGAAAACTTTGTTGATCTGAAGTTATGTTCAGATGAAAAGAGCTTACTAGTGCCAAAGAAGGATTGATAGAAAATAACACATATTTAAATATAACCTGGTGAAATTTTGAACTTTAAGATTAAACAGGAACATTTACCACTTTCTGGAGAAAAAAAAAAGCAGGTTATTTGCAAAGAAAAAAGAACCAAATTACTGTATTTTTAATCCTACATATGTTATAAACCACCCAATACATTGTTATTCTCTTTGCTTTAAATGGTCAATTATATTTTAAGGAGATTAAAAAACAATGTGACAATTGTATTTTACATTCACCCACACATGCATCATTCTGGAGCTTTTCACTTTTTTGGTGGTCAAAATTTCCATCTGATATGATTTGCCTACTGCCTTAGAATTTCCTTTAATCTTTCTTATGGTAGAGGTGTGTTGACAGTGAATTCTCTGTTTGTCTGAAAATTTTTAATTTCACCTTCATTTGAGAAAGATATTTTCACTGAGAATAGAATTCTAGGTTGATAGCTTTTTCTTTTAGGGCTTTAAAGACGTCATTTCATCATTTCTGCTTCACATAGTTTGTGACTAGAATTCTGCTTTCATTCTTATCCTTGTACCCCATGAACCTAGTGTCTTTCTTCTCTGGCTGCTGTTAGGATTTTTCATTTCATCACTGGTTTTCAGTAATTTTATTTTAATATACCTCAATGTGGCTTTAATTTTACTCTGCTTATGGTTTATTGAGTTTCTTGGATCTGTGGGTTTACAATTTTCATCAAATTTTGAAAAATTTCAAATATTTTCTCAACTAATTTTTCTATCCCCCCATGCCTTTCAGGGATATCAATTACATGTATCTTAGCTGCCAGAGGTTGTCCCATAGTGCACTGATGCTCTGGTCATTTTTTTGTCAGTCTTTTTTTCACTCTGTGTTCATTTTAGTTCCCACTGCTGTGTCCTTAAGTTCATTGATCTTTTCTGCTTCAGCCCTATCTGATATTAATTCCATCCAGTGTACTTTTCACCTCAGCTATCATATTTATTATCTTCAGAAGTTCCATTTGAGTATTTTCTTTCCTCCTTGTCATGCTCATGTATCCTTCTACATGCTTGAGCATATTTACAACACTTGTAATAGCTGTTTTAAGGCCTTTGGCTGGTAAATCCATGATCTCTATCATTTCTCCATATGTTTCTATTGATTGGTTCTTTTTTCCTCTGAATTATGGCTTCTTTGAAAACAAAGCAATTTTTTATTGTTTTGTGAACATTGTGAATTTTATGTTGTTAAGTGTTGGTTTTTGCTTTTTTTTTTTTAACTGGCACATAGTTAATTTACTTGTGGATCGATTAGATTATTTCAAAGCTTTCTTTTAAACTTTGTTAGGATGGTTCCAGAATAATTTTTATTCTAGTGCTACTCTATAACCATTATTAAGGTGAGACTCTTTTGAATACTCTATCCAATGCCCTGTATCTTACAAGTTAGGTCTCTCCTTCTGGCTGGTGAGAATATGAAATATTTCTAACTCTGTGTGAGCTCCTGTAATTGTTCAGCAAACTGGTTTCCAGTTCTTTCCCCAGCTTCTTGAATGTGCAGATCAGCACTCAACCAAAGAGTTGATGAAACGTATCTGCAGATCTTCAGGTCTCTCACTGTATGCACTTCCTGCCACTCCAGTACTTGGTCCTACAATCCCAGCAACCTCGACCTACCCAAAATCTAAATTTTTTATTTGTAACTCATTGAGAACATTGAGCTTAGGTTTCTTCTCCCTGCTCTGTTGCCTAGAAACTGCCTCCAGGGGCCAGTGCGGTGGCACAGCAGTTAAGTGTGCATGCTCTGCTTCGGTGGCCCAGAGTTCGCTGGTTCAGATCCCGGGTGTGGACATGGCACCGCTTGGCTTGGCAAGTCATGCTGTGGTAGGCATCCCACATATAAAGTAGAGGAAGATGTGCATGGATGTTACCTCAGGGCCAGTCTTCCTCAGCAAAAAGAGGCGGATTGGCAGCAGTTAGCTCAGGGCTAATGTTCCTCCAAAAAAAAAAAAAGCCTCCAGACAGAAAGCTGGATAATTGTAGGGCTCACCTCATTTGTTTCTCTTTTTTCAGGGATCACAGACCTGTGCTACCTAATGTCCAACAACTAAAAACAGCTATTTTATATACTGTGTCTATTTTTCTAGTTTTTTACAGGGGGCAGGTAATTCCTACAACAATTAATCTCTGTTGATAAAATAATGATCACTTTTGGAAAATATTGATCTAAAGAAAAAAAGTGCTAGTTACAAAATTTGTGAATTCTGTAGGAGCAATATAAAATATTTTAAAGATTCAAATGTCCAAAAAAAATATCTTACCTATGTGACTTTGGGCCAGTTATTTAGTCTTTCTAGACATAAAAACATCTCAACTCCAATTTGCCTCAAATTGAACAAATTTTCCTCCTCCAACTCACAAGCATAGTCCTTCAACATCTTCAATTTCCCTACATTACATCTATTGTAAATATCTTCTACTTGATATTTCGGTTTCTAGTGTTAAACTCCTCAAATCTATCTTTCATTCTACTGTTAGATTACTCTATCTAAAAAACAAAACATGTCTTAATCATGTTTGAATTCCTAATGATTAGCCCCCTGCCTGACACATAATAGAAGCTTAATAAATGTCAGTGTTGTTGAATTAATGTGGAGCCCTTCCACGTTGACCTGTAAAAATATATTTATCCTTCAAAACTGGAGACAGATGATGGGTCTTCTTTGAAGCCTTCCAAGCACCCCAAGTTTCCTATCTTTAACCCTTTCAGCCCTGCTATATGCTCCATATTGTTATACCAAATATTGTTTACACTACTTTGAGTTGTGGAAACTAAACTACTTTTTTCATGTCATTAGTGTATGGCTCAGTACTTGACACACAGTAATTAATGAATAAATATTTGTTGGATAAATAGAATTGTAATCATACAAACTTGGAATCCCTATGTTTAGTCTGGTCAAAAAGAGGTCCAGCAAATATCATAAACTGTCTATATCTTTCTTTTATATAAAAATCACACTCAATAAGGTAAACATTAATATCCCAGTGGATAAATGGACAATGGGCAGAAACAAACATTTCACAAGAGAAATACAACTGGTAAACATACATATCAAAAAATGTCCAATGTTGTTAGTAATTAAATAAATACAAACTAAAATAATGAAGTAGCATTATACTATTATAATATTAACTTGCTTCCAAATTTTAATAAATATATACGTATTTGTATAAACACACATACATATACTGGTGAGATTATGGTAAGAATAACATTCCCAAAATCTGGTGGCAGCAGTGTAATTTAATACAATATTTTTTGGAAAGACAAGATTTGAAACTGTAACTGATCATCACGTATTGCTGATCATTAACCTATAGTAGATAGTATAGCAGGCTCTTGTATAAAGGCCACAGCCCTAAGGCTCTCAAATCTGATATGAAACTTTGCTGACGTTGGAATGAGCTATTTTCCAGGAACCAAAAGGGATCGAGGAAGCCACCAGACAAAACCTAGTGTTAAAGAAGGAAATAACATCGGACTCTACAGGCAGCACAAGAGACGAGAAGTCTGGAGAGTGGATGCCAGAAATAACCAGACCTTCCACCCCCTTCCTCTCCTAGTCCTTATATAACTGACTCAAGATTTTGTGCTTGCTTAAGATGGTCTTTGGGACATGAGTCCACCATATTCCAATTTTGCTAGCCAATTGAATAAATCCCTTTATGGACCACCTACTCATCTTGCAATTGATTGGCATCAGGTTGCGATGAGCAGAATGAGTGCTTGCTTGGATATAAAACCAGTTCTTTCTGACTGCGAAGCTTTTTTTTAAAAATGATAACCTATACCTATTGTGATGGTTAACTTTACGTGTCAACTTGGCTAGGCTATGGTGCCCAGATTTTTGGTCAAATTTGAGCTTAGACGTTGCTGTGAAGGTATTTTTTAAGATATGATTAACATTTAAATCAGGAGACTTTGAGTAAAGCAGATTACCCTCCATAATGTTTTGGGCCTCATCCAATCAGTTGAAGGCCTTCAAAGAAAAGACTGAAGTTCTCCAAAAGAAAGGAATTCTGCCTCCATGCTACTTTCAGACTCAGACTGCAACATCAACTAGTGACAGAATTTATAGCCTGTATGTGACACACCCATCCTATGGGTTCTGTTTCTCTGGAGAACCCTGATGAATACAGTTATGAAAACTCATCCAAAGAAAATTACACAAAAGAAGGTAAAACCTGTATACATGTGTGTTTTAATTTTGGCTCACGACTTTCCTTAAGCAAGTTTCTTTAAGTGTCTATTAGTTTGTTGCATCTGTAAAATGAGGATAATAATAATACCTATCTTATAGGGTCCTCACAGAATTTTGTGGGATAAGATATGTAAAGTACTCGTTATAGTTTCTTACATACAGCAAGCACTCAAGAATGGATAGGTGTTACTATTGCATGAATTATATCTTTATCAATGGTAGTCAAAGACATAAATAAAGAAACAAAGAGGAATACAGGGAAAGTAACTAATGTCTAGTAAGTAGCCATCACACCCAGGGTATTTCTTATAAACTCACTGTATTACCATAACAGTTTTATGAGGGAGATGATGTTATTGTCACTTTACAGACAA
Source organism: Equus asinus (assembly GCF_041296235.1). Lineage (NCBI taxonomy): Eukaryota > Metazoa > Chordata > Mammalia > Perissodactyla > Equidae > Equus > Equus asinus. The sequence continues at coordinate 39,714,806 of NC_091793.1, forward strand.
GTAAACTGGGCATTGAAAAATTAAATAATTTGACTTATGTCACTAAATAAGCAAATGGTGAGATGGCATTCAGTTAAAGTCTGTCTGATTTCAAAATTCAGTGTTCTTTTTACTATATCATACCTGCCTCTCTAGAAAGGTAGCTATTTCTTCCAATTCAAATATTATTGATGATAATTAGTAAAATTATGTAACAGCTGGTAAAATGCGTATAACATGTTAGATAAAAAAGCATGACATAAAACTGTATGATTATTATGACTGAAACTATATAAAATAAGAGTTCAAATGGAAAATGACTTTTAGGTACACAGAAAAAGTGAAAATACAGAAGACTTTGATCTTTGAAGAAGAATATGACTAAAATTTTTGTTTATTCCCAAATTCTTGATACTAAAATAAGTCATCATTTTCCATCTTGCATGAAGTAAAACATACCTGAAAACTGTAAGCTATTTATTTGGACTCTAAATAAATCCATTTCTTTAAAAAAAGAAGTAAGGTAATTTATAGAGAAATTAAAACAAATAAATTCTGCCACTAAAATAAGCTCTATACCGTATCACTCATTCTTTTTTTCATTCATTTAGTCAATAAATATTAATTAAGGTACTTCTTTAGGTATAGGTAATATAACAATAAACAATACAGAAACTCCACCTAATTTTAATGTAACTTACACTCTAGTTGTGAGGAGAGAAGGCTGACAACTGGCAAACAAGTAAATAAATGAGAAACTATCAGATAATTATCAGTTTATATAGAGAACTTAAAACTCAGAATGACTACATGGCCTCTTTATAGATTATTAGGACACAACTCTCTAAGATGTTCTTTTAAAATGAAACCAGCCTAACAATTAGAATCAGCTCTGTAGAGATTAAGAACCAGACAGAGGGACACACAATGCAAAGGAGAAAACAGGACAAAGCTTTGTGTGTATGGTAGGCAGAATTCTAAGATGACCACCAAGATTTATACCATCTGGTTAACACATCCTGTATAATCCCCTCCCCTCAGGCAAGTAAGATGGGATTTCATTCCTGAGTGTACGTTATGTTATATGACAAAGGGAATTTTGTAGATGTAATTAGGATCTCTAATCAGTTGACTCTGAGTTAATCAAAAAGGACACTATCCTGGCTGGGCAAGAGCTAATTGGGTGACTGAATGGGGCCATTCCTGGGATCAGAAAGATTCAGCTGCTTTGAAAAAGTAAGCTTCTATGTTGTAAAAGATCCATGTGGCTAGAATCTGAGACCAGCCTCCAGAAGTTCAGAGCAACCCCCATCCAACAGCCAACAAGAAAACAGAAACCATAGCCCTATCACTGCAAAGAAATGAATTCTGCCAACAACAGGTGAACTTGGAAAAGAGCACCTGAGTTTCAGAAGAGACCACAGTCCTGGTCAACATCTTGATTGCAGTCTTGTGAGACCATGAACAGAGGATCCAGTTAAGCCACAGCTGATATCCTGACCCACAGAAACTGAGATAACAAATGGGCGGTGACTCTAATTACAAATTCAAGTACTTTTTAAAAGGTCTACCTAGATTCAATAAGATATGCCATTTAAAAGTAATTTTCATAAATTTCATGATTTATGAATTAATATGTGGTTCATTGTTCATCACATGATAAAATCACTTAGGAAACTTTCAAAGTTCATGAAGAAGATCTCTATAAAGTGATATGAAATGATTTCCAGGATATATTATTAACTGAAACAAAAAGCTTCATGCCTACTTGACTTCAAGACTTACTATAAAGCTACAGTAATCAAGACAGAAGGGTATTGGTGAAAGAATACACAAATAAATCAATGGAACAGAATAGAGAGCTCAGAAATAGACACACAACAAATATAGTCAACAGATCTTTGACAAAGGAGCAAAGGCAATTCAATGGAGGAAGGATAGTCTTTCAACAAATGGTGCTGGAACAACTGGATATCCACATGCAAAAAAGTAAATTTAGACACAGGCCTTACACCTTTCACAAATTAACTCAAATGGATTACAAACCTAAACGTAAAATGTAAAACTGTAAAACTTTTAGAAGACAACAGGATAAAATCTAGGTGACCCTGAGTTCAGTGGTGACATTTTAGCTACAACACCAAAAGCATGACCCATTAAAGAAAAAACTGATAAGCTGGATTTCATTAAAATTAAAAATTTCTGCTCTGTGAAAGATACTCCTAAAAGAATGAAAAGACAAGCCACAGACTGGGAGAAAATCTTTGCAAACCATATATCTGATAAAGGACTGGCATCCAAAATATACAAACACTTAAAACACAACAATAAGAAAACAAAAAACTAAATTTTTCAAGTGGACAAAAGATCTGAGCAGATACTTCACCAGTCGTTAGCGCTGCAAATTAAAACGTCAATGACATATTACTACACATCTATTAGAATGGCCAAAATCTGGAACACTGGCAATATCAAATGCTGGCAAGGATATGGGAGCAACAGGATCTCCCATTCATTGCTTATGGTAATGCAAAATGGTACAGCCACTTTGGAAGACAGTTTGGAAGTTTCTTACAAAGCTAAGCATAATCTTACCATACAATCCAGCAGTTGTACTCACTGGCATTTACCCAAATGAACTGAAAGCATATCCACATAAAAACCTGCACAGGAATGTTTATACCAACTTTATTCATAATTGCCAAAACTTGAAAGCAACCAAGATGTCCTTCAATAAGTGAATGGATAAACAAACTGTGGTACATCCACATGATGGAATATTATTAAGTGCTTAAAAGAAATGAGCTAGTAAGCCATGAAAAGACATGAAGGAACCTTAAATGCATATTGCTAAGTGAAAGAAGCCAATCTGAAAAGGCTACGTACTGTATAATTCCAACTATATGGCATTCTGGAAAAGGTAAAACTATAAAAACAGTAAAAATACCATTGGTTGCCAGGGGTTGGAGGTGGGGAGGGGAGAGAGGCAGGAATAAATGGAGCAGAGGGATTTTTAGGGCAGTGAAACTATTCCGTATGATACTGTAGTGGTGGAAACATCACATTATTCATGTGTCAAAACCCATAGAACAGTACAACACAAAGAGTGAACCACATTATAAACTATGGACTTTAGTTAATAATAATATATCAGTATCATTTCACCAATTTTAACAAATATACCACACTAATGCAAGATGTTATTAATAGGGAAGACGGGGAAGGGAGAGGATATATGGGAAGTCTCTGTACTTTCTGCAAAATTTTTCTGTAAACCTAAAATTGCTCTAAAAATAAAGTATATTAAATTTTAAAAATCTACATGCAGAAACTATGCATAGTATATTTTGATTAAGAAAAAAGCAGGGGAAGAAATATAGGAAGGATAAGCTAAAAAAATTAAACAGTTTACCTCCAGGGAGTGGCTAGAAAGACAGAAGATAAAGGAAAGATGTACGATTTCTCTGAGAATACACATTTATATGGGTATACTCTATTTTTGAACCATATGAATATTTTATATAGTCAGAAAACAAAATTGAATCAACACAAATGGGTTGAAAATCCTTAAAATTTATTATAAACAAAAATATATGAACCTAACTGTATATTAAATAGATGACATAACTATAGGGAAAGAGAATAAAAAATTAAGCCAAATACTTTTTGGATGCAATACTGTTTTCATCCTCAGGGGAAATATTGTAAGGACAAAAATAACTACAAAGAAATCTTAAATCACTCTGCTTGAGAGATTTTGTGGTATTGGCAGTATTGGTGTAGTCATTCTAAGTCTGTGTATGTGCGTGTGTGGGTGGGTGTGTGGGTGTGGGTGTGTATGCACAAGCGCATATGCACATGTTAGAATTGAGTAAATGGGCAGTTATATTGATGTTGTTGGGAAGCAGGATTCTTGCTATGAGGGAAAAGAAATACAAATATAGATTGATGGGTGAAGAGAAAGAAACTTGTAGTGTTAGATCAGAATTAGAGGTATCAGTATGAACTCATGAATTTAAAATAATATATATATGCTTCCTACTCTATCACTGAAAGGGCCTAGAAGTAATAAAACCCTGGAACAAGCAATAAGTAAACTTAGGGCCTCGGTTTAAGTTTCTAAATATTGCTTTCTACAAAATGGGTAATGATCTCCTTAGAAAAATGGATGATTTCAGGGCTGAGACAGCAAAAGTTCAAGAAGACTCTGAAACATTTTGTTATTCCAGAAAAGAGGTGCTCAAAACTGATGGAGGCAGGTCAAAGGACAGAAAAGCCAGCTTGAGTAGGCTCTCATCAGCCAAAATTAAGGAAAATTTATGTTTCAAAATGGATGATGACACGAATTGCTTATAATACATGATTTAGAAAAGAATCCACAAGTCCAAATAAATAAAGAACGGTGAAGATGAGATAGCCAAAGAAGAATAAATAGAAATATAAATAACACTAATTAAATAGAAATAATAGAAATACAAAATGGCAAGTTTATATTGCCATTTATAAATTTTCCCATGTTATAACTGATCAGTTAACTAAAACCATTGCGGGGTAGGGTATTTGAGGTCTAGGATATTCACGTAGTTTCTCAAAGAATGTCCCGTTAGATTACTTATTAACAACTAAGGGGATATACATACTTTACAACAAAGTAATGTGGTAGATACTGAGTTAAGCAAGTGATTAGCCTCAACATCACCATGATGAGACTGTCCCTCTGTGGTGATGCTCTGAGGACACATTAACCTATGTAAAATTCTTGCCAAAAGTATGTCCAACCTCTAAAATAGCGCTTGAATGTGCTCACTTCTTTCCCCCAGCACTGTGATTTCTTAGTCCATGCCATCAGCATCTTGCATCTGGATAATTACGATGTCCTAGTTACTCTCCTTGCCTTTGGCCTTTAGTCTCCTCTACGCCAGTACAGTCTCTACAATACAGCCAGAGCACTTCTAAAATTCCTACGTGGTCATGTTTTATAACTGACAGTGCCTTCCCAATGCCTTCAAACTAAGTCTCAATTTTTTGCCCTGGCTTCACAAGGCCTTCCATTGCCACTATTTATCTCTCCACTTCATATTTCATCCTTAGCCCGTATCCTAGCATAAGTTCCCTTATTATGTATTTAAGCCTCAGTTTCATAAACCTAACATTCTCTCACCTGTAAGTGAGACATGCTGTTCCCTTCTTGGAAAATTCTTTCCCCCCTTTTTTATCTGTTTGATGATTACTAATTCTTAATGTCTCAGCTAAATATGCCTACCTCTGGAATACAATAAATGATCATCTATTTATCACTTTAAGGGCCTAGGATGGTTTCCGGCTATTCAATAGTTCCCCAGATATACATGTTTTGCTCATAGGTTATTTTAGCAGACTATGGTAGACTACCTTCTATAGCTTGATTTTTTTCCTTATTCCTTTTGTTCTTTTTACTGTCTCAAACAGACTTACTTATCTCTCAAAGTTTATTCATTCACTCATTTGTTCATTCATTTAAATTCATTCAACAACACAGGCAATGTGCTGCTAATTCTCCCAAGTTTCATCCTGTACTTGGAAATACATCAGTACTCCTCTCTTCAGCATGGACACACACATGCTTGCACATGCACACACACAGAACGCATATACACGGTCTCCAAATTCTACTCCTTCCATAAATTCTTCTCTGATTAACAGAAGAGAGGTAACCATCTTTCCCACGTCTTTTTTTCTTTCTAAAACTGCAGCACCCATGAATCTACCTCTCAAGCAACTGATTTGTTGATAAATATTTTAATTACTTATTTAATTCATGCATTCACTCAGTATTGTGCTTCTCTGTCTCTTTAGTATTGCCTTTCTTAAACTATAAAATCCTAGAGAGTAAAAAATATGTCTTTCTATCCTCTTACTCCTTAGCCCAGCAATCAAGAAGGCTTTCAGTAATGCTTGATGATGATAACATTGCAGCACTATGCACAGTGGTTGTACAATAAATGTTGACTGACAGAACAGAAATAATACCCTTGATAAATGTGGAAGGACAGGGCCTTCCTAAACCGCAGTTTTAAATTTCCTATAACTTCTAGTCAAATCCTTTTACTTGCTAAAAGATGCAAAATTTAAATAATTGGTAAGACTTGCTCAAGATTTTATACTTTGGTGGAGAGAATGTATATTCATCAATGTGAGTAACTGAAACACAGTACAGTAAAATGGAAGAATTTTGACAAAGTTATTCCATTTTAATTTCAACAAACAGGTGCTGGCACTGATAAATGTAACCTGAAAATTTAATTCAGTGAAATCTTCTCCTTCAAGCATTTTTAAAACAAGCTGTTTGCATTTTCCTGCATATGATTATTCTAACCCTGAAATTGCCTTTTAAATATGGATTATAAATCCAGCTGCCTTAAAATGAAATTAAAAGGGTTTTCTCCCTCAGTCTTTAGTAAATAATAAATTAATATAATAGAATTATTTTTTGCTTAGAGTGTTAAACCTTCTGACTAAATAATTCATGTTTAATTTTTAAATTTATTGTGAGTTTACCAAAATTTGTACAGAAGATAATATTTAGAATATTAAAATATTTTAACATTGCTTAATTTTTTAATGCTGTAATTCTTTAAATGTGTGGTTTCTCCTCCAAGAAGATGTTTCACAAAAGAAAGCACCCCTCGATCAGGCAGGGCACGCTCAACAAAGTACTTGGAATGAACTTAGAGGACCCCAAAGCCCTGATACTTCTGATATTTCCAAGACATTGCCATTCTAATTGCCAGGATCCACAGTTCCTAATCAGAAAGTAACTTCAGAGTACGCTAGAGAATTTATATTCTGTGGTTCAGTATAACCTGCCCTTGGCAGTCTCAGATGACTGGCTTGAAGCAGAAAGCACTTTGCTTAATGACTACAGAGCAGTCTTCCACTCCCGATCTGCTGAACTGGTACTTATCTATTACTTACAATATTTTATGAGGAATGGAAGAAGCCTACAAACTTTACTATTCTATGTAGTTCCTACAAAGCTGAGCTTTGGTGAGCACGTGGTCTGAGTCTCAAGAAATAACATGTTATAGTTTAACATTGTTACCACATTTCAAGAACTGTTAGTTTCTCAACCTGAGACATAGGAATCCTAACTGAGCTGCTGACTCACTTTGCCTATTCCATATTTTAGAATCTGTCAGTTATAACCCTACTTCTAGATACCAATAGAGACATTTTGGGGTTGCAAGCGACAGAAATCTAACTCAAACTAGCTTAATCATAAACTGGACCGTGTTACCTCCCAGAATCCAGGGAAGGATTAAACAATAGGAGGTAGATGAGCCTCAATAAAAATAAATCAACAACAGATATGCTGCTGCCTTTTTTTGCAGTTTTAGATTCATCCTGTTACTGATCATTTGCTTTTTCCACCAGGTAAGAAACATAACCAACAAACTTCTAAATTTTTTGTCTCAAAGTTTCTTCAGCCATCAGAAAGAAACACCAACTCTCTCTTGATTCCAGTTTTAAAATTTCTGAAAGTAATTTTGATTGGCTGACTTGAATTGGGCCAATCTGAAATATACCATTGTTGATAAGATATAAGGTGACCAACTGTCCTGGATTACCTGGAACTAACGGGTTTCCTGGGACAAGGGACTTTCAGTGCTAAAATACAAACAACCGTCCAGGGCAAACTAGGATGGTTAGTCATCTTAAGTCAGCTGCAGAGGTCGATGCTTCTGTTTACAAGGGAGTGGGTGGTAGGGTAATGAGAAGTTCATATGACTATACAGACAAGCCCATAGATGTCCATTAGTTTAATAAATTTACTGATGGGCTGTGGTAGATTACAAAAGTAGCCACAGTTCTTTAGAGCTACTCTCATCAAGAGGTGGAGTCTATTTCTCTACTGCTTGAGTGTGGATTCACCTTGGGACCTGTTTTGGACAAAAGCTGTGGTGAAAGCAATGTTGTGTTAGTTCTAAACCCAGGCCTCTTGAAAGCTTTGACACATCCTCACTCTCTCAAGACCTGAGACTGCTATATGAGCCATCCCTGGCTAGCCTGCTGGAGGGCACAAGACCATATGACAATGACCCTAGGCACCCCTACTCAGCTGAGGTCATCATTAATTTGGCAGCCTCAGCTGATGCACTATCTGACCAGTCACAGAAGTGAGGCTAGCCAAGATCAGCCAAGCTAGCCCACACCAGAAGAACTACCAAGGTGCTTCCAGCTTAGATGGACAAACTGCAGACGGTAAGCTTAAAAATGGTTGTTGTTTTAAGCCATGAAGTTTAGCATAGTATATCATACAACAAAAGCTAACAGACACTTTGACCTATAAGATTAGTTGATTATTTATAACAGTAAACGTAAAATCATGTCTAATCTTAGAATCTTTTAAAAAGAAACTAAATTAACTAACTGGCTTCTATTGCTCTTCTTAAAATGTTTCTGTATTTTAACTGGTATCCACTCTGTGTTACTGGTATCTCCTTTTACACTTCACTATTCCCAAAACATATTACCCTGTTTCATGCCTCATGTCTTTACATGTGCTGTTCCAACCCCTCCCTCCTTGTTCACATGTCATAATCCTGTTCATTCAAACTCAGCTCAGTTACCACTTTTGTGAAGTCACTCTGAACCCTGCGCTCCTCCCCTGGAAGATTCCCTGTTTTGTCATATATTCCCAGGATATATTTCTATGTTTATCCCATAATCCTGTCTTATAATAATATCTTTGCAAATGTGTCTCCTTGCTATGCTATAAGGTCCATGAAGCCACATGTTTGTATTTACAGTAACTAACACAAAGCCTGGCATAGTGTAAGTGCACCATAAAAGTTTGATAAATTGAATAAGAAATCTAAGTTAGGAATATTTTACATTTGGTTTTGGACATAAAGTATTATGTGCTATTATTTCTGTGATCAGTCTGAATAATAGCCATTACATTTGGCATATTTACATTAACAATTAAATTACAAAGGATAGTGAATCAAGAAGAATAATATGATTGCTAAAATCAGTAACACAATTTGGGCCTTTAAAGAAGTTCATTTCAAACTTGACTTTGCTGTAGGCCAAAAGATTATAACTTGCTCCTAAATAGAAGTTAAATAGTATCAAAATAGATATGTAAATAAGAACAGAAAGTATGAACAGAATCAGCCTGATTCTCTGACAGGTGGGTTGGAGGCCGGGATGCATGGAACAGTAAGGAAAGTCCTCTGTGGGCTAACGTGGGAGGGATCATTTGGCTTCCTCTCTCCATAGGCAGATGGAGGCATTTTCCCCTGCATAGTTTCTGAGAATGCAGTGAGGAGGGATGATTGGGATGCTCATGTGGAGTAAGTATAGTACTTGGCTTAGATTAAAAAAGAGAATGGAATGAGTATCCTGAGGGAGAACTAACTTACCCAAGACACTTCAACATTTCAAGACTCACGTCCCTGTTACTCTGCACACAATAGGTACTAATATACTATATATAAGTATATGTAAATATATAAAAATATATGTACTTTCTACACATATGTTACATATATATGTATACTTTCTAATGTAAATTGTGCCAATTTCTAAATAAAGCTAGACTAGATTTCACTGCCTCCTCTCATCAGGAAATTAGGTTCTCCAGCTTAGTACTGGCATTCCTAAGCCAGGCCAAGAAACTGGGAGCTAAGATGCTGTCTGGTAGTTCTCCAGTTAAATTTCTAGGGTAAAACATGGCCGATATTCCTTCAAATTAGAGAAAGTTTCCAAAACTTGAAAGGAAAAAATAGCAAACTGAACACACACACACATATACACAAACACACACATACTTTCCCTTCCTCCCAAAATGCCATTAAAATGACAAATGTATGGCCCGGCCCAGTGGTGCAGCAGTTAAGTTCTCATGTTCCGCTTCGGCAGCCCGGAGTTCACCGGATCAGATCCCAGGTGCGGATCTATGCACGGCTTGTCGAGCCATGCTGTGGCAGGCGTCCCAGAGGAAGATGGGCACAGATGTTAGCTCACGGCCAGTTTTCCTCAACAAAAAGAGGATTGGCGGCAGATGTTAGCACAGTGCTAATCTTCCTCAAAAAAAAAAAATGACAGAAATGTATTTGTAAAGGCACAAACATGTAAAAAGAAGCAGAACAAAAGAAGAAACTACAATAACAAAATTCTGGAACCAGTAAAATAGATACATGACAAATGACTGAGCTGACTCGAGAAAATAATTCAAAGCAGGCCATAGGAAAAACTAAAAATCAACCTAATACCACAAAAGGCTTATGAATTTCATTTCAGATATGTCTAGAAGCAGAGGTGAAGAAAAAGGCAAAAAACTGAAAAACTATTTGAAAGTGTGTTTAAACAGCAATTAAATTCCCATATGCCTTTGCCACTATTTTTAGCCTGATGACTCTTTCTCCCTCAATCTTGCAAAAGACTGAAAGGTTTTTCTATAGGGAGAGTAAAATAATTGTCTAAACTAATTACAGTTTAGGGTAGGGTAACATACTGAAAACACGGATTGAGAAAACACAGGCATATGAGTGCTGACATCCCTGAGCCTCTTTCCCTAATTGGCCCTCAGAACGTCCCATTAGGAGCTTGAAAGGACAATTTTTTAGGATATATGTCTAGCTCAAGAAAAAAGATCTAAAGATACTGACATCAAAGCTTCTCCAACAAAATAGCTCAGTTGAATCAAGCTAAAGCAAAGCTTACAGTGACAATGGTATCTAGAAGACAATAAGGTAATTGATTTAAATTTCTCAAGGAAATGTATTTCCAACTCTATCAGTCTAAATACCAATCAGGGGTGAGGACAGAATACAGACATTTTCAGGAAATTACTGGGAGACGTCCTCCATCAAAACAAGAAAAGGCATGTGATATAGAAAGCAGGAATCCAACACAGTAGAGAGGTGACAGGAATCCTCAGACAATGGTGAAGAGAGCTCCAAGGCTGAGACATGGGCAGAAGGCGTAGAAGGTGACCACTCCAGATTTGAGCAAATAGAAAGGCTTGAGTGACACTCTTCAGAGATATAAAATGTATAGAATACCTGATGGATCTGAATATCTTGAGAAGATATGAGCTTCAAATTGTATTGACTATATACACATAGAAAACTAATCACAATGAAAAAAACAACAATTATTAACTCTGGGAAACACAAAAACATTGTAAAGGAAAGAAAAGAAATCAGAGTCTGGTACATGTATTGTAAAGATTATACAGTTTATCCAACAAATATAATAAAGTAAATGAAGAAGATTGACGTAACCCAAATTATGCAATTAATATATTGGAGGGATAGGAATGGGGCCATGTGTGTGCACATAGGTATGTATGGGGGGTGGGCGGCAATGAACCCTCATATTCTATAGTGGGAAGTCAATAGATAATACCTAGAATTGAAAAATTAAGAAGTAGGAAAATAAACAGGTTAGAATACAAAAGATAAATACCCAGATAATTAAGTAAAAGAAATGAAAGTGATGGGGATGAGAGGAAGGTGGGCAGGAGACTACTGTTTTTAATAATAATAAATCTTATAGAAATATTTGACACTTTAAATCATATCCTTTAAAATTCATCATTCTGACTAAATCTAAAAGACAAAAGTATTCCATAACTGCTACAGCAGAAGGAGTTTAAGAAATTAAGCCTGGCTTGGGTTCACCGGAAGTTATGGCAGCCTCCTCCTATCTGCAAAGAACCCAAGATAAGAATAAGGTAGAAAGTGCACTAAACTTTAACCCCGGCTTTAGCAGTTACTAACTTGTTACCATGATTTTCTACTTCTCAAACATGGGAATGCCTGCCTTACCTCCCTCACAGAGCTGTTGTAAGGAAGAAGTGGAATAATGTCAGGGAAAGCTCTTTATGTTTGAAAAGATTTGCAAATATAGTGTAAGTTTTATTCCTCAAATATTTACTTAGTCCCTACCACATTTCAGGAATGGTTAACATTATTACTCTTTTTCATATGTTGTTACATAATTTGCCTAAATTTAAAGTGTCAATTCCGGAAAGTTTGGGAGATGGGGGGGGCAGTATAGGAGGATCCTGAGCTTGCCTCCTCTCACGAACACAACAAATCTACAACTACCTGTGGAACAATTTCCTCTGAGAGAGAATTGGAAACTGAATAAAAAGAACTTCCATAACAAGGGACAACACAGAGAGGAGTGGAAAAGGCAGACATAAAATCCTGCTGAGAAAAAACCGCACTCTAGCCACTGCACTTCATAGTCAGGAGCAATCTGGAAGGTACAGAGCTTTTCCTGGAGGAGCAGGTGATTCATGATCCACATTAGGCACCCAGCCCTTAGATCCAGCATAAGAGAGATGAGATCCCAAAACACCTGGCTTTGAAAAACAACAGGGAATATGCCCAAGAAAGCTACAGAACTTCAGGAAAAGAAAAACCTGCTCTTAAAGAGCCCATGCACAGACTCTCTTGACCAGGAAACCAGCACAAAAACACCAGATAGAAAAGTACATAGTCCACTGGTAAAAGAGACTCACTTACTAAGCTTGGAGAGCATTCCAGAGAAGCAGAGGCAGCTGGAGCCATCCCCCAGGGACTGAGACACTGGCAGCAGCTATTACTGTCACCTACTTCAGTCATGCTGACACATCCCCTGGCAGGCATCATTGGAATCCCTCCTTTAGCCTGTTAGCACAGGGGGCTGCCCCACCCTCTTGAGTACCTGAGGTAAGAGGAAATCGAGCACAGCCAGGCAGTGCAGGCAGCCTGCCAAAGTGACTGACCCTACCCACTGCAAACCCACAGCAGACTTGCACCACTGGGCCTCGCAAACAGCCACATAGGAGATCTGCTAAGCCCACCAATGGCCTGAAATGCTTATGCACTGCTGCATCAGGGTCCTGCCTGACCCATCAGCATAGCTGAGGTAGTTGCATGCCCACAGACCACACAGCCAACTGGTGCCACAGTCCTGCCCCACGCACCAGAGAACTCAAGGCAGCTGTGTACCACTGGTCCACATAGCCAGTCCATACCAGAGGCCTGCCCCACCCAAAAGCAAGCTAGCAATAGCCATGTGTGACACAGTCAGCCTCACCAGAAGCCAGCCCACCCACTAGTGCACCAGAGGGTGAGGAGCACTCCCAGACCATGTAGACAGCCCCAACAGGGGCCTCTAGCAGTTGTGTGCTCCTGGGCCTAACAAGCAGCCATACTGGGGGTTTGACTTGCTCACCAGCAAACCAGCAGTAGTTGTGTGCTACCAAACCTCACAGCCAGCCATGCCTGGGGCTTGTCCCACCCAGTAACACACCCACAGCAGCCGCATGTGGCCAGGCCTTGCAACTAGCTGGCCCAGGGCCAGCCCAGTATACCTGTGCACCTGCAGCAATAACAGCCCTGCCACAAAAGAAGGACACACACAGCCCACACAGGGGATACCCCTAGCGCATTTGGAACAGGTGATAAGAGGGGAGCATGCTGCTGGGCCAATAAGACATCTCCTACATAAGCACACATTTCCAAGATTGGGAGACAGAGCTGATCTATCTAATACATAGAAATAAGCATAGAGAAATAGGCAAAGTGAGGAGATAAAGGAATATGTTCCAAATAAAAGAACAGGAGTAATCCTCAGGAAAAGAACTGAAATGAAATAGAGATAAACAGTCTAGCTGATAAAGAATACAAACCAATGGTCATAAGGATGCTACGGAACTGGGGAGAAGAATAGATGAACACAGTGGGAACTTCAACAAAGAATTAGGAAATATAAAAAAGAACCAATTAAAGTTGAAGAATACAATACTGGAAATGAAAAATTCACTAGAGGGAATCAACAACAGAGTAGATGACACAGAAGAACAGATCAGTGACCCAGATGACACAGTAGAGGTAATCACCCAAGCTGAACAGAAAAAAGATGAAAAAGAATGAGGATAGTCTAAGGGACCTCCGGGACAACATTAAGCATACTAACATTATATGTGTCCCAGAAGGAGAAGATAGAAACAAAGAGAGAGACAAAGCTATTATTTGAAGAAATAATAGCTAAAAACTTCCCTAACCTGGGGAAGAAAAGAGACATCCAGATATAGGAAGCACAAAAAGTACCAAAGAAGATGAACCCAAAGAGGCCTATCTCAAGACACATTATAGTTAAAATTTCAAGAATTAAAGATAAAGAGAGAATTCTAAAAACTGCAAGAGAAAAGCAAGAAGTTATTTACAAAGGAAACCCCATAAAGCTGTCAACTGACTTTTCAGCAGAAACCTTACAGGCTAGAAGGGCATGATATATGCAAAATGCTAAAAGCAAAAAACCTGCAACCAAGAATCCTCTCCCTGGTAGGGTTATCATTCAGAATGGGAAGAGAGATAAAGAGTTTTCCAGAGAAGCAAAAACTAAAAGAAGTTCATCACCACTAAACCAGACTTACAAGAAATGTTAGAGGGACTTCTTTAAGTGGAAAAGAAAAGACCACAAATAGGAATAAGAAAATCACAAAAAATATATATATCATTAGTAAAGGCAAATATATAGTAAAGTAATGGATTAACCACCTATAAAGCTAGTATGAAGGCCAAAAGACAAAAATTATCTACATCTACGATAAGAGGTTATGCATTACACAAAATTAAAAGAGGTAAAATATGATGTCAGAAACATAAAACATTGCAAGGGGGAAGAGTAAAAGAGTAGGGCTTTTAGTATGAGGTAAAACTATATTAAGACCATCAACTTAATATAGATTGCTATTTACATAGGTTATTGTATATGAATCTCATGGTAACCGCAAACAAAAAACCTATAATAAGTATACAAAAAACAAAGAGAAAGGAATCCAAACATAACACTAAAGAAAGTCATCAAATCGCAAGAGAGGAAGAAAGGAACAGAGAAGAACTACAAAAACATCCAGAAAAAAGGTAACAAAATGGCAATACGTACATACTTATCAATAGTTACTTTAAATGTAAATGGACTAAATACTCCAATCAAAAGACGTAGGGTGGCTGAATGGATAAAAACACAAGACCCATATATATGCTGCATACAAGAGACACAGTTCAGACTGAAAGCAAAGAGATGGAAAAAGATATTCCATGCAAAAGCAAAGGAAAAGAAAGTTGGGGCAGCAATACTTATATCAGACAAAATAGACTTTAAAACAAAAACTGTTGGGGCTGGCCCTGTGGCCAAGTGGTTAAGTTCACACACTTCACTTCAGAGGCCCAGGGTTTCGGCGGTTCAGATTTTGGGTGTGGACACGGCACCGCTCATCAGGCCATGCTGAGGTGGTGCCCTACATGCCACAATAAGAAGGACACATAACTAAAAATATATACAACTACGTACTGGGGGGCTTTGGGGAGAAAAAGGAAAAATAAAATCTTTAAAAGAAAACTGTAACAAGAGAGAAAGAAGGACATTATATAATGATAAAGGAAACAATCCAACAAGAGGATATAACACTTGTAAATATCTATGTATCCAATATAAGAGCACCTAAATACATAAAGCAAATATTAACAGATATAAAAGGAAAACTTGAGAATAACACAATAATTGTAGGGGGCTTTAACACCCCACTTACATCAATGAATAGATCATTCAGACAAAAGATCAATAAGGAAAGAGTGGCATTAAATGACACATTAGACCACATAGACTTCATAGATACATACAAAAGATTCCATTCAAAAATTGCAAAATACACATACTTTTCAAATGCACATAGAACATTCTCCAGGACAGACCACATATTAGGCCACAAAGCCAGTCTCAATAAATTTAAGAAGATGAAATAATATCAAGCATCTTTTCCAACCACAGTGCTATGAAACTAGAAATCAACTACAAGAAGAAAATTGGAAAAGTCACAAATATGTGAAGACTAAACAAAATGCTGCTAAACAACTATTGGGTCAATGAATAAAGGAAAAGAGAAATTAAAAAAGTACCTGAAGACAAATGAAAATGAAAATACAACACACCAAAATCTATGAGACACAGCAAAAGTGGTACAAAGAGGGAAGTTTACAGCAATACAGGCCTACCTGTAGAAATAAGAAAAATCTCAAATAAACAATCTAAAATTACACCTAAAGGAATTATAACAAAGACTAACAGAGCCCAAAATCAGTAGAAGGAAAGAAATAATAAAAATCAGAGCAGAAATAATTGAATTAGAGACTAAAAAGGCAATTGTATCAAAGTATCTAAGAGATGGTTCTTTGAAAAGATAAACAAAATTGACAAAGTTCTAGCTAGATTCACTAAGAAAAAAAGAGAGGAGGCTCAAATAAAATCAGAAACAAAAGAGGAGAAATTAAAACAGATACCACAAAAATACAAAGGATTATAAGAGACTACTATGAAAAGCTATACACCAACAAATTAGATAACCTAGAAGAAACGGATAAATTCTTAGAATTATAAAACCTTGAAATACTGAATCAAGAAGAAATAAAGAATCTGAATAGACCAATCACTAGTAAGGCGATTGAAACACTAATCAAAAATCTCCCAAAAAACAAGAGTCCAGGACCACACAACTTCTCTGGTGAATTCTACCAAACATTCAAAGAAAATTTAAAACCTATCATTCTCAAACGCTTCCAAAAAATTGAAGAGGAGGGGATACTTCCTAACTCATTTTACAAGGCCAACATTACCCTGATACCAAAACCAGACAAGGACAACACAAAAAAAGAAAATTATAGGCCAATGTGCTGATGAACATAGATGCAAAATTCCTCAACAAAATATTAACAAACTGAACACAAAAATACATTAAAAAGATCATACTTCATGATCCAGTAGGATTTATTACAGGGATGCAGGGATGGATCAACATCCATGAATCAATCAACATGATACACCACATTAACAAAATAAAGAATAAAAATTATATGTCATCTGAATAGAAGCAGAGAAAGCATTTGACGAGATTCATCATTTATTTATGATAAAAACTATGAATAGAATGGGTATAGAAGGAAAATAACTCAACACAATAAAGTCCATATATGACAAGCCCAGTGTTAATATCATACTCAATGGTGAAAAACTGAATGTTATCCCTCTAAGAACAGGAACAAGACAAGGATTCCCACTCTCACCTAGCCAGAGCAATTAAGCAAGAAAAAGAAATAAAAAGGATGCAAATTGGAAAAGAAAGAGTAAAACTGTCACTATTTGAAGATGACATGATTCTATATATAGAAAACCCTAAAGAACCCACCAAAAAATGATTAGAAATAATAAAAGAATACAGTACAGTTGCAGGGTTCAAAATCAACATACAAAAATCAGTTGCACTTATATACACTAACAACGAAATAGCAGAAAGTGAAATCAGGAGTACAATACAATTTATGATAACAAAATGAATAAACAACGAAATGAAACAAAATGAAAAACAAACAAATAAAATACCTAGGAATAAATTTAACTAAGGAGGTGAAAGACCTGTACACTGAAAACTGTAAAACACTGTTGAAAGAAATTGAAGAAGACACAAAGAAATGCTCATGGATTGGAAGAATTAATATAGTTAAAATGTCCATATGACTTAAAGCAATTTACAGATTCATTGCAATCCTTATCAAAGTCTCTATGACATTTTTCACAGAAATAGAATAAAGAATCCTAAAATTCTTATGGAACAACAAAAGACCCTGAATAACCAAAGCAATCCTGAGATAAAAAGAACAAAGCTGGAGGCATCACACTCCCTGATTGCAAAGTATACTACACAGCTGTAGTAATTAAAACAGCATGGTACTGGCAGAAGAACAGACACACGGATCAATGGAACAGAATTGAGAGCCCAGAAATAAAAATACAACCCACACATATATGCACAGCTAATTTTTGACAAAGGAACCAAGAATATATAATGGAGAAAGGAAATCTCTTCAATAAATGGTGTTGGGAAAACTGGACAGCCACACGCAAAAGAATCAAATTAGACCATTGTCTTTCTTATACCATACACAAAAAATTACTGAAAATGGATTAAAGACTTGAAATGTAAGACCTAAAACCGTAAAACTCCTAGAAGAAAACATAGGCAGTATACTCCTTGACATTGGTCTTACAAGTATCTTTTTGAATATGTCTCCTTAGGTAAAGGAAACAAAAATAAATAAATAAACAAATGGGACAACATCAAACAAAAAAGCTTCTGTATGGCAAAGAAACTATAAACAAAATGAAAAGACAACCTACCAACTGCGAGAAGACATTTGCAAATCATGTATCTGACAAGGGATTAATATCCAAGATATATACATAACTTATACCACTCAAAAAAAACAAAAAACAAAACAGGCAGAGGATCTCAACAGACGTTTTTCCAAAGACATACAGATAGCCAATGGGCACACGAAAAGATGTTCAACATTACTAATCATTAGGGAAATGCAAATCAAAACTACAATGATCTATCACCTAATGCCTGTCAGAATAGCTATTATTAAAAAGACAAAAAATAACAAGCGTTGGAGAGGATGTGGAGAAAAGGTCACCCTCATACACTGCTGGTGGGAATGTAAACTGATGAAGCCACTATAAAAAAGAGTATGGAGGCTCCTCAGAAAATTAAAAATAGAACTACTCTATGATCCAGCTATTCCACTTCTAGGTATTTATCCAAAGAGCATGAAAACACTAATTCGAAAAGGTATATGCACCCCTATGTTCGTTCATTTCAGCATTATTCACAATAGCCAAGACTTAGAAACAACCTAAGCGCTCATTAATGGATGAATGGATAAAGAACATCTGGTGTGTATATACATATATAATGGAATACTACTCAGTCAGAAAAAAAGTGAAATCTCACCATTTGCAACAACATGGATGGACCTTGAGGGTATTAGGCTAAGCAAAATAAGCTATATGGAGAATGCTAAATATCATATGATTTCCCTTATATGTGGAAGAAAACAACAAGAAACAACACATAGAAAGAGAGAATAGATTGGTGGTTACCGGAAGGGAAGTGGGGTGGAGGGAGGGCTAAAGGGATAAAAGGGCACATTTCTATGGTGACAGATGGTAACTAGACTTTTGGTGGTAAACACAGTCTACACAGAAGTTGAAATATAATGATGTACACCTGAAATTTATATAATATTATGAAGCAATATTACCTCAATAAAAAATAAATTAAAAATAATAATTATAGAAGAAAAATAAAATAAAGTGTCAATTCTTACTCATAAATACTCTTGGGTCAGCTAAAAAATTGAATATTCAGTAATCTCTTATAACTTCCTTCTGTACCAGGGACCTATGGCAGACAGATTCTAAAATGACTTCCAATTACCCCTGCCTCACGGTAATTCATGCCCTTGTGTAATCCCATCCCCTTTAGAGTAGGCAAGGCCTGTGGTTTTCTTCTAACAGACAGAATATGGCAAACGCAATAGGATGTCACCTCCATGGTTATGTTACATAAAATTGTAGTTCTATTTTGCTAATAGATTCTCTCTGTTGACTCTCTCCCCTTCTTGCTTTGATGAAGTAAACTATCATATAGAAAGGTTCATGTGGCAAAAAGCTGAGGAAGCCTCCAAATTGAGCCCCTTAGTCAAGGAACTGACGGCAGCCAGAAAGGACCTCAGACTCTTATCTGACAAACCACATGGAACTGAATCCTACCAACAAACATGGGAGCTTGGAAGTAGATCCTTTCCCAGTCAAGCCATAGATGAGACCCCAGTCCTGGTTGACAAGTTGATTACAGCCTTGTAAGAGACCCTAAAGCAAAAGACCCAAGCCATGCTTGGATTCCTGAGACACAAAAACTGTGAGATAATTTTTTTGCTTTAAGCCACTAAATTTATGGTAATATTGTCAGCAATATATTAATACAGGACCTAACCTGAGACACCACAACTTCAACACTTCATCAACTCTTGAATATTATAAAACAAAGATTTTTGACTTCTGCTTGACACAGAAGTATGAAACCTGATTATAAAGCACTGACCTCTGGCCTGTTTGCATCATTCAGCCTCATAAGTTGATACTGCTACACTGAAGGATCAGCACTGCACGTCAGTTGACTTCATTCTGGGCTACGTCATCCAATCATCAGGAAGTCATAAAATTCTCTCTCCAATACCAAAGAATTTAAACAAATTACTATGTTTAGCAGTGTCAATCAAATGTCACCCAGAATGTAAAGTAATATTCACTTTAGTACTTTACAGGGAAAAGCCATAAGAGGTAACACACTAATAGAAATCTTCTATTTAATGAAATGTAACAGGAAAAAAAAAAGTTTTTGACCCTCCGGAGTATACATTCCAATTCTAACACACTAAATATTTAACAAAGTCTGGTTTCTGGGTAAATGGAAAGGAAATTTCCTTTGCTTTTAATCTAGAATGAAAGGTGATGTGTGGGTGGCAAATGGTGATGCTTAAAGAACATACATTATTGTACAGGAAGAAAGGGCAGCAGGGAACTAGAATTATAGAAGCTGAAAAAAATGGTGTGACAGCTAGGTAGGCAGCAGTAGCGATTTGACTCTCCACCTACCAGTTCTCATAGACTTTCCTCCATTAGTTATCACAACTACATTGTTAAAGAAAAACTGTAGTTATTTGTTGTTTAGACATCTTTATCACACTGACTCAGAAATTGTGTGTATGTGTGGGAAAACTTTCAAAAGAGAACCCATATACAGCTGTGAATCATTCACCTGAAGAACAATGAGCTGAATGGGCAATCACTGAGACAGACTGTCACTTATCAAAATTTCTGTAAGCAACGTGGAGGTTAACGTAGGGATCTGAATCTGTCAGCACCCAGTTTCTTGCAGCTGTCACAATTGGGCAAGCTGTCTCCATAATAAAATAATGCTTGCAAGCCAGATTCAACTGAGTGGGACTCATAAGAAAAATCTGAAATTCGACAACAGCAGCCTTGCTATCTAGGTGGTCTCATAATAAAGTTGGCAACAAGGGGTTGGAAATGACAGAACACATCAGTGTGGAAGTCTCTTTAATGACCTCATGTCACACATAAAGAGCAAATAACTAAACACATAGTGTTCTTATTTAACATTGTAGTGAGGGCTAATACAGGCTTCCATTACTCTCAATAGGTACCATTTAGATCCTGTAGTAATTTACTTTGCTGCTGTAATAAATTACCACAAACTTGGTGGCTTAAAACAATATAAATTTATTCTTTTACAGTTCTGGAGGCCAGAAATCCAAAGTCAGTTTCACTGGGCTAAAGTCAAAGAGTTGGCAGGGCTGCTTCCTCTGGAGGCTCCAAGGGAGAATCTGTTCCTTGCCTCTTACAGCTTCTAGAGGCTACAGGAATTCCTTGCTGTCTGCAGCTCACCGTTCCTTCCTTCATCTTCAAAGCCAGCAGTGTAGCATCTTCTTCATTGTCACATTGCTTTCTTCCTTCTGTAGTCTATTCTCCCTCTGCCTCCTTCTTTTAAGGACAGTTGTGATTACCTTTAGGGACCATGAGATAATCCTGCATAATCTTCACATCTTAATATCCTTAATTTAAATCATATCTGCAAACCCCTTTTGACATATAAGGTAACGTTCACAGTTTCTAGGAATTAGGACCTAGATACCTTCAGGAGCCATTATCCAACCTACCACAGGTCCTGTCTCATAAATATCTTAATATGAAGCTGTTTGTCTTTGGTAAAGTAGCTCTGATTGCTCACATACAAAGTCATCCAAAATACAATAAATTTAAATTGATTGGAGATTGTATATCAATATTATTTTGGCTCCTAAACTCTTTAATAATTGCTCCGGAAAATTTCTGATTAAGTGCAACATGGAAAATACTAAAGGAGAAAATTTAATGGGTCAATATGATCTTGGAGATCTTATGAGTACTGCAGTACGTCTGCATGTGTGTCTCTGTGTGTGTGTGTGTATGTGGTGAGGGTCAGGAGATTGGATAAAAGCATACTAGAAGTGAATACGTGAAGGAGTCTAAGGATACTTGCAAGCTATATGCATGGAATGATTCATGCTATAATAACAACCGTCAGTGCCGGGATGTACGTCAGTAAGCATCAGGCAATTTTAATCCAAAATACTCTGAGCAGATTTTGAAGCAGTTGCTCTGACACCTGAGAGTGTAACTATGTTTAAAATTGTGTGGGATGTGGAGAGAAGGAACTAACTTTTATTAAATGGCTACTACATCTCAGACACAAAGCTATAGGTTTTACAAATTTTAATGTTAATGCAATTAAGGCTCACAACAACAGATGATGTAGGTATTAAAAGAAAAGGAAAATAATACCCACAGGAATTAGGTAACTTTTCCAAGTTTGCCAGCTAGCAAATGGAATAGCTAAAATTCAAACTTACATTAGGCAAAATCTAAAAACCCAGAATGGGCTTTTCAGCATACTATAACAGATACAGAAGAGGTCAAAAGTCAAGAAAACAGCAATAGTTCTTTTAGAAGGGCTCCTCCTTCCTCCAAAAAAAGGATAAGGAGAATTTAAGAAATATTATCAAACACTCCACGAACTGACAATAGCAGTAACTCATAGTGGGTACTTAACCATGTGTTGGACTCCATGTACTGAAAACATCACAACATACAACTCTGAGTAAACAGCGTTTCCCACTTCTGGGTTTCTGTTTCACTGTTCTGATTCTTTGTTACCTACACACAGAAAATTCATGGTATCATCTCTCTCCATAAAACGTGCTCTACAACCAAGCCCAATTTCTCACTTCATCTCAGATTGAACTGAGATGAACTGCATGGATTTTCCATAGTGGGGCTCACACATTTTTCCCTATTATGGTATCTACTTTCTAAAGCGAATTCAACTGAGCTCTAATATTCCAGCTCAGCTATGACTGCTAAAAACTTGATCCAACAGGAATCTGAGTCACTACCACAATGAGAAACCATTTTGCTCATGATGTTGACATTGCACCATAAAGAAGATAAGGCCTCATCATAATTTTCATTTCACCAGACTACCTTTTGACTTTAGACCAGCATTCTTTATCAATGAGGGGATATTTGCAGCTCACTAACAGGAAGAATATTGAAGATAAAACCATCAAGATACAGATAATTCCTTGGTGCAAGCAAAGATTTAGGGTCCTTCCCTCCAGGGATAATTAAAGAAATAACTTTGTGAGTTTTGATTCTGCTTGACTAATCTAAACTTTACTGGATAAAAGAGATAGACGCAGATGACAAATCCAGGCCAAGCCTTGACTGAGATCTCAAGTCTATGAATCTGTGTGTATGTGTGTTCCGTTAGGAATGGGCGAGGTAAGGCATGTCATGAAAAGAAGAACTAAGAGCCAATTTTTCTTTCATTATAATGCCCCAATAGCAAAAGTCATCTCCCTCATAAAGAGGGGTCCTTTCATACCCTGCATAGTCGTAAGGAAGAATATATATCTCTGGTCCTTTCAGTCTAATAGCTGAAAATACAATGCAAGTAAGAATTGCTTCCCAAAGCTCCTGTTTGCATTTTGGTTTATTTGCATATGCACCTTTAGACCCATACAAACCAAAAGCAACCTGAGATAAACGTCACTCATATCTCTGTCCCTAAGGGATGCATCACAATCAATAAAAGGTCATACGTATATGAGCTTAGCTAATTAATCATCATCTTACCCCTACCTCCTTCAATTATAATTTAGTTTGCTTTACGTTAATTACTATTTTTATAACTTCCCAACTTTCTTCTCTTTGAATGAAATACCACTGCCCAAACCACCCAGAATGAAAAATCCAGGAATCAACAAATCCCCTCTTCTTCATGTCCCACAACCAATGACTAGTCCAACAGAATCTATATCCAACTTCCTTACTCTACTTTCCCAGTCTGGTTGGATTTGTATTTATAATAAAGACAAAGATGGTCGAATAAGAAAAGAGCTAACATCACTATAATGAAATAACATTATAAATTGGAATGTACTGTGCTAATTTTATTATTTTTATTTTTACTTGAAAAGTATTTATTGATTTCCTCAACATCAAATATATGATGTTGAGGACACAGGTAATACGGAAATTCAATTGCATTTGTATTTACTAAAGATTTTTTAAAGGAAAAGACCTTGTTTAAAAAACTAACAGAATAGGATGATTAAGTGGTATTTGCAATATGATACTTGTGCAGTATGTGAAATTTAGCTGTAACATGTATACAGGCATACATATTTATGTATATTATCTAACTAGAGATAACAGAATGTCAAATTCTCTAGGGTAAAGCCAGCTATAAATTTATAGATTGTATTTCTTTCTCTATTATTAACAGTTTTACTGAGGCATAATTGATATACAAAAAACTGCACATGTGCAAAGCATTCAATTTGGTAAGTTTTGACATACATATACATATGTATACAAACCATCAATACAATCAACATAATAAACATAACAGTCACCCCCAAAAGTTACTCATGCCCTTCTGTAATCTATCTCTTTCTCTCCCAATTCTCCCACCTCCCAGTCCACAGACAATCACTGATTTGCTGTCACTATAGATTAGTTTCCATTTTCTAGAATTTTATACAAATGGAATTATAGAGTATGTACTCTTATCTTTCCTGACTTCTTATTTTGAAAATAAAAAAATTATTTTGAGGTTCATCCATGTTGTACATGTATCCTTTTAATTGCTGAGCAGAATATCACAATTTGTTCATCTGTTTATCTGTTGATGGACATTTCGGTTGTTTCCAGTCTGGGGTTGCGATAGGCTGAATAACAGCCCTCTGAAAATGTCCACATTCTAATCACTAGAACCTGTGGATATTTTACCTTACATAGCAAAAGAACTTTTTCAGATATGATTAAATTAATGAGCTTGAGATTGGGAGAATAGATTATCTGAGTAGGCCCAATGTAATCACAAGGGTCCTTATAAAAGGGAGGCAGGAGAGTGAAGAAGTCAGAGTCAGAGAAAGTGATGAGAAGAAAGCAAGGGCCTCAATAATCCAACTCCATTTACAGCATCAACTCAAGTCCAAAATCTCATCTAAGTCTCATCAGCTCAAAAGTCCCAAATCTCATCATCTAAATCATCTTCGAGTAGAGTTCTGATTGTTACCGATCCTGAAGCAAAATACCTCTCCCTCTGTGGATCTGTAAAACTAGAAAACAAGTTATGTGCTCCCAAAGTACAGTGGTGGCACAGGCATAGATAACTGACATAGATATTTCCATTCAAAAAGGGAGAAAATAGAAGGAAAAAAGGAAGTCGCTAGTCCCAAGCAATTTTGAAATCTAACCAGGGAAAGTCCATTAGATTTCAAGGCCTAACAATAATCCACTGTGGCTGGAGGCTCCACCTTCTGGGCCAATAACGTTGCCCTATGGGCCCTCAGCTCCGACCTCAGAATCATCCTTCTTTTTTCTCGAATGGTAGCATGTGTTTGCCTGTAGAATTTTGGAAGTACAATAGCATTTTTTCATTTTGTTCTTTCTCTGTCCCTTCGGTCAACACTAGTAGTGTTTCTGCTGATACAACATTCTCAAGAACCCTGTGGCTCTCCAGGGTATATCACAGGACTCACTCCATTAAATAAGAAGCTCTTATGCAAATATATGCTGGATATCCCATCTTTACTCCTGGTTTCTGCTGAGATGTGTGAAAGGATACATTGGTCATATGCTTCATCTCTTCAAACAGCCCTTTGTGTGATTAAAACTATGACTTCTATCTAAAGGCCTTCCAAGGCACTAGTAAAAGACTGCTTAACCACACATTAGGCTTTTTCTCCAGAGCATACTTTCCTGACATTAAATCTTCTAATTTTAGCATTTTTTGAAAGCTGGACAGACTGAGAATTTCCCAAATCATCAAGTCCTGGTTCCTTTTTGTTTAACAGTTCTTCTCTCAAGCTCTCTCTTTCCTCTCACATTTTAATGTAAGTAGAAAGAAGAGACCAGGCCACATCTTCAACACAATGCTTGGAAATCTCAACTAAATATCCAAATTCATGGCTTACAAGTTCTGTTTTCCACATTAGGACATAGGTCAAATTTCCACTAAGCTTTCTGCCACCAAATACCAAAGAGCCCCTCACTTCCTTCTGAGTCCTCATGAGCAGTTCCTTTAACATCTGTATTTCTACCAATTTTGTTTATAATGATTTAAGTATTCTCTAAGACAATACAGGTGTTTTCTACCATTTTCTTCACTTCTTTCTGAGCCCTCACTGACAGTCTTTAATATCCATATTTCTACTAACAGTCTGTTGAAGGAAATTTAGGCTTTTCTATTGTGTTCCTCAAAATTCTTCCAGCCTCTACCCACTGCCCAATTCCAAAACCACTTCCACATTTTTTTTTTTTTTTTTTGGTGAGGCAGGTTGGCTCTGAGCTAATATCTGTTGCCAATCTTCTTTTTGCTTGAGGAAGATTATCCCTCAGCTAACATCTGTGCCAATCTTCCTCTATTTCGTATGTGGGATGCTGCCACAGCATGGCTTGAGGAGCTGTGTGTAGGCCCTTGCCCAGGATCCAAACCCGCAAACCCTGGGCTACCAAAGTGGAGTGCATGAACTCAACCACTATACCTCCAGGCCAGCCCCTACTTCCACATTTTTAGTTGTTTGCTAAAGCAGCACTTCACTTCCAGATACCGAAATCTATATTAGTTCCTATTTCTGCTATAATACATTACCACACACTTGGCTTAAAACAATGCAAATTTATCTCACTGTTCTGGAAGTCAGAAATTCAAATTAAATTTTTAAATATGACATTTGCTAGTCTTACAGAGCTAAAATCAAGGTGTTGGAAGATATTCATTCCTCTGGATGCTGTAGGGGAGAATCTATCCCTTGCATTTTCCAGCTTCAAAAAGCTGACCACATTTCATGGCTCATGACTGCATGCATCACTCAAATCTCTGCTTCTATTATCACATACCTTTTTCACCCTCTGCCTCTGCCATTGCATTGTCTTTTCTGACACTATTCCTCCTGCCTTCTTCTCATAAGAACCCTTGTGATTACATTGGGCCCACCTAGATAATCCAGGATAATCTTCCCATCTCAAGAAGCTTAACTTAATCACATCCATGAAATTCCTTTTGCTAGGTAAGGTAACATATTCACTGAAGATTAGTATGTGGATATCTGTAGGGGGGAAATATGAAGAAATTCTTACTACTTTTTTTATTATGAAAAAGGTTTTATTTTGGCTTTATACTTGAAAAAATTTTACCTGAATATAAAATTCTAGACCAACAGCTATTTTTTAGCACTTTAAAGACTGTCCATTGTTTTCTGGCTTACATAGTTTGTGATGAGAAGTCCACTGTCATTCTCATCTTCATTTCTCTGTAAGTAATGAGTACTTTTCTCTTATCACATGTAAGTTTTTCATTATATCACTAGTTTTCAGTAAATTGAATATAATGTACCTTGGAGTCTTTTTCTTTATGCTTCTTCTTCTTGGGGTTTATTGATTTTCTTGAATCTATAGGTTTATAATTTTCACCAAATTTGGAAAAATCTGGGCCATTATTTCTTCAAATATTATTTTTGCTCTCCCTCCCACTAGAACATCAATTATATGTATGTTTTACCATTTACATAGAACTCTATCCAACAATTTCAGAATATACATTCTGTTCAATGGCACATGTAGTATTCACCGAGATAGACATATAGTAATTCAATAAAACAGATCTCCAATTTAAAAGGTTTGGAACCCTACAGAGTATGCTCTCTGACCACAACAAATCAATATAAAAATACGTGAAAAATCACAAAACACATGGAAACTAAACAACACACTTTTAAATGACTCACAGGTTAGAGAAGAAATCACAAATGAAATTAGAAATGATTATGTACTGAATGAAAATAAAAACACAATATCTAAAAATCTGTAGGTTGCAACTAAGGCAGTGCTTACAGGGAAATTTACATCATTATATGCTTATATTAGAAAGAAGATATATCTTAGGATCAATATTCTAAGCTTCAAACTCAGCAACTAGAAAAAGAAAAGCAAATGAAAACTAAAGTAATTTAAAGAGAAAATACTTAAAGAACACAAATCAATAAAAAACAGAAAAAGCATAGAGAAAAGTCAATGAAACCAAAAACTGTTCCCTTGAAAAGATGAAAACATTGATAAATGTCAAGCCAGACTGATGAAGAAAAGAAAGAAGATACCAATTAGCAATATCAAGAATATCAACATACATCTTATAGATATTAATAGGATATCTACAAATAGCAGCAATTTTATATCAATAAATTCAACAAATTTGATGAAAAGTATAAATTCTTTGAAAAATATAAACTTGCAAAACTCTCTCAAGGAGAAAATAGGTAAAATGTATAGCCCTGTATCTACAGAAGTAATTGAATTTGTAAATTAAAACCTTCTCAAAATTTATTCTCAAGTATTTTATTCTTTTGAAGCTATCATTAATGAAATTATTTCCTTAATTTCATTTTCCAAAAGTTCATTGCAAGTGTATTTATGGCCGCCATTTTACTCTTTGTCTTCTCATATAATTCATGCCTTTTTTATTCCTTTATTCCACTTTTATGGTTTTCCTTTACATTAAGCAAATATTTTATAATATGGCATTTTAATTTCTTTAATGATTTTTTCACTATATTTTTTAAATTATTTCCTTAGTGGTTGCCAGGGCTTACTATATACATCATAACTTATCAAAATCAGCTTCAAATTTATATTAACAATTCCAGTGAGATATGAAAATGTTACTCCTATATAAAAATAATACCTCTATTCCTTTTTTGTGGTACTATAGTTGTATACATGTAAAGTCCATAAATGTCACAAATCCATCAATAAATTGTTATAATTATTACTTTATATAATTTTATGTCTTTTAAGGAAGTTGAGAGAAGAAAGAAGAGCAAGTATATATTTATACGTTTTGTTATATTTATTAACCTTCTTATCTCTGATTCTCTTCACTTTTTCTGGTGGATTTCAGTTAACAGCTGGAGTAATTACCTTAGACCAACACAGCTTTGCTCCAACCTCTCTCTTTTGGTGTTATTGGTAAATACATTACATTTCTATTTCATACACCCAATAATACATTATATATATATATTGTTTTATAGAATTGCTTTTTAAAGTAGTCTTGAGAAGAAATGAGAAAAAATATGCACTTACACTGTCTTTTGTAATTATATAATTACCTTTACCAGTTCTCTTTGTTTTTCCTGTGGATTTAATTTACTATCAGGGGGTCACTTCTCTTCAGCCTGAAGAATTTCCTTTAGTGTTTCTTGTAAGGTGGGTCTGCTGGCAACAAATTCTTTCACTTTTTGCTTAACATGGATTGTCTTTATTTCACGTTCATTTTCTAAAGATTGCTTTTCTAGATACAGGATTCTTGACTGAGGTTTTGTTTTGGTTTGGGGGTTTGTTTTTTTTTCTGACACACTTTCAAAATGGTTATCACATTGATTTCTGGTCTCCAATGTTTTTGATGAGAAATCATGTGGTGACCTTATTGGGGTTCCCTTATAAACGACATCATTTTTCTCTTGCTACTTTCAAGATTTTCTCCTTGCCTTTGGCTCTCAGCATTTTACTATGATGTGTCTGTGGATTTCTTTATGTTTATCCTACTTGGAGTTTGTTGAGCTTTCTGGACGTGTAGATTATTACTTTTCAATACATTTGCGAAGTTTTAGCCATTAAGTCTTCAGATATTTTTCTGCTCTTTTCTCTTCTCTCCTTCCGGTATTCCCATTACACGTATGTTGGTGTGATTGATTATGTCCTATGTTTCTCGGAGGGTCCATTCACTTTTCTTCATTCCTTTTTTCTTTGTTCTTCAGATTGCATAATCTCTATCAATCTATCTTCACATAGATTTCTTCTTCTGTTAGCCCCTTTCTTCTGATAGCCCCTTTATTGAATTTTTCTAGTGAATTTTTCATTTCAGTTTTTGTACTTTTCAACTCCAGAATTTCCATTTGCTTATTTATCATTTCTATCTCTTTATTGATATTCTCAATTTGATATGAAATTGTCATCATATCTTCCTTTACTTTTTAATAATAGTTTCCTTTAGTTCTTTTAACATACACAACATACATGTCTTTTTAACATACTTACAATGACTACTTTGTTAAAATAACATCTAATCTGCCTCACAGTCAGTTTTTTATTTAGAGTGTATGGGTCATGTTTTCCTGCTTCTTTGTGTCTTGAAATTTTTCACTGGGAGCTGGACATTTTAGATAATATATCGTAGAAACTCTAAGCACTCCCCTCACCTCCACCACATTGGGGCTTGTTATCCTTATTTTCTTGTTTGTTTAGTGACTGACTGGTTCATTTTAGTAAAGTCTATTTCCCCTCTGCAGTGTTAACCCTCTGATGTTGCTCCTCGAGGAGGTGCAACTTTGCATATGTTTGCCCAGAGTCACTCTGGTTATGACAGTGGTTTTGGCAGCATTCTCTTTCTCTGGCCACACCCAGCTGTTTTCAACAATGCCCTGGTGCCTAAATTGCTTTATAGACTAATCCAATCAAATTTAGGCTTCACTGAAGGAGTAATTCCTGAGGTCAGTGTTTGAGATTTCTTCTCAGCCCTCACAGGCTCCTCCAGCTATCTCTTTCTCTGGTTCTGTGCATCTCCTTCCAGGCAAAATCTCTGACTAGACTCTGCAGTGGAGACAATGGCACACTTCTGAGTGACACCTCCACTTTGGGACCTAAGTACCCACTGGGAGGCAGGGAGAGGAGAAGGTGGATAGTGTCCTACAATCTTCTTCAGTTGCTTCACCCAGAATGCAACCATTTCTTTACAGGACAGAACAAGGGCAATCAGGGCCCCAGCGTTCTCAGCAGTGCCACCCCCAAGATACAGACTCTATCCCATGAGTGGGGCTGGGTAGAAGAAGCCCCACTTCCCAGCCATACTCACTCAGAATTTAGTCTCAGCAAGAGGTAGCTGGGGAAGGATGAAAAATGCTGATGTCCTGCCTCTGTCAGACGACAGCTTTCTGACTGGGAGCTGGGGGAGGAGGGAACCCTGTGTTTTTGGTTGCACTCGTCTGGAGTAGAGTTTCAAACTTACTCCATCCTTACTTGGGATGGGGAGGAAGGGAGTCCCAGTTTACATACCATAAAATCTTGCTGTTCCTTCCAAAATATAGATTTTCTTGAGTAAATGTTTCTCCACTTATTGTATATCCTTAGGACCATTTCCAGAGACATTAAATGGTTATTTTTTATGATTTTCACCAGTTTTTCTGGGGAATAGGTCCACTGAGCTCCTCATGAAGTCAATGCTGGAAGTCCACAAGAGTGGTAAGGTAATTTAAAGAGGAAACTAGAGTCTTTTTCAAAAAATGGTGCTGGACAATGGTTATGGAAGAAAATTAAACTCAACCCTTCCTCATACCATATACAAAATAATTTGAAACAAATCATATCCCAAAATGTAAAACTATAAAATTTGTAGAATCAAACATAGGAGAAAACTCTTCATGACTGTGACTTTGGAGAAAATTCTTTATGACTGTGTCTTTGGGATAGGCAAAGATTTCTTAACTAGAAGACAAAAAGTATGAATCATACACCAAAAAAATTGTTAAATTGGACTTCATCAAAATTTATTAAAGCTTGTCCTTCAAAAGACACTGTTAGAAAAATGGAAAAGCCAGCCACAGATTTTGAGAATACCCATAAATCTGATAAAAGATTTGTTTCCAAGATATATAAAGAACTATTTCAACCCAATATTAAGAACAAAAACAATTTAAAAATGGAACAATTTAAAAATTGAACAGATACTTCACCAAAGAAGACATGCCAGTGGCAACTGAGCAAATGAAATGATGCTCAATAATATTAATTTTCAGAGAGATGCAAATTTAAACTACAATGAGATACCACTATACACTTACTAGAATGGCTAAAATTAAAAAGACATGATACTACACATGGCAAGGGTGTGGAGCAACTGAAATATTTATATATTACTGGGAGGAAGGTAAAATAGTACAGCCATTTTGGCGAGCAGTCTGGCAATTTCTTTACAAGTTAAACATACACATAACATATGATGCAATAATCCCATTCTTATATGTTTACCGCTACTACAAAAGAAATAAAGACACAAAGACTTGCATGCAAATGTTCATAGCTTTATTCATTATAGCCAAAATCTGGAAACAACCCAAGTGTCTATCAACAAGTGAATGGATAAACGTATTGTGGTATACCTATATAAAGGAATACTACTCAGCAATAAAAAGCAATGACTATATTACTGAAAGAAGCCAGGCACAAATGTCTGTACA
This sequence comes from Equus asinus, assembly GCF_041296235.1. Taxonomy (NCBI): domain Eukaryota; kingdom Metazoa; phylum Chordata; class Mammalia; order Perissodactyla; family Equidae; genus Equus; species Equus asinus. The sequence goes on from NC_091793.1 coordinate 39,747,091, forward strand.
ATTCTATTTATATGAAATTCTAGAAAAGACAAAATATAACAATAGGAAGCAAATCGGTGGCCACCTAGGCGTGGGAATGTTGGGTAGAAATTGACTGCAAAGAGGAAGGAGGGATCTTTTAGGGGATGATAAAAATATTCTATATCATTATTGCAGTTCTAGTTACATTACTATACATTTGTCAAACTCATTTAACTGTACCCTTAAGGTGGGAGAATTTTATTGTAAATAAATTAAATCTCAATAAAACTTTATAAGGAGAGCAATAGAAGGAAAATACTAAATAATTTAATAATAGGAAAAGACAAGAGAGACTGAGACACTCAGGCCTCATATATTGAATACGTGAACAGACTGGATATCAGAGATTCTCAAATTATGTTAGCGTACCAACCAAAAATTTTCTTTTGTCACTTTCACTCACTTATAAAACCAACATTTCTCTTAAACAAGATTTGTGAAAATGTGGTTTAAAAATAATCATATTATTTCAGCTTATTTTTCCTTGCTAGGTAAAAAAAGTGTTGAAATGTCATGGCTAACAAAGCTAGGGTTTTATTCAGCTGATATTTACTTCCTCTCCTCCTTAGAATAGAGTATACTTCCCAACCCCATTACCTCTATGCTTGGCCATGTGACTTGCTTTGGTTAATAGAATATCAGCATGCAGGGCGTTTGTAGAGTTTAAATGTACTTGCATTGTTTGGCTTGCTCTTGAAGTCCTGCATCAACATTTGAGTAGAACCAAGGAACCCAGTGTCCCTTTAGAATAGATCGAAGAGTCAGGCATGAGGAGCAAACCTGAACTGGCCTCAAAGCCTGGAACTGAACCACACCCTAAAGCAGAGCCACTTATGAGAGAGAAGATTAAAATCTGCCTTGGTATAACAACAAGTTTAGTGGAGGTTTGTTACACAACATCACTGTGGCAATAGTCAACTCATATAATAGCTAACATTTGTGGAGAATTTACAATGTTCTAAGCATTGAGCAAAAAATTTCATGTGTACTACCCATTTAATCATCCCAGTGACTCTGTAAGAGAGAATATTTTTAATTGTCTTTTTTTAAACACATGATGAAACTGAAGCACAGAGGATAATTTCATCATCCAAAGTCTCAGAGCCAGTAAGTGACCAAACAGGATTTAAACTCAGGATGTTATAACTCTAGTACTCACTCTCTTATTCATTGTGCTGCACCAGTTAGATGGAGCATTTAATCAGTGCCCAAAATGTAACAGTAAAGTGTTATCAGTAATTTTAAAAGAAAACTTTACTCAAGACGATATTTTTCCATATGTAAGAAAACAGTTTATCAGACTGCAGTGAGTGCACTGATTATCAAGACCTAATTGGGTTTTAAAATTCTATCCTTCTAGTTAATGGTTAATAACACTCTTAATAACGGTTAATAACAGTCTTCAATTCCCACATACTCTTTCCTTCTCCTCCATCTAACCTGCCAATCTTCATACCTGTATTTAAACAACCATCTATTTACTCTACTGCAGCTCCTAGGTTGTCAGTGGCTGGGAAAACTGCACTGCCTTGACTCCATTACCATGTTATTATTCAAAATGCTGATGGGACCCTCCAAATTGCTAAGCAGTATTGTGCTTATCCATGGCTATTTTCTTTTTCATTCCCCAAAATAACCATTCCTAACCTTTAATCACTAACATAAGCTTGAACTTCAGGATCATCTCTTATACTCAGAGGACTTGCCACCAATTTCACAGAGAAAGAATATTTTGTGACATTAAATATATCAACCTTTCTCCCCTCAGCCTTGTACTCATCTTTACCTCTTATTACCCCTTACTCTCAAAGCTCAGATGACTAATCCCACCCTCATACTCTTAATTCTTTCTTCCTCCCTCTACCTTGTTGTATCCATTTAACACCTTCCTTTTCTTTCTACTGGGAGACTTATACACTCATTTATCCCACATCTTAAACCAACCTTCCCACAAACTTGATTCCCCACAAACTACCAATTCATGTCTCTCCTTGCTTTCGCAATTAAACTTCTTGACAAAGCAGGCTATATAAGCTATCTTCACTTTTTCACCTTCAATTCATTCCTTAATGTACAACAATTTGGCTTCTTCTATGAACTTTACAATAATTATTCTCTCAAAAGACAATGATGGTTTCCAAATTGTCTAAGTCAATGGTATCCTCTCAGTTACCATCCTAATTAAGCCCTTCTGCAGTTTTAAGTGACAGTGTCAACTACATACATCAACGCCATCACTCCAGACTCACCCCACACCTAACTGTTCTGCATTCTGTGTTCCCTATTATGGTTATTGGTACCACTATATATTCAGTCACCCAATCTAGAAGTCTGAAGGTCGACTTAGTCTTTTCCTTCTCCCTCATCACATCATAGTATCCCCAAAATTCCAACCCTTTTATTGCTGTCTTATTTCAGTTCCCATAATTTCTTAGCTGGACTATTCAAAAAGCCTTCTGACTTGCTTTCTGGAATCAAGTCTAGCACACATTAAATCCACCTTCTACATTCCTAAAAATAATCTTTCAAAAATGCAAATTTAATCAAGTAACGCCTCTCTTCTACCTCCCACATCTTTCCCTCATGCTTCAAACCCTTTAGTGGGCATTAAATGGGTATCCATTGCCTAGAAGATAAGGTCAAAATGCATTATTAGGGAATACAAGGCATTTTTATGGCTACAACTACAGCATTATCTCTTGATCACCTCCCTGCACCATTCTTTGCATTCCACATTTCATTTAAGAAAACCTCTTACAGTTTTCCAGTAGTATAAACCATGTTGTTTAATGCCTTAGTGCCTTTGGGTATACTGCCCTCTCTATGTGAAATGCTATGCATACTCCTCTTCGAGCTTGTTTATCTGAGGAAAACCTAGCTTCTTTCAAGACTTAAACTAAGCATCAACTCTCTATGAAGCATTTTTTGCTTTGTATCTCCCATGTCCCCCATTATGTCTGAATATACTTCCACAGTAGCATTTGCTACATGCTACATGTCTGTCTCCTGCTACTAGACTTTAAGTTCCCTGGGAACCATATCTGAGTTACCTATGTATGTCCAGCGCTTAGCATTATGTCTAACACATAGGATGTCCTGAATATACATTTCTTGAAAGTCTCTCCTCCTTGGTTCATTTAACATCACCCTTTTTAATTTGCCCCCCTACCTGTATAACCCCTTTCAGTTTTTTTCTCAAGTGTTTCTCAGCTTCTCAGGCCTTTGTTTTTTCTTCTCTTTTAGTTCTACCAACTCAACTATCCAGGAGAATCTTGTCCTTTTCAATCCACCTCACTGTCTTTAATTAATAGCTACTGATCAATAATTTCCATAATCTAAAACTCCCAATTTATACCTTAAGCTACACTCCTACAGACATTCTAGTACTCTCAATAATTATAACTCATTTATTGAAAGACTGATACTAGATGTTTAATAGAATCCATTAATATATGTGTTCTCATTTAATCATCACGGCAATCCTGTAAAGTAGGTACAAGTATTCCTTTTTTAGGATTAACAGAGATATGGAATTTACATAATTTTCCCAATATCATGTAGTTAGAAGGTACTGAGGCTAAGATTTAAGCCCAGATCAGTGAAAGCTCATTTCATTACAATATTTACTATTCCTTATCAGACTCCTCCAGTAAGTTATATAATATATAACTTATTATATTATTTCCAAACTCAAATTACTCCTGCTTCTATGATTCCTGCCTCTATTCATGGCATTACTATTACCAACAACAATATAGAAGGCTTCCAAGTCATGTTTAATTTCCTCCATCTAACTTCTTCATATTCATTTGGTCAGTTAGCCGTATTCTACGTCTAAAAAGTCTCTTGAACCACAACTGCCTCTTTATTGTAGTATTCCAGCAGCTATCTCACTGTTCTCCACAGTCCTGCCCCCTCCAACTTATCTTCCATTTCTTTGAGAGTTTTTCCCTACATGAATCTCACTGACCTCTGGATAAGATGACTAACTGAGCAAATATGGCCAATTCTCTGCACTATTTTCTAATATTTCAATTAAAATGACCAGTGAAACTATAAAAAATAAGGTAAAACCAGTACTAGAAACCATAAAGAATGACTTTTCACATCATAAAATCGAAGAACTTTTGCAATCTATAGTACTGACAGGATTTAATTGAAGGAAGGACTGACCCAAACCAAGACTGGCCAGTTGTTAAAAAGTAACTTACTTAGAAGGCAAGTAAAGAGAACCAGCAGAATCCCACAAATATGCTAAATTTGTAGATGTGAGACTGAAGGTGAAAGTAGAGTGTGCAGCAACTAGGTGATTCAATATAGAATTGTGGCTGAGAGCCCAGGTGGACATCAGAAAGACACCAACTCTCCGTGTCCTCCAAGCTACAATGGTAGATATTAAGTTCTCTGAGTGGTCTAAGGTCACCTTCCCCTAGACTTCAGGCAAAAATTAGGGACTACTTCCCTCACCCAATTTGGGAAAGGTGTTCACATACTCCAGTATTTCTTTCCAAAATTTCTTTCCCAATCTCCTGGACTTTTACACCCTCCATGTGTTTTAGGGGTATAAATTCTGTCTAACCAATTCCACACTAACTTCTTTATAAATTCTTAATCACTGTGGCTTTTAACCTCACTTTGGAGTATGGCATCTATTGTCTTAGAGCTTCAAAAGAAAATTCCGTTTTCCTATCTTATTACTTTAACACTCTGGGTAATAATCTCTCTCTCTCATTCAAACCAGGTACTGTTCCACCTCATGATTTTTGCTGTTATTTTTTTTAATGCCTGGAATACTCATCCCTCAGATATTTGATGACTAACTGTTCCACCTCCTTCAGGTCGTTTCTCAAATATTACCTTCTCAATGAGATCTTCTGTGAGCATCCAGTCTAAGCTTAAACCCCTCATTCCACCTCCACTCTTTCTCTAGTTTCCTCCATAGCACTTATCTTCTATCATACTATTTATTTTCACATGTTTATTTTATTTTCTCTTTCCTCTGGCTTAAATGTAAGTTGCATAAGAACATTTCAAAAAATATTGGCTATTGTAATAGTAAATACTATAATGCAGTACCTCTGTAAAATATTCCAGGAATCAGATCCAGCAGGAACACTCTTTCTGACCTGCACTTAGCATGTCAGACAAAAAGGCATGTCAGACAAGAAAAACACTGGCTAATATAAAAGCATACTATAATTCACAAGAAGAGGATCAATGTGAGAGTAAGATAAATATTACTCCATAAAATAAAGTTAAGAAACAGGAGAAAACATTTGAACACATAAAGTGTGTACTCTAAGCCAGATTAAAGAGAAAACTTTTAATGAAACAAAGATAAGCAATAACCAATGGGAACACAGACCGAATTGTGACAAAAAGATGATTATCACATAGAAATCACAGGGGAAGAACGAAAAGCAAGTTTTTGCCAAAGAAAACCAAATAAGTGAAGTAGAATACAGTTTTTAAAATCAGTAAGACTTAGCAAAATGATTATACATGGGAAAAGAGAAAATATAAAATTACTGTAAGATTTCTGTCTTGTACAATTACGTACATGGTGACAGTCTTACTTGAATTAGAATTAAGTGAGGAAAAGCAGGACAGGATAAGTTAGCTTTCAGAAATGCTGAACTTTGGATGCCTGAAAACCATCCAGGTAAGCATGTCCAGGGTGAACTTGGACATACAAATATGGAGCTCAAGAGACGGCTGTTGCTGACGATATACAACTGGGGATCTTTGATATATGTGGTAGTCCAAAACACAAGAGTAGAAAGATCATCAAGGTATAACACATAAGTTTAGAGGATAATTCAACAAAGAAGTAGTTTGATAAAAGACAGAAAAGGAAGCATGGTGTCACAGGTAACAAGGGAGGGAAAAATTTCCAGAGGAAATTCCTTCCAAAATGAACAATGGCAAAAATTAGTCCAGTTAGATAAGAACTAGAAAGAAATCTTACTGTCCACATTTTCATATGTTTATTCTCTGTTCCAGAAAAACCACTCATCATTATTCAGAGATAACATGTTCTTTTCCTTTGGTCATTCCCTACAAATGGACTACCCTGGCCCATCATCCCTAATATTCTCCAGTTATTTATGTCCATTCTTCAAGACCCAGTTCAAATATCTTCCTCCAAATACACCCCACTACTTGGCCCCACTTCTATAGGGATAATAATTTGTTCCAAGTTGATGTAAAAGAGTGTCTCAAGAGGATGTATCCTTAACTCTAAAACCTTAATTTCAATATAGGTTCATGTACTGAGAAAAAGGAGGATAAATGGCAACTAAAGATAACAAATAGCATATCTAAGTTTTCCTTGAAGTTTAGAGAAAGTCATGAAAATATTACGGGACACCGAAACATGAGTGGTACAGATATGCTTTGTTAACATACTGTAGGCTATAGTTAGAGCTATAGATATTGAGGCTAGGCATGAGCAGCTGAGTTAGCATGAGAGCACACCATGGCATGTGAAAACTGAGAAGCTGCTTACATATAATGTGCCACCAGCACAATCTTTTCACCATGCTAACTCAAGTGGCAACTCATGCTGCCTAGATATAATTTCTTCTTCTTTTTTACTTAAACTACTTTTTCTTTGAAAAGGTAATATATGAATGTGATATTTTAAAAATACAGACAATACAAACATGCATGCAATGAAATTTGTTCCTTTACCAGAGGCAGCCACTATTGAAAGTTTTTCTAACAAGTATTTACAGAAATATTCAATGAACTGCTAAATATCCCAGTCTCTATTATAGCCTGTTGATCCTGAAAAAACTACAGCTACTTGGAGATAGATTCTTGGAACTAAAAAATATGGCCACATATATTTACTTAGATATATGTCATTACCTGCACTGAGAATTTAAGTTCCTTTGGCTGTATCTTATATATCTTTGCATTCTCAAAGTATCTAATATGTACTCATATTTTTGTAGAGAAAATGTTTATTTAATGAAGTAATAAAGTCACAAAAAATAAGTTTCTTAAGTTTTCATTTCAAAATTAGAGAAGCTTGACATTATATGGCAGGTAGAAAAAAAATAATATTTTTGAAATCTATTTACTTTTGAATCTATTTTTTATATCTTTCCAGCTGAAAAACTAACTAATCAAGTTGAAGTTTTACTTTCAATATTGAGGAAAGTGTGTATTTTCTAAACAGATACTTGAGCAAACCTAACAGTCAATCATTAGATGTCAGAAAGTCAATGCTCTACAAACTGTGAGGAGAAGTTATATGTATTTTATTATAGATTTGTTAATTTAGAAGATAAACCATAAATTTACATGCTGGTTTTAGGGAAACAAGTGTCAAAATAGGCTGAGTGCATTAAGAACTAGATTTTGTAATATGACTTGGAACAATATGACCATAGAAAAGTCTGTGGTATGAAGGGTGCATAATAAAAAAAATCTAAGTATTTTGCTGTCCACTAAATTCGTAAAAATTGAACCAAGGAAATATACATTAAAATGCATACTAGTGTTTAAATTCTTGTTCTCTGATTGCTTTTTTTCCAATTACAAGTATCAGAAGCTATCTTCGAGCTTATTTTCACATCCTTGTACTTTCCCAGGCAGTGGCTATCAATGTCTTCCTTTCTCTAAACTGGCCAGCGAAGATGTGATAACAAATCTTTTGACCTTATGATACTGTATCAGCTTCCTCTAAGTGCTTCCCCTAATTTACAGCCTAGCTGGCAGAAACTCTGCTGTAATTATTCAGATAGTGTCTGATTTAAGTAACCTCTTCTAAGCAGGTTCTTTATTACAGTAAGTGATGCTTATCAGTCCCTCTACAAAATGGACTTCTATTATTGTAAGCCTACAGATATGGGGAAAAGACTTTTGTCCCAAGTACAACAAAATTTAGAAGATCACCTAAAATAACAGGATATTAGAGAAAAAGACCTCTGAGTTCCTACAGATACTGCTTCATTAATTATACCATACATGCAACTCACCACTAACCTAATTTAGTTCTCATTCTTTATAAAATGATTTCTAAGTATAATCTTTATCCTTATTACGAATATATTTTTATAAGTCTGCTTCTAAAATCACTTTTTTGGAAAGACAAGTGATCTTTTCTCTCCAAATACAATTCAAAATACAACTTGAACCTCTTATGGGATGGAGATGAAAAGAGGATTAGTAAAGCAAATCTCATTCTAGTACAACTGGGAATCTGTATGTTGTCGTACAGTTACACTTGTGCTGAATAATTTTGTGTGACTTTATTGTGCAATTTTCTACCCCCATGAGACTGAGAGAGCGGGTGAAGTATTTGTCATCAACTATAAAAAGTGATTAAAGTAATAACACCACAAAAACTAACCTGTTATCTAATGGATGTATTTTCTGGACATTTCCCAAGATGACAATCATTAGAAAATAAAGTAGAGTTAATTTCAACTAAAGTTCTTCATACTGAACTATATCTTAGAGAAGTCTGAAGCACTGATGCATCTTTAAATAATGGGTCTTGGAAAAGCTTTATACATCTTGATAACTTTCCTAGCTTTCATGGTATTGACTCCGAAAGGTATGTCATTAACAATCTTAACGAGAAAAGTGATGATAATGGAAAAATATTAAAATATCTGGAATATAAAATAAGAGACATTGGGAGTGCCAAACGGGAGGAAGAATTTCAAATGGATTAACTTTTAGTTAAAAAAATTCATATGAATAGGTTAATTTCTCATTCTTGAGAGTCAATCATGATACTCTCAATGTAACATTTATCAATATACACTAAATACCATAGAATATGATAATAAAGCACAAATTCCCTGGACTTGATCAACAGAGGTTTCTAACTTAAAGTACAAGAAGACCATCATTAAAATTTTCACTTACAACAGTGACCCCAAGAGAGAACACAAATGCTGAAGCTTCTTCACACTGTCCTCCTTAAGTCCCTATGTTTCCTTCTTCTTCCACATTCTGATTAACTTCTGAAGAGAATCCTGAAGTCAACAAATACAATACTACAGCTTCAGGCATTCCTTTCTTACTCCTCTTAGTTCCTCTTTCTTTAGTACTATAATTAAAGCTATAGAACTGTCTTAACATCCCAAACTGATGTTTATTCTTGAAGAATTAGAAACCCTCAAATGGAAAAAATATTATAAATAAAACAATAAGTCAAGAAGATGCTTTAAAAGTATCTTTAAGAACCCAAGAAACCCTCCTACAGAAAAGACACAACTATTCATTAAGGTGGTCTTTGCAGAAAATCAGGATTTTCAAACAATTTTTTAAAAAACCTTAAAAGTATTAATAACTATTCCAATATCTAATTAAACAAAGAGAACAATAAGAAAATGTTAGATAAATGATTACAGCAATTGTGTATGAGTGCAAATGCATGAAGATACAGGGCTTGGAATATAACACACAAAAATAAAAATAGGTGTGTTAGGCTGATGGAATTTGTGAAATTTTCTTTGTATTCTAATTTTCCCTTAATATCCTTAAATAGTCCTCAACATGGCACTCTTTATGGCTATCTTTTGTAACACTTACATCTGATAACTTGTGGTCAACAAACTTGGGATTTTCTAAGGAAAAAAGAGTGAAACTTTATTCAATTCCTTGAATATATGCACTTCACTTTTAGAATCATAAAGAAAATTACTAAAAACTAAGGTCAGTGGTCATACCAGAAATTTGGTTAAAAGAATCATGCACATGGTAGGTCCTAGAGAAATAGGACAATTTTCTCCATCTATACCTACAGTATAAAATAAATAGTTACTTATATTGTAATAAAGATATATAAACAGCAATAATATTAAAGTTATACTTTTTATAGAACTTCAAGCATATAAAGGACTTTAAGGACATGAAAAGTGATTTAGCCTAATGGTCAAGAGAGTAGTTGCTAAAGTCAGATGTCAGAGTTCGTATCCCAGCTCTTCAATTTGCCAGCTGTATGACTGGCAAATTACATAACTTCTCTGTACTACAATTTTCTCCTACAAAATGGGAATAATTGTAGTACTTCTCTCATAGACATGATGTGAAGGTGAATGAGTTAATATACATAAACATTTGTGCTCAATCCAACATTTTCAACCAGACGTCTCTGGTGTAGTACTCAATATATAGTACTCAGTATATAGAATAATCCTATTACACAGAGAAGTCTTATATGCCTTATGTACAGCTGACACTTAATAAATGTTACTGAATATAATGAGATTCACTAAAAGTTAAAGAATGCTTAATGTGCTCCAGCATTGTGATAATCCCTAACAACTCAATAATGTAGATTTGTTAATCCCACAGACGCCCAAAGGAGGTCAAAGGAGTTAAGGCTGTTAAAATGAATATGATGTCTGTTTTGATGGGTTTTTTTCAAAATAATAAATTAATAAAACAAATATATAAAATTTTACACTTTAATTTGAAAATTTTAAAAGTCTTATAGGGTATATCAAAGATGCATGCACTGTGGTCCTGAGATCTGACAATTGGACTCCTGATTGTGTCACTCAATTGATTCATTTCTCACTAGAACACTGCTAACCATTGTGGCACTTTTCACCATTAGATAGTTCTTAACTTTATCTAATCTTAAGTATTATTAACTAACTTATGCCATAAAGGACCAATGATTAAAGACAAAAGCTTAAGAACATTGATGTTGAAATATAATAAACTAATGAGAAGCATAAAAACAATAAACATTGTATAATTTGTCTCAAAGTCACCTTCATCAGATTTTAGGTTACATTATTCTGCTCAGAAGTCATTAGCAGTATATAAAAAGTATCTCTAAGCACTTCAAAAAACAATATTAAAAAGAGAAAAATATGGTAGAGGTTCTATCCATGTGGCTTTTCATTTAATGAGAATAAAGTCTCTCTATGCTCACAATTTGCAGACAAGTACAAACAGCAGCCTCAATTTTCTATCTTGTCACATGGGAAAAAGAATTAAAATAATTTTTTTTGGGAAGATTAGCCCTGAGCTAACTACTGCCAGTCCTCCTCTTTTTGCTGAGGAAGCCTGGCCCTGAGCTAACATCCGTGCCCATCTTCCTCTACTTTATATGTGGGACACCTACCACAGCATGGCTTGCCAAGCAGTGCCATGTCCGCACCAGGGATCCAAGCCAGTGAACCCCGGGCCGCCGAGAAGAGGATGGTGCGAACTTAACCGTTGTGCCACAGGGCCAGCCCCTAAAATAATTTTTTTTAACTCTTCATTTTGTAAGCACAAGATATAAGCATCAGACAGTGAAGCTATTTTGATGCTATAAACTGTTAACAAAATTATAATTTACATTTTAATTTTAAAAGAACAGAATATCACCTGTCATCTTAGTCTTTAAAAATCTAACTAAAGTAAATGCCATGTATCATGTCATATCAAAAAATGTAAGTTCACCTTTAGTATTCATAATCATAATTAAATTAGCTTCCCGATTAACTACTGATCTAAAAAAATCATTTCTTTTTAAATACATTCCATAAAAAAATGACAATGATTTTCTAAATACTTAATTGTGTTCAAGAAACCACACAGAACCATAATTGGAGCTCATGAGCCGTATAAGGTTGGAAACGTCTGTTCTAAGATAAGCATGATTACTTCCATTCTACTAGCAATGACAAAAGGACTCAGAAATATAAGTAATTTGCATGCAAGGTTACATACCTGGTGAGTGACAACACTAGGATTTAAACTAGGGCTGTGAGATCTAAGTTTATTCTATGAAATCATATCAACAAATGAATAAATGAACTCTATTACCCCAAGGTCTCTGAAAAAGAAGTTATTTCCATATGTAGTAGATGGCTTTATTGAGCCAACATCAAATAATGATAATGATATTATTAAATGAATAATTCAATCTAATAAATATTGTCTTTAATCCCTATCCATATATTTGGTATTCAAAACTGAAATACTTACTATATTAACAATCTGGCCATCAACAAATCCAAACTAAAATTTCCTTTCCAAATGTCACGGATGACTTCCTAATATCAACTCCAAAGGCTTTTCAGTGCTTTTTGCTTTAGCAGTGGGCCATTTTCCCTCAAATGTTCTCATTCGGTTCCTGTCATATTATACTATCCTGAATTTTTTCCTACCTCTACTCCTTTGTCTGTATAGAATCACTGCAGTGGCAAATAGCAGAAGTTAAGTTCAGATTGACAAAAACTCCACATATAGACACTACTTGATTAAATTAAATATCAATATTATGGAAGAATATCACTGCAGCAAAAATGTGACAGAGCCAGCAACATTATCCAGGACAGAGGCATAAACTTCTAGGTCCCAAAATTCTCACTAAGGGATGCACAGTTGTGGATGACTTTATCAGAAACAGTCACATCAGGTCAGACCTTGAGGAAGCAGTATTGTCCCATCCAGGCTTAGCCTTATATACAGATGCAATCCAGCCTGCAGTCTGAGACAGGTACATCTCTTCAATCCTCAAGTTGTGTAAATATAGCACAACTGCAAGAGTACTATATATAACACAATTAAGCATTTAAAAAATTTTTTTAATTCTCATCCTTAGACTCTATAATCTAGTAAAGCCTAGACCATGTAAATTCCTAAATGTAGTGTCATGGAACTGGAACAAGACATCTCAAGGAGTTATACATATAATCTCTTCCATATGCCCCATATTCTCTGTATTCCTGATACTCCCCAAAGATGGGACTCTTAAAGGCTCAGGTCTGAACTCTCTTCTCTTCTTCCTCCAAAATCTCAAGCTTCTACTTTTGTGTTTATAATTCCAAAGTCAAATCTCTTGACCTGAACTCTTTAACAAGGTTCCTTCTAAAACCTCTACCTGCACTGGGCATCACCACCTTGAAATTCTGCAGCCACCCCAAAGTTAACATGCCTGAAATAACTCAATCTCTTTCCAAGAAAGCCAGTTTCCTCTCTGTACTCCTTATTCTTATTGCTTTCTGAGCTGCAGAAGAGAAGGATCCCTGATTCCTCTCTTCCCTCTTTCTCCTGCATCCTACAGCCACTAAGTCCTATACACAATTAGCCTTCACAAATTTCTTTCCTGATCACTCTCCACTCTCACCTGGGCTCTCTTTCCCAGAGAAATACAACTGTCACCTAACTGATCTCCATGCAAACGATATCTCCCTCTCTCTCTGCTCAAACTATTTCACACTTAACCTCCTGTTCAAAAATCTTTAAAGGCTCTCCCACTATCTCTAAAATATCTTTCACGCTACTTTTCCAAGTATTCAAAGTTCTCATTGGATCACTATCTGTCTCTATAACCCTTTTTCTTCTTCTATACATCAGACATCCAATTCAGTCCAATTGCTGCACGGTATGTAGTCCTGCTCATATGATGTTGCTCAGGAAGTTACCATGGCCTAGAATGAATGCTCTCCCTTCTCTTTTACATTTAACTAAGCTCTGTCTTTCAAGATTGCATTGCTATCTCAAGTCTCTCTCTTTCACACATGTGAAAAGTGAGCCATTTTCTAGCAATTCTTGCCAAAAAACAACATCTAAACTCCTAAACAATCCATCAAAAAGAAATACATCGGCACACCAGGAGTCTGAAAGTAAAGAGGAGAATAATGATGTATAAATGCACATTTCTTTTTTTCCTACTATATTCAAAGTACTTTTGTCCTATGTGTTCATTTTCTCACTTTCTGTTCTTAAAGGTAGACACTCAATTCTATTTCCTCTATAGCCCTTAAAGGTTGATAACACATTTCTTATTATTGTGACTAGCTACCTCATCTTATTAGAGAAAGTATCACAGTATTAAGGTTAAGTTTAGATGTCAACATGGACTAGATAACTTAATTTTATTTGGGTGCCATCGATTGCAACCCTGATACTTCCTAGAAATCTTATAAATGTCTACTATGAATATCAAGGGTAATGTCTGTGGCCAGGTGAAAGTAAAAGCAGCCTAAAGTGAATGCTCCACAGATTTTATTTCCTTTAATTGGATTTGAAATCAAATATTTGGCTATTAGTTACTATTGATATTTATAAAAACAAAGTAAATCATTCTAAAATTGGCTTGCTAATTGTCTTAAGAGTAATTTCTCTTTAGACTCTGAGACAATATGGAAATAAACACTTTTCCAATTTTTCAACATAAAAAATTGGGAAATCATACAATTGGATTTCATCTCCTATCAAACTGACTTCAGTCTTTATTTGTTCATTCATTTAGAAAATATATATTGAGTATATGCTATATGCCAGACATTTTTCTGGGTATTAGGAATACAGCAACAAATTAAGCAGATAGAGCTGTTGTCCTCCAGGGTTTACATCCTAGTGGAAGGTGACAGAAAATAAATAAGCAAAAATATATCATGTTAAATGGTAATAAGTGCTGTGAAGAAAGATGAAGCAGGATAGCGGAAATCGAGAGTACTGGGGAGGAAAGCAAAGAAGCCTTCATTGACAAGGCGAGATTTGAGGAGAGATTTTAAGGATTGCAACTATTCATAAAATATGGAACATCAGCATAGTCAAAATTCACACGAGATTGATGTAATAATCTAATGATTCCTAGTTATTTAACATTATCTGTCCTGCTGAAATAATTACCAAAGAAAACATAAAAGCCTAGGAGTAAGAAGTAGGTTGCAGTAACCCTCAATCATTTGATATAGGAATTGTATCTTTCCAAGCTCTCTCCAACAGCAACAGACGCATACTCAAAGCTAGTTTGGATTGACCACGTGGAACACAAGCTCATTTTCAAGGTTTCTTGGTACAGCTCAAAAAGAGCCACTGAGATTTAACTGATCATTTCTGTTCAAGTAGGAATAAGCCCATCATCCAACTCTATGTGGGCACAGAATCCAGGCTTCACTATGAGTGTATCCATCCCTTTGGGCATTGAGATAGGGCCAGGTGTCAAAATGCCACCAAAGTTAGAAATTTTGCTGGAATTTGGGGAAATAAGACTTTTTTTTTGGTAAGGGTTGTCCAAAGGGGTTGTTTGGTAAGGGTTGTTTAAATATTTTTAAAATAAACCTTGACCTACTTACATTCTTTGGCATCCTGTGGGGAAAGCTTGCTTGAGAATGTATAATATAGAGTACACACTATACTCTATACAGAATAGAAGAAAACTGAGCTGAGAGATTACACTGTTTGAATACTTGCATATAGCCATAAGTAAAAGCCTACATTTTTCATTTATATGAGCAAATGCATTCCTTTTTTGCTTAAGGAAGTTCGAATTGGTTTTGAAGAGATACATGGAAAATTAGAAAATCAGATATTGCAGAAATTTAGAAAATTTTCTCTTCCTGTTTTCAACACTGACCTGGTGTAATCTATATATGGGTATCACTTTGTTGGGAAAGGCAATCTCATGTGCACAGTTTTTTGCCCCCTATTCACCACATAAAAATGAGCCTTTGGCCTGGAACACTTCGTTACCAAGAGATAGAGAGCCCATGCAGCTTATGCCAGGCTTATGACCTTGTGTGGGAATATCTTTCCTTGTTCACGGCTCAAGGAATGTTCCTTTGTTTTACTAAGTGTGCATCAATGGCCCTTAGGGGTGCCCCTAGCTTTCAATATTCCAGGCACCACAGGGGAAGCGTCGAGGTCCTTCTACTGCACAAGATGGATGCATGCAGGCCAACTGCTCTGCTTTGACTGCCAGGAGGGGGACCTGCTGGCCACAGGGGATCATGATCTTGCTCCGTCTCTTCTCTATGTAAGTAGAAGTGTGGTTCCATCCAGTGTTTGACTGATTTGTGTCTTCTTTGGAGACACAATATCAAGATGCAATGGGCAGAAGTCTTCGACGTCTATTCCTTTCGGTTGGCATAGTGATGATCTCTGCTATCTTCCGTGTAGTTGGAATCTTCCCCTGGCAATGGGAACTGGTACACAGTGTTCTGCTTGACATACTTCTTTGATGGAAGTAGACAAAGCTTCATCATAAGACTTAAAGGGTAATCACAGGGTCATTTCAAACGATGAAGTCTAATTCTCCTTAAGGAAGTCAATATAAACAAAATGAGGTCCAAGGCTATATTTGTGACCATCAGAAGCTAGTGTTGCAGAAACAGTCTCTCAAGATTTAAAGATTCTAATAGCAAGATAGATGAAAAATATTACTTTGGGGGAGGAATCAGTATACAAAATAAGAAGAATTTTAAAGCAAATCAAATGAAAGCAAATATAGTTCATTAGAAGGAAAGATAAAGAGTAAAACCAAAAATAGTATATCCTGGAATGTTATCACATACACAGGTGTATAACCCAACTTTTAACTATGATTTTTAAAATTAATTACTGACTTGTCTACCAGACATCTCAAAAAATCATTAACTTCCATTTCATAGTGGAATTTCTTACTGTCAAAAAGAAAGAAGTCATTTCCATTTATTTTTTGGAAAACAAGAGCTCAGATTCTTTTTCATTCAAGCATATTAAAACTGCTGATTTTGTTTACTTAATTGTGCAAATTAGTGAATGAAGCACTTATTTATAACGATATGTAAGTAAATGCATCAAAAATTAGTGTAAGTGTTCTATTATGAACACTTCTGTTATGATCACTCCAAATATAAGTAAAGGGCTTACTATCTACGTAATAAGTCAATGCTTAGAGATGACTATAATATTCTTTTGGAAGAAACTAAAACTTGAAACTTTATCTTGTATAAAGGCCTAATTTTTGTAACATAAAAGATATTCCACACTTTTAACTGGGATATTTTCCTTAATAAATGCATGCTTATATATGGGGATATCTATAACTATAGAAAAAGTTTCTATGAATGAGAACTATAAAAATCAGTATGTATATGGAGAAAAATTTTTTTAATTATAAAAAATTATAAAAGTTAGGTGGTTACCAACCTGTTTTCTCTACTTCTTTGTCATGTAGCTAGATTTTATTTCTTAGCTTCCCTTGCAGATTGGAATGGCCATGTGACTATATGACTGAGAACTAGTGAACGGAATATGGGTAGAAGTGATGTTCACTGTTTCTAGGCACATCTCCTAAAACCTCCTACCTGTATCCTCCATCATGTTTACCCTTTGCCACCTTTTACAGAGGAGCCAGGTGACCTTGGAAGCTTGTGCTCAAGATAGCAGAGCCACTAGATGGAAGTAGTCTGGGTTTCTGAATTCCTACTTGGAGGAGAACTATCTGCTGATCAGGGTCACCTATTATGGACTTTAAATGAGTGAGAAATAAACTCCCATTATATTTGAGCTATTATATGATTTATCAATTTTTTAAAAATAGCCAGGAATATCTAGCATATATCACTAATATATGACCATTAATATTCATGCTTTGTTTTACTCTACTAATTTAAAAATTTTAATCTCCCAAAAACTCTGTACAAATGCATTAACTTCAAACTGAGAAATATTTTAATGTTCATAAGTAGTTTACATTTTAAACAAAATTCTTTTTCAAAGCTCATTCTTTGCTTAATCCCAACAGATTTTAAACTTTCTTTAACATTTAATTAACAACATTAACCTTATTAATGGCTTTTGTGATAAATTAAATCTTTAACTAGGTGTAATCAGCCAAAAGATCTGTCCTTTTTTTAAATCAGGACAATGTAACTTCTTCTACTAAAACAACAACAAAAAAATAAGAACCAGTCTTATCAGTTTTATCACATTCCTATAAAGCATCTCAAAAGTAATAAAGTGTTTCAAGAAAACTGTCAGAAAATAACACTAGAATAACTTTAAAAGAAGAAAAAATCGGCCCACCAGTATAGCTCTCATTTGGTAAGAATGAATATGCAGTTATTCAGAATGAACAGATGAAAACAAAAGAAAACCATCCCTGGACAAGATTTTACAGTAGGAGAAGTTTTTCTAACTTTTCAGTCAAGCATTTGTGCCTAGTTTTCTAACATTTATCTATCCATCCATTCATCTATCCATTCATCCATCTATTCATTCATTCCTTTGTTCATTGATTCAATAAACGTATACTGGTCTGTTTTTATGTGGCAGGCATTGTATCAGAATCATAGTCTAGCATTTTCAAGAACAAGAAACCAACAAAATTTACAGCTACTTATTACAATTACAATCACAATAAGTACTATTACAAAGCATTGGGACTCTGGACTATAAGAAGCACTGAAGGAGCACCTCATCCAGACCAGGGAGAGGGTTCAAGGATAAGCTAAGATTGGAAAGAGGTCACATCAGAGTCAAGGTTTGATGGATAAGGAAAATTAAAAATAATAAAACTGGTGTGGGCTGGAGGAAAGTGTGAGAACTTCGGGTATGTAAAGACAGGTGAAAGGGAATATGGAAAATTCACAGAAGTACTGGTTAGTGGGGAAAGTAATGAGAGATGAGAACACAGAACTAAATAGAGTCAGTTCATGACATGCCTTCATTTTTTTTATTCCATAATCAAATGGTCATTGTCAAACCACATTTTAATGTCCCCTCTACACTATATTCAAACAGGACAGAATCACTTTTTCATTTTCACTGGCCACAATACAACTATTTCTTTTTTCAACACACTTTCACGGAACAATACAATGTGTCAGGCAACATACTAGATTCCAGAGATATAAAAATAAATAGTTCCTCTTCTTCATTTTCCACAACACTTTATACTATCATTTACTAGATTGTTTGGCAAAATATTTTATCACCCTGTATTTCTATTATTTGATAATGCATCTGCTTTCTCTGTTAAACTCCGAGCTCCCAAGAACAAGAAAAATGCCTCATTTATATTTTATCTGCCATAAAACAGTAGCTGGTCCACAGCAGAGATATAATGAATGTTTATTGAGTGGGTGAACTGAAGCAATGCAGAAAAATAGATAATCTTTAAAATAAAAGGTTATCATTTTATTTTTTTCAGTGTACAGTCAGGCTTTTTAAGAACATGAAATATCATATTATTCTATATTTTGCAGAATATTTACATTAATTTATTGGTAAGTAATATTTTCCTACTGTAGCACCCTTTCACAGTATACTTTTATATAATTTTGATAGTTTCTGAAAATACATTTCTATGAGAACCTTACTAATATTACTAAAGATATGAGTCGAATTCATTTTTTATCCATACAAAAAATATTTATTGAGCATTTACTATTTGTAACACCAAATACTCTATCAATTGCTTACCATTTATACTTCACTGTCATGAACTATAATAATGATTATGTGATAAGTAAAATATGTCAAATTCCCTTTATCCTTAATTTTAAGCCCTAGTCTAATCCTGTGACAAAAGAACAATTTCACTCAACATCCTATTTCATAAGTAATATCCTTAAAACAAAGACTGATTAGTTGCTAAATTGTGTGATTGCATAGTATACAGATTATAAATTCATTTGAAGGTTCAGTGGAGTTCTTTTCCTGTCAGATGCACTTTTCTGGAATTTCCATTTTAGTTTTTAATAGTTTCTATTTCTCTTCTGAGATTCTCTATCTGTTCAAAGAAAAAATGTTGGTCTGAGCTGGAGTAAGTAAGATTACTATATGGAGAAAGAAAAACTTGAACTACACCTTAGAAGATAAACAGGATTTAAACAAAGAGGAAAGATAGGAAAATGAAAGAACATGAGCAAAGACACCAAGGAAGAAATGCCTATGATATGTTTAGGTAAATGACAGAAAAATAGGGTATATTGGAGGGAATAAGGAAAATAGAAAGAAATATCCTTGTATAAGGAAGGGCAGTAGGAGAATGGGAATATATTGATATTATTGAAATCCAAGAAGATGAATTTGGCCACCATATAGAAGTCAAATAAGGCTCTCATCTATTTTTTTACCATAGAGGAGGTGGAATACAAACTCCACTTCAGGGAAGCTCATCCGGCAGTGTTACACAGTCATGTGCTGCATAACAAGATTTCAGTCAACGACAGACCACATACACAACAGTAGTCCCATAAGATTAGTACCATATGGCCTAGGTATATTGTCGGCTATGCCATCTAGGTTTATGTAAGTATACTCTGTGATGTACGCACAATGATGAAATCACCTAACAATGTGTTTCTCAGAACACATCCCCTTCATTAAGAGACATGGGACTGTATAGGTATGGGTCAGAATTAAGAAAGACTGACTACAAAGGAAGGAATAAACATTAGTTCATCACCTTCTGTCTGTCCAACACACTGCTAAGCACTTTTTACACATTCTCACATAGTATTGTCTTCATGACAACTCTTTAGGTTACGGATTACCATGCTCATTTTATAGAAGAGGAAACTGAAGGTCAGAGAAACTAAGCAGCTAACCCAGGCATATAGCTAGTAAATAGAAACATCAGGATACAAAATCCTGATCTATACAACTCCAAAATATATGCTCTTTCCCCTATACAGATGACCAGCTCAAAAACTATGTAATTCAAATATGGAGAATCAAGGGTTTATAGTATAGTAAATTTATTTTTTCATTTAATAAATATTTATTGTGTGTCTATTATGTGCCAGATATCATTTTAAGCACTGGGATGACAGCAGTCAACAACAACAACAACAAAAATAAAAAACAATAACCTCTGCCCTCAGTGAAGCCTGCATTTTAATTAAGGGAGCCACACAGTAAACACAATAAATAAGTAAAATGTATGTTAGATCCTAAGTGATATGGACAAAAATAAAGTAGAAGAGGGGGATAGGAATTGCCAAGTGACTAACTTTGAATACGGTGATCAGGCAAGGACACACTGAGAAGCTAATGTTTGATAACAACCCAAAAGAGTAAGCCATAGGATCTCTGGGAAAGAGAGCTCCAGACAGAAAGAACAAGAAGTGCAAGAGTCTTGAGGTAAGAGTGTGCCTGGTGTTTTATAGGAAAGGCAATGAACCAAGTGTGGCTGGAATAGTGTGAGTAGGGAACAGAGTAGTGAAAATGAGTATGAGAGGTAAGGATGGGTCAAGGGCAGGTATGCAGTTCATGCAGGGCCTTTTCAGCCAGCATAAGGACTTTGTCTTTTCCTCAGGGCAAGATCAGAAACCACAGGAGGGTTTTGAGTAGAAGAGTCACATGGTTTAACTTACATTTTAAAAGGATCTCTTTGGTAACTTCTTTAAGAATACACTGTATGGAGAGCAATGGTGGTAAGAGGAACACCAGTTTGGAAACCCTTCAAATAATCCAGGCAAAGAATGCTAGTGGCTGAGATCAGAGTGGCAGTAGTGGAGCTGGTAAGAAGTGGTTGGATCCTGGACATATTTTGAAGGAAGAGCTAGTAGGATTTGAAAATCAATTGTTTGCTGGGCATGAGAAAAAGAGACGACTAAAGAAGTACTCCAAGGTTTTCGGAAGTCAGAGGTTGAATGGATAGAGTTGATATTCATTGAAATGGGAAAACTGAGGGTCCAGCAGGTTTTAGGGGGAAACATAGAAGTTCAGTTTTATTCAAGTTAAGTTTGAAAAGGATATTAGACATGAGAGGAGATGTCAAACAGACAATTGAGTACAAGAATGGAGATGTCAAATAAACAATTAAGTTTGGAGTTCAGAAGAGCATCAAGGCTATAGCTATAAATGTGGGATATGCTGGTCCATAGTAGGTGTTTAAAGTTGTGAGACCATTTGGTGTGGTTGGCCAAGAGAGTCAGTACAGAAAAGAAGTCCGGGGCCTGAGCCCAAGGGCAGTTTAGTGTTAAGTGGTCAGGGATATGAGGAGGAACCAGCAGAGGAGACTGAAAAGGAGTAGCCAGTGAAGAAGGAAGAAAACCAGGCGAGTGTGGTATCTAGGAAGTCAAGTGAAGAAAGTGTGCATGTGAAGGGGGAGAGCATGATCACCTTTGTCAAATGCTCCTCAAAAATCAAGTAAGAAAAGGACTAAGAGGGACTGGCCCTGTGGCCAAGTGGTTAAGTTCGCGCGCTCCGCTGTAGGCGGCCCAGTGTCTCGTTGGTTTGAATCCTGGGCACGGACGTGGCACTGCTCATCAAACCACGCTGAGGCAGCATCCCACATGCCACAACTAGAAGGACCCACAACGAAGAATATACAACTATGTACTGGGGGGCTTTGGGGAGAAAAAGGAAAAAGTAAAATCTTTAAAAAAAAAAAGAAAAGAAAAGGACTAAGAAATGTGTATTGGAATTAGCAATGTGGAAGTCAATGGAAACCTCTACAAGGCAGTTCTGGAATGTGGTGAAAGGGAAAGCCTGATTGGACTGGTTTTAAGGAAAAATGGAGGAGAGATATTGAAACAGCAAAATGGGACAATTCTTCCAGAGTTTTATTATAAAAATGAATACAGAAATGAGGCAGTTCCTGAAAGAAGCAGTGGGTTCAAGCAGGGATGATGAGAATAAACAAAAGGGAACTCTTCAGTAGATGAGGAGAACGAAAGAAATGGGAAAGAATCAAACTTAATACAAAGCTTTTGTCCTGGAAGAATGAAATAACTGTTCTATTACTGAAAGCAAGATAGAAAATGGGCAAAAGTACAGACTTGGGTGGAAAGATAATTAATTTACATTTTGATAGGTTGGGTTTGCATTATGAGAGTGGGATGTGTGGGGAAAGAAATCTTCCCAGCAATTATAATACAGAACTGGAGAGTAGTGAGAAGTTGAAGATAGAATTGTAGATTTGGAAATAAATAACATCGAGTTGCTACCTGAACTAAAAGAGCAGTTCCTCTCTATGGAAGAGAATGCCCAAGCAAGAACACAAAGCTAAGAGTCTGTAAAAAGAAAGGGGAGCCAGGTAAGAAAAACACGAATAAGGAGAGTGGTTGCCTGGTTGATACAAGAGGAATCAAGGAGAAAAGAAGTGAATTTGGAAAATCTCCCTTAATCACCAAAATCCGAGTTCAGTATCTTTCCCATGTGTTTAATACTATCTTGTATTTCCCCTGTTATAACACATCACACTATTTCATAGCTGCCTATGTCCATGTCTATATTCACTGCTAAACTAGAAGTTCAGTGATAGCAAAGACTCTATCAATCTTGTCAACTGTTGCATATGTCTCGAGGCCTAGTACTGAATCTGGCACACAGCAGATATATGATAAATAACTGTTGAGCAGTTATTAAGTGTATTATTCTATAAATATCCTACAGACATCTGATATTAAAATAGAATTAACGGTGAATTTAGAGGAGCCAGAAACTTGCCAACTTTGCTCCTATAAATCAGATCATATCACTTCCTTGCTTAAAAACTTTTGATTAAAAAAAAATCAGGGGCCAGCCCGGTGGCATAGTGATTAAGTTGATGTGCTCCACTTCAGAGGCCCTGGGTTCATGGGTTTGGATCCGGGCACAGAGCTACACACAGCTCATCAAGCCATGCTGTGGTGGCATCCCACATACAAAACAGAGGAAGATTGGCACAGATGTTAGCTCAGGGACAATCTCCCTCAAACATAAAGAGGAGGATTGGCAATGGATGTTAGCTCAGTGCCAACCTTCCTCACCAAAAACACCACTTTCCATGACCTACACACCCTGTCTAATCTGGATTTCCAAATTCATTCCATTCTATTCTCTACCTAGTTCACTACACTCCAGCCTACCCCACCAACCTCCTTTCTGGTACTTAAACATACTAAGCTCTTTCCTACCTCAGGAAAGAGTATTTCCTTTTATTCCAAATTTTTTCCTTGGTACTTTACATGACTGGCTCCTTCTCCTTCAAATTACAGTTTATATATCACTCCTCAGAAAGGCCTCCTCTGGCCACTGTATATAAACAACTACATCCCACTCCCAGTTATTCTGTCTCATTACAAAGTGTGAGTCAGAATATCATGGTTAAGTAAATATGCCTCCAGGTTTAAAAAAATCAAAGCACCTCTTAAAATTAGGTTATAGACAAGAAAAAAAAATTTAGAAGTATGGCTGAGTAGATAGACTCTTTAGCTTGACCTCTTTCTAAAAGCTCTACTTTTTCACTCCCCTCCTCCCACATTATATGTTTTTCACGCTGAGTGAAATAAGTCAGAGGGAAAAAGTCAAATACCATATGATCTCACTCATAAGTAGAAGATAAAAACAACAACAACAAAAAACCACATAGCATTGGAGATTGGACTGGTGGTTACCATTGGGGAAGAAGGGAGGGGGGAGGACAAAAGGGGTGATTAGGGTCACATGTGAGGGGATGCACTATAATTAGTGTTCCGGTGGTGAACATGATGTAATGTATCCAGAATTTGAAATATGATGTACATCCGAAAAAAATAAAAATTAAAAATTAAGTAAATAAAATAAAATAAAGAAGTATGCCTTCTCATATTTGATCTATGAATGTAGAATTGTTATGCTTTAGACTGTGACATTACTGTGTTTAGAAAAGATCAGATTCTTCAGTGTTTATGGTTTGATTCTCAAAACCAGAAAATGCCAGTTGTTCCAAAAGATTAGATAAAATCAGAGAACTCGTAAGTCAAAGGGCAAAGATACAAGTCCCTACTGACAATATTATCATTTCTGTCTTCTCTTCTACTCTCTCTTCCTCTCTCCCTGCCCCCTTCACACATACACCAACACACCCTCCCCTACACATGTACATCTTTGTCATGTGTGGTATGTTGGTTATTTATTCTATTGGAAGGGGGATGGCACCAGTAGAAGGACAGTTAATGAGTTATTGTAAACATGAAACACACAATCTCTGTGAACATTCTTTTCCTGAGACCTTCCCTGGCACTTTGCTTGATTCTCATGAAGGATCTATTAAGCCAATACAATCTTTTAAGAGTACGCTGGTGAAATTACCTCATCTTAATTCATGTTGCCCAGAACTTTAGGGATCAGAACTATAAGGGGATGAAATAAGTTCTGATTAGATATAATAAAATGAATGAGAAGGAAGACATTGGTAATATCAAATTTTAAAAGAGTAGTTGAATGACGAGAAAACATTTATTGAGTACTTATATGCTAGGAATGATAACAGGCACTTGAGAAAGATAATAAAAAATAAAACATTGTAGTTGGGTTCACAATTTCATTCTTATTATACAGTTTTATTTAAATGAGGAGAGAGGGAGGGAGAAGCAGATAGGGAGGGGGAGGTTGTGAAGGAAAAGACAGAACTTTAAGGGTCAAGTGAGCAGCAGTGAATTACTCTATGAGTTTGAAGAATTGAAAATGAAAGCATCATAAGAATGATAATATATTCTTTTGAATACCACTTTATACTTTATTTTGTACTTTAACACCATGTCCATCTAATTTCAATATGAAAGAATTATTTAAAAAAGAATTATTAAAAGATAAGTTATATAGAATATAAGGTAAAAATGGCATGATTATCTCAATAGATGTGGAAAAAGCATTTGACAAAATATAACATCCTTTCATGATAAAAACACTCAACAACTTGGGTATAGAAGGAACACTTCAACATAATAAAGGTCATACATGAGAAGCCCACAACTAATATCATACTCAAAAGTGAAAGGTTGAAAGCTTTTCCTCTAAGATCAGGAACAACACAAGGGTGCCCACCCTCAACACTACTATTCAACACAGTACTAGAAGTCATAGCCAGAACAATTAGGCAAGAAAAAGAAATAAAAGGCATCCAAATCAAAAAGGAAGAAGTAAAATTGTCTTTGTTTGCAGATGATATGATCTCACATATAGAAAATCCTAAATACTCCAGAAAATAACTGTTAGAACTAATCAACAAATTCAGTAAAGTTGCAGGATACAAAACCAACATACAGAAATCAGCTGCATTTCTACACACTAACAACAAAACATCTGAAAAAGAAATAAATAAAATCCTATTTACAATAGCATCAAAAACAATAAAATACTTAGGAATAAATTTAACCAAGGAGGTGAAAGATCTATACACTGAAAACTACAACGCTTTGATGAAAGAAATTGGAGAAACGAATGAAAATATATTCTGGTTAATGGATGAGAAAAATTAATATTGTTAAAAGTTCCATACTACCCAAAGCCATCTATAGATTCAACGCAATCCCTACCAAAATTCCAAGCGCGTTTTTCACAAAATAGAAAACTAATCCTTAAAAGGTAAGTTATTTTGCCCTAATGACCAATCAAATTTCATGAATAGGAGCAGAAAAAGAAGGCAAAAGCAAATTAGGGTCAGATCATTGGAATCTGAGATCCACAGATCTGTGTGGGTAGGAAGAAAGTGGGTCTGACTGTCTATCAACATTTTAAAAATGTTCTAGTGTAGTATGTACAAATCATTGAGCATAAGAATGACCTAGGGAGTTTTATTAAAAATAATCCACCTCCAGACACTCTGATTTAGTAGGTCGAGGTGAGAAAGACTTTTTAGAAACAGTATTCTTCAGATGAGAAATATAAAGATCAGGGTAGTATTTATCTAAGGAGCAGAGTTGGGATCCAAATACGAGTCTCTTTGAGTTCAAAATTCCCATTCTCTACACTATAATGCCACTCCAAGTTACAAATATATGTTATTTAAGAAACTAGTATAATTCTTTAATGCAGGGACTCAGTACATGAGGATATTAATAATAACTGTGACTGTAAAGATACTTTAAATGTTTAGGAAGTGACACCAAGCTAAGTACGAATAGGATTATAGAGCTAACAGGTAATCTTCAAGGCTAGAATAAATTTATTTCAGCAACTTAGAATGAACCATTTTAGGAAAAGAGATAACATGTTAATATTTGTCTCATTTATTTTGGTAGCAAGCCATTTGCACTTTATTGATAGACACTTCTCACTGGTTCATTATCTTTGTTCTTTTTAGAGATTTTCATTTCCCATCAAATTCATCTTCTTGACCACCTCATTCTTTCCCCAAATTAACGCTTTGTTTCTCATTATTAATTATTTGATAGCATAGACTGGCAGCTATCAACTAAATGAAACTGTTGTGAAACTCTAAGCAACCAAAACATTGGAGCTTTAAAAAACATAGACGGTTAAAATGAAAATTTTAGCAAAGGAAAGTGAAAATAACATGAGACAAAATAACATGAGATTTTAAAAAAATCTAAGCCTGAGACTGAAGCAGGCCACACAGTATCTTTTTCATGTACTGTTATTGACTTTGTAATCCTAATTCTTTAGCTGTTAGATGCTGAATGAATTCCATTATTCAGTAGTCATGTCCCAAACGCTCTCATGATAAAATATGTTCGAGCAATTTCAGTAATTTTTTCTGGGTCACTAGTCCACTATTCCATTAGACTTAATTTGCTCTTCAAGGTGAAAAACATTTCCCTGAACACAAAGATAAGTGATTATTGCCACTGACGTTTCTCTTTAAGCTGAGGCTTCAGACTGATTTCCTTTGGCATTAGGAAGCAAAACGAGATTCTTTTATAATGGCAGGTTGTCCAAGGTCTTTACTCCAAAAGAGAATCAAGAATTCTCAAACGTGCACCCTGAAATAGAATTACAAATTTGTTGCATTATGGCAAATGAACAAGGTAAATGTGACATGTGGCTGAGAGTTGTCAAAAATTAACCTCAACATTATCTGGAGCGTGAGGTTTGAAGAAAGTTGAATTATTATTAAACTTTCAAGAAAACATTACAATTATTTCCTGAGAGTAAAGTAGAGATTCTCAGGGAAATCATAGTAGCTGAGTTCTTCAGTTAGGAAGATTAAATTCAATTTAGAGAGTATACAGAGATCAGAGAGAATGAAAATATCAAAACAAAAACCAAGTGATGTTTCTATCTGCAGCGTAGATAAAATGATAACTTCACAAACTTCATAAAATTCAAATATATAAAAATTTAAATTTATTAGGAAGGGAGCTTACTGCCTTTGGACACCTTAACAGAATTCTCATAACATTGAGAGATATTTTAGTGTCAAACACGTTTTAAGAATGTGCACAAAATAGTACTACACAACAGTTATATTCAACTATTCATCCTAACCAGCAAGAATCATTAACAATTAGGGAGGGAAAAAATCCCAGGATATTGGCTTAAGCCATTTTCTTTACTTTTAACTAAAAAAAAACAGCCTCAAAAATAACCCATCTCAACTTATACAGAAAGAATAACAGGGATGAATTCAAAAAATGTTTATCACAGAATACTGAAGAATTTGAAAATTAATAATATAAATGAGACATATGTACCTATACAGTAGATTTCCTTTATATGTGTTCTCAGGAATCAAACATAATATTTGTAATGTAAGATTTCCTTATTATCAGTGAAAGAGATATATTACTGCATAAGAAAGATACGACTTGACCCAAGATGTTGGTGACTTTATGTTATGAAGAAGCTTATAATATAGTTTAGCTGAGTATTTCATTTCTTCTTCAAAACAACTGGTGAGGCATTCATCATTTGAAATGTCAACCAACAGAGGAAGTTATTCTGAGATTAGAAAGACTACATTTAGAGCTCTTCCCATAGGTCTGTACCTAAATCCAGTTATCAAACAGAATTTTTGATGTCCATGGCCTATCATATCAATTCAACAAATGTTTATTAAGCATGTGAGGAAATATGCTAAGGATACACACACACAGATTAATATTTCCCGTCATGAAAGGGCCTGTAAGCAAAGCCAAAAAGGAAGATTCATGCATAAATACTACAAAGCAGACTATGAAATTTATCTTAACAGATTTATAAATAAAATGTAATCGTATCCGATCCAAATAGTTGAATCTAAATAGGAGGATCAAAAAAGGTTTTGTTAAGGATGGTTTTCAATAAGTAGAGACAATAGGGATAAGAATTATGTATGGATGAAGCATTGTGAACATGGGCAACAATAAGGAAAGACAGACAGTGTTTGAGAATAACCTATTTTACCAAAATATTATGTTTATCTAACACATTAATGGGAGAATGCTGCAAATACACGATGAAGAACACGGAGGGCCTGGCCTTGAATGCCAGGGTTAAAAGTCTATATTTAATTTTCAGAGTGAGGACCATTCTAGTTTTGAGAAGATGACATGATCAAAACTGAACTTAAGGCACATGGATTTGGCAACAGTTTTAAGAATAAACTGGAGTAGATGAAGAGGAGACCAAAAGCAGGTAGACAGAATAATAGGTTCTTGCAATAATTCAGGTGAAAGGTAATGAGACTCTGAACCTGCAAAATGGTAGGAATGATGAAAAGGTGAGGGTAGGTCAATCTGGAAGGTATTAATGAGAGAGAGAATGACCTAATGGGTTAGGATCATGACCTAGTACCACATCAGACCTAAGTCCAGATCCCAGCTTTACCTTTTGGTAGCTCTATAACCCTGGCCAAGTTATTTTACTCTTGATTTCCACATTGAGGATAATAAAATCTACCTCATGGCACTATTGCAAGGAATAAAGGAGATAGTGATTTTAACATGCTTACCACGATGTCTAGCACATAGTTAAAACCTAGTACTTAATAACTGCTAGCTTCTAGTATTATAATTATTTTCAGAGATCATAGCATGGCAACTGTTTATTGATTTTCAACAGCAACATCTCACTGTTGGTTCACATTGCAGTTGTGGTCATTTAAAGACTCCAGAACTTTCTGCATAAACTACTCCCCCAAATTAAACCTCTTCCATCTTAAACCACTGAATTTTTAGGACTCTAATTCAGGATATTATATTAATTCCCATTGAATTCTATGTTTTTGCTGTGAGCCAAGAATATTCGTTTACTGAGATAATTTTTCATATAAGTTCAACTATTTGCCGTGTTTGCTATTCCTCCCTAACATCTGCAGAACTGATTATGATAGATAATTATTTTTTCAAAGTAAAATATTGACTATAACCAATCCAAGAACAGAATATTTAGCTTTTCACTAGAGAAATCCCCTCCATGTTGACATTGAGCGCTTATTCAGAAGTCTAGACAAAGTTAGACAAAGTCTACGAAACATAAAAATCAAGATGGCATGTTTTCAGTAATACAAAAGAGAACAGCTCTTTTTCTGTGACTGATAGAAATCCATATTACACTTTTTTTAATACTGATGAGAAAACTAAGGCTTGGAAAGACCAAGTAACTTCGAAAGGTCACCCTGCTAGTAACTGGCAGAACAGGGATGCAAACACAAGCCTGAATTACTCCCAATCTCACGTTCTTAACTGCCCAACTAAGTTGCCTCCCTAAGAAAGATGGTTGAGACTCCATGCTTGATGGGAAAAACCTGTTCTTGGACTCTGTAATTCATCTCCAAATAATTAAGCTTGTTATTCAATGATGATGGTTTATTTATAAGAACATATGCACTCACATGCAGTGTCTGTCTTTTTATCCATTTATTCATTCAATGAACTTTCATTGAGAGACCAATACATGCAAGGCACTGTGTTAAGCAGGATGTAATTACAGAGATCAATCAAATATAGATCCTACCATCAAGGAGTCTATAATAAGTAATAAAAAAATGTATATACCTGCAAGACAAAACAGAAGAAAGAGATGTGTCATGGAAGGCAAAAGCAACTGTGTTATAAGTTCAGAAAAACAACTCTTTTATCCTAGTAGCCATTTATCTCAAGGATCTTCCTAGATTCACTACATGTAAAACATTTCTTCCTGAGGTGACAGGAGAGACAAACATCTTACCATTCTGATTCTGGATTTTTCCTTGCATGTACACATAGTGCATGTATATTATTATTATAGGTAAACAGAATCTATGCATTCCCTAAATCTGGAAAAATCTGTTAGGACAATCCAAACCTGTTCTTAGTACAGAGCAGCCTTGAGTTACCCCTTCCAAAAAATTTGTTCAACTAGGTAAGACATGAATTATTGAAGTTAAAAATAGTCTTCTGAATACTATATTCTCAATAAGATAATAGTTACCACTGCTTAAGATTTAACTACAATATTAAAAAATTCATATATGCTAAAGAATCAGTTATAATCCTGTAGGAAGAACCCTCTATTTATGTTTCAAAAAATTCATTTCCCAGAGTACTCTGAATCTGATGGGAATTGGATGAGATAGCCACTAAAGTCTCTCACCATTATGAAATTAGTGCATTCCTGATATTAAGCTCCAGAAATTGTGTTAGAATGTGTTTGAAAGTAAACTTTGTTTCAGAAGCACCAGTTGGATTTTAGGCAATCTAATTTGATTCTATTGACCTTTAAGACTTGATGAATTTTGGCACCAAATTAAGTATATTTTCCTACAGAGACCCTCCCAGAGAGTGCTCTCAAGCAGTTTATAGAAGCTTGGTATATAAACTGAGAAGTTGAATCTTAAAATCTTGAAATACTAAAGTAAAATATCTCACACTTCAGAAAGCTTACATGTATTAAAGATTTTGCATTGGAAAGAAAGTGAAATAACAGAGAAGAGGTGTACCGGATGAGTAAAATTGCGCAAAACCTGCCAACGTAATCCCTTTCAAACAATGAGCCTGAGATGCTGCTTGTGTCTAGGTTTTCCCTCAGGAGAAAAAAATACACAAGGCATTTCATCTCTGGAACTTCTTATTTATTTCTTAGAGGCATGGGCTGATGAGGCAATAATGCCTTTTTTATATCTTAAAAAAATGATTTCCTGAAACCTAAATTCTGAAATCTGCTCTAATGACCTTTATGTTATGAAATTTCTCTGTGGCATGGTGGGCTCACATTTAAGAGCTGTCCACATTGTTTATACACATGGAGAAGAAAATTGAATATGTAACTTGGAAAAATAAACGAGGAGAACAGAAAATTTTTTTCAGATTATTTTATATTCTTGGGCTGGTTAAGAATGTGAAGGTATTTATATTTCCGCAAAATTTACAATCTAGATTATATAATGTCCTAAATCAACTTAGAAAATGACTCCATATGCACATTATAAAATCATTTAAAACAAACTGACTGTTGAATTTAAATTTATGCAAAAGAAAACATCATTTTAATTTGAACAGGCATTTACATTCAATCAAAATAAGAATTTAATTTTTAATTCACTTATATTATTAAACTTGCTCAAACTACCACCTTAAGGCTAATATTTTAGTAAAACCAAAACCTCCAATTCAAAAATAAAAGTTCTTACATAAGATGTCTGATTTCGTATTTTAAATTACTGAATTAGAGTGCCCTCTATTGGAAGAAAATAGGTAATAAAAGCTAAACTAAACCAAGAATAGTTAAAATACTCCTAAAATTCAAGCCATATCATTAATACGTAAAATACATTTATTAATGATATGAATGCTACAAAACATATTTCCTTACATTTTTATTTTTTCTAATTTACTTTTAGAATTATTTTTTTATATTACAACAAACAAGTTGGATGTTTCAAATCACTAAAATTAAATTTTAACTGAACCTGAATGCCTGTTCTTCAGCCAGTAATGTGAATAAACAAACAAAAATGTTCTCCACATTTAACATTCCAACATAGTATAGAAATAATTGTAATTTAAAACTATGGCTGGACTATAGTTTGAGGGGTTTTTTTGATGATAAACTGAAAACCCTCCTAATACAAGAGATTTTTAGGAATTTTACAGGGAGAGTCAGAGAATTAGGCTGGACACTAGAAGATGTAGGAGATTTAATTATAGCTCTAAAATTCTGTAATTCTGTGGTGTTATCAAGACCTCAGTTCAGACTCATCATCTCAGGAGTGAATGCTACCCAAAATAATTCGATTTAGTTGGTCTGGCATGGTATTGAAGGTATCAGTATTTTCTGAAGCCTCTCCATATAAGTCTAATGTATAGCCATTGCTGAGAATCATTATCTGAGTCTCTCTCCAAAACATCTGACATACAGTTACCACCTTTATCTTGCAAAAATGTCCCCTTCATGATGGAACTTTCCTACTCAAGAGTTTTTTCTCCTCAGCATCAATATTAAACTTTTGACAAGCTTTAAACTTTTGACATATAAACTTGGGAAAGTCATACAAGTTCTCTGTGCCTCCATTTTCTCATCTGTAAAACAGGAGGAATAACATTACCAATCTCATAGAGTTATTGTGAGGATTAAATCAGTTAATATAAAGTGTTCCATAAGTGTTAGATATTATCATCACTGATCCAACTTTATTTCCCACTACTTTCCAAAACCAACTCCATGACAAACCATCCTCTTCAAATTATATGCTATGTCTCACCTCTGTGCTTTTGCATATACTGTTTCTGTAGGCTAAAATCCTCTCCCATTCATTCATTCAGTCATTCCAACTCAAGAGCAAAGTACATCTCCCCTTCCTGCAAGGCCCAGTTTAATCTCCCACTACCTCCATGACACCTTCAACGAATATCCATAAATCTTCACTTATCTCTCCCTTTTTAAAAACTTCCTTTGGCCACAGGGTAGTTTATTATGAAAAATGTAGCTGAGAATTAAAGACATTGGTTCTGAGTTTGAATCTTAGATTTGCCAGCTGAGTCATTTCCCAAATCCATAACTCCATTGTTAGGATTACTGTGAGGATTAAGTGGCTTAAATCATATAAAACATTAGAACAGCAAATAGCAAGTACCTAACAAATGTCAACTCCTAAATATACATATATGTTTATATGTTAGTCTTGACTGCACAATGTGACTGAAGATTTCTTGGAATAGGAATTTTGATCTCCTTGAAGTCAAGAACCATGTCTCATTATTGCTATTATAAATCCTATAGCACACAACCTGGTAACGAACATCTATATTAGGCAATCTGTAAGTACTTGATTAAGTTTTTACATTATTTCAGAGTGTAATTCAACAAAGCTCAGGAAAAACGTTTTTGATGAATGGATGGAAGCAAATATTCAACAAAACAGGGAATGAATCCAAATAAAACACAGGCAGTGGAGAAGGGTCAAAGAAATTGGATTACTTTTTAAACATTCAATAACAAGTTTCTATCAGATTAATCTTCTGAAAGACCACTTCCAATAATGTCTTTTACCTGCCTGAAACCCTTTAGATTTTTCTCATTTCCTGAAAAAAATACCAAAATTCTCAGCCTGACATTCAAAATCATCCATGACCTGACCTCCATCTGTCTAATCTTATCTCCCATCTTCCCCCTTTAAAAACTCTGTTATTCCAGATAAATAGAATACTTGCTCTTACTCATATGTACCCTGTTTTTCTGCCTCATGTAACCTTTAATATTTAATATGACAATATTTTCAAGGAACACAATACAAAAGTTTGTCACAGGAAGAAAGAGTGATTGCTTGTGTGAAAGTATGAGCTTGAATTTTAAGAAACTTATGTTCAATTTATGAGCATTTAATTTCTCTCTTGCTCAATTGCAACACACTTCGGCTTACCAAAAAAAAAAAAGTTTGGTCATCATTTTCCCATTATGTCACCCTCACAATGCCAAAAGGCCCTGCCATCATTACCTGAAAGCTATAAACTTGAATCATGGTCTTCAAGCAGAGTGTGCAGACCGTAGGGTGCACAAGATACCCATTGAGTAAAAGAAAAAAAATTAAAGCTTCTATTTACACTTATTATCTTCCTTACTTGAATTTCTTTTGTAGTATATGCCTCATAATTTACATCATACATTCTTAGAATAGTCATAGATATATATAATTTATAAATAAATGCATTAAGGGTGTTTGCTGAAAATCTGTTTACCAATGGTACACGCAACAAGATAAGTTTAGAAATCACTGGTCTAGAAAGTTAGGGCATTTGAAAAATCTGTGGGTTTAGAAGTAGAGGGCCAGAAGCAGACAGTTTAGAGAAATATTTAGGGATGTACCTAAAAACCTAAATACCATGTACTGTTTATGCAGGATAAATATGTTTTAATTTATAACCAACTTTCAAGGAAATGTTGAAATGTAACTGATTTGTAATTTGGAGACAGCATACATCTGTTTTAGATTTTTAAACAGGGAATTTTGTCCTGACTAAAGTAACTACAGTAAATATTACATTAATATAAAAATTTCATTTGGTAAAAGCTAAAAGTATTTACTTCAGTATATATATAATTAATCATAATTATTCATAAAGAGCATTTATTGGAGCCAATAATGTGATGTTTTACACAAGACACTGCAAAAAAAAACAAACAAAAAGGAAAAACAAAAACAGGCTTAGGAAGTGAGACTAGTCATGGAACTAGACTAGCAAGCACTATGCTGGGAAATGGTGTCAGCTCACATTACGCAACTAAATGAAGTAAACATTCTCATAACAGTCACTATACTTAGCAATTTTTTTTTAGTTTTCATAAATATACTTAACATAATCCACTCTTTATTAGCTTTTGAAGAATGTATAATGTTTCTATAACAAATTAAGTTCTAAAAGTGAGTAAAGGTTTCATAACACAATAATGTATTTCCTTTAATAGCAGTGCACCCTATAAATCTTTCCTCTGTAGAGCACAAAATATATATACAAATCTTAAACTGACTGATTCTCTATAGTTTTTCTCGCTATTATATTAATATAAAAATCCAAATGAGCAAGAATCTCTAACTCATGACTTAGATTCTGAGCTTGTAGGTTGCATGCAAATCCCCTGGGGTTTGCATAAGATTATAAAAATATGCAGGTCGAACTTTCCAAAATGTCTGTCTCCTACTATGACATACAGAGTGACTGGGGAACTCTTCACACATGGCTCAGCTCTATCATTCTTCTTAAAGATGGGGTTAGACTCAGTTCACAGAGAAAGTGGGGAAGAAAGACAAAAGAAGGTTTTCTTCTTTCTTTGCAAACCAATATCATTATGCCCAGTAAAACTAAAAGAACAAAATCAAAGAAACTATGAATTCATGTGTTCCGAGAGTCTAACGGTAGCAAGATCATCACAAACTATAAGGGATTTATCAAAGCATTCCTTCCCCTACACATGCATTGAGAATAAAAGACCAGTGGACATCATGGAAAGAGCAAAGGGAGCTTGACGTTTGACACTGGCTGAATCCAAGATAGGATAATGCACAAATCCCATGCCTCTCAGGTACACACTGAACTGGCAAAGACAGATGGATTGTCTGCTTTCCCCCCTTACTTACTACACTCTGGC
Source organism: Equus asinus (assembly GCF_041296235.1). Classification (NCBI taxonomy): domain Eukaryota; kingdom Metazoa; phylum Chordata; class Mammalia; order Perissodactyla; family Equidae; genus Equus; species Equus asinus. The sequence continues at coordinate 39,783,052 of NC_091793.1, forward strand.
TTCCATTTTTCCCAAGTTCTTCCTCTGAAATCTTGCTCAAATTATCTAAGTAGTGGTCTGATATTGTATGGCACAAATCTTCAAAAGAATAATCCTTTTCTTGACAGAGCTTTATTTCATCCAAGAGTTTTGATAACTCTCCAGTCACTGTTTCACCTGTAAGAAGAGTAAATTTTTTCAGAAGTTTCAAGAAAGGCTACTTACTGCTAAAAATTAACATTAAATAAGAAAAATATGATTATCATGATAGAAGTCAAAATACGGCAAACAAGATTAAGTCATCAGAAAATATTCTGATGAAAACAAGGCACCAAACTATAATTAATACAAGAATATTAAAAGACAAAGAGAAATTTCAAATTTTCCCTATTTCTACTCCTTTTCAAAATGGAAATAAGTATTAAAGGTTTACATATACATGTTGCATAAAAGCATCTGGAATTACACTTCCTAAAGCTTCATTTATTAACAGCATTTAATTTTCAATAATCTTTTATTGGCATTATACTTCACTGACAGAATTCATTCAACAATTCATTAACAAATTTGAGAGAGTGCTGAGAACCTATTTCTTAGGTTCAATAAAAAGAAATAGTAGAACTTATTGAAACAAATAATTACATAAGAATAAATTAGAATTATGATATGTGATAAGGGAAAACACAGAAGGAACAGATAAATAATACGTATTATCTGTGAAAACATGAATATTTTGTAGGTTGCATGAAAATATTCATTCTTCTAATCATTCTCAGAAAGGTATTTTATACCTACAATTTATTCTTTAAAAAACCTCCAGGAGTTACAATCCAGGTATCAATAGTATTATTATGTATTAAAAACACATTTTAGACTGGGGCTGGCCCCGTGGCCGAGTGGTTAAGTTTGCGCACCCCGCTGTACGCGGCCCAGTGTTTCATTGGTTCGAATCCTGGGCGCGCACATGGCACTGCTCATCAAACCACGCTGAGGCAGTGTCCCACATGCCACAACTAGAAGGACCCACAATGAAGAATATACAACTATGTACCGGGGGGCTTTGGGGAGAAAAAGGAAAAAAATAAAATCATTACAAAAAAAACACATTTTAGAAAAAATCTACTATGAAATAACCACTCCATGTAAATTTCATGACAGCATGGATTGGTATCTACTTTGCTCACTGCTGTATCTAAAGGCGAAGAAAAGTGCCCGACAAATAGCAGGAGCTCAGTAAAAGTTGACTGAATAAATAGATAAAATAAAGAGTATAAGATATAACTTAATACACTTGAAATTTTCACAAATGTTAGCCTTCTTGTACAAATTTGTACATAGAAGTCTAGAATCATTTCAAGGGCTTTATAACAAGCTACTCACTTTTGGTCTTTTGAGAAGGAGACTCAACAGGAGATGAAATGTGTGTTTCTGGTGTTGTATCTTCCTGCACATGTTCTTCGAGGACTGTTGATCTTCCCATGCCTTCTAAATATTCTGCGTGTATAAGTTTTTGAAATTACATACTTAAATTCATTTCTTTTAAAATCTTAACTAAACTTTATGTCTTCTTCTGGTGATCATTTTTTCATTCGTACCCTCATATCCTAGATATATCCTAAATTTTTAAAAGAACTTCAAAAAACCAAATGAACCAAAAGAACTTCATGATGAGCTATTAGTTTAAAGCTTTTTAATTAAAGTGAAAAAGATACTTTGGAAGAGATTCATGAACCCTTTTTCTGAAAACTAAACTTGTCACACTCTTTCCTTAAAAACAAATTCACCTGATGAAGATGCAATAACATCCTTAGTTTGCTTAAATATATTCTTCCTGAAGATTTAAAACTCTCTGAAAGATGCTTTGAATAGACTTGATCCCGAAACAGGGATGTCAGACCCAAATGGATACAACAGCCAGTCAGATAACATAAATGAATGAAGAGAGACTAGTTTATTTTATAATGGTATTATAATCTTGTAAGACAAGGATAATTGCGTATTGAACTTTATGTCCACAAAGAAATAAAGTTCTTTCCCATTATTCTTGAAGTGATGTCCCATACTCAGCCTATCTCTCATTTTTCCAATTTTGATGAAGACATAATAATAATAGTATTAGCAGCTAAAATTTATGTACCCAGCAGTGTTCTAAGTATTTAATATCAATTAACTCATTTAATCCTCACAAAACTATGACACAGGCACTACTACTATCTTAGTTGTAAAGATGACAACTAAATGAGAAGGATTATTAACTTGGCCACGTCCATACAGCTAATAAGCAGCAGAGTCAGATAGATATGGGACGAGAAACATCTCACTTTTCTCTTAATCACAAGGAAAACAGAATCTGAATGCACGGATAAATGTCAACTAACGTTCAGCCTCAATAGTATAGAAAGAACAGAAAGCCTGTGGAGCATGGTTAACCAGAGAGCAAGCGCCCTATCTAAAGGTCGGCGATGAAGCAAAACAAAAGTCTGCATTTTTTTGAGACTCTGGAGTTTTAGCTGAAATCCTAGATTTTTAAATGTTGAAAGCTAGTTCAATTCTTATGGAAACACAGTGTGGACCAAAAGTACATGATCTAAACAGAATACACCTGCTATCTGCCAAAAGCACTCAGCCCAAGTGGCTAGTTTCTAGCCTCCATAAAGGATTAAACCAGTAGATTCCTCCTCATAGGGATCATTTACTTGGATTTCTTTATTCAGAAGGAAACTTTTTCCTAAAATTCAGTTAAGTTGTTAAAATTCAGTTAAGTTGTGCTCTCATGCCAACCACTTGTGATGTCAAACCATCCAAATAGTTTCTACCTAAGGGCAATTCTACTAGGCAAATTCTACCAGGAAAAGAAAGCAACTTACAATTTTTGACCCATGCAGTAATTATGTAAATTGAATTCCTCCTCCAGGACACAAATAGTAATTTTATCTACTATAAATCATCTTTATTGCAATAACAAACTTTTTCATAAGATTTAAAATGTACTAGTGACTTGAAATCCAGAAATGCAAAAAATATAGATAATGGGGCTCACATTCTAAAATTTGCCAACAATTAAAAAAATTCAAAGATGTCCCATATACTGTGTCACAAATTGGCATATTTAATGAATCTTGACCATTTAAGAGAACATAGATAGTTACTTCTACATAGTAAGATTTTCCTCTAAGTTGAACCAATGCAGTATGTTAAAAACTGTCTGTAATTATGTCATCTCCCCTTTTTGGTGGATGACATTTATTTTGATTCTCCCCAAAAGACGTATTTGTGCACAAGCCTGTTTTTTTACAGTTTAGTTAGAGGCAAAAGTCCAGCATGAAATATAAAGTACCCAGAGGAGGAAAGACTTATAAAAATGTTGTGACCACTTTTTTTATTTTTTAGCTTTCATTCAACTTGATTTGAATTTTAATTAATATGAAGAGCTACACTTGTATTCTTCTATGTTTATCTCTATACACACTTGACTTGCAATTAACTTCTTTATTGACAAGAAAATTGTAGGGGCCTGAACTTTCCTGAGAGGTTTTGGAAACAAAGACAGAAAAGAGTATAATGACCTCCTCTTTGGCCTTTGTTGACTCCTGCATCTACATGTCTCCTGCCCAACTTGGTTTTAATTCATTTATCTCCCTGCAGGACAAAGCTGTTCTTCAGGTTCCTAACTGATATGCAATGAAACCCATGCCCTCCTCCCTCCTGTTACACTTGCAACCAATCTGTAACAATTATAGGGGATAATCACCACCAAACAGTGTAAGAGTTAACTGGAAAGAAAAGGACAAACATCTGGGTTTTTAAGGGAACATGCTACATGGCAGGCCTAATCACCAAGCAGAAAGGGAAAGCATTTAAATCTAAATTTTTCATAGAATTTTTACATCAAATGAGGAAGTATGTGATTCTGCAAATGAAAATGTAGTGCCTAGATGGTTGTCAAATCTTCCGTAGATCTGCAACTAACTACAAGTGTACTTAAATGACCTTTATCGAAAACAAAGGCTGGCAAAACTGGATTATCTTGCACTACTGGATTAGGGTGGAAATAATCTGTATTCTTTCAGCTAAGTACAATTTTGTTGTTGTTAATCCAGCATTTATGTACTAGCTCTACCACTTAGAATAGGACATATGAGTGTGAGCAAGTCACTTAGTCCCTTGGAGCTTCAGTTTCCCTCATGTGCAAAAAGGGGAATAATGATATCTGACTTATCTACCTTACAAAGTTATAGAAATCAGACAAAGTAATAGAAAATGCCTGAAAACTCTTAAAGCATTATTCAAATGTAAGATAATACTTCATCATCATCACTTTACAGGCTTATTACCTTTAAGTTCAGAACTACATATCTACTACATGGGTTTTAAAAAGACCTTTTAATATCAAGTGAGTGAAAAAATACTTCAGCTTTTTAAAAAATAGTGAGTAGTTGGGGCTGGCACAGTGGCCAAGCGGTTAAGTTCGCGTGCTCTGCTGCAGGCGGCCCAGTGTTTCGTTGGTTCGAATCCTGGACGCGGACATGACACTGCTCATCAAACCACGCTGAGGCAGCGTCCCACATGCCACAACTAGAAGGACCCACAACAAAGAATATACAACTATGTACCGGGGGGCTTTGGGGAGAAAAAGGAAAAAATTAAAAAATCATTAAAAAAAAAATAGTGAGTAGTTGAAAAACAGAAATAAAACATTAAAAAGAACTATTATTTAATTTAAAAGTCTACCAGAAAAATACAAATAATAAGTTAATTCAAAAGTAAATATTAACTCAAAATCCAAGAGAAAACTATGCAGTTTTAATTTAATATTAACTTTAAGGCAAGCTCATCCATCATTCAGTATTGTTTACCTTGTAAGAGTGCTGCAATCTGGAGAGATTTCTGAGATGGATGTTCTTTCAGAATGTCTAAGACAGTTCTACCTAAGCTATCCTTTATGTTGGCATCAATTCCTGAAAGAAAAAGAAATACCCACTAGATGCATACCACTGGAGTGTCATCAGAAGATACTGTCAATATATAACTGCTCTAATTTCAAACATATACAAACCAAGCACTGAAAGTGATTTTTTTTAAATTAAGCTCTACACACACAAACACACACACACACACACACACACACACAATTTTAGTAAGAAAGAAGATGGGGTCAAGTGCTACCAAAGATTAGGAATATTCCTGATAATGAATTAACTCTTTAAGGCACTGGCCCAATCATTAAGATTGCTTTTTTGGATTATAGCTAGTTTAGGTTATAGCTAGTTAACTAAATGATTATAGCTAGTTAAGTAAATATTACACCATAAAGCTGAAAAATACTACTGATTCAGAATGTGAAATCCTAAAGGACAATGGTCATATGATTTATATATTCTCTGTAACATGGTAAAAATATTTTTAAATTATAATAATGTACCAGGTAAGTAATATAAGAACAGTCTTAGAATACTTGAGTATTCATAAAAATTGAAAAAGTATGATTATTTTGAACTATTTTCCAAATACTACTTCTCCAAATACAGTCAAATATTCCATATTTACTTACACAAGATTATATTCAATGTCAGCAACACTCATCATCTACCTGGTGAGAAAAATTCCTGAAGCGTGTAACTGAAACATCTTTAAAATTATTTTAATTCTGAAAATATTTATTGTACTCAAGAACTTATTTTCATGTAGCAAATAGTTTTCAATGCCCCAAAAAAGTTTATAAACATTCCAAACATCTAACTGCAAACAAAGTCAGTTTTCAGAATCTGGCCTCAAGTATTAGTTTATCATAATAAGATTATTAACTACTTGCTTAAATTTGTGTAGGGATATGTGACCAGCACATATTTAATTGGTTACCTCAAATCATTTATTATATCACCGTGTTACATATCAAAATTAATATACACGAAATTTTTACTTTGTATAAGCACAGTCTTTGTATAATTTGAATATGTAATTGTCTGTAATTGTATAATGCAATAGTCTTGCTAATGTTTTCCATTTTATTTTTTTACTGAGGAAAATAAACACACTAAATATAGTCCATAACTCAAAAGACTCACATCAATTTCTACAAGCATGAATTTGAACCCATGCCTTTTGATCTTAAAAAAAAATCTCACCTCAGTTCCAATTTTATTTCATGTCAATCAAAATATAAATATGAGCACAAAGAAGCCTACTTTGTTGTTCCTTCAAAGCATTCCCTCTAAAAGGTTCCCTTTAAATCACTGCAGCTTACAAACAATAGCTACTTAGCTGATACAGTAACTAGAAGGAGAACTTACTTTAAGGATAGAGAACTCTAATTTCTGTTTACTACAGTTCACAATATAAAAACCTAGGGAAAGTATTATGTTCTTTAATAAGCCAAGCAACTGTCATAACTTCACAGGGATCAATTCCTCCCTCTTGTAGAAGGCAGAGATTTTTTTTTTCCTTTTGGTCGCTCCTCTAATATATTTTGATGTGATTTAAATGCATAAAGTTTCCATTTCCAAGAGCTTTTTACTAACATATCTACTGAGTAAACGAAGGCACACATTTATATCAATTTAATCTAAACAGTGAGGTGCAATTCTACATGCTATAAATAGAAATCTGCAAAAGGGAATGAAGGCAAGAAATAAGGGTGATTGTGGAAAAAAAACTGTCATTTTCCTTTGTCTACTCTTCAAATAGAAACTGTATTTAGCAGAATAAGCTCCATGGAGAATCATGATAGTTACCTGTTTCTAACAGAACTCTCACAACATCCACCTTTCCAAACAAAGCTGCTTCATGAAGTGCACTCCCCTTTTCTGTCTGGAAAAAAAAGAAAAGAAAAGAGAGAAAGAAGCACAGTTGCGTTAGGAATGCTAACAGGTTAAAAAAATTCTGTAATTTTATGTATTCATATATATTCTCTATAATTTGAGCAATCCCTGACACAAAGGTTAGTGCGGAATAAGGAAGAGATTCTATAAATAACATTCAAAAGCTTGGGTCTGTGAAACACCTCTGCTTCTGAATAGCCATTTGACCGTGTTATGTTGGGAAGCCTCTCACCTTCTCCTAGCCTTGGTTGTTCTCAAGCATAAAATAAGAGTAGTGATGTCCACCTCAGGGAGCTTTTGTGAGTATCCAATGAGTTCACTCAATTCACGCATTGCTTGCATTTATTAAACATCAACATATTATATGCTGAGAATAGTTGAGGGGTGTTTTGAGATATGGAAATATGATCCTGACTCTTGTAATATTCACATTCTATTTGAGGAGACAGATGTATAAATAAATATTTATGATAAATGAAATCTAAACAAGCTAATGTAGATTACAAAACCTGGATGATCCTCTCCCTACTTTCCTCTCAAAATCCTCTCTTGCCCACTCCAACTCTCCCCCAAACCTCATACCCTAAGCTCTAGGCATATAGAATATTTTTGCATGGTGTAATTCTCTGTTTTCTTCCCCAAGGATCTCAAAGCCTGGTCTCTCTGCTTGGCAGAATCTAATTCCTAGCCCTCCTTATGTCGTCGTCACTATACCACTAGTTCTCAATCTTCAGCATAAATTGGAAGCGCCCAGAGAGCTTGTCAAAAACCAGATTTCTTTGCCATACCCCCAGAGTTTCTGGTTCAGTAGCCTGGGATGAGTCCTGAGAATTTCCATTCCTAACAAGTTCTCCGATGATTCTGAGAGTCTAGGGAGTACACTTTGAGAACTACTGACTCATACTGTGTCAAATCTCAAATATAACTTCATTTAAGAAGACGTCACTGGTTCCTGAAGTCTAGTGCTTTTCCTGTGTGCTTCACATAAATTTATAATTTCCTCATCATAGCACTTATGATGCACATTACAATGTTATGTGATTATCTATTTCTCCTAGTAAACTATATACTTAGTGGAAATGTAGACCACACACATTTTTTCATCACTATATCCATGATGCCTAGCAAAGTACCTTGAAAATGTAGACATTTAAGAATTCTTTTGAGGACAAAAGGCAGAGGAAGGGAGGAACACAGCATGTAACAGAATTTGTGAGAATGCAGGGAAGGATTAGTTTCTGCCTTGAGGAGGATCAAGGAAGATTTCAAAGAGGAAACATCCTGAGCTATACCAATGCTGAGTGTTCAACTTTTTCTTTTTCTCCAAGAATTTAACAAATGTCTAACAGGCCTGCAGAGAGTGTGTGTGTGTGTGTGTGTTGAATTGAATAGTGTCATTATTGAAATTTTGTCCCCTTATACTAAAAGTGATCTCTAATGTAGAATTTTAATCTCAATCCAAAATAGAAATATCATTATAAATAATATATAATGTAATAACTTCTTTGATTAATAAAATCCAATTCTATAATTAACCCAATCCAAAGTGGTTTATGAATGCATTACTAGGAAGGCTGAGGATCAATGTGATCTGAATTTACATTCCAAAAGGCATGACTTAAATGCACATGAATTATAATTTTACTGGCATGATGTGTATAGACATTAATAAAAATAGAAATAAAAATTATAATTTATAAATATACAGCACTGTTCAGAAGGAGAAAGAAACAGAAAACTTATTTAGCTCCTTAACAAAAAAACATTTCAATCTGGGGCATAAGTAATTTATTTTTGCCATTCCCTGGAAAATATCCTTTGAAATAACCTAATTCTTGTCATTCTTTCTGTGTTTTTCAACCAATTGTCTGATTACTAATTTGATTTCCTTCAAGTTTTCACAAAATTTTGGACTTAAAATTAGAAAAACCCTTCCTAGAATAACACAATTTAAAATTCTTAAATACTAAACAATATTTAAAAATACAAGGATGAAAAGCAGTAGAATCCCTATTCTGTAATATTCTGTAATATTAATTCTGTAATATTCTGTAAATTAAAAAAATATTAAAAATGGAATAGGGTTATTAGGAATGTTAAATAAATAAATCTTTAAAGATTTATAGATTTAAAAAGTCTTATTATTAACTTAAAAAGTAATGACAAGTGTTATCATTACTACTAAAAAAACAATTAGAAAACCTATTTTAAAAACAGACGGGATTAGTGCCCTTATAAAAGGAGGAAGAGACACCAGAGAGCTCACTCTCTCTCTCATTCTGTTTGTTCACAGAAGAAAGGCCATGTGAGGACACAGCGAGGAGGCGGCAATGTACAAGCCAGGAAGAGAGTTCTCACAAAGAACAGAATCAGCCCGGACCTTGATCTCAGACTTTCTAGCCTCTAGAACTGTGAGAAAATAAATGTCTGTCGTTTAAGCCACCTAGTCTATGATATTTTGTTATGGCATCCCGAGCAGACTAATACAGAGGCAAAGGAAGAAACAGGGGAACCAGTTAGGAGGCAGGAGATGATCAGGACTTGGGCTATGGTGGTAATAGCGAAGGGAATGAAAATATGAAATTCTGGATATAGTTTGAGCACAAAGCCAGTAGGATTTGCTAAGGAACTAAGTGTAAAATGTGAAAGAAATCCTGAAGTTTTGGGGCCACACAACTAGAAGGATAGTGATGCCTTTTGCTGAAGTGGGAAAGATTGGAAGATGGGCAAATTTGGGGACAAGGGGTTATAGAAGCTACATGTTCAGTTTTAGAAATGTTGAGTTTGAACACCCATTAGTCATCAAATAGAAATGTTAGTACGCAATTACACACCTAATTTAGAGTTCAGAGTGAGGTCCAGGATGAATAAATAAACTTGTATTTGTCAGGTAAAGACGTCATTTGAAGCCAAGAGACCCGATAAGGTCAACTAGGAAGTAAACACAGATAGAGAAGAAAAGAGATCTGAGTACTAAGCCCTAGGACACTCTGATGTTTAGAGATCAGGAAGATGAGAGCAGGTAACCATGGAATAGGGACATGATAGATTACACTATTGGCCCCTCTGTCATATGACTACAGTTCTTTCCACCTATAGGAGTGGAGAATATCTCCCTACCCTTTTGGGGCTTGGCTTTGAGGCAAAGGATGGTAAGTGACATGATGCAAACGAGGCCCAAATTGTGCTTGCTTGGTTGGACTTGCTCTCTTATGCTTAGGCCATGCACTGGCTAGTCCTAGGAGGAAGACAACAGACACATGGAGCAGAGTTGCCCAGGCTAACTTAAAGTATGAAACAGAACTTCCCCAGCTGACCTGCAAACACGTGAATGAGAAAAAAAATGTTATTGCTTACTATTGTACGTCACTGAGGTTTCTGTGTTTGTTATGTAGCAGTATTGTGGCAATAGCTATTACAGTGGGTTACAGAGGAATGAAAATAAAGCCTGGCTCAGGAGAGAGGGGTATGACTTTACAAAAGAGGACAGAAAACAGAAAGGCTTAACTTGTGAGCAAGCCCTAGGGATAACAGCTTTGTGAGGCCTGGCAAATTTATCTAGCTGCCAGGCTGAATGGCAGGCATTCAAGGTCTTAGGCTCCACCTGAAGTAAGACTGAGAAGGAACAGCCAGTGAAGGAAATGAGAATCAAGAGATTGTGGTGTCTCAGATGTCAAAAGAAAAAAAAGCATTTCAAAGAGGAGGGAGATATCAACTTTGCTAATAATAAATCAAGTAAGATTAGGACTAAGAATTGGCTGTTGGATCTAACAATATGGCTGTCATTAGTCACCTTCACCAAAAGGGGGAAAAAAAAAGACTTTTAATAGAGCTGAGGGAGCCAGAGGAGCTTCAAGAGAGAATGGAGGGGAAAAAGTTGATACAAAACAACTCTTTCTAAATATGTTGCATGAAAAAGGTCAGAGAAAGGGGGTAACAACTAGAGGAAAATGTGGGTTCAAGAAAATGGTGTTTTTTTGTTAAGATGGGAAATATTACAACATCTTTGTGTTCTTATGGGAATGATACAGTTGAGAGGGGGAAACGTGGCATTAAAGGGAGAGGTATTTTTCCAGAGCATTATATCCCAAGTAGACAAGAGGGAGTAGGATCCAGTGCACGAGTAGAAGAGCCTGCGTTAGAAATAAACCTAAAAAGTTCATTTAAAGCACCAGGAAGGAAAGCAGATACATGTGCATTGGCAAATGTGGTGGTAGAAATATGTGATTGCTTCTGTTTTCTTGTGAAGTAAAAGCAAAGCCATGATCACAGAAAGATAACAGGGAGGGAAACGCTGAAGTTTTGGAAAGAGGAGAAATTTTAAAATAATCATCTAGGGAAGTAGGAGAGTAAATGGATTATCAAAATGTAATCTGTCCATTTAGGCACATATTTCTCCTGCCACTATAAGCACTCTGAGAGCAAAAACTGTACCTTAACTCAGTTTTGAATCTTTAACAGCTCCAAGCTGGTAACTTGTACTCTTTATTATTAATTTTCTGTAATTTCACTTTCATTTCCTTTAACAATCAAATAAAATCCAACTGGCTTAATGTTATGCTAGTACCTTAACTGTTGAAGTATTAATAACAGAAACCTATAAGAAACACACACAGTTAAATCACCAGCATAATATGACACCATCACTACCTAGTTACCCAGAACCAAGTGAAATCCAAAGAAATAACTGTTAATTTCAAGAGAATCTGGCCAATTAAACCCTACTTTCTTAATATCTTAATATCACTGATTCTCTTTATTAAGAAATCTTTTAGCACTAACGGGTTTATAAGTAAATATAATACAAGATGCACCCAAACAGGAATTAAATTATTTTGCTCACTAGTTCAGATATAATTCAAAATTGCTCAGAGAGAAATGAAGCAGAAAACAAAATTTCTACAGAAAACAGTAACATAAATGCTACGTTTAAAAATATTTGCAATTACAAGGAAAAGATAAGATCCTCCAAAGCCATCTCTAAATTTTAAAGCATTATTCATAATAACTTGAACGTAATTAAAATCTAAAAGTGTATTACTGTCATTTACCAAATGGGATTACTTTTAATACTGCTAATTCCCAACTGGTTAACTAGAGCAATTTAATGAATATTAAAGCCACTCAAACAGTTTTAGGTTACTGTCTGGTATTATTCACTCTCAGCCAGTAAATCAACAAATATCTACTTCAAATTTGATATTAAAAAATTTTTCAGTGAATCTGATGGGAAAACTTGGTGACAGTTAATTTCAATAACATAATAAAATTAAATATTCACCAAAAAAGGTAATGAGACTAAAAAAACTTTTTTCTATGAACAAAGCAATAATAACAAAAGCAAAACACCAACTAAGGCTAACTGTACCCAGTGGAAGATTCCACTCATTAAGATATATTTTAGAAATATTTTGTCAGCTCTACTTCCTGGAAACTTTCAAGATGAAATCATGGAGTGAGCATCAATGAAAGAGGCATAGCAACACAAAACACTGCCCATGCTGCTCAGGCACCAGCCCTGATGCTTCTGATTAAGTGTTCACAGTAGTCTGAGCATATTGCCTCCGTTTCATTTGATATACGAGCAACAAACACAAATGCTGTCACGGGCCAAGTAGAAAATCAAAAGGAATGAATCTGGCAATGATATAAGATGGTAGAGAGAGGTTGGGACCTTGGAAGGTACATATACCCCATCCAAAAGCATTCAAATTCAATATTTTAAAGCACTCTTCTAACCAAATAATGCACATCTGCAAGCTAAATTGTATCTAAAATTCAAAGTCCTATTAGACTTTCAAGGTTCTCTTCAAATATAACTCTATCAATGTCTCCTCAAGTCTTCCCTCCTAAAACATATTTTTTTCCTCACCTGTATCTCCATAGCCCTTTGTCCTAGTATTTATTTTAACATGCTGTGTATAGGAGTTATTCATGCAAGTTTTTATCTCCTCCACTAAATTTTGGGCAGAGATCTTTTTGTCTTTAATTCTCCAAAAACATAAAATACAGTGCTTTGTAGAAAAAAGAAGTACCATATGCATATATAAAATTTAATCCGAACACTTTTTCTTCTGGTCATGTCATGTAGTACAAAACGTAAAAAGATCTTGGCCACAGACATGAAGTGAGTTATTGATCTCAAACAGTCATAGTGAAAAATCCTTGGTTATAAAGCAGTCTGTGCAATCAGGTTTAGAAATATTCCAGAAGTGTTATGAAAGCAATAAATCAAGATTAGAGAAATAAAACATTTCTACAATAAGCAACTAGTTTATCATTAAACATACTTTAAGAAAGTAACTTTGTGAGTCATCTCCAATAGTAAACATGTATCCATATCATTTCAATAGCCCTTTGAGAGGAAAGTTGTTTTTTTTTAATATGAGGACTAGAAAAAACCCTTGTGCTTATTTTCAAGACTGCCACAGTAGGAAAAGTAAGAAATTAAGGAAAAATATTACAAATGTCTAAACAACTAAATAATAGAGGCAAAGCTCTAATGAAAATTCTGATTCAGGGTGTGAGCCTCAAACCTAGGATTGGAAGGCCTAAGTTTTAAAACTTCAGTAAAAAACCCCCTAGAGACACTGGATTCAACCTCTCAACAGTTCCTTAGGAAAAGAAACCCCACAGTTGAACACTAATTCTACCTGGAATGTGTGGACTCTTTGAAAAACTGGCTGAATTTATTCCCTCTGGTATTCATACCCTTTTTATAATTCACACCCTCTTCTAATTGAGAGGTAGAGTCTGTTTTCCCACCCCTTGAATTTGAGCTGCCTTTGAGACGGGTTGACCAATCAAATATGGCAGAAGAGACAGTATGCTTGTTCTAAGCCTAGGCTTCTAGAGGCCTTGTATAATCCTGTTCTCTCTCTCTCTCTCAGAACCATACCACTGCCATGTGAACAAGCTAAATGTGGCCTGCTGGGTCATGAAAGACACAGGGCAGTCTCACCCGTTACCCCAGGCAATATCCAGTCAATCCCTGAAGCAAAACCACTTTACTGACTTACAAGTGAACTCAGCCAAAGACAGAAGAACTACCCAGCTAAGCTCAGACTAAATCGCCAACCCCAGAATTATGGGCTAAATAAATAGTTACGGTGTTAAGTCATTAAGCTTCAGAATAGTTTGTTATGCTTACTAATATACAGAGAAGGTCACAGTATGGCAGGAACCAAAAGAGTCTCTGGAAGATAAGAATGCTGCCACCAACTTGGAAGACAAAAAAACAGTGATAAAAGGAGAAAACGTTAAAAATTTTTTAAAAAGCTAACCTTGGAGTTGGGGCTAACTTGAGACAGATAATAAAAGCAGGTTGCCCTTTCCTTGTGGAGAAAGGAAATCTATCTGAAAGCTATCTGTCCTTCAAAGCTCAACTCAAATCACACCTCTCCAGTAAAATTTTTTCTGATTGCCCTTTGGGATAGTGATCTTTCCTTCGTTAGTCATGTATAGACAGTACATTACTGTGGAAAGAGGCTGGACTTTAATCAGTAGGTCTAAATTCACATTCTGGGTTTATCAGCTATGTATTCTTAGACGAGTTTCTTCAGTCTTCGAATCTGATTCCTCATCTCTTAACTGGAATTTAATAAACTCTCAATCCTATAGGACAGCTGTGAGAACTGGATTCTAAATGTGTCAACAAATTAAACACAAAGCACATACTCAAAAATGTTAAAGTGAACTTTGTTTCATTCATTCATTCATTCAGCTTTGACTGGATTCGTAGGTTATGTCAGGCTACGTGCTAGATACTGGGAGAAAGGAAACAATTACTAATGATACCACATACAACTGCCAAGCAGTAATAATTTTTCAGGTGTATAGCCCTCAGATTAGAATGAGGTTAGAGATTATGACTTATGTCTCTTCATATGGCCCAAGAGTGTGTGGCACAGTGTCATGAATTTAGTAGTTACAAAAATACTTGTGGACAATTTGATTGATTAAAAAAATGGTAAGATTTCTACATGTAACTTTTAACATCTGTATGTTAAAAGCAAGAGCATCATCACTTTTAAAGCATAGCTAAAAGAAGACTCACTTGACAGCTCACATCCATTCCCGCTTCCAACAGCACCTGAACAACTGCTTTGTGACCATTACGTGCAGCGAGGTGCAGCGGTGTGTGCTTTCGAGTGTTGCAGCTCATCAAGTTAGGGTGTGCACTGATGATCATTTTGACCACTCTAAGACGTCCATAGAGTGCCGCCAAGTCCAAAGGTGTTTCTAGCTTGCTGTTCCTAATGGTAGGATCGGTGAGCTCTTCTAGAAGAACAGCAACTACTTCCGAGTGTCCATACTGAGCTGCACAGTGTAGAGCAGTTTCATTTTCATTGTTCTGTTAAAACAAAGATATAAAATGTAAGTTTTCAGAAATTCAATTAGTTATCAAAATCTAAACAATTTAAAACCTGAGATGCTTTGAAAATGTAAGTTTAAGATTTATCTATTTTAATAAGTACGCCTAATAGAATTTTATATTTGATAAAGTATCTATCATTTATTGCATCAAAAATATCACATTTTATCATTCAATACAAAAAATCAAACTTTTCCCTGCATTATATATTCCAATTTCCAAGAATGATAAATGATTTAGCCATGTCAGTCGGTGGCCCTCCTGGGCCCAGATGGTCAGTGTTATCTGCACTGTGCATCATGCCTCCATGATATTTGTTAATGAAAGAGATTAATAACAATTATAACACACTGTTAACAGACTTGCTTTCCAAAAAACAGCTAAGATGGTAAATTCTTGATAATGAAAGATTTACAGAAAGTTTTCCCACATTAAGCCTCATTTTATCATCTACCAAAGTACAAATCATTGCTTCTTTTGCAAAGAGAATGAAGACATACTGGCCTTAAGATTAAATAGTATCTTTTTGAAATACAATTGTAGACTGAGAGGCAGATCTTTCCCAGACAATTTACAAGGAGTATCAAAGTGTTACATGTGCGGCTTATAAGTGTTTCAGTTGAAAATCAATGAGCTTGTCCTAGAAATTTAGCAGGATAAAAAAATGTTAAAATGGAGAAAATCGAACCGAGTTCCAAGGCAGATAGACATTTAAGACCATGTGGGCAGATGGTGCAGGCAGAATGTGGAAGGGTCAATCAGGAGAAATGTGAACAAGAAATTTTAGTAACAAAAATCCAATGATCCTAAATGTGGGTTCTAGAGAGAAGGGAGGCTGCCATCATCACCACAGCTAACACTGTACCGGGCACAGTGGCATTTCATATATGTTTACTCACTGAATGCTCACTCTGAGATAGATACTATTATTATCCTTATTCCCATTTTACAGATGAGGAAACTGAAGCACTGAGTAGTTGTATAACTGGCCTTCAATTATACAGCCATTTAGTTTTGGGGCCACAATTTGAACCTAGGAAACCCAGACCCAACATTGGTGCTCCTAATACCATCTTCCAAAATAACAACTATAACTACCACCATCTGCTGAGTGTCTAAAAACTTTACATACATTGTCTCATTTAACTCTTACAAATGATCCTACAAGATTGGTATTATCATCCCCAATCATGGATGAAGAAACTAAAATACAAAAAAGTTAAATTACACGCCCAGGCAGAATCAGGATCTTTTGGAATCAGTATCTGTCAGAATCCAAAACCCTTCATGCTCTTTCCTCAATACCACACGGCCTGCCACGTGTTGCTATATTGTCAAAGAAGAAGAAAAGGAAATTAGTGATCTGAAAGCAGAATTTCTATAGATCTTGCCCAAATGAACACCAACCAAGTGGGAATAGGAAGTAGCTGCTTAGATAGCTGTTCTGACCAGAACAAAAGGAAACGGAGGGTTCAAACCCAAAGAAATCTTAATGTTTCATAAAGTAACTCTGCCTTGCTCTGGCCGAAGAATGCAAATAAGTCAGTTGAGAGGAGAGAGTTCAGGAGAGAGGGAGGATTTGAAAACTTGAAAAAAGGAGTGGCAAGAAAATAATTTTAAAAAAAATTTTTTAATGAGCATTAGGAAAAGGCTGCTTAAGACTTTATCTTTCAAATTAGTATCAGAAGAGGCTATTGAAGGCCACACCCAGAGGGAAAACCTACTCCTTGGAGACAGTCAATGAAAAATTAAGATCTGATAGATGGGAAATCCAGCTGGAGGTATTGTTTCTTCCATCATTACTGTCCTTGGTTGGAATGTGTTACTATCTACTTTCTCATAGTGACTGACTACATACAGGTTCACACTCCCTTATTCTCTTATCTGGCTAAGTTTTAAAAGCCTGATAAGAAAATCAATCTTATTACTCTATACCATGAAAATATGATATAGAAATATGCCTCCTGACTAAATCAAATTTCCATTTGGTTGGAAATAGATTCAATCTCACTTTTCAAAATATAGCACCTTTTGAGAAAAAGAAAAGCCAATTATGAAATAATGATTCCTCAAAGAACTCTCTACTTTTTGCAGAGCCCTTAGCCTAGGAAATTATAAGTGCAAAATTGAAGCTATCTATCAACTCCAATTAGCACTGTTTAGATCTCAAGAAAAATTATTTCAATCATTTGAGACTTACTCAGGAAAAAATGTTCATAGAGTTTATCTGTGATCATCACATACTTGGATTGTTACATCAGTGAAAACCACAACTGTGGTACCTTTATCAAAGGCATGATTGTATACGTGTCCATACTCACTAGTGATCTAAAAAAATCTAATTTGAAATAGACTGCAATGAAGCACTGATTCATAATTGCTAGTATGTCTACATGGAACGTTCCTCAAGTTTCAAATTTCTTCTTTTTTACAAAATAAGTGTTCTCTGAAAAATCAGGACACTTCCAGACAATGAGTGGCAGAACGACACTGTTTGACAAAAGCTATTTACAAAAGATCTTGCTTCAAAATAAAACTAATGGAAACTATCTAACACTAGTTGGGTTTGAGTTTTAGTGAATGGCAAGGGAATATACTTATGATATAAGGCTCCTCTGGTTTTTGCCCTAATATCAAAATAAAGGAAAAAAAGAGAAAGAGGAGAAGAAAAGATGAATACACAGAAAACTGTAAATTGAAAATATACATCACATCAGAAGAAAGAAAATAATAAATCAGTTGACAAAAGATAGGAAGAATGTAGCAACTATAAAAACCATAATAGGGCAGGGGGTCTACTCTGTTTTCAAAATTACATCACCCTAAATTGACCATTGATTCTAGGACAGTACAGAATGGTGAACAGGACGTAGGTTGAAGTGCTAACATGCACTTATTAGCGACAGTAAACCACTGGATCTCTCTGAACCTATCTTATCTGTAAAATTAGAATATTGCCTTCCCTATAAACCTTAAAGTGTAGTTTACAAATCAAAAGAGAGAAGATATAGGAAAATGCTTTGTAAACTTTAAATGTTAAAATGTTAAGATAGAATTATTTTTAAAGAAAGTTGTATTAGAAACCAAAGGTAACTTTCAGAAATCAGAATGAAGCCCTGACAATTATGCATAATTTTAACATTCCACATAGTGGCTATGATGTTAACTATATCAGTTAAGAGCTTAGGCTTTGGATCAGAAAAACCGGGGTTCAAATCCAGGCTGCATTTCTTAGTAGTTGTGATATCATGGGCAAGTTACCTAATCTCTCAGCTTCCACAAATATAAAGCAGGAACAATAATTAATACCTACCTCATCAGGCTGCTTAGTAAGATAATAGAGATGAAGTACTTTGCACAACGTGAGGCATACAGTAAACACTCCAAACACTCCATAAGTGATAGAAGTTATGATGACAATACCAATGATCTATTGTGCAGGGCTCTGGATTAGAGAGACCTGAGTTCAGGTCTCTGTTTTAGTCACCTAGTAATGTGTGGCCTTAGACACGTTATTTAACATTACTGAACCTGATTTCTCATTTATAAAATGGGAGTGATAATAATCACTTCAGAAGATTGTGAGAATTAATTAAATAACATATTGCAGGTGAAAGAGCTTAGCACAGTACCTGGCTATCTTATGTCTCAATAAATGTCAGTTACAATTCTCATTCCTTTCCTCTACTGTTTAAATACATAAAGGTTTATAATTAACTAATACATTTCTGTCCCATTCAGGGAGGGAAAAAGAATTAAAACTAAAACCGAAAGTTACTCACAAAAATAAAATTCCCACATCAGAAACTTTTAAGAGAAATGACATTGAATAAGAGAACTACCTCAGCACTAAAGGAGTATATACATAAAAACAAAGAAGCAAACAAATACTGAAAGTGTAGTATCAAAAATCTCAAGAAATTTTCAATTTGTTGCTAATAGAAACCATAACACAATGCAACAGAAATGAAAAAAGAATTTTGCATTCCAATCTCCTTAAAAAGACATTTTTTATATTTTAATTGATCTGTTCAATAGCACAGAAAACAAATGTTTGTTTTAAAAACATACCATTACAGTTATATGCCATTAAAATCTTCCACTTAAAATATAAATGAATACTAGGTGTTTTTTCTTATTTTCATGGCATTTACAAAATACTTTGTTTGTAAAACTAACATCCTCTTGTTTAACCTTGGATTCTTTTTCCATCGTACTATTTCAGGTTCTCTTTGGGGCATTCAGGCAGTTTTAAGCATAACCACCAGATGGCTCATCCCACAAATCATCTCTAACTTTTGGATTTCTGAGGAACAGAACAGCATTCTCATAGTTTCCTTTCAGCATGATATGGTGATAAAGATAGCCAAATCTGTCTTTTTTTAAAGACTGAATTTATGAGTGTATTCTCATTAAAAATATTCTGTATTTTGTAACCTGTAAACATAAAAATTTTTATTGGGATAAATATTAATAAGATACTTTTCCAATTAATAAAACATTTGTCACGATCACAACTGCCTTTTGTTGGAAAAAAAATGTATGTACTTTTTCTTCCTTTTACTGTTTACAGCTAGTACTAGTGTTACTTTTTATTCTTTAGTCTGAATTTCAGTCAAAGGCCTGCAAAGTCTGTAACCATTTGAACAATATGCTAACTGTACTTTATTAGATGTGCTTGCCCTAGAGTAACCTACTTGCATTGATATTGGACAACTGCCAACCTGCAGCTTAATGCCATGGCTGTAATTCAGTTGTTAGATTGCATGCTGGTTTTCAAATATAGTTTTACAAATTGAGAACAGTAGGGGGCATGCAGAGCTCAAGATGTTTGTTATCATACTATATTAGGGGACAATATTTTACTTTCTGGAATGTCTGGTCTTACTTACTTGGAATACTAAGAATGGCATTCCTTCTTTAATATGTCCATTATGTGTAATATGCATATTATGTACTTGCAAATATTTTGACTTTATCTGTCAGCATTATACTGCTGCTGTGTTTTACTCAACTTACTCTGGGCATATGAACATATATATACATACAGGAAATTTTTATTTTAATATATGCCTAGCAATTGTATACACTGTATTTTGTATTTTGATCACAAATTGTACTTACTGTGAAAGTGCTATGTAAATGGTAAAGCATCATGTAAATGATAGCTATCATCGTTTTAGCATTTAAAATTTTATTTAAAAAAAACTAATTCGCATTACAAATGTGAATTCTGTTATATGTTTAAATATTCAACAACTATAAAAGGGATGATTATATAAGGCAGGCAAAAATATTACAAGTACTTCCTTTATGTGGGATTCTCTTGATAACAAATATCTTTACAAATGCCCAACTTAGTGCCTATGCACCATATACAAATGCCAAAGAATCTTTCAAATTTCTCCTTTAGGAAATTCAGCAGTGAAAAGGTCTTTGCCAGGGTAAAAACAGAAATAATCCATTTTTCAATGTGGCTTTGCCCTCACAAAACTCTAGAAAAATTATAGCATGAGCACACATTTGACAAGTGCACCTGTTCATTGACTCTGGAATGTGATGGTCCATGATGAATAAGAATCTTCACAATTTCCACATCTCCTTTCCAGGCAGCCAGGTGAATAGGAAAATAACCTTTGTTGTCTGCTACATTTGTTGATGCCTCATATTGAAGTAGTTTGAGAACTATATCCCTAAGCAAGAAAGAAAAAAAAAAGAACACAACAGAAAAGAAAATATGCTGAACAACACAGATTTTATTAAACAAATGATTATAAACGTATACTAGATGCTGGATGACAATTTAGAGCAATCATTCTAGGTACCAAGACATAAAATTGGGTTTAAGAGTCTGACTACTCCATATTTGGCTATTTTACTTACCTGGAAAACCACTATCACCACACACACACACACACACACACACAGAGAATTCACTAACCAATGAAACTACTTAATAGAATTCATTTAGGCAAAATATACCTAATTTCATTAACTGAATGAATTAAGTAAAATAATTTTTTAAAATACCTCTTCCCATTTTTTTTAAAAAGGAGATCTTTCCAGATAGCTCAAATCTTAGATTTACCATAAAAGAAAAGTTGAGCTACGAGCAACCTCCTTGTTTACAAAAAAAAAAGTCATCATACTACCAAGAGACATTTAGGGAGTTTATATCATTCCTAGAGAATTGGAAAAAGGAATTGAAGATGCATATAAGAGAGAAAGCAGACAGCACAGTAGGAAAGGGACTCTGACAAGCTAGCTGCAGTATGAGCCAAAGGTTGAAAAAAAGTTTAATAACTTTTCAGCCACGGCACACAACATACTTTGAATGTGTGCTGTTCATACTTCTGCACTCCTTCAACTTTCTCCTCCAAGCCTAAGAAACGGCTGTGAAGGGAAATTCCAAAGAAGGAATTCCACTTAAGAGACAAGTTCCACCACTGATACAATTTCAACACATACTCAATAATATATCCTATCTAAAGGATTCTGTATTTAATCCCCATCAGGTTTTCAAAGTAAAAAATTTTGAACTGCAATTTTCATCCTTAGGCGGAATCAATTAATAACTATTAGTATGCATTATGTTGAACTTTGTGTCAATCAATCAAACAGTAATTCTAAACAAAAACTGTACATTTAATACATTTAAGAAGCAAATTCTATTAATTCACTAAATGAAATACTAAACAGATATACAAATACATACATACATACATAATTACAATATATTCTAAAATTTTTTCTCATCTATAACAAATCACAATGGTGAGAATGAATGTAACAGAAAGGGCTAAATTTAAATATTTCATGAAGCCAGGCTCTAAATGCAAGTAACGAATGAGAAAAGTTGGAGGAAGTTTGAATAGAAGTGAGGTCAGGATCTGATAGCCCACAAGAAAAACAGACATGATACAACACAAAATTACAGTAACTGGTAAAATGCATTGCCCAGAATGTAGCCTCAACTTGCAATGTTGGACTTATGGATAAATGCATGAAGTCATAATGAAAGGACCAAGTATATGTTGTAGAAATATTTAGAAAGTTCCAAGGAGACCTAAATTTTCTAATGATAAGATTTCAGAGAAAATAAGAATAAATGTCATTTTAACATTCTTTTTTTAAAAAAACAACATTATTTTATAAGATCTGAATTTAGAAGATTTGGATTTGAGTCCCGACTATGTAAACTACCTAATGATGTGACCCTAGAGAAATTATTTAGTCTTACATTTTTCTTTTTGTTTTCTGTAGGGGATATTGTAATAATAATAATGCCTATTGGACAAGACCAGTCAAAGCTTTAAATGAGATCACAGAAGAGAAGCCACTTGATAAATAGTGAAACATTAGATAATATTAGATCTTGCCCCCAGCCAAAATAAAATCCTTTAAAAGTAAAAATGCTTCCAGTAAATCACCTTTGAATAAAAGAATCAGAAAATCAGAAGGAAACTTGAATGTTGTCAGTTCACACACTTCTCACCTCTCTGATACTACAAGAGTTGTTATATATGTTTATCTCCATTCTGAAATAAATAACTACAATGAGGTATAAAGGATTCAATACCTATGAATAACAAAAGCAACTAAGAACCAGAAGATCTAGTTCGAAGTCCCAACTCTTTATACTTACTAACTTGGTTATCTTGAGCAATTCATACGTTTGTCTCTCTTTCAGATATTGTTAAAATAGAATTCAGAGGGGTCGGCCCCGTGGCTGAGTGGTTAAGTTCTCAAGCTCCGCAGTGGTCGCCCAGGGTTTTGCTGCTTCGGATCCCGGGCGCGGACATGGCACCACTTGTCAGGCCATGTTCAGGCAGTGTCCCACATGCCACAACTAGAAGGACCTACAACTAAGATATACAACTATGTACCAGGGGGGATTTGGGGAGATAAAGCAGAAAAAAAAAAAAAAGATTGGCAACAGTTGTTAGCTCAGGTGCCAATCTTAAAAAAAAAGAAAAAAAGAATTTAGAGACCACGTCTTGTTGCCAGTCTCAAAGGGTTCTGGGGTGAATCAAACAAGAAATGGACATAATTGTAAAATTGTATACAATCAAAAACTATTCTCGGGGTGGCCCCGATGCCAAGTGGTTGAGTTCACGTGCTCTGCTTTGGCAGCCCAGGGTTTAGAGGTTCGAATCCTGGGTGCCGACATGGCACCGCTCATGAGACCATGCTGAGGCAGCTTCCCACATGCCACAACTAGAAGGAACCACAACTAAAAAATACACAACTATGTACCAGGGGCTTTGGGAGAAAAAGAAAAAAAATAAAATCTTTAAAAAAAAAAAACTATTCTCAAAGCAATCTGCTGCAATGTTGAGCAATCTCAGTGATTTTTTTCTCTTTTAGATTTTTTTTTTCCTTTTTCTCCCCAAAGCCCCCCAGTACATAGTTGTATATTCTTTGCTGTGGGTCCCTCCAGTTGTGGCATGTGGGACACTGCCCCAGCGTGGCTCAAGGAGCAGTGCCATGTCCACGCCCAGGATTTGAACCAACGAAACACTGGGCTGCCTGCAGCAGAGCGCACGAACCACTCGGCCACGGGGCCAGCCCCCTCAGTGATTTTTTTTAACGGAAATATTTCAGCATTTAAATAAAAGGTAAAATAATACCAAAAGAAGCACAATAAATTTAAATATCTGGTTCTAACAAGTAGAACTTATCAAAAACTAGCCTTCTCCAAATTCATATATCAGGGAAAGACAATTATGCAAAGGGTTTTAATTTCATTTCTCAATGCCTAAGCAAATAAAAAAATATGCTGAAACTCCTAAAAGCATTTCCTTTCAAAGGGTAAAGAGGAAAATTTGATGGCATTATCAATCCTATTTTCTTTCACTCTCACTCAAACCATTCAGAATTTTATTTGTTCTTGGTTCAATTTCTGTTGACATTTTCTAATAACATATGTGATATGCACTCATTCTTTATTTATCAGGAAGATTTATGATATAGTGAAAAAACTAACTTACTGATCATTTGTATTGTGTAGTGTTACCAGCATCTAATATCTAAATCAGAAAAGACTAATCCGTATGTTTATGAAATTCTTTTTGACAAACACTAAAATCTTAACTAAATACCATTAATTTTATTTCTTTTTAAAAAATTATTTTATTAAATTTATTTTTTAATTTAAATTTCTTTTTAAATTTTTATTTAAGTTGAGCCTTCCATGTTATTCAGAGTGTGAAAATTAATAAACAGAAACCTCATTTAAAATGGAGTCTGGAGGACAGAAGAGAGAACTCTCATGCATGTGCCATGCAACAAACACTACAGACCCCAAAAGGAAGAGACGCTATCTTGCATCTCCAACAGGAAGCGATACTACTTTACTACCCTAGGAGAAGGAAGGAAGACATCCCTCCTTGCCCTGCAACAGCTCAGCCAATGAAAGACTGCCATAACTCAGCCAATGAAAAGCCACTATACTTCAAATTCACAGTCTCTTCCTTTATAACAGCTCCTCTCAGCTTAATAAAAGAACCCTCCCTCTCCTTTGTTTTTTGGGACTTGCCTGTGGTTTGCCGAAGACCACATGTCCTGAATTGCAATTCTTTGCTGATCCCAAATAAACAGATTTCTCTAGTAAAATAACTGGCTGTTTGTTTGTTTTAGGTCAACAATAGATACCAGCTAATGCACTAGCTGTGCTCAGATTTCTAATGTGAAAATGAAGGTGGGAAAAATATGCCACCCCAAAATATGCCTCTTTGGCATAGGATTATTTTGAGCTGGTTATTTTGAGAAACTGCAGACACAGGAGAAGCTCTGAAAACTGAGTAGAAGTTAGTCTTTTGTAAGGGATATTTACATTTATAAGGGAAGTCTCTCATTTTTAAGGGAGTCTCCTTCTCTGTAGCAGGAAGAGGAGGATGACTAAATCTCTAGAAATTTATCAGTGGAGAAGGCAACAACCTAAATCTGCATACCAATCTTACCTTTATTTACTATGCTTTTCCTGATAGCCTCCCAAAACTGGCTGACCCACCTGCAACATTTTCTTTTGTCTTTAGCTGGAGATAGTATTTAAGGTGGTGACTTGGGCCATTTCAGGGAGTTAATCAGTTTTCCTGGGTATCTCCCACGTACACAGAAGGTATACATGTTATTAAACTTCTGTTTTTCTCCTGTTAATCTGTCTTTTTTATCACAAAGGGGTCTCAGCCAACAACCCAGAAGGGTAGAGAGAAAATTATCTTTCCTCCCTGACAAAAACATACTTGTGAAATATAAAGTGATGTCTCTGATCAAGTGAGTGCCTGTCAGTTTTACCAAATCATAAATAAATTATTAGTCAACAAACTGTCATTAATCTCTCTTATGATGTATCCACGTAGATCACAAGTAACATGTATTACACAGACCTTTTTCAACCAGACTCATTAAGAACAAATTAAATTTCAAGTACTTTCTAAAATATCTAAACTAAAAGAGTAGTTAAATGAGATCCCACCAAATCCATATTATTACTTTTTATTTTTATTTAAGTTGCACCTTATATCTTCCAGACGTATCAACAAATGAACATGTTGACTGTGCTTGGTCACCTGCCATGAACTATTAAGTTATATTGATGAACAATGTCTACAGAAGAGCAAGCAGAGAAATAATTCCTATATCTTAAACATAAAGTAGCATTCTTTCTGATATACAGCATTTGATAAATAAGAAATGCTCTGAAATCCTAAAGTAAATGTGGTTGATGGGATCACAGGAAAAATAATTCCATTTCCCAGGAGCAAAACAAAATATCAAATTTAATAATAATCCAATTTAAATCATTGCAATATTTTGCAGCTTGACGCTAATATATGTAAGTGCAGGTAAATATAAGAATTCTAAAAGTACTGATTTTTGCTACTACATTTAATTTGTTTCATTTTCTGATAGATATAAATATACTTCTTGATTAATATGAAATGTCTTTTAAGAAGTTCAGTATATGTTCTGAGCAAAATTAAACTAATTGGGAAGGTTCAACATTCAAATTAGCAGCAAGTTTCCCTATAATTAAATCATAAGCAAAAACATTTATTTTGTTCCATCTTCCCTTTACATGTTGGTAGTCCTAAGAACTTTGAAATAAATGCAAATCATCTTCGTATGGATGTAGTATTAACAAACTAAGGATATTCTAAAATTCACTAAGGTCCTTTTGATTTCAGACTTTCTTGAAGATTTTACTCCTGGTTAATTGGAATAAAGTTGCAAATGTGCTCGACATGATGAAAAGACTTTAGGACAATACTCTCCATTTTCTGACTGTAGCTTCTTTATACACTGAATTCACTCTCATAGATTTCTAGATAGAGTGAATAAAGGCAAATTTTAACTGGTTAATATCCTTATACAAGAAAGAAACATTGAGACCAACGATATTTCTAGGTTATTAAAAGAAACTTCATGGACCAGATTACACAAATTTTTAGAGGAAGAACCCTTCTTTCATTAGAAAGCCTATGAAACAGCAAATCAAAAGTACAGCAGATAGCCTTCTAGCTAGATTCTATATCCAATTTGAGATGCAATTTGGATTATAGATAATGGAGTCTACAATTCAAGCATTAACTTACTTAAGGAATGAGAAGCAAAAAGAGAAAATATTTTAACCCTAAACATACCAAAGAACATACATATTTCAGATACAACAACAATTTATTGCTGAAATTTTTCAAAATAGCGTTCAAGAATCACAATGTACCCAATGTAGTTTAATGAAACTTAACCAGAAAAAAAGGGAGCAATTTGCTTAGAAGAGAAGGAGAACTGAAATGAAATATGAATATACAAGTTTAGGAAAACCTTATAGGGAATGATAAGATCATTATTTAAAAGAAAGGATATAAGAAAAGAGAAGAGGAAAAGAAGGAAGAAGAAAAAGGAAAGAAGGAAGAAAAAGAGAGGGAAAGAAGAAACGAAGGAAGGAAGAACAGAAGGAGGGAGAGAGGAAGGGAAGGAGGAAGAAGGAAGGCTGGCAGGCAGGCTGGCTAATTGCCATTCAGAGAGAATTAAGAGAATCAAAGTTGTAGTAGAAATATATGAGACAGACAATGAATCGTCCATATATTTTTTTTCTAAAAAGCGAGAGAGAAACAGATAGGTCTCTAACTTATCTATTGAAATAATTTAGAATCATTGCTAGTGAATTTAGTTCTTCTGACCATGTTTTCTTTCTATCATTTAAAGGTAATAATTTTCTAATCTATAATTACAAATGACCCAGGAAATCACCAATACAGTACATTTTCCATTGTGTCCTGTTTTGGCTAAGTGGAGATGAATTGTTCATTATGAAATAATGCATTTCAGGTACAAAATGCTGCTCCATTTGTGAATTACCTAGTGGTGGTAAATAAAAGCTCCCAATAAAATGTACAAAATAAGAGCAAACAGGATTAATTTGCAGTATGAAAGCTTTAGATTATATGTTGGGGGTAGGGGAAAAGCCTGTGCTCAAAGCAAAAGAATAAACTATAGGACCCTGTAACAGTATTTCCAGCTCTATGATTCCATGAACTTTAGCCTAGAAATCATATTGTTTATGGAAACAATCTTGAGCTAATGGATACAACAGCAACAAATACGGAAATGATGTGTTTCCAGGCTGTCTGCTAAGGCTTGGGAAGAATACAACAATCAATTGTTCATTACCCATGCTAAGCGAGAACAGCAAAGGCAAAGAAAAGAAAAATCACTCTGGCTCTGAGACAAATTCTATGGCATTTTTTTCTCCATATCTTTTTAAAATTAGCATTCCAAGAGAAGACACCACTTCATAATAATGGGACGCAGCCCAGAAATACATAATGTGATAGAGAAAAACCAGCAAGAGTTTAGGAAACTGATGTGCATATAGCCATCAGGGGAGATAAGGTAGAGAACTGTTAAAAGCATACACCTGGAACCAGAATGCTTAGGCCCTAGACACAGCCCCACCTTAACATCTAAGCAGCCACTAAGTCACTCATCCAGAATGGCCTTGTTTCTCCAAAATGAAGGAAATGAGGGCAGTAGGGTAGAATAAACGACCTCTAATTTTAAAAGCCCATGGATAATTTAAATAATTTAAAGTCAAGAAATCTTATACTCTAGAAAAAAATCCAAATTTCAGAATTATAGCACCATAGTACAAAACTGAGCCACAAATATTACCAACACAGCATACCATAAAATGTTATAATTGGAAGGAACAATGAAAAATATCTAGCCAATGTATTCACTACATTGAAGTGAGACCTAGAGAGGTTAATTAAATGGCTCAAGGTCACATAACTAGTGGAGATGGAGAGACGGTATAAGAATTTTCCTGCTTTTGTCTAATGCCTATAGAATGACACTGAGTAAAATCTTTCTAGAAAGTGTTAAAAAGAAAAGCTAAATGAGATCTTCAGACAAAAGCAAAGCAGATACATGTAATGCTCAGAGAATAACTGCAATTAAAGAGATCTTAGAAGATAGCTAGTCAAATCCCCTATCTATGATAATCTTAATGATTGCTATTCAATTCACTTAAATTATGTTCACTTTGTACTTTGCCAATAGAAACTAAAAATTATGCAGTGGGCCACAGGGAAACATAGCTCAATGGTTAGAACCTCATAGGCTGTCATTTATAAGTATTACTAAATACTTCACTAAAAACTAAGGAGGGATATGAATGCTAATCCATTTTGTGACAATATTATTTTGAGAAGTGCTTATAATGCCAAGCTGAAATAGAACAAGAGAGGTAGTATTAGCTCAAATGGTCAGGCCCAAGATTTTCTGTCCATTAGATTTAACAGTTTGTCTTCCCAACTAGAACTAAGAAATATAGTACTACCCTGAATCTGCAATTAAGATGGCCAAAGAAGCCAACAGTAAGGAAGAGATCTGGACACATCATACAGAGGCTTCATCACGCTTTGACTCAGTCACTAAACTGTTAGGTTACCTAGCTACAACACTGGAAATAAAGTAGTCACACATTTTTTCACTTTCTGTACTATATACTAGCACATTATTTGAAACATAATTCCATAGTTTAAAGAACTTTAAAACCAGAAAGACCATCATGAATGACAAAAAGTATTTTAGATAAATTTGAAAGATTTTGAAGTGGCTCAGGAGTCCATGGCTTATAATAGCAAGAATCTATTAAGATTTCACTGTTAGTGAATACTCTCATGTTAGGTGAAGACACCAAAAAAGGAAGGGTGGTGTTATTAAGTGGTTTTATCCCATCCCTAAAGCTACACATGACTAACATGGTTCTGTCACTTCTTTCATTCTCCCTGTGTGATATTTGACTATTTTAGAGCAATTCTCTCAGTTTACACTCTACACATAATCATCCTCAGCAACATTCCTACCAAGTTTAATTTGTCAGTGTTGCCACTTGGTGCCTCTCCAAATTCATCTAAGCCCAGGGGACTCATGGCAACATGAGACAGGTATCATCAGACATAATTAACTTCATTACATGTAACTAAATACAAAAGGATTCCAGTCCAGATAAATGGCACTTACTTATGTCCATTTAAGGCTGCATGGTGTAAAGCAGTGTAACCCGAACTGTCTGTGCAGTTCACATTGGGGCCTCGCCAGATGCTGCAAATAAAGCACAAGCGCAGAGTTAACGGTTAAGCAGAATCGTGCTTTGAAAAACAAAAAGAAGCCTGATAGTCCCACAGCCAGCAGCATGTTATATATGAAAATTTTAGTCATGAAGAAAATGACTGCCATCTCTCAAGCATTCCCCTCAGAAAAATAACTTCATTTATTTGATGCAGGGAAATTATTAGGGAATACAACTACCTTCAGAAATTATTAGCAAATGTAGGCCCACTGCCATGCATTAAAATTTGGATCCAAAAGTCCTCTATTAGTTTATATCATTACTTAAATATTGGAAGCAATTAACATTCAGGTACTACATTATATACCAAAGAATAAAGACTTATGACACTTGTCTCATTTCTTTCCACACATACATTCTGAGATGGCAGTGATTTATATAAGTTCTAAGATATTTTTGCATTATGGGAAGAATACAAACCCTCTTGCTGCTCAATTGCTACCAAAAAAATATAATAAGTGTTTCATACTTGAAAATATAATTGAAGATTTGGACTGTTGTAAACTATATGAAGATTCTAATAGTTTCAAAGTTATTATTTTACTACACAATATATTCTGGAGATAACATGTAACTATATAAAAGAGTCCATTTTATCCTTGATCACTACAATTACAGAAACTATTTTTATCTTTTAAAAAAGAAGGCATAGAAAGACTTTTCCAAAAGTAGACCAAAAAATGACTTTATCTGATATTTGTGATGATATTAAAGCCATCAAAACTAACATCCAATGACAAGCTAATTCATGTATTCACAAAATGTTTATTGTACAACTATTGTATATCACATATTAAGCTAGGCACTAAGCATATAAAATCATAATTCAATGTCCTTTTTTACAAAAACAGAGTCTAATGGAGAAGATAGACACATAAACTAACAATTAATTACAAGTAGTAAGATAATTGAGGTACCAAAGAGCAGACAAGCATCTGTTAGAAGAGAATGAATAGCTAGTACAAATGAAAGGTCAAAACAGACTTAAACTAAGGTGGGACAATGAAAATGAGTAGAATGTACTTATTTGACAATTAATGAAAAGGAAAAATCAATAAGATGCAGGGAGCAATTGAAGGAAGGAAGAAGTGGTAGTCTAGAATGGCTGAGTCTTCAGGCTTAGACTACCAGAAGGAAAATGACATTAACTAAGATGTGAAAAAGAGGAGCAAATCTGCTTGGGGGAATACAGTGCAGATGGAGAGCAAACCACTGACTTCAGCTTTGGAGACACTGAACTTTAAGTATCTGACATATTTACGTAAAAGTAAGGATATCCAGAAGACTATGAAAATATTTAGTTAGAAGCATGGCTCTGAAGTTAGACTACCTGCGTTCAAAACCTGGCTCCATTACTTGCTGAGGGTAGCCCTGGATGAAGTATTTAACCTCTCTGAACTTCAATTCCTCATCTGCAAAATAGAGATGATAATAACAGTACTAACTTATAGTGCTGTTGTAAGGATCAAATGAATCATTACCCATAAAGCTCTTAGAGCATTACTACAACAGTACTAGAATGTATTATATTTCTTAAAACACAGTTCAACAAATTGTTAGAAAAAAATATTAAATAGAAAGTAAAACCATGGGAGTGCCTGATATCAGACACTATAAGAGGGAGGCTATTAGACTCAAATACCTCAGTGGAAAATACGTATATGGGGGCAAGGCGAAACCTTCTCTTAAAGGTTGATATTAGTTAAAATCTGCAAATACCTGGTGAAAATAAATAGAATGAGGCAACTTAAAATCTGAAAACCTCCCACACCTTACTGAAACTCTCAGAGAACTGATATGAAAGTATCTATTGAGAAAAAGAAAAATTAGACAACTGCAGGACAGACATAAATCCATGGATAATTAACAATATTTAAGAGTCTAGGGGAGGGAAAATGTTATAGTAAGGACACTGAAAGTCGTCCAGGAGTAGATAAAACCAAGAGAAAACATTATACAATTTAAAACAGGAAACTGTTCCAAAAAGAAGTGGAGAGGTCAAGTTAGACAAGAATTAATTTATTTGGGAATTAAGAAGATCTTGAGGAGACTAATGTACAAATATAAAGATTTGATTCTAAGGTTTTAACTTTATTTTGATCTTAAACTTTATTTCAATCAAATGGTTTTACTTTATTTAATGGTATCCTACCTTCTGAGAATTAAAAAAGTGACAGTCAAACCAGGAAAGTGATAAAATGTGCATATGTTTTATAATTTCATTAGATTGTTAGGTTTTTAACACTTTTTTTAAAAAAATCAATCCTTGAAGCATTTTCTATTGCCTTTTACATTCTTATAATTTTTGTACTTTTGTTCTCCCTGCTAAACCCGTCTAATCCTGCCCTATTGATTTCAACCTCATGCCCTTCTACTAACCCACAATAGATTCTCTAACCAATCATATCTTACCATTCTTCCAAAACCAGACTAAGACTCACCGACTCAATAACCCTTTTTCTAAACACTGAATACAAGCAGTATTTAATAAATGTATGCTAAATTATATAAATAAAAATAATTAAAGAATGGTTTTTCTTTTGGTGAGGAAGATTCACCTGGAGCTAACATCTATCACCAATCTTCCTCTTTTTTTGCCTGAGGAAGACTCACCCTGAGCTAACATCTGTGCCAATCTTCTGCTATTTTGTTTGTGGATTGCTGCCTCAGCATAGCTGATGAGTGGTGTAGGTCCACACCTGGGATCTGAAACCACAGATCCAGGCCACTGAAGCGGAGTGCACAAATTTTACCACTACAACATGGGGCCAGCCCCTTAAAGAATTATTTTTAATGAATAAATAAGTCACTAGGTAAAAGAGAAATGTTTAAATAAATACAATTTACTCACTTAAAATAACCTATGAAATCATAAAAAATAACCAAAAGAAGAAAAGAACGAAAAAACAGAAAAATGGAGCGATGAATAGATGGGAAAAATATAAAGCAGATAGTAAGATGGTAGATTTAAACACAACAGTATCAATAATTACACTAACTACAAATGGTCTAATGACCCTAGTTAAAAAGGAAAAATCATCAGACAGGATTTTTTTAAAAAGTAAGAGCCAAATATATGCTAACTATAAGAAACCTGCTTTAAATATAGAGATATGAATAGATTAAAAGTAAAAAGATAGATAGAAATACCATGTGACCCAGCTATCCCACTACTGGGTATCTACCCAAAAAACTTGAAACCAACAATCCAAAGTAACATATATACCCCTATGTTCATTGCAGCATTATTCACAATAGCTAAGACATGGAAGCAGTCCAAGTGCCCATCGACTGATGATTGGATAAAGAAGATGTGGTATACATATATATATATATACAATGGAATACTTCTCAGCCATAAAAAAAGACAAAATCATCCCATTTGCAACATGAATGGACCTAAGGGTATTATGCTAAGCAAAATAAGCCAGATTGAGAAAGATAAGCACCAGATGATTTCACTCATATGTGGAATATAAACAAATACGTGGACAAAGAAAACAGTTCAGTGGTTACCAGGGGAAGGGGGGAGGGCTTGTGGACACAGGCAGTGAAGGGGAGCAATTATATGGTAATGGACAAGAAATAATGCACAACTGAAATTTCACAATGATGTAAACTATTATGAACTAAATTAAAAAATAAATAAAACTAAACTAAAAAGTAAACAGATAGAAAAACCATACTAACACTAATCAAAAGATAGCTGAATACAGGCATACCCTGGAGATATTGTGGGTTCAGTTCCAGACCAGTGCAAAAAAGCAAATATCACAATAAAGCCCATCACACCAATTTTTTGGTTTCCCAGTGCATACAAAAGTTATATTTACACCATACTATAGTAAGTGTGCAATAGCATTATGTCTAAAAAACAGTGTACATACCTTAATTTAAAAATACTTTATTGCTAAAAAATGCTAACCATCATCTGAGCCTTCAGCGAGTCATAATCTTTTTGCCAGTGGAAGGTCTTGCTTCATTGTTGATGAGTGCTGACTGATCAAGGCAGTGGGTGCTGAAGGTTGCTGAAGCCTGAGATAGCTGTGGCAATTTCTTAAAATAAGACAACAGTAAACTTTGCCACATCAATTGATTCTTTTTTCCCTGAACAATTTCTTTGTAGCACAAAATGTTGTTTGATAGCATTTTACCCACAGTAGAACTACTTTCAAAATTGGAGTCAACCCTCTCAAACCCTGCTGCTGCTCTGTCAAATAAGTTTATGTCAAATTCTAAATCCTTTGTTGTCATTTCACCAATCTTCACAGTATCTTCAATAGGAGTAGATTCTATCTCAAGAAACCACTTTCTTTGCTCATCCATAAGAAGCAACTCCTTACCTGTTAAAGTTTTATCATGAGATTGCAGCAATTCAGTCACATCTTCAGGTTCCACTTCTAATTCTAGTTCTTTTGCTATTTCCACCACATCTGCAGCTACTTCCCCCACTGAAGTCTTGAAGCCCCCAAAGTCATCCATGAGAGTTAGAATCAACTTCTTGCAAACTCATGTTAATGTTGATATTTTGACCTCTTCTCATGAATCACAAATATTCTTAATAGCACTAGAATGGTGAATGCTTTCCAGGAGCTTTTCAATTTACTTTGCCCAGATCCATCAGAGGAATTACTATCTATGGCAGCTAAAATCTTACAAAATGTATCTCTAAAATAATAAGACTTGAAATTCCAATGACTCCTGATCCAAGGGCTGCAGAATGGATGCTGTGTTAGCAGGCATGAAAACAATATTAATCTCATTGTACACATCTCCATCAGAGCTCTTGCATGACCAGGTACATTGTCCATGAGCAGTATTATTTTGAAAGAAATCTTTTTTTCTGAGCAGTAGGTCTCAACAGTGGGCTAAAATAATGAGTAAACCACATTGTAAACAGATGTGCTGTCATTCAGGTTTTGTTGTTCCATTTACAGAACACAGGCAGAGTAGACAGCATAACTCTTAAAGGCTCTAGAATTTTCAGAAAGGTAAATGAACATTAGCTTCAACTTAAAGTCAGCAGCTGCATTAGTCCCTAACAAGAGAGTCAGCCTGTCCTTTGAAGCTTTGAAACCAGGCAATGACTTCTCCTCTCTAGCTATGAAAGTCTTAGATGGCATCATCTTCCAATATAGGGCTGTTTCATCTACATTGAAAGTCTGTTGTTTAGTGTAGCCACCTTCATTAATTATTTTAGTTAGATCTTCAGGATAACTTGCTGCAGCTTCTACACGAGCACTCGCTGCTTCATGTTCCACTTTCATGTTACGGAGACAGCTTCTTTCTCTAAACCTCATGAACCTAACTCTGCTAGCTTCAAACTTCTTCTGCAGCTTCCTCACCTCTTTCATCTTCAATTCACCTGATAAGACTTGAAATTCCAATGACTCCTGATCCAAGGGCTGCAGAATGGATGCTGTGCTAGCAGGCATGGAAACAATATTAATCTCATTGTACACATCTCCATCAGAGCTCTTGCGTGACCAGGTACATTGTCCATGAGCAGTATTATTTTGAAAGAAATCTTTTTTTCTGAGCATTTCATTTCATAGAATTGAAGATAATCAGGGCCTTGCTCTGGATTAGGCTTTGGCCTAAGGAAATGTGACTGGTTTGATTTTCTATCCAGAATATTAAAACTTTCTCCATATTAACAATAAGGCTGTTTTGCTTTCTTATCAATTGTGTGTTCACTGAAGTAGCACTTTCAATTTCCTTCAAGAACTTTTCCATTGCATTCACAGCTTGTTTGGTGCAAGAGGCATAGCTTTCACCTTGTCTTGGCTTTCAACATGTATTCCTCACTAAGCTTAATCATTTCTAGCTTTCTATTTAAAGTGAGAGATGTGCAACTATTCATTTCACTTCAACACTTAAAGGCTAGGGTAGGATCATTAATTGGCCTAATTTCAATATTGTTGTGTCTCAGGGAACAGGCAAACTTGAAGAGAAGGAGAAACAGGGGAACATCCAGCCACCGGAGAAGTCAGAACACACACAACTTTTATCACTTAAGTTTGCCATCTTAAATGAGTGTGGTTCACAGTGCCCCAAACAACTGCAACAGTACCATCAAAAATCACTGACCACAGGAGTGATGTGAGTGTCATGGCGCAGTGAGCTTGCCCGGGACTATATTCCCTCCAACATACAACAAAAAGGAGCAACCAAATTCCAACAGAAAATATCCTAATAGCACAGGAATCCTTAGAGAGTCACAGCAGCCAAATGACAGAGGGCAGAGAGGCTGGAGCCCCCATTGGAGGAGCTAGAACGGTGTCAGAGAGAAGTCTGCTCCCTCCCCTAAAGACTGGGATCACTGTCGCGGGAGGCTCCGTGAGGGAAGAAGTGGGGGAGGGGTTGCATGTACACAGGATCACCCAGGACTCCCTAGTGCCCTTGAAGCCTAGAGGGAAGGCCCCTAACAGGGTGAAAGCTTTCACGTGTGGTGACCTCATCAAGCCAAGACCCCAAGAGACCAGATGGCGAGAGCTGACCCGAAAACCCGGGTCTGCATGCAAGAGAAAGCAACCCCCCAGCAACTTGCCTTGTGTCACGCCATCCTGACTGAAGGCAGAGGGCTCAGAATACGCAGCTCTCAACCCTCATCTAGTGGCGATAGGCTGTAACTGAAACCAAATAATATCACAATGAGGAAGACCTGTAATTCCAGCATCAGGCAGTTCATAAAAGCTCCAGACCACAGGGAAAACAATAAACACCCAGAACTATGTCCTGAAGACTCAGAAATAAGTAAACTAAATGACAATGAATTCAGAATAGCTATCGTCAAAAAACTCAATGAGGTAAAAGAAAACATAGAGAAACAATTCAATGAGTTCTGGAGCTACTTCACAAAAGAGATTGAAACTATAAAGGAGAATCAATCAGAAATACTAGAGATGAAAAATACAATGGAAGAAATAAAACAAAATACAGATTCCCTGACTGCTCATGTGGACACCATAGAGGAGAAAATCAGCATAATCAAAGACAGACATGTTGAATAGCTCCAGACAGAAGAGGAGAGAGAACTAACACTAAAAAGAAATGAAGAAAATCTCCAAGAAATAGCTGACTCTATGAGGAAATGCAACATAAGAATTATACGTATCCAAGAAGGTTAAGAGAAGGAGAATGGAGCAGAAAGCATGCTCAAAGAAATAGCAGAGAACTTCCCAAATCTAGGGAATGAGAGAAATGTGTGTGGAGGAAGCTTTCAGATCACCTAGGTTTGTCAATGTAAAAAGACCTACTGCAAGGCGTATAGTAGTAAAACTGGCAAAAATGAATGACAAAGAAAGAATACTCAGGGCAGCAAGGCAGAAGAAAATAACCTACAAAGGAACCCCTATCAGACTTTCAGTGGATTTCTCTGCAGAAACCTTACAAGCTAGGAGAGAATAGAATGACATATTCAAAACTTTAAAAGATGAACATCTTCAGCCAAGAATACTCTATCCAGCAAAAATATCCTTCAGCTATGAGGGAGAAATTAAATCTTTCCCAGACTAACAAAAGCTAAGGGACTTTGTAGCCACAAGGCCACCCCTACAAGAAATCCTCAAGAAGGCCCTCATACGTGACAAAAGAAAAATGGGAGAAAGGGGTCACGAAACACAGAGTTAGGAGACAAGTAGACAGAATCAGAATAGGATAACAAATATTCAACTATAGCATTAGGATAAAGGGAAGGAAAACACCAAAAACAAAGACAAACTTGTCACTTTAACCAGAAATTCACAACACAAGCTAGAATAAGATATGAAAATAATAACTTAGAAGGGGAGGAGAAAAGGGACTGAATCAGTTTAGACTAAGGAAATAAGAGGTCATCAGAAAAAGAAATACGTTATGCACAAGATTCTGAATACAAACTTCAGGGTAGCCACTAAAGCAAAAAGCAGAACAGAGACACAAAAAATAAATAAGGAAAAAACTAAGAAACACAGCATAACAGACTGCAGAAGTCAATAGGTAGACCAAAACACACAGGATGAGGAACAAAGGAAATGCAGGAAAACCAGAAAACGAGTGACAGAATGACAGCATTAAGCCCTCATACATCAATAATCACCCTCAATGTAAATGGATTGAACTCTCCAATAAAAAAACAAAGAGTGGCAAGATGGATTAAAGAACAAGACCCAACACTTTGTTGCCTCCAGGAAACACACCTCAGCTCCAAGGACAAACACAGGATCAGAGTGAAGGGGTGGAAGATGATACTCCAAGCTAACGGCAAACAAAAGAAAGCAAGTGTCACAATACTTATATCAGACACAGTAGATTTCAAGAAAAGGCAGGTAAAAAGAGACAAAGAGGGGCAGTATATAATAATCAAAGGGACACTACATCAAGAAGAAGTAACACTTATAAATATCTATGCACCCAACACAGGAGCACCAAAGTTCATAAAGCAACTATTAACAAAATAGTTACAAAAAATAGTAGGGGACCCCAATACCCCACTCACATCATTGGAAAGATCATCCAGATAGAAAATAAACAATGAAACAGTGGAATTAAATGAAAAGCTAAAACAGTTGGACTTAATAGACATATATAGAACACTCCATCCAAAAACAGCAGAATACACACTCTTCTCAAGTGCGCATGGAACACTCTCAAGGATAGACCATATGTTGGGAAACAAGGCAAGCCTCTATAAATTTAAACAAATTGAAATAATAACAAGCATCTTCTCCAATCATAATGCTATAAAGCTAGAAATTAATTACAAGAAAAAGGCTGAGAAAGGGACAAGGATGTGGAGACTAAACAATATGTTGTTGAACAAGCAATGGATCATTGAAGAAATTAAAGAAGAAATCAAAAAATATCTGGAGAGGGGCTGGCCCCGTGGCCAAGTGGTTGAGTTCGCACGCTCCGCTGCAGGAAGCCCAGTGTTTCGTTGGTTCAAATCCTGGGCGCAGACATGGCACTGCTCGTCAAGCCACGCTGAGGCAGCATCCCACATGCCACAGCTAGAAGGACCCACAATGAAAAATATACAACTGTGTACTGGGGGGCTTTGGGGAGAAAAAGGAAAAAAAAATAAAATCTTTAAAAAAAATAGCTGGAGACAAATGAAAATGATAACATGCCATACCAACTCACCTGGGATACAGCAAACGCTGTGTTAAAAGGGAAATTCATCACAATACAGGCACACCTTAACAAACAAGAAAAATCCCAAATAAGCAATCTCAAATAACACCTAACTGAATTACAGAAAGAAGAACAAATAAAGCCCAAAGTCAGCAGCAGGAGAGAAATAATAAAAATCAGAGTAGAAATAAATGCTATTGAAACAAAAAAGGCAGTAGAAAGAATCAATGAAACAAAGAGCTGGTTCTTTGAGAAGATAGATAAAATTGACAAACCCCTAGCCAGACTTACAAAGAAAAAAAAAAGAGAGAAAGCTCAAATAAACAAAATCAGAAATGAAAGAGGAGAAATAACAACAGACTACACAGAATACAATGGATTATAAAAGAATACTATGAAAAACTATATGCCAACAAAATGGATAACCTAGAAGAAACGGAGAAATTCTTAGACTCGTACAATCTCTTTAAGCTAAGTCAAGATGAAGCAGACAATCTGAACAAACAAATGACAAGGAAAGAGATTGAAACAGCAATCAAAAGCATCCTAAAGAATAAAACCCCAGGACCAGACGGCTTTCCTGGGGAATTCTACCAAACTTTGAGAGGATTTAATACCTATACTTTTCAAGCTATTCCAAAAAATTAGGGAGGACAGAACACTTCCAAACACATTCTGTGAGGCCAACACCACTCTGATACCAAAGCCTGACAAGGACAGCACGAAAAAGAAGAACTAAAGGCCAATGTCGCTGATGAACATAGATGCAAAAATTCTGAACAAAATTTTGGCAACCCGAATTCAGCAATACATTAAAAGGATCATACATCATGATCAAGTGGGATTCATACCAGGGACACAGGGATGGTTCAACATCCGCAAATCAATCAACGTGATACACTACATCAACAAATTGAGGAATGAAAACCACATGATCATCTCAATAGATGCAGAGAAAGCATTTGACAGGCTCCAACAGCGATTTACGATAAAAACTGTGAACAAAATGGGGATAGAATGAAATTACCTCAACATAATAAAGGCCATATATGATAAACCCACAGCCAACATCATACTCAATGGGCAAAAACTGAGCGCCATCCCCCTGAGGACAGGAATGAGACAAGGATGCCCTCTATCACCACTCTTATTCAACATAGTAGTGGAGGTTTTCGCCAGAGCAATTAGGCAAGAGAAAGCAATAAAAGGAATCCAAACAGGGAGGGAAGACGTGAAACTCTCACTGTTTGCAGATGACATGATCTTATATATAAAAAACCCCAAAGAATCCATTGGAAAACTTTTAGAAATAATGAACAACTACAACAAAGTTTCAGGGTATAAAATCAACTTACATAAAGCAGCAACATTTCTATACTCTAATAACGAACTAACAGAAAAAGATCCCAAGAACACAATACCATTGACAATTGCAACAAAAAGAATAAAATACCTTGGGATGAATGTAACTTAGGAAGTGGAAGACCTATACAACAAAAACTACAAGACTTTACTGAAAGAAACTGATGATGACATACAGAGATGCCATGCACATGGATTGGAAGAATAAACATAGTTAAAATGTCCATACTACCTAAAGCAATCTACAGATTCAATGCAATCCCAATCAAAATCCCAATGACATTCTTTACAGAAACAGAACAAAGAATCCTAAAATTCATACGGAGCAACAAAAGACCCCAAATTGCTAAAGGAATCCTGAGGAAAAAGAATACAGCTGGAGGCATCACAATCCCTGACTTCAAAACATACTACAAAGCTACAGTAATCAAAACAGCATGGTACTGGTACAAAAACAGGCACACAGATCAATGGAAAAGAATTGAAAGCCCAGAAATAAAACCACACATCTATGGACAGCTAATCTTCGACAAAGGAGCTGAGGGCCTACAATGGAGAAAAGAAAGTCTTTTCGACAAATGGTGCTGGGAAAACTGGGAAGCCACATGTAAAAGAATGAAAATTGACCATTTTTTTTCACCATTCACAAAAATAAACTCAAAATGGATCAAAGACCTAAAGATAAGACCCGAAACCATAAGGCTTCTAGAAGAAAATTCAGGCAGTATACTCTTTGACATCAGTATTAAAAGGATCTTTTTGGACACCATGTCTTCTCAGACAAGGGAAACAACAGAAAGAATAAATAAATGGGACTTCATCAGACTAAAGAGTTTCTTCAAAGCAAGGGAAAACAGGATTGAAACAAAAAATAACCCACTAATTGGGAAAAAATATTTGCAAGTCATATATCCAACAAAGGGTTAATCTCCATAATATATAAAGAACTCATACAACTCAACAACAAAAAAATCAAACAACCTGATCAAAAACTGGGCAGGAGACATGAACAGACATTTCTCCAAAGAAGATATATGGATTGCCAATAGGCATATGAAAAGATGTTCATCATCACTTATCATCAGGGAAATGCAAATCAAAACTACACTAAGATACCATCTTACACCCATTACAATGGCAAAAATAACCAAAACAAAAAGTAACAAATGTTGGAGAGGTTGTGGAGAAAAAGGAACCCTCATACACTGCTGGTGGGAATGCAAACTGGTGCAGCCACTACAGAAAACAGTATAGAGATTTCTCAAAAAATTAAAAATAGAAATACCATATGACCCAGCCATCCCACTACTGGATATCTATCCAAAGAACTTGAAATCAGAAATTCCAAAAGTCCCATGCACCCCTATGTTCATTGCAGCATTATTTACAATAGCCAAGACAGGGAAGCAACCAAACTGCACATCAACTGATGATTGGATAAAGAAGATATGGTGTGTGTATATATATATATATATATATATACACACACACACACACACACACACACACACAATGGAATACTACTCAGCCATAAAAAAGAATAAAACCGTCCTATTCACGGTTGGTCCTTGAGGGAATTATGTTAAGTGAAATAAGCCAGATAGAGAAAGACAAACTCTGCATGGCTCCACTCACATGTGGAAGTTAAACATGTAGACAAAGAGAACAGATTAGTGGCTACTAGGAGAAAGAGGGGATGGGGGATGGACACAAAGGGTGAAGTGGTGCACCTACAACACCACCGACAAACCATAACACACAACTGAAATTTCACAAGGTTGTAAACTATCATAAACTAAATAAAAATTTAAAAAATCACTGATCACAGATCACCATAACAAATATAATAATAATAAAGCATGAAATACTGAGAGAATTACCAACGTGTGACACAGAGACACAAAGTAAGCAAATCTTTTTGGAAAAATCGTGCCAACAGACTTGCTTGAGGTATGGTTACCACAAACCTTCAATTGTAAAAATCACAGTATCCACAAAGCGCAATAAAGCAAAGCACAACAAAACAGGATATGCTTGTATATTAACAGACTTAAAAAGAAAATTCATGATTATTTCAACAGATATGGAAACAGTTGTCAAAATGCAACATCAATTCTTAATAAAAACTGTTAGTAAAATAGGAATAGGAGGAACTTCATCAACGCGGTAAAAGACATCTACAAAAAAACTACAGCTAACATCTTAATGACGAAAGAATGAATGCTTTGCCCTTAAGATGAAGAACAAAGCAAGGATGTATGTTCTTACTACTTCTATTCAACATTGTACTGGAGGCTGTCTGCTATTCTTCATTTGATAAATAGCAGCATCTTCTTGTGCAGTGCTAGTCATGTCCCTGAGACACAGTGGTGGTCAGAGTAAATGGATTTGTCTGTATTGGGACCCTGGTCACCAGAGCTGTTTTAACCCTGGCAAAATCAATAATGTCACCATCAATTACACCTTCACTGACCTCAACCACATGGTCTACATGTTCCAGTATGATTCCACCCATGGCAAGTTCATCGGCACAGTCAAGGTTGAGAATGAGAAACTTGTCATCAATGAAAAGCCCATCTCAATCTTCCAGGAACATGATCCTGCCAAGAAAAGCTACTAAAATGTTTAAATTGTGTTTAATTAGGGGAAGCTGTGTGAAAAGTATGGGGAACTTTCTGATCTATCTTTGTAATATTTCTGTAAGTCTAAAATTATTTCAAAATGAAACATTTTTTAAAAAGTTTTTAAGAATAGCTTACTCCAAAAAAAACCCACGACCAAATGAAGTATGGGTGGCAAGGTTGAAATATATAACTCAACATATGAAACTCAACTGTATCTCTATATGCTAGCAAAGAACAATCAGAAATCAAAAAAAATTTTATATATAATTTACGGCAGCATGAAAAATATGCAATATTTCGGAATAAATTTGACAAAAGATGTGCAAACCTGTACACAGAAAACTACAAAATATTGCTGACAGAAATTTAAAAAGACCTAAACAAATGGTAAGATAACCAAGTTCACAGCTCAGAAGACTTAATATTATGATGATGTTAATTTTCCCCAAATTGATCTTTAGATTCAATGTAATTCAATGAGAACACCAACAAGCATTCTTGGTAGAAATTGACTAACTGATTTTAAAATTCATATGGAAATACAAAGGACCTAGAACAGCCAAAGCAACTTTGAAAAAGAACAAAGCTGGGGCCTTACATTACCTGATTTCAAGTCTAAGATAAAGCTATAGTCAACAAGACAGATAGTATGGTATCAGAGTAAAGACAGATCAATGGAACAAAATGGAGAAATAGAGTCCATTTAGACCTACACATATATGCAACTGATTTTTTTGTTAAGATTTTATTTTTTTCCTTTTTCTCCCCAAAGCCCCCAAGTACATAGTTGTATATTCCTCGTTGTGGGTCCTTCTAGTTGTGGCATGTGGGACGCTGCCTCAGCGTGGTTTGATGAGCAGTGCCATGTCCGCGCCCAGGATTCGAACCAATGAAACACTGGGCTGCCTGCAGCGGAGCACGCGAACTTAACCACTTGGCCATGGGGCCAGCCCCTACACAACTGATTTTTGACAAAGATGCAATGGTAATTCATTAAAGAAAGGATAGTCTTCTCAAAAGATTGTGCTGGAACAAATGGATACCCTTAGGTCACACCGTATTAAAAAAAAACCTGGATATCCTCACTATACTATACAAAAATTAACTTAAAAATGAATCATAGATCTAACAGCAAAACCTATAACCTTAAAGCTTCTACAAGAAAATGTACAGAAAAATATTTTTTAAATTTTAACCTCGGGATAAGCAAAAATTTCTTAGATATGACACCAAAAGCACAACCCACACAAGAAAATCTGACAAATTGGACTTCATCAAAATTAAGAGCTTCTGCTCTTCAAAGGCACTGTTGAGAGAATAAAAAGGAAATGGACTGGGAGAAAATATTTGCCAATCACATTTTCTGACATATTCTTTGATCCAGAATACATAAGGAACCCTCAAAATGCACTGATAAGAAAATCAGCAACCTAATAAAAAGTAGGCCAAACATTTGAACAGCTATTTCAACAAAGATATACAGATAGCAAGTAAGAAGATGAAAGGGTGCTCAACATCATTTGTCTTTAGAGAAATGTATATTGAAATCATGAGATACTCCTTATAAAATGGCGATGATTAAAATGACTTCACATACCAATGTTGACAGGGATGTAAATCAACTACAACTCTCACACACTGCTGGCAGGCACCTAAAACAGTACAACCACTGTGGGAAACAATTTGGCAATTCCTTAAAAAGTTAAACATCCAAATACCATACAATCCAGCCACTCCACTCTAGGTATTTAGTCAAGAGAAATCACAGCATATGCCCACACAAAGACTTATATATAAATATTCATAACAGCTTTTTTAAATAATAGCCCAAAACTGAAACAACCCAAATGTCCATTAACAGATGAAAAGATAAACAAACTGTGATATATGCATATAATAGAATACTAGCCAGAAATAAAAAGGAAGGAAATATTGAAATATCCAACATCAGTTGAAAATCTAA
The DNA here is from genome assembly GCF_041296235.1 of Equus asinus. Taxonomy (NCBI): domain Eukaryota; kingdom Metazoa; phylum Chordata; class Mammalia; order Perissodactyla; family Equidae; genus Equus; species Equus asinus. The sequence goes on from NC_091793.1 coordinate 39,827,927, forward strand.
ATCAGTTTGATTCTCAGATCCCCACCTCTTCTTGGAACAGCAGAATTGGAAATTTATTCTCTGAAATGGATAAAACACATGGTCTCTGGACTAGAAGATAACAGGCACAATTGAGGGCAGGAGTGCTAAACAGTGTGAGGTAGGGAATTAAATTCAATAATTAAACATTTTTTCCGGACTATTTATTGAATGATTTTTCCTTTTCCTGCTTCTTTCAAATGTCAACTTTATCTTATACTAAATTCTTCTATGTACTGCTGGTCTGTTCCATTTTTGTATTCATTGATTTCTCTATTCTAGCACTGGAATCACACGTTTTTGGTATTGTTTATAATTGGCGGTATATAGATCCTATTATTGCTTCTTGTTTCACATTTCTTTTTCTGTGAATTCCACCATATGCCTTGAAATAAAAGTATTGATATGAAAAGTAGACACAAAAATATTTACTGTATAATTTTAATAGTATAAAAGAGAAATGTCATGAATGCCCAACAAAAAGAGAAAAGTTAATTAGGATTCATCTACACCATGAAATATTATGCAACTATTAAAACAAATAAGTTTGATCCCTACATGTATTTGGTTAACCTTGAAAAGTTAACCAAAATATATTGAGAAAAATCAAATTGCAGACTACTGTGTGTGTGTCTGTGTGTGTGAATATCCTGTGTTTTACATGTATTAACTCACTTATAGCCACCCAACAACTATGAGACAGATACATTATTCACATTGCACAGATAAGAAATAATTGCATTAACATAGAAAAACGCATGCAAAAATACATTTAATCACCTATGAATTGTTTGAATACTCAAAAGTATCAAGCATTTCTTTAAGGGAAAACAAAAAGACAATAAAATAAAAGGGGGAAAAGTAAGTTTGCTCCAGAGTGTGAAGAGCCTTAAAACATGTCAAGAAGCTTAGTTTTTATCCTGTATGCAGCTTGGAACTAGAGAGTTATCAGAAAAGATAGTAAGCATGATTCTGACGTGAGTGGGTCAGTCAGTGTTCTAGAATGAGAGCTCGTCTGACAGTTGGAAGGTGAACAGAGGAACAACTGGTGGCAGGGAGTCAGGCTGGTAGTCTGTGTTAACAGTCTAGAGAGGAAACAAAGAAATCTGAACTAATGGAAATACAGCAGTGGATAGAGAAGAGGGAGGAAATTCAAATAAAGACGTCTAAAATAAAACCTATGGGAGATGGTATCCATACGGACAAGATAAAAGCAAATGAATGAGGTTTCTACCATGAATGAAATGCATGGATGATGAGATATCTCCATCAGAGAACTGGAAGGGCAGTGGTACCTTTTAGGGAAAGCAAGTTTCAGTTAAAGCTGACTAGAACACTACGTTGCTCAGTAATACTACCAGAAAAGGATGGAAAAGAAATGAGAAAATACTGCAAATTAATTCAAATTATTTTTTAAATTTCCTGCATGTTATTAGATCCTATAAATATTTAATAGGGGAAGATATTGATATTTATAACTAAGATTTTAAGGTCTATAGATTTCATTTACTTATACCATCTCAGTTCCCCATTATCAGAAAAAAAATGATTATAACAGGAACATGAAAAAAAATCTCCAACGCATGTCTCTTTTCTTAAACAGAATGGATATGGATACATCCTTCTAAAACAAGGAGGTTTCGAATAGAAATTTAGCATATATATGAATATATTCAACTGCACCTATTGACAGAGCCTCTAGGCACATATCCACATATCCATAGAACATCCACACACATCTGAAACACTACAAATAAGCCAGACCCAAATCTTCCAACTAAAAACTCAATTAAAAAATAAACATTGATGCTTAAAAGCTCAAGCTTTGAGCTAATGTTCTTCTTCATTCCAATTTTTTTGCATTGCATTCCTCTCATTTCTCAATCATAATTCTCAAATTTAAAAATAAGGCCTGTATTAAAACTTTGGTTAACTTAAGCCTGTTTCATAAAATGCAAGAGTTTCTAAAAGTTTTAAATGCTTATTATATATTTATTCAAAAAAGAGAAATTTATAGATCCTTGGTCTTAGTCTAACATATATTCAATCCCATTTTCTACACCTACTTATCAATATTTTAAATTCTGTGTGTGAAAAATCTTGTCCAGAATGAATGCTCTCAGAAAATATGAGATCTCCAATTACCAAAGATTTGATTTCGTTTGTTATACTATTTGTAGTAATGTAACAAATCAGATTGGAATGTTTCAGAACAAATATAAACAAAATAGATTTTCTACTAAACTTTCAAATTATCAGTCTATTCATTATTAAGAATATTTTATTCCTAAGTTTTTGCAATAGTAAAGCAGCGTACTCCTAAATAAACTATAAGCCTGAGTTTCTTGGGCCAATATTCATATGCAGGGCAAATAAGATTTAGGCACAGCTACTTCACAAATTGATCATTATTACGCCCTCTACCAATCAGGAACAGCACAAGACTGTTTCAGCTTCTCTTGTTTCTTATCTGACTCTTGACCCTTGGAGATGACCCCACGGATCCAGATATGGAAACTCATACAGAATGTGCATCTACTGCCTCAGGCAGGGTCAGAATATGTAGGAATGGTCTTCTGACACATCGGATAATTTCAAGCAATGCAAAACAAAGTCCCTATTCTTTTCAATTTGTATCTTAATAGTTTGCTTCCATTTTTGGCTGAACTGGATACATGTGCACATACTATTGAGTACTGTAAGTTAAGTCGTCATCTCTATAGTGATGACATTATTTTATTATTGTGGGCTAGAAGTGTCTCACATGGGTGTTGAGTCTAGAATAACGTGAGCCATATATGTAAATTTAGATTTTCTAATAGCCTCATCAAAAAGGTAAAAAGAGGAAAAATCCAAAATACCATCATTCCAACATATGACCAATATAAATATTATTGAGGCATTTTTACATTTCTTTTTTGTACTGTTTTAAAAATCAGTGTTTATTTTACACTTATAGCACATTGCAATTATGACGAGCCATATTTCAAGTGCTTCATGCCTCATGTGGACAGTGGCTACTCTTTTGTGCAGCACAGGGAAGGTCTTATACAATTATTTCCAGGAAAAAACAGAAAACAAAATTAACTCTGATAATTCAAAAGGCCTTCTAAAAATAACTGAAAATATTGGCTTTGTAATAAATAAATACCCATATGACTGAATCACAGAAAATTTCTTAATTTCTTATCTTTTGAGCAAAAATGTATAATAGACCTAGTATAGAGTCACATAAGAGACTGAAAATGTACAATTTTACATAAGTGAACACATTAGGGAGCACTATAGCTAAAATTATACGAATGAAACATTTTCTAATGAATAATATGCACCTTGAATTGCTTGATGCAATTCTCAATAACATGCATTCACATGGCAAACCAGAATTGGCTAACTGTGAGCAGAAATAACTCCTTGAGTTAAAAATCACACAACTTATGATCTCTCTACTATTTATAAAGTGTATGCCACAAGATAGCATTTTAGAATATGAGAAGGAATTTGTAACCATGCAGAGAACCACAGAGAAAAGAAAACATGAGGGGACAGCCCCGTGGTAGAGTGGTTAAGTTTGCGTGCTCCACTAAGGCAGCCCAGGGTTTCTCTGGTTCGGATCCTGGGCGCAGACATGGCACCACTCATCAGGCCACGTTGAGGCTGTGTCCCACATACTACAACTAGAAGCAGCCACAACTAAAATATACAACTATACTGGGGGGATTGGGGGAGAAAAAGCAGGAAGAAAAAAAAGAAGATTGGCAACAGTTGTTAGCTCAGGTGCCAATCTCTAATAAAAAAAAAAAAGAAAGAAAGAAAGAAAACATGAGATGAAAAGTAGACCATACATTTCAGTCCAGTTTCAACTTTATCACTAGTGCTAAAAGTAGTCTTCTCTTCTCCACCTGGATATAATTCCTGAAAAATAAACCAACAGACAAGGCAGATTAATTTCTCATTGTTATGCAAACACTCTTTTTGGTGGCAATTTTTCTTCTTATCCTCATATTCTCTTCCTAGGTAACAATATTTCCAAGGGTAATGTGATAGATAGAATAATGGTACTCCAAAGATGTTGACACTCTAATCCCCAGAATCTCTGAATACATTACATTGCATGGCAAGGGGGAATTAAGGTTGCAGATGGAATTAAACTGCTAATCAGCTGACCTAATCCTGGATTTTTTTTCTTACACAACTGCTTTGGCTAGAATCACTAAAATAATGAGAGGATAATTTGTGTCTTATTGATGAATTTAATGGCACGCCTGATACAGTTTCACCATTCAGCATGATGTTTGCTATTGGATTCTCATGGATACCTTTTCCTCATATTAAGGAAGCTTTTATTCCTTGAGTAAGGAACAAAAAGAGGCAGAAAAGCATAATGGATAAAAGCACAGACTCAGGATTCAAACTACCTAGGTTCAAACGCCAGTTCCATCTCTAACTGCACAACTTTGGAAAGATACAAAACCACTCTGTGCCTCAGTTTCCTTATCTATAAAATGAACACCTGAAAGAACAAACTGAACGTGAAATGAATACCTGAAAGAACAAACATGCAAAATCATCTAGGACTAGTACTTTTGTGGAATAAATCCCTAATAAACTTCCAATGTCTTCTATGCTAACTGATCTATCAATACAATCAACTTTGTTATGCATCAATTCTGTAATTTACATTTTTCTAGGAATTCAAGAATTTCCATTTAGGTATTCTAATGTGTTGAATAAAAATTGTACATACTTTTATATTTATTGCTATCTTATGTATTTGCAGTTCTATCACCATTTTCATTCCTTGTGTTCTGTATTATTTTTCTCTCCTTGGGTTTGCCTAGGTAGGTCTATTTGTCATATTGAAAGATTCAATTAGCTTTATTTTTATCAAACATCTACTGGATGTGTTATTTATTCATGTATTTGCTTACTTTCTAATTTATTACTTTCTCTTCTTAAGTATAGTCATGAATCACTTAACAATGGAGATACATTCTGAGAAATGCATCATTAGGCAATTTGGTCACTTTTCGAACACCATAGAGTATACTGAATGGAAACAAAATTTGCCACCCCAAAATGTGTCTCTTTAACATAAGAATTATTTTAGGCTGCTTATTTTTTTTAATTGACATTATGACAGTTTACAACATTGTGAGATTTCGGTTGTACATTACTATTTGTCAGTCCTCACATAGCTATGCCCCTTCACCCTTTGTGAGCACCCCCCACTTCCCTTTCCCTGGTAACCACTAAATACTTCTCTTTGTCCATGTGTTTGTTTATCTTCCACATAAGAGTGAAATCATACAGTGTTTGTCTTTCTCTATCTGGTTTATTTCACTTAACATAATACCCTCAAGGTCTAACCATGTTGTTGCAAATGGGACAATTTTGTCATTTTTAATGGCCAAGTAGTATTCCATTGTGTATATATAGACATATACCATATCGTCTTTATCCAATCATCAGTTGATGGGCGCTTAGGTTGCTTCCACATCTTGGCTATTGTGAATAATGCTGCAATGAACATAGAGGCGCATGAGTCTCTTTGAATCGCTGATTTTAAGTTCTTATCCAAAAAACTTTAGATAAGAACTTGAAATCAGCTGAGTCATGGTATTTCTATATTTAGTTTTTTGAGAAATCTCCATACTGTTTTCCAGACTGCCTGAACCAGTTTGCATTCCCATCAGCAGTGTCTGAGGGCTCCCTTTTCTGTATAACCTCTCCAACATTTGTTATTTTTTGTCTTGGTTATTACAGCCATTCTAGTGAGTATACAGTGATATCTTACTGCACTTCTGATCTGCATTTCCCTGATGATCAGTGATGTTCACCATCTTTTCAGGTGCCTATTGGCCATCTGTATACCTTCTTTGGAAAAAAATCTGTTGATATCCTCTGCCTATTTTTTTTATAAGGTTGTTTGATTTTTTTGTTGTTGAGTTGTGTGAGTTCTTTATATATTATGGAGATTAAACCTTTGTTGGATACATGATTTTCAAATTTCTTTTCCAGTTGGTGGGTTGTCTTTTCATTTAAATGCTGGTTTCCCTTGCCTTGTAGAACCTCTTTAGTCTCATGAAGTCCCACTTGTTTATTTTTCCTTTTGTTTCCCTTGTCCAAGAAGACATGGTGTCTGAAAAGATCCTTTTAAGACCAATATCAAAGAGCGTACTGCCTATATTTTCTTCTAGAAATTTTATGGTTTTAGGTCTTCCTTTCAAGTCTTTGATCAATTTTCAGTTTATTTTTGTCAATGGCATAAGAGAATGGTCTATTTTCATTCTTTTACATGTGGCTGTCAAGTTTTTCCAACACCATTTATTAAAGAGACTTTCCTTTCTCCATTGCATGTTCTCAACTCCTTTGTCAAAGATTAACTGTCCATAGATGTATGGTTATATTTCTGGGCTTTCAATTCTGTTCCATTGATCTGTGTGCCTGTTTTTGTACCAGTACCACACTGTTTTGATTACTATAGCTTTCTAGTAATTTTCTTTTGAAGAAGAAGATTAGCCCTGAGCTAACTGCTGCCAATCCTCCTCTTTTTGCTGACGAAGACTGGCCCTGAGCTAACATACAAGCCCATCTTCCTCTACTTTCTATGTGGGACGCCTACCACAGCATGGCTTGCCAAGTGGTGCAATGTCTGCACCTGGGATCCAAACTAGCTAACCCCAGGCCGCTGAAGCAGAAGGTGTGCACTTAACCACTGCACCACCAGGCCAGCCCCTCTAGTATATTTAGAAGTCAGGGATTGTGATGCCTCCAGCTTTGTTCTTTTTTCTCAGGATTGCTTTAGCAATTCAAGGTCTTTTGATGCCCCATATGAATTTTAAGATTCTTTACTCTATTTCTATGAAGAATGTCATTGAGATTCTGATTGGGATTGCATTGAATCTGTAGATTGCTTTAGGTGGTATGGATATTTTAACTATGTTTATTCCTCCAATCCATGTGCATGGAATGTGTTTCCATTTCTTTATATCATCATAAATTTCTTTCAGTAAAGTCTTGTAGTTTTCATTGTATACGTCTTTCACTTCCTTGGTTAAATTTACTCCAAGAGATTTTATTCTTTTGTTGCAATTGTAAATGGGATTGGGCCCTTAGTTCTCTTTCTGTCAGTTTGTTATTGGAGTATAGAAATGCAACTGTTTTTTGTAAGTTGACTTTGTACCCTGCAACTTTGCTGTACTTGTTGTTTATTTCTAATACTTTTCTGATGGACTTTTTAGCATTTTCTATATATAAAATCATGTCATCTGCGAACAGCAAGAGTTTCAGTTCTTCATTGCCTATTTGGAGTCCTTTTATTTCTTTTTCTTGCCTAATTGCTGTGACCAAAACCTCCACTACTATGTTGAATAAGAGTGGTGAGAGTGGGCACCCTTGTCTTGTTCCTGTTATCATAGGGATGGCTTTCAGTTTTTCCCCATTGAGTATGATGCTGGCTGTGAGGCTGTCATATATGGCCTTCACTATGTTGAGGACTTTTCTTCTATATCCATTTTATTGAGCGTTTTTATCATAAATGGATGTGGGACCATGTCAAATGTTTTCTCTGCATCTACTGAGATGGTCATGTGGCTTTTGTTCCTCATGTTGTTAATGTGGTGTATCACCTTGACTGATTTGCAGATATTGAACCATCCCTGTGTCCCTGGTATAAATCCCACTTGATCCTGGTGTATGATCTTTTAATGTATTGCTGTATTTGGTTTTCCAATGTTTTGTTGAGGATTTTTGTATCTATGTTCATCAGTGATACAGTGTAACAACCTTCTGGTGCTGTCCTTGTCTAGCTTTGGTATCAGGGTGATGCTGGCCTTGCAGAATGTATTAGGAAGTATTCCATAATCCTCAATTTTCTGGAATACTTTAACAAAAATAGATATTAAATCTTCTTTGAATGTCTGGTAGAATTCTCCAGAGGAGCCATCTGGCCCTCAACTTCTATTTTTGAGGAGGATTTTGATTTCTGTTTCAATCTGTTTATTTCTGATTGATCAATTCAGATTCTCTATTTCTTCTTCATTCAGTTTTGGGAGGTTGTAAGAGTCTAAGAATTTATCCATTTTTTCTAGGTTGTCCAATTTGTTGGCATATAGTTTTTCATAGTATTCTCTTATAATCTTTTGTATTTCTGTGGTATCTTTTGTAATTTCTCCACTTTCATTTCTAATTTTATTTATTTGGGTTTTCTCCCTTTTTTCCTACTGAGCCTGGAGAAGGGTTTGTCAATTCTGTTTATCTTCTCAAACAACAAGCTCTTTGTTTCATGAATCCTTTCTACTATCTTTTTTGTTTCAATTTCATTTATTTCTGCTCTAATTTTTATTATTTCCCCTCTTTCTACTGACTTTGGGCTTGGTTCTTCTTTTGCTAATTCTGTTAGGTGTAGTTTGAGATTGCCTATCTGAGATTTTTCTTGTTTGTTAAGGTGAGCCTGTATTGTAATGAATTTCCCTGTTAGGAAGGCTTTTGCTGCATCCCAAATGAGTAAGTGTGGTGTGTTTTCATTTTCATTTGTCTCCAGATAATATTTTCTTTCTCCTTTAATTTCTTCAATGATCAATTGGCTGTTCAGTAGCGCGTTGTTTAATCTCCACATCTTTGCCCCTTTCCTAGCTTTTTTCTTGTAATTGATTTCTAGTTTCATAGAATTATGGTTGGAAAAGATCCTTGATATTATTTCAATCCTCTTAAATTTATTGAGGCTTGCCTTGTTTAACAACATATGGTCTATCCTTGAGAATGTTCCATGCAAAACTTGAGAAGAATGTGTGACCTGCTGTTTTTGGATGGAGTGTTCTATATATATTTATTAAGTCCATCTGGTCTAGTTTTTCATTTAATTCTATAGTTTCCTTGCTGACTTTCTGTCTGATCTATCCATTGGTGTAAGTGGGGTGTTGAGGTCCCCTCCTATTACTGTATTGTTAATATCTCCTTTTAGGTTTGTCAGTACATGCTTTATGTAATTTGCTGTCCTGTGTTGGGTGCATGTGTTTACAAGTGTTATGTCTTCTTCATGGAGTGTCCCTTTTATCATTATATACTGCCCCTCTTTGTCTCTCTTTACCTGTTTTGTCTTGAAGTCTACTTCATCTGACATAAGTATGGTGACACTTGCTTTCTTTTACTCGCCATTAGCTTGGAGTATTGTCTTCCATCCCTTCACTCTGAGTCTGTGTGTGCCTTTTGGGCTGAGATGTATTTCCTGCTGCAGCATATTGTTGGATCTTATTTTTTAGCCCATCTTGCCACTCTGTCTTTTGATTGGAGAATTCAATTCACTTACATTTAGAGTGATTATTGATATATGAGGGCCTACTGCTGCCATTTTATCACTTTTTTCTGGTTCTCCTGCATTTTTTTTCTTTCTCATCCCATGTATTTCAGACTACCAATTCAGTTAGGTAGTTTTCTATGCTGGTTTTCTTAGTTTTCTCCTTGTTTATAATTTGTATCTCTGTTCAAATTATATGTTTACTGGTTACCATGTGGTTTGTATAAAAGATCTCATAGATGAGACAGTCCAATTTCTGATAGAGGTTTTGTCTCCCCTTTCCTTTTTTTTTTTTTTTTTTTTTTTACAGGTATGAGAGACTTCCTGAGAATTTCTTGTAAGGGGGGTCTTGTGGTGATGAACTCCCTTAACTTTTGTTTTTTGGGGAAAGTTTTTATTTCGGCATCATATTTGAAGGATATTTTTGCTAGATAGAGTATTTTTGGCTGAAAGCTTTTGTCTTTCAGAATTTTTAATATATCATTCCACCCTCTCCTAGCCTGTAAAGTTCCTGCTGAGAAATCCTCTGACAGTCTAATAGGGGTTCCTTTGTAGTTTATTTTCTTCTGTCTTGTTGGTCTTAATATTTTTCTCTGTCATTGACTTTTGCCAGCTTTACTACTATATGCCTTAGAGTTGGTCTTTTTACATTGATAAAGTTTGGAGATCTACTGGCTTCTGTCACATAGATTTCCAGGTCCCTCCCCAGGTTTTGGAAGTTCTCAGCTATTATTTCTTTGAACAAACTTTCTGCTCCATTCTCCTTCTCTTCTCCCTCTGGGATACCTATACTCCTTATATTGCAATTCCTAATGGAGTGGGATATTTCTAGGAGAGTTTCTTCATTCTTTTTAGTCTTAGATCTCTCTCCTCCTCTGTCTGAAGCATTTCAATATTCCTGTTCTCCAGACTGCTAATTCTGTCCTCCATAATGTCAGCTCTACTGTTCAGGGAGTCCAGATCTTTATCTCTTCCATTGTGTTTTTCATCTCCAACATTTCTGATTGATTCTTCTTTATAGTTTCAAGCTCTTTTCTGACGCAACCCTTGAATTCACTGAGTTGTCTATCTGTACTCTCTTTTAACTAATTGAGTTTTTAACGATAGCTATTTGAATTTTTTGACATTTAGGTTATAGATTTCTCTGCCTTCAGGATTGACTTCTGGGTACTTGTCATTTTGCTTCTGTCCTGGAGACAATATATTTTTTCATACTTCTTGATAGCGTGGATTAGTGCCTCTGCATAGAGACGGAATTTGGTCACAGCTTCCACTTGCTACCACTGGAGGGAGGGGGCAGGAGCTGAGTATTCTGTGCCCACCAGGATCCCTGTCAGCTGTTCCTGTCCAAGCCTGGGCCAGTCCTTGAGATCACAGCAGCCCTGTGGGGTCTCCCACCAACCATGGGAACAATCACATGCGGGCTCTGGGTTGCTGCTGCCTGCTCTCAGAGACCCACCTAGAAGTGCTCCCCTCTTAGAGACTGTAGTGGTGTTGTGGGCTTTCAGGTAGCCAGGAGCTTGTTTGTCTGGATTCACAGCTCCATCACCATCTGGTCCTAGGTTGTACCAGCTGGTGTGCTTGGTGGGTGGGGCTCCCCACTGGGTCTGAGCCAGTGCCGCTCCCTAGGACTGTGGTGGGATTGTGGACTCTCCCAGAGGTTGAGAGAATGATCACACAGGGGCTCAGGGCTGCTACCACCTGTTCCCACAGTCCTGTCAGTCATACTGACCTGTGATACCATGGACCTTTGCAGTAGCTGGGGGCACTGTGGCCCGGGCTGCAGCTGCACTCCCATCTGTTCCTAGGTTGCACGAGCCTTTGTGTTTGGTGGGTGGGGCCTCTCCACTAGGGCAAAGACAAGTCTCTCTCTGGGACCACTGTGGGACTGTGGGCTTTCACACTGGACCAAAGAGCAATCAAGGGGGGCACAGGGCTGCAGTCACCTGTGTCCACAGTCATGCTGAGGTGCATGTCCACCCTCAGGGCCATGGCAGTGCTATCAGTGCTCCAGCCAGGAGAGATGTCACTCACATGTACTGGACTGTCTGGGGGCTGGAGAGTTCTCACCTATCTCCACCTCTTCCCCGGGCGTAGTCCATCCACCTTCTGATATCTAGCAGCATGAGTCTCTCAGGCATCCTGATGTGCTGTGTGAGTATCCTCCATTGATCAATGAATGTTCATTTAGTTGTAGTTCGAGCGGGAGAGAAAAAGGGAACCACTCACTCTGCCATGTTACTGACGTCACTCCAAGGCTGATTATTTTTAAGAAACAAAAGACTTGGAAAGCTTTTCTTGTTACCTCCCCCTTAAGTGCCTTAAAGAATTCAGATTAAAAAAAATCTATCTCAGGAAGCAAGCTATCACCTTAGCACAACATGAACTAGGTGGTAGATAAGGAGAAACCTAGAAAAGCCTATTTGTTGGGTTCCCCTCTGTGTTCTTCTGTTTCTGTGTGGCCAAAGAAACTCTCATTTTTCAAATGTTTGCTCCTTTTCACCTACCTGTGAATTGCCTTCCATCCCTTTGAAGTTCCTTCCCTTTGAAATCTCTTCCTCTCTCCAGCCCCAACATCTCCTTTTGTCTTTAGCTGAGGATGGTATTTAAGGTGAAGGCTTCAACCATTTTGGTCAGTTACTTGGTTTTCTTGGGTTTCTCCCATGTATACATGTTATTAAACTTCTGAGTTCCTGCTATTAATCTGTCTCATGTCAATTTAATTCTTAGGCTAGCTAGGAGAACCTAGAAAGATAGAGGAAAACTTCTTCCTCCCCTACAGTACTATACAAACCTAGATGTTACACCCTTCTATATACTTAGGCTATATGGCACTAATCTTATGGGACTACCATTGTATATGCGGTCCGTAGTTGACCCAAATATCATTATGCAGCATGTGACTTTATAAGAACTCAATCATCCATCTATTTATATTATATTCTTTTTATCTAGCTCTTTGAATTGAATGATTAACTCATTTAATTTTATCCTTTCTTACTTAATAGTAAAAGCATTACAGGCTATGACATTTCTACTGAATATGGTTTTGTCCACATCACTTACGTTTTGACAGGTCATATTTGCATTTCAATTGTTATACATACAGCCTGTAATTCAGTTTTGATTCTTTTTTACCCTGAAAATTAGTGCTCTTTTTAAATTTGTGAGTGCTTAGATTTGTTGTTTCAATGATATAGTTCTAGTTTTGCCACATTATAGTCAGGGAATAATTATTCAACTTCAAATAATTTCTTTACATTTTCTTTGAAAACTAGCATGTAGTTGTCTTATGTTACATGAGCACTGAGAAGTGTATTCTGTTTTTAAAGATGAGATGTATATTTTTGAAGCTTACTAACTGCATAACTCATTCCTTCTATAATCCTATTTCGTTTGTCTACTTCATCATCAAATTCTGAGAAACATTACCATACACATTAAATCATTGTGATTCAACTATTGCCAGATTTTATTTGTATTTCTAAATTTGCTTCATGTGTTTTGTTGTAGCTGTGTTTTTCAGTTAAGCAAAAGAATGATGCATCATCTTTATGGATTACATATTATTAAAAAATTCATATGGCCTAATTCCATATAATGCTCTTCATTTTAAATTACATTTTGTCTGTCATTAATATTGTTACCTCAGCTTTCTCTTTGTTTACATTTAACTGGTAAAGTTTTAACTATCCATTTATCTTCCTTCTATTTCTGTCACTTTACCTTGGCTGTATCTCTTGAAAACAACCATAGCTACAGTTTGGTTTCTTTGTTTTATAATCTCAGAAGCTTTGTCTTTTAATTTGTTCACACTTGTTATTATTCTTGTGACTTAATTTTATGTAATGTCTTTATTACCCTTTCCTGTTCTGTTTGTTTCCTCTTTTTTTGTTGTTGTTTTCATGATCAAGCTTTCTTCATTTTTTTATTCCTCTCTAGTTACTCTTAACATTTTACTTCTATTATAATAGTCCATTACTTTTTGTAAACACAATAAACTCACATTTCTTACTGATGTCAAGAATTAAGTTCTACTATGTCCATCCTTAACAAAGCATAATTTGCATCTTTCTTTTCTCACTTTCACCCCAAAGGCTTCATCAAATAATGTAGAATTTTAATGCTATATAATTATTATTATTTCCTCTTTACAACTTTTATTTCAGAAACATTTCTTAATAATTATATTATATTTTACAACATATTACTAATAGTGATTGAGGTTTTATTAGTTTCATTTCTTACCATGGTTTCTTGTACATTTAACAAGATTATATGAGATACATTTGATATCTTTTGCTGCCTTGAGGTAACCAAAAGTGACAAGGACTTCAACAAAGACAGCCATGTTCATGAAAGGCCTAGGCATTGGCATAAGATTCTTTCACCCCAGAATTTCAAGGGGTCTTTAACTTTGAGAAATACGAAAGAAGGACTTGGAGCATGATGTAGTCACAGTTAGGAGAATATAGTCTTTGTGTAGAGAGGCTATCTGCTCTCTTCCCCTCCCATAGCTGTAGGGGAAAAACACTCAACTGGTTTCCTTCCCCAAAGCCCAGGGAAAAGGGGGACCAAGAAAAAGTTGGGGCAGGGGGAAGGTCTGCATGAAGGAATAACTGACAATTCCATCCATAGTTAGGCATTCTTTTTGCTGACCTACCCCAGAACTTCTAGAATTGAGGCACGGTGGGAATGGAGGAAGAGGGATAGGGAAACATTACACTGAAATGACTTACTATTCCTGGTCAGAAAGCATATTTTCTAAAAGTATGAAATACAAATTCTGTCCAGACCCAGAGGAACCTGAATTAGGGTAGCAAATGGTAGATGAGATTGGAGCCACAGCCTGGCCATCAATCAATGTAGATGGAAGTAAACAGGCATTAGAGGAGCACAGCCTGAGCCTACCTGCTGGGTGTAACAGCATCTATCTGTGGAAGGCTATTGACAAACCAGCTTATGAGTAAAGACTAAGAGAAAAGGGTCAGAAACCTTGCCATGGTCCATCACATTGTATAAGAAGACACCTTTTTGCCCTTTGCCCTCCTCTTTGCAAAGTGGAGGGGCAGAGGGAACAGAAAGGCGAAGAACTAGGTATGAGTAAACCATCTAAGTATTCCCCTCCATACCAATTGCTTATGCAAAGGGAGAAAGTTTTGAATGAAACACGAGGATGAAGTTTTCAAACGGACAGGATCAACAAAGCTGGAAAACTTAAAACTACCATATAGCAAGATTTAATGTAAAACAACATAGTTGAGACAGTGAGGTATTAACACACGGATACACAAATAGGTCAGTGAAACACAATAGAGCCCAGAAATGACCACAATCTATATGGTCCTTTGATTTCTGACAAAGGTGATAAAGCCAGGTACCTGAGGGTTACTGTAGATATCAAACCAATTTGCTGTTTTCCTGTTTAACTTGAGGGGTGACTCAGAGATCTCGAGGATGTGTGAGCTTGTTTTCCAGAGGATTTGTGAGCTTGTTTTGCAAAGAAAAAGAATGCCTTCAGGGAGGTTTCGATCAATGAATGGCTGGCCCTCAGCAGCCACTGAAGCCCAGAAGTCAGATTGCCCAGGTGCTTATTTGGAGTGACCACTTTATCTCCCTGAAGCTCCTCCTGCCAAGCCCCTTAGCTCTATAAAAACCCCCCTGCTTTCTGTTCTTGTGGAGGTGGATTTGAGCGAACCCAGGCTCCTGCCTACTTGTTTTGGCCAATTAAAATAAATCTTTCTCCATCTCCAAGCACCAATGTCTCAGTTTTGCCTTGCTGTGCATCGGGTACACGAACTTGAGATTAAAGGTTCAGTATCAGTGACATGGAAGCATGTTGGAATAAGGATGGTCTTTGTAGTAAATGATACTGAATCAATTTGATGTCTATATGAAAAAAATGAATCTCAACCCCTACCTTGAGCCATATATAAAAATAAATTCTAGATGGATTACAGATTTAACTACGAAAGGTAAAGCAATAAAACTTCTAGCAGAAAACAGAATATATCCATGACCTTCAGGAAGACAAAAATTTCTTAAATATGAAGGAAAAAATTTGATCAATTAGACTAAGAGTAAGAACTGTTTTTCATCAATAGATAACCTAAGACAATAAAAAGACAAAACATAGAGTGAGAGAAGATAATTGTGTGTGGGTGTGGGTGTGTATTTACGTGTCTTAACATGGGACTTGTAACCCAAATACATAAAGAACTCCTACAAATCCACTTAAAAATTTTTGTTCAAAGGCATACAACCCAACACAAAATGAGCAAATATTGAACAGGCATTTCAGAAAAGAAAATAGTCAAATATCACATATACATGTGTATGTGCATGTATACACACACACAGACACAGTTGCTCAACTTCATGAGTCATCAAGGAAAATGAAAATTAATACCAGAATGAGACACTATTACATATTCACAAAAATGACTAAAATGGAAAAAGACAATACCAAGTGTTGGAAAAGACAAGAAACTGGAATTCTCATTTACGCCTAGTGGAAATGTAAATTGGTAAAACACTGAGAAGTTACTTGGTAGTATTTATTAAACTTCACATACACATACCCTATGAACAGGAGTCCCGGAATTCTTATCCAGGTCCACCAAAAGACATATTAGAAGCATGAACTACACTATTCATAATAGCCAAAAACTGTCCATCAATAATAGAAAGAATAAACTGTATTAAATTCACAAAGTAGAATACTATACAGCAATTAAAAGGAACAAATTATTGTTACTCTCCACAAATGAATGAGTCTTACAAACATGAAGTTGAGCAAAAGTCATATACAAAAGCATACATACAGTATGTTCCATTTGAATAAGTTCAAAAAGAGGAAAACTAATCTTCTGTCTTAGAAGTCAAGATAATAACTTCTGTGGGGTGAGGACAGTAACTAGAATAGGGCAAAACTGGTTTCTGGGATGTTAGTAACATTCTATTTCTTGATTTGGATTCTGGCCACATAGATGTAATGACTGAAAATTCATCGTGCTTTACATTTATGTATGTACTTCTCTGTGGGTTAATTTAAGTAAATTGAGCAGGAAAAAGTCTACTTTTTTTAAAGATTGGCACCTGAGCTAACATCTCTTACCAATCTTCTTTTTTTCTTCTTCTTCTTCTTCTCCCCAAAGCCCCCCAGTCCCTAGTTGTAGATTCTAGCTGTAGGTCCTTCTGGCTCTGCTATGTGGGACACCACCTCAGCATGGCTTGATGAGCAGTTCTAGGTCCACACCCAGCATCTGAACCAGTGAAACCCTGGGCTGCCAAAGCAAAGCACACAAACTTAACCACTCAGCCATGGGGCCAGCCCCAGGAAAAAGTCTTAATAGCTGAAATGTGATGGGTTTTTTTGGTTGTTTTTTTTTTTTCTGGGAGGAAGATTAGCCCTGAGCTAAAATGTGCTAATCTTCCTCCACTTTATTTGTGGGTTGCCACCACAGCATGGCTGATGAGTGGTGTAGGTCTGTGCCCAGGATCCAAACACACAAACCCAGGCCACCAAAGTGGAGCACACCAAACTTAACCACTACACATGGGGCTGGGCCCCTGAAATGTGACTTAATAACAGAAAGTGAAAAATTACATAATTAGATTTAGATGTCATTAGGGAGTATGCTATTCAGCAGGAAAGGGAATTTCTATTGAACCCGGTGGTAGTAGAAATTGGAAAAATACAATTGTTCTGTGTTTATACCTCATGACATAAGAGTTTTTGGTCATTTTAGCTATATCAATTAATATATCCTTTACTGGAGATATTGATTCCCATTCAACTTCATTTGGCCAGAGGACTTCCTTGAGGAATTTTGTCCGAAATATGTGTCTTAATACCTCTTTTCTGGTCTCCTGGACCCAATTCCAATCTGTATGTGTTGCAAGGAGGGAGCTTCCCACAGAACACCAAGCAATTCTCAGACACCATCACAGGGTCTAAGAATTCAACTCAATTCAACCCAATTCTGACACTATCTACCCAGAGACAGCATCAGATTCCACAGGTTAAGGTTCAGTCCTACAAGACTGCTGTCCCCTTCTCACACACTTCAGATGCCAGTCACAAGCCCAGGTTGTTACCAGTGCTTCCAACAGACTGGCTATAAACCAGAGGTTTCCAAAACCCCCTCCTTGGGTTCAATTAATTTGCTAGAATGGCTCACAGAACTCAGAAGTTTACTTACTAGATCACTGGTTTATTATAAAGGGATATAACTCAGAAACAGCCAGATGGAAGAGATGCATAGGGCAAGGCTTGGGGAAAGCGTGTGGAGCTTCCATGCCCTCTCCAGGAGCACCACTCTCCCAGCAACTCCTTGTGTTCACCAACCCTGAAACTGTCCAAACCCAGTCCTTTTGGGTTTTTACGGAGGCTTCCTTACATGGGCATGACTGACTAAATTATTGGCCATTAGCAACTGATTCAATCTCCAGCTTCTCTGCCCTCCCCAGAGGTCATAGATCAGGGGTGGGACTGAAAGTTCCAACCCTCCAATCACGTGGTTGGTTCTCCTAGCAACCAGCCCCCATCCTTTGGTTCAGTCCAAAAGCTACCTATTAACATAACAAAAGACACCTCTTTTCCTCTCAGCACATAGGAAATTCCAAGGGTTTTAGGAGCTCTATGCCAGAAATGGGAATGAAGATTAGATATATATTTCTTATTATAAATCACTATCAAGGTATCACAAAAAAGAGCTATGCACTTATAAACTGAATGCATAGAGTCAGAAATTTTTTCCCTTGCAACTCTGAACACACTGCTCCAATATCTTCTAGCATTCTTGTCAACAGACAAGAAGGGCAAAGACAACTTGATTCTCTGTTCTTTTTGGACCATACCTGCTTTTTCAGTCTAGAATCTTGTAAAACCTCTTTGTCCACAGGATCAGAAATTCCACTAGGATATATCTAAGTGCAGGTCTTTTTTCCCCCAATAGTTCAGGTCAGTACTTTCTCTGCACTTTCAATTAAAAGATAGAAATTTGTCTTCATCTCAGGAAAATGTTACTTTGTTTTTATTATTGTTTCCCCAATCTACTTATCCTTCCTGTCTAGAACATCTGCGACTAGAATGTTAGATCCCCTGGATATATCATATACACGTTTCTTCTCTCATTTATTTCTCTTTGTATTTTCTCTCTGCCTTCTGAAATAATTATTTTAATTACATTTTAAATCACTGGTTTAGTTTTCAAAAATGTGCATTCACTGTCTCTGGGTTATTTAATTTCACAAAATCTTTCTTTTCTAACATTTATCTTAAATCACTTAGTAATTTGAAAGTTCCATCCTCTTGCTATAGCCTTTATTTCATATGTGTAACTTCGAAGTAAACCAAATTCTCTATCATCTAAAGCAAATTTTCAACACACAAAATACTTCAATAATTCTAGGTTTTTATAAATATAAGATAGTTACTTTTGTCTTCCTTTTTTCCCCCCCACAAAATAATTGGAAGCATTTTATCATCCTAAGCAGAAACACCCCAATTATGTTGTGACTCAAGGGATAGAGTTAATTTTGTATGAATAGATTAAATTTGCTTGATTGCTCTTTTTCAGTGAAGACTGTGTTAATGTCAAATTTAAAATTGATAGCTTCATTTGCTTTTGACAAAGACATATGGAGAAAATTCTTCTCAGCCAGTTCAATATACCCTAAATTAGCCACAAATATAAACACTAGTCCAAGTTCCCCAAAACTAGAGGAAATCAAAAACACCTAATAAAAATCCAAGTATTAGTATAATGAAAATGAAAGAGTACAAGAGAAATTCAATAATATGCTCTTCCTTTCTAGTTCATTTTCATTTGACTTTCCATAAAAATCTGCACAAATGAGCGACATTCATGTTCTCAATCTAAGCATAAGTTTTAGCTCCCCATAACATGACAACAACAGAATATTCTGACTGAGTAGCTACTCTCCACCTCCACATCTTCCAGCTCCAGAAACTAGTCCTGTGTGGAACTGAACTGGGTTTTTTTATCTTGACCATTCAAAGCCCTGGAAATCATCAATATACAGAAAATTAGTCTGTTGGCTTGGTCTTCCATGGCAGCAACATTGAAAACAATTTGAGGAAAATCCTACCTATAACACGTTCAGGGAATTCTTACCTAAAATATTTATTCAGAAGATTAGATGCCCTCTTCTATCTCATACCCCCATCCCCTCAAGTTCAACTCTTCCAAATTAAGTTTTCTGCCCTTGCCCTACCCCCACCTAAACACCATAATCAAACTAAGACATAAGTAAAACATCTCGAGTATTAATGTATCTACTATTCCATTTCACAAATCTAGTCATACTTATCAAGGAGGAGATACTAAAAATCTAAATAAGGAATTTTTCTTTATCTTTAGAATTTAGAACAATGTATTATATCCTTGGAGTTACTCGAGCAAAATATTTAGTAAATCGGAAGGAGTAGAGTATTATTTCTAAAGAGGTCACAAGGAAGTAAATAATAGGCACAATAATAATAATACTAACAACATATTTTCTCTTATAATGAAAGATGTTGCTAATCCAGACAGGCTAATGGGCAAACAATCAGGGTAATAACATTTCACTATCAGTGCTATAGACACTCTTTTGCAAGACCATGTGACATAATTAACAACGCAGTCTGTGTCAAGGAATACAGTAGTGGTTTTCAAACTGTTCTTCAGAAGCTCTCAGAGACCTCAAGTAAAGCAGGCTCACATTCTGGGGTACTCTGCTTCATTCAGATTGCCATCTCCTTCATTCAATTATACACACAATGCTTATTAAACTGCCTATTATATGCCTGTACTGTGGTTAACTAGCATCTTCTGGGATCATAGCTGTGAATATAATAGAAATAATCCCTGCCCTCAGGGAGTTTAGTCTAGTCAAGAATACAAACATCATACAGCAAATAATCATACAGGTAATTAATTAATGGCCATATATACAAACACTATAAAAGATAGGTATGGAGTGCTATGAAAGCATATAATGGAGTTTTATCCATCTTATGGGTTTTCTCAAAGATTTTAGCTAAATAAGGGAACCTGCTCCCAAGCCACCAAAATAATGTAAGCTAACCTGGCACTTCTGGTGTCAATTACCAAATCTAAACTCTGATGCACTGCTTTATCATGACACTGATTCAAAAGAACCCCAGATTCAGTCATTAAAATATCTTAAGTATCTCTACATACCAGACACTATGTCGATGCTTTGGCGCTACAAAAGAACATTCACTTAAGAAATACTTCAAATTATTTTATTGAACGTCTGATACACTAGGCACTGGAGATTGTTTCCACACAAGAATTGGTTTCCAGCACTTCTCAGAAAATTTATGTTTTTCCAAATTCTAAATCCCAAGAAAAATCAGTCAAGAAATAGGGAAAATCAGAAGCAGGAAAAGTATAATTCTTCTGTGAGAATTAAAGCTTAACAGCACAAAGACATTACTGGTTCAAAGGAACATACTGATGTTAAATTGGAAGCAAGAGCAGGAAGTGCTGTCATGACACGCAGAGTAGAAGGTTAAGGTCAACATTTCCAGGAAACGGCAGGTGAACATAGGAGAGAAGTGGTTACAGTTTAATTGGTCTGTCTTGTTTGTAGCTGTTGTCAAGTTAAAAGTGTGTGTTCACGGCCCTGTATGCTGTTAAGAGTGAATCACTCTTGCAAATAAAATAAATACTAACACATTCATATGCATAATATACTTTATATAAATCCTACGTTTCAAGAAATAACAAGTTTTAGAGGCAAAATAAGTCCTTAGCTTGACATGTGATTCTGTGTGGTCTGTTAGCTTTGCTAGGAGGTCTGAACGTTATGTAATTCAAAAAACCCACTAACTATCTGATAGTGTTTTTCAGTGTCTGAATATTCACTACAGGCTACAGTTCTTTATAAATATTACTAAACTTAATATTTCTCATATAGTAAACAAAGTTTTAGATGTCCAAAATAATAAATATAGCATATACAGACTGGTGGAAATATTTTAAGAACAACTTATGATTTCAGGAATTCCCAAGAATTCCTAGGAATTACAATAACTGGTTCTTGAATCCCAAAGATTAATATTTATGGAAATTTGGAAACACTTCTTGGGTTAAAAAGTTGACTAAGACAGTTTCCCTTCCTCTTTGGAGTTCAGAGATTAGAAGAAGGATGCAAACATGGAAATCAAAAAGAATGTTACAGGTATTGTGATAAAATTATATTTCCAATACAGTGAAGACACAAAGGCAAAAGTCACAGGCCAAATCAGCCTATAAAAGTCTGGAGGAGGCTTCATAAAAACGGAGATGTGTGCTGGAATTGTGCCTTGAAGACAGAAAATACTATTTTCCAGATAGAGTAAAGGAGATATAAGGCTGTTGGAAGACAGTACAAACACAGGGAAGACTGTGCAAAAGCTGGGGTCATGAAACATTGTGGGATATTCAGCAAAAATTTAGTAAGTTTAGTGAGGAAGGTGGGGAGTTTGACAGATGGTTGGGAGGAGTAGACAGGGATTTAACTTACGAAGAATCTCCTAATGAATGAGAAAGCCGCTCAAGAATTGTGCGTAGTCAACTAACATGATCAAATGTATGTTTTAGAAAGATCCCTCTGAGGACACATGAAAAATGGTTTCCAAGTGTGTGAGACTTGAGATTAGCAGAGCAATCAGGCTACCACAACAGTGAGGCACATTCTCTAAACAATATAACTCTATGTAAAGACCCATACATACCCAACCGTTGTAAGGTGAAAGCCTGTAAGAGGAATTAGAAACAGAAGTGGGTATTAAATTATAAACAGTAAAATAACAACAAATAAATTTTAAAAGAGAAAGAGAATGATATGTTGATTGTACCATGAACTGACAGGTACAATAAACTCAACTCTGCAGCTGAGGTACCTCCAAAAAAACTCAAAAAAGATAGCTATATCTTTCCTATTCTTTTCATATAATCAGTTAAATAAAAGAAGAAAATCAACGTTTAAAAAAACCCTTTGTATAGGATAAAATTGTCCCATTCACAACAACACGGATGGACCCTGAGGGTATTATGTTAAGTGAAATAAGCCAAATAGAGAAAGACAATCTCTGTATGACTCCACTCATAAGTGGAAGTTAAACATGTAGACAAAGAGAACAGATTAACGGTTACCAGGGGAAAGGAGGGGCGGGGGCTGGGCACAAAGGGTGAAGGGGTGCACCTACCACATGAATGACAAACAATAACGTACAACTGAAATTTCACAAGGTTGTAAACTATCATAATCTTAATAAAAAGTAAAAAAAAAATCCTTTGTATAGTAAATCAGACTGTTAAGAAGGGCAATTTCTTAAAAAAGAGATATCTAGCTACCCTGTCACTAACCCTAAAGACTCTATAGACACCTTATCCATTTCTAAAGAGTCTTGTTACCCTCCTGATCCAGATTAACCTGTAATCAAAAATATAGAATCGATAGAATTTATTTTCAGTTATTCATAAGTAACTAATTGTTTTCATTGCTATTTTTCTTTCAGATTATATTTAGAGAAAGCTATTTATTAGAGAAACATTTATGAATCATAATTAGGCTAAAAGCTCTTATGTCCCCCTCCCCCATCATCCCATTCTGTTGACTGTGTTATGCAGATTTTGTAAACAATTAAATCTGTTCACATGCAAACAATTTCGATTTAATCCTGAACAACAGTAAAGGAGTTCACATACTTCTTTTATGTTCTTCATGATCTACCCATCTCCTTTTAAAAGCATACTAATCCATTCTATTATATATTCCAAAGCTGTTATAAATAAGTGAATGTTCTTTTCAAAATTCTTTTGACAGGCTACTGGAGCGGCTCCAGAAAAAAATTAACACTTTTGGGGAATTTCACTGCATTCCTTTTAGTAGCCAAATAGGAAGCTGGTAGAGGAGTGGAGCCAAAGATTAAAATAAACGCATTATTCATTTTTAACATAGTAGGTTTTCTCTTATTATTCATTGTAATAGCTCTAGAAGTAATTTTACTATTAACACTGAATGTTTGGAGTGGTGTTGCATAAATTATTTTTACAAAGAAGAAGGCTTAAAGATTTTCTGCTCACCATCAGTGCACAAAATTGAACAAGTGACAATCTTCACACACAATATGCTTCCTATGAGCATGCTCTTATGCATAAAAAAGGAAACAAAGCATTTCAGGATTGTATTTGTAAAAGGATTATTTAAAAAAAAAAGCACAGAGCCAGTTTCAGAGTGGAAAAACATGAAAGGCTCTCCAATAGTCAAAATCAACACTGGATTTTTTTCTAAGGCAACATGTAAAGCAGGATATCTGTGTTATTTATATAATATCAACAATAAGAAAAAGCACAAAGGTAGTCTTAAGACAACTAAAGAACTCAACTCCTATGCAATAAAATATTTTTATTTTTGTTTTTCTAACAGTTATCTGAACAAGGGTGCTATTATTCTGCCAAGGCAAATATGTCCTAAAAATTATTCTCATGTTTCCTATGATGCTGACTGGTCCGGCTTGTTCATATGTCTTGCTTAATGCAGCTAAATACTATTCAGTTATCAAAGATATAAAGTACCATTCAAGTTTAGGGACATACTACAATCTTTAATACAGAATAACAAATTATTCTCACACACTGCTTTCATCTTCCCACTGGACATCCAAATGCTACAATCCATTCTATTTTTCTCTTACACTATGCCACCAAAATTTTTTACCGTAGCAATAAGTGTGACAATACAGAATCCAGTAGAGGAGAAAGAAAGTGAAAGAGAGACAATATCAAGGTGGAGAAGCTGACATGGAGAAGGGAAAATAGGATTCCTCTCCCTTAGATTCAGTTATCAATTCTTAACAAATGTCTCCAGAGAGCTCACCCAGTATTTCTAGGCCAGATGGAAAGAGCAGTATGGTACAGAATTCTCTATCCCTAGACCCAGCTGTCATGAGGAATGGAGAGGCAATTCTTGTTAGGAACTAATACTTAACACCATATTTCATGGGCTGCACCATTCATTCATTTATAGGCTGACCTCTAGATGGTGATTTTATTTTATTTTATTTTTGCTGGTTTTCTATATGAGCACCTCTCAAATTTCTATATCTAAAGTCCAATCCCACATTTCCAGGCCCCACCAATGATCTCCTTGGCACCCCTAACTCAACAGCTCCAAAAACCAAACTCATTTTCTCCAAACCTGGAAAAAACAGTTCTATCCCTGGACTTTTTCCCTGTGGCTGGCAGCAACATTCTCCCAATCCTTTAAGCTTTAAATTTCAAAGTGATCATTAAGTTTTCCTTTCTCCCTGCCATCATATCAAGATATTGCTAAATCATATAAAGTCTAATAGCAAAAGATTTATCAAAAGTCTATTCCCTCTTTTCCAATTTCCACTCTAATCCATCCCAAAATTTGGATTCGCAAGACCTCTCATTTAATTTGTTGCAAACAACCTAACTGGTCTTCTTACATTTAATCTTTTTATCCTCAATTTATTCTATCCCCTACTATCAAATTAATATTCCTATAGCACAGGGGTGATCCTGCCACTCCAATGCTCAAAAATCTTCAGGGGTTTCATACTGACTATTGAAAATATTTCAAATGCTTTGACCTAATCTTCAAAGGGTTTCATGATCCCATCTCAATCCAACTTTCAAAATGACATCACACAATCTCCTTCATATACTGTATGTTCAAACCACTGGACTACATATTATTAAGTGGAATATACCCGAGCTTTCCTACTATGTGCCTTTCTTCACATTGTTCCCTCCATTAATCTTCCCTCCTAGCTTACTCTGTGATAGAGACTGAATCAGACAGTAGGATACAAAGACGAACAACAGATCTTATATAGATTCTAAACTTCTTGGAGGAAGAAAAAGTATGGACTTTGAAGTTAGATAGGACTAGGGTTTGAAGGTAGATTTTGCAATTACTAGCTGTGTAACTTTGGGCAAGTTCTTAACCTATGAGAGAGTTTGCTGACCTGTGAAACGAGAATAACATCGAGAGTTACCAGGAGATTTCAGTGATATATTGTAAAAGCCTGACACAGTGTCTTGCATATAGGAAAGTCTCTATCCTTAGATACCATCACTAGCTTCCCAAAGCAGGATGCACTGAAGACACTAATGTGTTAGCTCTGACTTGCCTAGATCCTGAGCTACTATCCTGAGCTACTATCTGCAGGGAGCAACTGCAGCTTTCCTCTGTTCCTTTTCTCCAAATATGGAATTTGCAGCGACAGCTAAGGCAAAGCCCACCTCTAAGCCCTCAGCTTATGTTTTTTGACCCCTTACCTAGTGATCCTTCCACTCTCTCATACTATCACACTGCGCCCCCAAACAGTTTCAGGCAAGGGGCATCAGTGCTAATTAGTCATGAGACAGTCTGAGAAACTGACAGAGCCAGATAGGCATATGGGTGTCTTAGATAGGGAAATAATTTGGTTTCCCTTCAAAACTATATTCTTTAAGTAAGGCTCAAAACTGACTTCATTACGGAAGGGCACTGCCCAATTGTAATATTTTTTCTACTCCAAGACACTGTCTACTTTAGCGGGAAAGGGACAAATTTAGATTTTGCCACATTATGGTAAACTGAGCTAACTAGTGCCATGTTTCTAATCTACTTCAGTGATATTTTAGCATGCTTTATAGATTGGCCTCCTGGACTCCTAACTTGCCTTAATTCAAGTCTGTAAATGGAAAATGACCTCAGAAAAAAACTGGGTTATTTATACAGTGTTTGAAGAAGTCCGACAGTCTCAGTGTTAATTCCAGAAGCAGTCAGTGCCAAGACATCCTGGACTGAGTGGAAAAGAGTAGTTGGGAAATCCTGGCAGCTATGAATGCTTTGAAGCCAAGTGAAAGCTGCAAGTCATAGTTTTTGGAAATTTGTTTACATGTAACTGTACCTCTGAAGGAAAGTAAGAAGCAGAGGAAGAAAGGCTTGACATAAGCAGACTTATGAACTCATCTGCTTCAATAGAAGCTGGAAAAAGCAGGCAGAAACTAGCTTAGAAACCATCCAAAAAAGAAATGTTTTTTTTTTCATCTTTATTCAAATCTGAATTAGAAGTTCTTTTACTTAGCCCTATGCCTCAACTTGGACTACACAGTGAACATTTGTGGGAATCTGGCTGCCTAGAATCCATTTCTTCCTTCTTTTGGTAACAGTACTCTCATTTCATTTCAGAGAACTCCCTCTTCTCTGTTGTATGCATTCTTGATGGGACTACAAATCAACAAGCCCTGCCTTCCTCCTAAACAGGGATGAGTAGTAATCCAAGCTATGCCAATGAGAATCTCTCCAAAATTTAGATTTAAAGTAGAGTGGCTTAAGAATGGAAAGAGAAAGTCCCAGAACTGGAGCTCGGACAAGACTATTGAGAAGACCCTGCTGTTTAGACACCTAATGCAGCCCTGAGCCTGGTCTCTAGTCTTTTCTTTAATGCTATGAACCACCCAATAAATTCCTTCTCTGCTTCCCTAGCTAGAGTTGGTTTCTATTCCTGGCAACCTAAGTAGATCTGATATAGAATTGAAGCCATTTTGCCTAACTCTGTGCCTGGTCTTCCCAAATGAAAAATACAAATACTGTCAATGAAACTACCCTGTACTAGAATAGCTTTTTATGGTTCTATTACAGAAGTACCTAGCATATGTTTATCAAACATATAGAACTAAGAGGAGAATTTTTTTGCTTACCTACTCTTTCTCGTTTTTACCAGAATTCACTTTGTTCCCATTGTTCCCTGCCATATTTCCCCATTACTCAATTTTCTTCCTATTTGAACCAATATTTACTATATTAAGGTTAGCTGCATTGATTTGTTTGTACATTTGCTGTCCAAAGAGTTAAGTAATTTAAGTGGCTCATATCCTGGTTTAAATGTTGATTATTTTCTTAGCATTTTCAACACCACTGCCATTTATTCCAATATCTTTTCCCAAAAATGTAGTATTGTGTTGAGTAACTTGTCAAAAAATTAACTGTTAAAGGTATGATACTAGTACTTGCTCCTCCAGGTCTCTTTTATGAAACAAATTATCATAAGAACATCTAAATTTGTAATTTAGCTTATATAATTAGCAGAAGTTGAAAAATCTGAAATACGTAGTGATCACCTAATCCAAGCCTATCATTTTACAGATAAGAGAATTATGGTCTCCTTGGGCCACTCTCCTCGATTGATTTATTTTTGTTTTTATATATCTTCTTTCGTTCAAAGGTGGTTCAAGGAAGAAGATAATAAACACATATGTTCAGTAATCCTTCTTAAACAAGAGGAAAAAAAGAAATAAACTGGCATCCCTACTTAACTCAGTGGCACCAGTAATCTCTCAGTAACTTAAAAGCCAAACCTTATAGTTTTCTGTAACTTATCCTTTCCTTAAATCTTCTACTCACCAAGGCCACTGTAAAGATAAAATGAAAGCAATTTGTAAGGAATAAAATGCTATATGAATCAAGATATTGTTAATTTTGCTATTATTTGTCTTTTACCTTCCCATGCCACCATCCTAGTCAAAGTCATTATCATCTTACATCAGAATTATAACACAGACCAGTGGAACTCCCTAACTTCATTTCCTCCCCCATTCTAACCCATCCTATAGACAACTATTTACACCAATATTTCAATTCTTCCAAATTTTTAAGAAAGAAATAACACCAATATTACATCTATACTTCGAGAGAACAGAAAAATAGGAAACATTTCTAAATGTGTTTTTTGAGGCCAGGATAACATTAATACCAAAACCAAAATGTATCAAAAAGACATTGCAAGAAAGCAAAACCAAAGGCGAATCCTCATGAGTATGAGTGCAAAACTCTGAAACAACATATCAGGAAATCAAATCCTATAATATAGAAAAAGGAATGATCCAATTGGGTCTATTCTAATAACACAAAAAAAAAAAAGAAAGAAAAGAAACTTTAGCAAACTAGCAATAAAATGGAACTGCCTTAGACTGATAAAAAGAGTTTCTATTAAAAAAAACTGACAGCATTTAGAAGTCAGGAGAGTGGTACTAATCCTTAGGGAACAGTAAATGGAAATAAGTAAGGGAAGAGCTTCAGGAGGGCTGATTTGTTGATCTGAGGGCTTATAACACAAAAGTGTTCAGTTTATGAGAATTCATTGGGCAAATATGATAAATACAAATTTGGTATGCATACTTTCCTGTAGGTAGATTATATTTCAATAATAAAGAAAAAATAAAAACCTAGAGCAATCATCATACTTAATTGTGAAATGACAAAAGCTTTCTTCTTGAGACTGGAAACTAAATAAGGATGCCACTAACACTATTGTTCTTCAACAATTTATTGGAAGTCTTACAGTGCAATAGGCAAGAAAAAGAAATAAAAGATACAAGCAATGAAAAAGAAGAAATAAAACTCCTTATCATTGTTGTAGAAAATTCAAAAGAATACATAGTAAATTATTAGAATTAGTAAGGAAATATAGCAAGATCACTGGATTTTAGGTCAAAATAAAAAATCAACTGCTTCAACACATCAGCAGCAACAACAGAAAATTAGACATAAAAGTTTTTAAATTACACCATTTGTAAAAACATTAAAAATATAAAATACATAGAAAAAAACTAATGAACAAAGTGCAAGATCTCTACAGGGAACACTATAAAATACTATTTTAAATATTTATGTATATATAAATTTAATCATCACTTGTATACCTCAAAAAACTCATGTCATACAACCTAAATATATACTATTTTTATTTGTGACTCATACTTCAATACAGCTGGAAAAAATTTTTAAAAGATCTAAATAAATGGAGATATACCATGCTCATGGAGTAAGCATTGAAAATGTTAATTTCCCATTATTGTTATATAGATTCAACGCAATTCCAACAAAAATCCCAGCAGATTTTTTGTGGAAATTGACAAAGTGATTCTAAAATTAATATAGGAAAAAAATCAAAAGAATCTTGAAGACATAGGAAGAGGCACACTATCAGATATCAAGATAACTGCAGTAATTAAGATAGTGTGGTATTGGCACAAGGACAAATACATGGACCAATGGAACAGAAGAGAGTACAAAAAAGACCCACATATATACATATATATATATATATATATATATATATATATATATATTTTAAGATTGGCAACTAGGCTAACAACTGTTGCCAATATTCCCTTTTTTTTTTTAAGGATTGGCACCTGGGCTAACAACTGTTGCCAATCTTTTGTTTGTTTGTTTTTTCTGCTTTATTTCCCAAACCCCCCAGTACATAGCTGTATATCTTAGTTGCATGTCCTTCTCGTTGTGGGATGTGGGACGCCGCCTCAACGTGGCCTGACGAGCGGTGCCATGTCCACGCCCAGGATCCGAACCCTGGGCCGCCGCAGCAGTGCGCGCGAACTTAACCACTCGGCCACGGAGCGGGCCCCCAACATATACATTTTTTAAAAGTTGCATTGCAGTGGCCGGCCTGGTGCTGCAGGGGTTAAGTTTGCACCTTCCGCTTTGGCAGCCCAGGGTTTGCTGGTTAGGATCCCAGTGAGGAACTTAAGCTCCGCTTATCAAGCCATGCTGTGGCAGGTGTCCCACATATAAAACAGTGGAAGATGGGCTTGAATGTTACCTCAGGGCCAATGTTTCTCAGAAAAAAGAGGAGGATTGGTGCCATACGTTACCTCAGCGCTAATCTTCCTCAAAAAAACAAAAAGTTGCACTGCAGAGCAGTAGAAAAAGAATGACCTTTTCAATAAGTGGTGCTAGTTCAATTGAATATCAAATGGAGAAATGAAAACTGACAAATATATCATTTCTAAAACTCAATTCTTAATAAATAATAGATCTGTTAAAGAATAATAAAACTTCTAAAAGTTAACACAAAGGAATAACTTATGACCTTGATATAGGCAAAAGTGTCTTAAATTAGACAGAAAAAAGCATTAACCACAAAGGAAAATAGTGATAACTTGAACTAGTTACAATTATCAGCGACTATTCATCAAAGACAACACTAACAAAGTGAAAAGGCAAACCAGAGACGAGAAAAGATATACTTGCTAGAACGGCTAAAATTAAAAAGACTAACAATACCAAATGATGGTTAGGCTGGGAAGCACTCACATATTTCTAGTAAAAGTCTAAATTTTGTACAGCAGCTCTGGAAAAAAGTTAAACAAATGCATACACTATAACCTCACAATATCATTCCTACCTATATATTCAACAGAAATGTGTGTGTGTATATACATTTATATATATACATATAAATCGTTTATATATATTATATATATATATATAAAAGATATATGTATCATTCAACAGAAAGACTGAAAGGAAGTACGAGGAGCATTTCTGAGTGCTGGTAATGTTCTATTTCTTATTCTGAGTGGCAGTTGCATGGGTTTTTTGCTTTATGACAATTCTTAAAGTTGTACACTTATGATGAGTGCCCTTTTCTGTATGTATAATGTACTTCAATTTAAAAAAATAAGGCAAGAAAAAAAAACATAGGGAAGGGAAAAAAAATCACCAGTGTGAAACAAAAATCAGAAATGTCTACCCAACAACCTGGTAACCATTTTTATTGGCACAAAGTACCTAGTAATAAAATGAGTTGATATACAGACAAAAACAAAAATGACGATTTAGTTAATCTGTACAGCCTTAGTAAAGGTAAATATGTGTTTTCATTAGGCTTTCTGAAATACTGAAAAAAAATTTAAAAGATTCATATTGTTTTCATGTACTCCTTAACATTCATAGATCCTAGATAGTGAATCAGTGCTTTAGTCTGAAAATAAATCAGATCACCAGCCAAAATTATTCAGTAAATTTTGCCTCTTCTCTCTATAAAATATTTGTTAGGTTTACAATGGAAATCACCTCTTTAGGAAAATGATAAGTACACGAATCCTAAATAAACACTTTAAAATAAAACCGTAAGTATCTTATTCTCAATTTCTCCCAACAGTGGATATATTATATTCTCAAGTTTTCTCCATATAACTCCCAAATCTATGATGCTTGCCAGTCCATCTGTCCGATTCAACTCTTAGCTTAATGACATATAAACTATGTGACCTTGGGCAAGTTTCTTAATATGTGCTTCAGTTTCCACATCTGGAAAATGTTACTAGTACCTACCTCATAGGGGTGTTGTGAAGATCAAATACAATAATACTAAATCAGTTAGCACTGTGTCTAAATGTTAGATAAATTATTATTATCTTTGCCCATGTATTTATTTTTAAAAATGAAACACTATAATCCTGATTAGAAGCTTTGTGAGCATGAGGGGAACTGTTGATAGAAGGGCTTCACTTTTGGGTGATTGGGTTGAAAGGTAACCTTGCATTGGAGGACTTCTAGATATCAGTATATGGAGCCCTTTTCTTTAGAGTCATTCACTTCTTTCAGAGAAGAATATATTCTTACCTGGAAAGTAGCTGCCTAGTTGATGATGTTGTGCAAAGGAATGGGAAGAGAGGTTCAGCTGTTCTGTATATAAACTTTCTATCTATCCCCCTGTTTTCTGCCTCAAGACTCATCCCCTGCCCTCAGCTATAACTGGTATCTCCAAGCCTTTCAAATATTTAAAGATAGCCATTATTTTATTGCTGAGTCTTCTTTTCTCTAGCTAGACATACCCATCTCCTTCAAATGTCTACACACCCTTCATTCATTATTAGTTCATTAATTCAAGAAATATTTAGTGATTATCTGTAGTGATGGTTCATATTATGTGTTAACTGGACTAAGCCATGATACTCAGATATTTGGTCAAAGATTATTCTAGATATTTCTGTGAAGGTATCTTTTAGATGAGATTAGCCTTTAAATCAGCAGACACTGAATAAAGCAGATCACTCCATAATATGGGAGGGCCGGATCCAATCAGTAGAACACCTTAACAGAAAAAGACTGACCTCTCAGGAAGAAGAGGGAATTCTTCCAACAAACCAACTTTGGACTCAAACTGCAATTCTTCCCTGAGTCTCCAGCACGCTTGTCAATCCTGCAAATTTTGGTTTTGCCAAGCCTCCACAATCATCAATTCCTTAAAATACATTTCTCCCTCTATATGTATACATCCTGTTGGTTCTGTTTCTCTGGAGAGCCTTGACTAATAGTTATATTCCAGGAACACAAGTAGGGCATACTACCCATCTTTGTGAATCTCCCAGTCTAAATTCACTTCATTATGTCCACATAACTCTCTGTTACTAAACCACACAAATTCTGCCTAAACCACACTATTTCAAATGCAATCTGACCAGAATTTAGAATAAAATAAACTGAGATTTTTTTTACCTCCCTAATTCTAGCTACTATAGTTTCTCTAATGCAGCCAAAAAGCAGCCTAATCACATCCCTACTTATATTGAGCTTACCATGATAAAACCCTATAAGATCCCCCTAAGAACTGTTGCCAAGCCACAACTCACAAATTCTGCATTTGTGCAATCACTTTGGGGCCTGCACATAACACCTAAAATTTGTTCCTACTAAATTGTATCCTTCAAAGTTTAGTTTTTCATTGAATGCTGTCAAAATCTTTTGGAACTCTTAGTCTCTCATTCAATATATTTACCAACACTCTCAGCTTCATATTAATAAAATATTAGCCTGTATCAAACTAAAAAGGACACTGTTGAGATCAAGAGAAATCTCTGACATCATCAACCTTAAACAAAGCCTTAATTCAAATAGCATTGGCATAAACATGCTGCTATTGAAGTTCTCTAAGAGTATTTGATATGTAAGGGAGGCAAGATGCATGCTGCTCCAGATAGACCTGGTTTCAAGTGCTGCCTCTAAATATATGAGTACATAACTGAACAAATTGCTTGTTCCTCAAACAGTGGAAACAATTTCCTTTCCGGTAAAATGGGAAAAGTAAAACGTCACAGGATTGCTCTGAGGATTTAAACACACAAAAAGCACTTGACACAATTCCTAGTGCACAGCAAGTGTCTGACAAGTGTCTACTTTAAAGCACATAGTAAGTACTCAGAAAGAGTTAGATCCATTCCTGCTTCACACTCCCTTGGATCAGTCTATAGTCTAAATCATTTAGCCACTCCTGGCATTGAAGGAGGAAGAGAGAAGGGAAGGAGAGAGGGAGGAAGGGAAGAGATGCAGATAGACGAAGGGCTTGAAATTGCTGCACAAAGTTGGAATAAAGACAATGAATATTTTGGAATTGGAACATACATCCAGGGAAATAAGAAACTACTGTTAAAGGCTGCAAATGCTTTAGAAGCTATCCAATCCTTTAGAAAAATACTTTCATTCAGTCTGTTGGCAAATTGCAACTTCTAGCCAAAGAAGAATAAATGCAGTGACGTTTGGAATTTGGTTAAACATTTGGTTAAATATTTAAATTGCATTTCAAAATGTTGGATTTGGCAAAATCTAAAATAAATTTTGCCAAGTCCTTGACTTTTTTACTTGCATGTATTCAAGGGAAAGCCAGCTTGTAGATTTGAATC
The DNA here is from genome assembly GCF_041296235.1 of Equus asinus. Taxonomy (NCBI): domain Eukaryota; kingdom Metazoa; phylum Chordata; class Mammalia; order Perissodactyla; family Equidae; genus Equus; species Equus asinus. Next base: position 39,861,770 of record NC_091793.1, read on the forward strand.
ATGTAGATTTGACTCATTAAAATGTATAGAGTGTTTTATCAAGCTGCAAAAACTCTGCCCCAAATCATTTACAGTTTAACTCAGAAAAAAAAGTCTTATATAAACCACAGCTCTCATACACTAAGTTGCTGAGACTTGGAAGAAGAGATTAACTCAGAAAGGCCTCATGAAAGAAATTTTGAAGAGGTAATTAAAGGAGTGAAATAGCCCTGAATACACAGGAAATGGAAAAACATTCCAAGTATGCATACGGAAGTGATATTACGTAATAGCTGACAAAGACTGTACCCAAATTTCTGCTATTGCATTTTGCCTTAAAGATATTTTTCTAAAACGTCTGGAAGAACACTGGATCTTTGGAGCATCCATAAAATTACTGTCAGGCTATATTTATTCAACAAATGCTTACTGTATGTCTCCACATGCAAGTCTTTCTAACAAACACTGGGAAATAATGCTGGACAGGACAGACATGTTCTTGTCTTCTGAAGGCTTACAGTCTACAGAGAAAATAGATTTAAAAAAAAAATACAGTGACAACATAAAATAATTATAAAGAGCCAGGAAGGATAAAGTTGTAGGAAGTAATCTTATTATACATAGATTTCAAGTTGCAGCATTAGAGCCATTAATAAAAAAGAGTAATAGATTTTCAAATTCTTAAAGAGTTTGAAGCTCATCACATCATTTTTCCAAGAGAAATCTTAGGCACCAATAAATAAGTGCTGTGACCAAGGCAAGAGGCAAAAGGAGTAGCAAAGCTAGACATGAACACAAGTTCCCTAACTCTGTACCCTAGATCCATTTCTTCATTCAACTTCTACTGAGCATCTACTATGATCAGGCACTATGCTAAGTGCTGCAGAAGAGGCAAAAATTTAAAACACCCCTCCCCAACTCTCAAAGAGCTGACAGTCCTGGAAGGGATAAGCATGCAAACAAAGAATTGCCAAAAGATATATGATATAAAACAAGCTTGCACAAAATTCCGTAGCACCAAAAAGGGAGACTCTAACTCTGCTGAAGAAGATTACGGATGACTTCACTTGAGCTAAATCATATGAAATGAGTAGGATTTTTCCAGGAAGTAAAAGGAAAAACAGCATTCCAGAAGGAGTAAAGAAAAAGTGCAAAGAAATGCCAGTGTGAAAGAACACTGTATGTTCATGAAAGTCTAAGTATAAAAAGTATGAGTTCCTCTACTTCTGAGCTTTCTTTTTCTTAATTATTTTTATCAAAGTAATAATCCATATAGTCAAATAGTGCTAAAAGACTTAAGACACAGCAGCTCTCTGGCAACACCCCTCCTGGTCACCCCACCATCAAGGCCCTCCCATTCCCAGATGTAATCAAGTTACACTCGTTCAGCTGCTGCTTCTGGCATTTAACTCCATGCTGCTAAATCTACAGATGGGTAGTTTATACTAATATATTGGTATCCTACATGGTATGAAGATTTTCACTTTAAATCCATGTCACCTCCCCCACCCCAGACTCCCAATATGGTTGAAACATAATTGGGTCTATATCCATAACTGTTTTTATAACGCTAAGAAAATATTGCTTACTGATTAAAGCATTATACTATGATTATATTTTCCTTCTGTAATTTCTTTTTTCTAAAGTTGATTTGCATGCACTTTATTGTTCTTTTTCATTCTCTGGGTAAGTCTTCCCCCACATTCCACTAGCTCTAACAACACTCTAAAAACAATTTTTCTTATAGTCAAACCTATCAGATAAGCTGTTTTTCCTGTGGTTATGCCGCCTGGAAATCTTCTGTCCCTACTCCAATCTGCACTGGCCCTCTGGACTATGCTAGGATTTCCTTTTGCCTCTGTTCTCTGGTAGGGCTCACGTTTCTAGACCCTGTAACTTCCTATTTCTTGGTTTACACCTTCATTTTGGTAGAGCCCACCTTCTACTAGCTTCCTGAGAAAGAGTGAATGAGAGGAAAATATTTTAAAATTTTGCGTATCTCTGTCAGTTACACCTGACAAATATTTTGGCCAAGTATAAAATTCAAGGTTGAAAATTACTTTCCTTCAGAATTATTTAGTCATTGCTCTATTATCTTCTAGTTTTTAATGGTGTTTTTGAGAAATGTAATGCCATTCTTATTCCTGACGTTTACATGTGATTTTTTTTTTTTTTTTTTTTGGTCCTCTGGAAGTGTATGAGGATTGTGTTTGGTTGTAGGTAAAAGAAAATCCAACATATAGTAGCTTAGCCAAATAGACAATCCCTCCATCTCCCAACATAACAAGAAATCTAGAGATGGGTAGTTGCTGACATCATTAAATCAGCAGTTCAAGCATACAAAAGCTAAGACCTCTGTGATTCTAATGGTGAAAAAATGACTACTGTAGTTCCAGCAATCTTGTTCACATTCCATACAGGAAAAGACAGAAGAAGAAGGAGGAGAAAGAAGTAGAGCCTATAGCAGAAAACAAAAAGTTTTCTCAGAAATTCTTCAGCAGACTTCTACTTAGATTTTGTAGGCTAGCAGCACTTTATCATACTTGGCCATAACTCGCTACAAGGGAGTTTAGATAAGCAAGTTTTATTGTTCCAGCCTCTTAAATGAAGAAAAGCAAGGATAAAGGAGATTAGTAGAAGGGGTTGAGGGAGTCAAACTAGAGTCTGAAATTACATTATGATGCATCTTGGTGTGGGTCTTTTTCTTAATCCCTTGTGCTGGGCACTCTGTGAATCCTTTTAAATTTGAAACACATGTTTTCAGTCCCAGCAATTTTTCTTTTTTAATATATTTGATAATTTCTTGCTTCTTGTTTTCTCTGTTCTTTTTCTTGGGAGCTCCTAAAAATCAGATGTTGGACCTCTGCTATTGATTGTCTATCTTTTTCTCCTATTTCCCATCTCATCATCTTTTAATTCTATTTTCTGGGAGGCTTTCTCATCTGCAGTTACCCCTTGTATTGAATATTTTATTTCTTAGGATGTTTTCTTGTTCTCTTATTCTTCCTTTCTCATAGCATTACATTATTTTATGGATGCAAAATCTACTCCACTCTCTGAGAGTACTAATTATATTTTCTTGAAGCTTTCTTCTCTTTCCTGACAGCCTCTCCTCTTCCTGTTGGAGGCTGTCCTCAATTGATTGTTGGTAATTGGTTCTATGTTCTTATCTATGACTGAGATACTAAAAAAGGCAATTGGAAGCTGTGTGCACATGGGCAAAGCTTGATGAGTGGTCATCTTCTGTAAGCCAATCAGGAGGCCAATTGGTTTTGTCTTTTCATCAGGGAAGTCCACATGTCAGAACTTACAGACATTTTCTCTGGAGTGTGTAATTTCTTCAGAGAAGGATGTTCCAACCTCCTGTCTGAGGAGGTATGAGGACAGAAAGGAGGTTGTAAGCCTTGTTGCTAATATTGTAGAGCTAAGCTCGGGAAGGGAGCTACGAGGACTGTATCACTAACATGCAGACTTTCACTTAATTCTCCTCACTCCTACCTTCCTCTTTGCAGTCTCTCAGGTTCAGTCCTCATAGATTATACCTTCTACAATGCTGAAGAGATGGGGAAGTGGTAGTTGTTAGTATCTGGGAATATAATTTCAAACAATCCTCCTTTTTGTATCCCACCTCACTCTCCTTCTAAAACTTAACACCTCTGATTCCTGAGCCTTTCTCAGATTCTGCTGGATGAATCAGATTGCTTATCCCTGGTATGTCCCTTTGCAGATGGTTAGATTTGACATTCTCACTGCTAAGTTATCTACAATTCTTCCATCTGCTTTCCATATTCCTATCCGACAGACCAGGGTTAGAGATACCTCCTACTTTTATTGAAGATGGAACGTACCTGTTGTTTTTTGTTTGTTTTTAAGTGTTTTCTGGTAAAGGACAGAAATATTTTTTCTGCCATTTTTAAACAGGTATGTCTCTAATTAGGAATTTAAAACTTAAAAACACTTGTAGATTTGAACAAAATGTGCTCCACAGCAAAACTCTACCTGCTGATAACAGATAGTATTGGTGATCATATACCATCAGTTTAGAATGACTATTATATTGTTGATTATCCATTTATGGCAATATGATGTAGTAGCTAAGAGCATGAATTCTGAGTTCACACTGCCTAGATTTCAATCCAGTCTCTACCACTTTACTAGACATAAGGTCTTGGACAAATTCTCTTTACGTCAATCTCTTAATCTGAAAAATGTAGTCTGGTGGGGAGAATTAAGTGAGAAAAGTACTTGGCACATAAATAATCAATAAATACTAGTTACAGTGCCAGCCTGGTGGCATAGCAGTTAAGTTCACTTGCTCCACTTCAGAGGCCCAGGGTTCACCAGTTCAGATCCAAGGCGCAGACATACATAACGCTTATCAAGCCATGCTGTGGCAGGCATCCCACATATAAAGTAGAGGAACATGGGCACGGATGTTAGCTCAGGGCCAGTCTTCCTCAGCAAAAAGGGGAGGATTGGCAGCATATGTTGGCTCAAGGCTAATCTTCCTCAAAAGAAAAAAATTTTAAAAATAAATACTAGTTACTATTATTAACTCCGACAGATCCAATTTTCCAATGTCGTGAGAGTAACAAGCGCTGTTCTAAGTGTTTTAAGGTATTAACTTACTGAATCTTGAAAAAAACACTATAAGATATGTACTATTACCAGGTCAATTTTACAAAGGATGAGATTGATGCACAAATAGGTTAAATAACTTGCTCAAGGTCACACAACCAAAGGTAGATAAATGGGATTCAATTCCAAGTAATCTGCTTCTAGAGTCTCTCATCTTAACAACTTACACTATACAGCCCAAGGATGGCATCATCCAAATTTGAGCCCACAGGTTGTCTTTAGTTCTCTTATGGAATGCCAATTAAGTTATATTTGGTACCATCAACAAACTTAAAAAAACATTCCAAAAGTATACCGCAAAATCTGAACCAAATTATTTCTCCATTTAACTGCCTTCTACATAAAGGCAGTAGTACAGAATGGTTATGTATAGGTGATAATCATTTCCATGAGTAAAGAACACAAAACATAAAAATATCATGCAGTTTTTAAGCCTATTGCTCTCAAACCATTCACTGTGATTATATCCTTTATCCCATGGAAATGTGTTTTCTAAGTCTACCCTCTTTGTGTGAATTGAAAGATCTGTAAAAGTAAAAACTCACCTTCCTCTGCCAAGAGCCCCACCAAGACAGATATCCTTAATTAACCAAGCAATTAATCATGACAAGTGAAAGCGAAAATGAAACACAAATACATAATTTGGGGGTTGTTTTTCTTCCACTAAAACCATTAGCCATAACTTAATAATATGTATCCTTTGGATTCTGGTTCTGGGTAAGTTGGAAAAGGCATATTCCACTCTGTCTCTCCCACTGAACGCAGCTATAAAACCTGGACAGAATGCACAGAGCAGCTATTTGAGAGCGCCAAAGAGTAAATAATAGGTAGACTGGAGAAGAAGACCAGAATTCAAAACACCAATAGTGAGTTTCTTGTTTTTCCTTCAGTATCCCCTAGCCTGGACTCAAGGTACATCAAAACCAGGAGTAGACATTGAGATGTAAAGAGACAGAGTTCTAGAGATGCCCCCTTGTTCTGGTTCAACAGGAAAAAGAACTGCTAACACTCAGAGAGTGGAGGAAATCCCCAGTTTTTCTTTCTTTTACTATTATGTTTTATTTCTCTTCTCTCATGACTCAATCCCCAGGCAATCCTGTGGCAGTGTCTGCAGCAACAGTGACAGCAGGGAGGGACTCACAGGTCTCTAAAACTTCGAAGAAGAAAATTCCTTTTCTACTGGAAGAGCTATGGTCCAAGAGGGAAGGGTAAACTCCTGTTGCTTTTTTTCTCTCTCAGTCTACCTAGCTTTTGGTCCTGAATATGAGTGGGACGTGAATGGCACAGTAGGATAACTAAAGCCACGGTTTTCTGGCCAGGAAACCAAAAAGCACTGGGTATACTGTAGAGAGGGAGAGGCTTAGGATATGATGTGATCCTAAGCTGTACACGCATGGATATGACCATAAACACCACAACAAAGATTTCAGAACTGAGCTAAGTTATGGACCACCACCCAGATCTCAGACTGGCCACTTGGTTGAAAACACATAGGACAGATCAAAATAGCAATGCAAAGCCTTTGAAGATGGAATTGTCACTGAAACTACAAACCACAGAAGAGCTGGTCAGAACTTGCAACTGAACTCTCTGGGTTGATTCCCTGCTAAAATAAAAACATCAACATTCTTCATAAGATGTAAATAAGACCCAGAGTCTCATAACATAATTTTCAAAACGTCCAGAATTACTCAGCATTACAAAGAACCAGGAAAATCCCAACTTACACAGGAGAAGAAAAACTCACAGGCATTAATGCCAAGATGACACATATGTTAGAATTACCTGACAAAGATGTTAAAGTAGGTATTAAAAACACTCTTGAATAAATGTAATAATAGAAGTTTCAACAGGGAAATAGAAAATATAAAAGAAACAAATAGAACATTTAGAAGTGAAAAAATGCAATAACCAAAATTTCAAAACTCACTGAATGGGCTCTACAGCAGAATAAAGATGAAGGGGAAAGTGTTAGTAAACTTGAAGATAGATCAGTATAAATTATCCAATCTAAACAACAGAGAGAAAAAAAATATTCAAAAAGCAAATAGAGTCTCAGGACCTGTGATTCCACACCAAAATGTCCAAGACTCATATCATCCCAGTCCCAGAAGGAGAGGAGAAAGAGTGTAGTGCAGAAAAAATAATGGCTAAAACCTTTGCAAATCTGGCAAAAGACATACACCCAGAGATACAAAAAGCTTCAAACCAAACCAAGCCTCATACCTTATAACAAACATAACTGAAAATGTATCATAGATCTGAATGTAAAACATAAAACTATTAAACATAGTTTTTAGAAAAAACATTGGAAAAAATCTTTGTAACATTGGTTTAGGGAAAGAGAGAACACCACAAGCATGATCTATAAAAAACTTTTTTTTTTTTTTTAACATTTTATTTTTTCCTTTATCTCCCCAAAGCCCCTCCGGTACATAGTTGTATATTCTTCGTTGTGGATCCTTCTAGTTGTGGCATGTGGGACGCTGCCTCAGCGTGGTTTGCTGAGCAGTGCCACGTCCGCGCCCAGGATTCGAACCAACGAAACACTGGGCTGCCTGCAGCGGAGCATGCGAACTTAACCACTCGGCCACGGGGCCAGCCCCTATAAAAAACTTTCTGACAAACTGGGCTCCATCAAAATGAAAAATTTGCTTGGCCAAGACACTGTTAAGACAGTGAAAGGATAAGCCGTATACTGGGAAAAAATATCTGTAAATCATATATTAGGCAAAGGACTTGTATCCAGAATATATAAAGAACTCCCCAAATTTAATAAAACAAAAAACTCATTTAAAAAAATAGACAAAAGATTTGAAGAGATAACTTCACCAAAGAAGATACACAGGTGATAAACAAGCTCATGAAACAATGCTCAACATCATTAGTCATTAGAAAAGTGCAAACGAAAATAAATCCACAATGAGATGCCACTACACACCTATTAGAATGAGGAAAAAGATCTGACAATTCCAAGTGCTAGCAAGGATGCAGAGCAACTGAAACTCAAACATTGCTGGTGGGAATGCAAAATAGTACAGCCGCTATGGAAAACAGTTTGGAAGTTTCTAATAAAGTTAAACACACCATAAAGTTATATTTACCACATGACTCAGCAATTCCACTCTTAGGTATTTACCCAAGAGAACTAAATGTTTATTTTCACACTAGCTTGTACATGAATATTTATAGTAGCTTAATTCATAAACACCAAAAGCAGAAGAAAAAAAGCAAATGTGCTTAAATTGGTGAATGGATAAACAAATCGTAGTGCATCCATACAAAAGAATACCATCTACCAATAAAAATGAATGAACTATTGATACACACAACAACATAGATGAATTACAAATGCTTTACATGAAGTCAAAAATGCCACACACAAAACATTACATAGTGCAAGATTCTATTTATTTGATATTTGGAAAAAGTAAAAATACAGGGACAGATTAGTGATTGCCAGGGGTTAGGTTTGGTAAGAGGGGTTCACCACATAAGAGTAGAATGAGGGCACTTTGGGGAGTGATTGAACTCTCCTGTATTTTGACTGTGGTAGTGTTTACATGATCATACATTTGTCCAAACTCACAAAGCTGTACACCAAAATCAGCAAATTTTATTGTATGTTACTTTTTTTTTAATTTAAAGCAAAGGTACCTTTTACAAAAGCAAAGACAAGGGCAACTTAGGATTCCATATTACATCTACTGTTTAATATGTGATCTTAGATGAGTGACTTAATATTACAGAGCTTCAGTTTTCCAACTTTTAAAATAAAATATATTATTTATACCTCACTGGTCTTTTTTTTTTAAAAGGTTCTGAGATCCTGTATTTTCACTCTATTCCTTCTTTCTGAAATGTTTCTTCCCTTCCTCTCTTCCCTATTTTGCTTGGCTAATTCCTACGTATCCTTTAGGTCTCAGTTTAAATATTATTTCCTCATAAAAGCTTCACTGCACAGTGTACTTTTATTTCATAACTCTTCCTACATCTATATTTAAATAATTTATTTAATACCTATCTCTTTCACAAAATGGTAAGCTCCATGATGAAAGGGACTATTTGAATTATTTTTATCAGAATCCAAGCAACCACAAAGTGCCTAGAACACCAGTGAATGTTCCGAAAATGCTTTTAAACAAATGTGCAAGGACCAATACAAATAGCATTTTCTATTGTATTCTTACGAATTCTTTCTCAATATTTTTATCTTTCTCATTACATATATATATAAAAACACACATATTATCTTAGTTTTTTATTTTTCTCACGCTATATATACATACATATATGTGTGTCTGTATGTATTTATATGTGTGTGTATATATATTAATATATACCCCATAATATAATGGTATATAATATACATATCATCAACAAACTTCCTTGGAAAACATCCATCAAAAGACAGCAAATAATAAATTATGCCTAGGTTGACATATCTGTTTACTAACTTTTTCTCATTTGTAATCATTACCATTAACAGAAACTGACATAAGTTAAATTAATAAATTAGTTGGTACTTGAAGAATCAACACACACATACATACATATGTCTACTAATTTGCAAATCATTGTTGTGCACACATCCAAACATACACACAGAAAAGCACATCAGAACCAGACCTTTTTCTTTCTTATAGAAGCTGCCAAAAATGTTAAAGATATGACTTTCAAGAACCTCAAAGCATGATATATAGATTACCTTACATATAGTGACAAAATCGCCCTAGAGCAGCTAGTAGCATTAATAATTAGCTGGAACTCAATTATGGAAACGCCCCAGAGTAAATCCCCAGAAAGTCATTTTGGATCTTCAAACTTGGCCTAGTATAAAATGAGTAATGCAGCACCCTACAGTCCAGATATGGAAGATATTAATACCCTCCACTTAATGGATCAGAAACTGATACCTGAAAGGCTCAATGCAGACCACAACACTAATAAATGTTTAGATGGACATTCATACTCTACAGCTTTGCTGTCCAATATGGTAGTCACTAGCTACACGTGGCCATTGAGCAATTAAAATGTGGCTAATTCAAATCAAGAGGTGCTGTAGGTGTAAAATAAACACCAGATATCAAATACTTGGTACAAGATAAAGAATGTGTAATACCTCATTAGTAATTGTTTATACTGATTACATGTTGAAATGATATTTTAGATATATTAGATTAAATAAAATATATTATTAAAATTAATTTCACCTGTTTATTTTTATTTTTTTAATGTGGTTACTTGAAAATTTTAAATTAAATACATGGATTGCATTATATTTCCATTGGCACTGGATAAAGCATTCCTGGAGCAGTATGGTTCAACAATATGACATATTTGCAGACAAAGAGACAGGTTTACATCCCAGACTCCATCACATACTTACAGAGTGACTTTATGGAAGATTACTTAACATAATTGAGATGAACTTTTTTTCACATTTAAAATTAGAATATTAAACCTACAATATAGTACTATTAAAAGGCTAAATGATACATAAAAGATCTAACAATGTATCCTACAACTAATAGCCGCTTGATGTAATTTCTGTTCTCCTCCTCTTTCCAGACCATTTCCCTATTAATTTAAGCTAGAGTTAAGCTTCAGTATTGGACATATTAGTCCGAGTGTGTACCATCCCCACTGCTTAATCCAGCTTATCACAAACTCCATGACCAGAAACCAAGATATAGGCTGGTGGTCACTGATTAGCCAAGGTGGGCACTTGACTGAAATTTGACTCCCCTGTAGTCTAGCCGATGATAGTCTGATACAATGGGCCCAAATAGTGGATCAATCATAATTTGCTAAATTAGCCACATTTGCTCCCAATGAAATTCATCCTAGAAATAAACACAGACCACTCAATAACAAGATGATAATGAAGCAGACATGGAAAGAGAAGCAGAGGTAACCAGAGAAAAGCCATCCATTCATTCGACAAATATTAATGATAGTCTATTTATTATGTGATATATGACCTGCTAGAGAGGCACTAAGAGAGGAATGAATTCCTAGAACTTTAAGAGATCCAGGAAGCTTCCAGTTTCAGTTCACATGTCTCTTTACAATAAAGCCTTTTTTTCTTTAGATGGGTGGATTAAGGCTCTGTTCTTTGAAGCCAAAATGAATCTAACACAGTTTCACAAGGGAAGACACAGAAAGGTGACTTTTTGTTCGATTGTTTTAAAAAGACAAAATATCTTTTGCCCTAGGTAATAACTCAAGTGAAAAAAAGTTTCCTCCTCGAAGTGTATAGTACCTTTCCTGAAACTGGTAACAGGCAGAACAGAAAATGACAAGTGGGACTAGGAAGGGGCACTGACCCTAAATGTTCCCTTATAAACAACCACCACCAGAAACAGGCTTTTAGGTGTCTTATCTCCATTGAATAGAAATATGTAGGCAAAAAGAAAAAAGATCTGTCAACTGCAACTACAGACTATAGGTACTTATTAAAGACTTTTTCACTAACACAAATGCAGTTCACTGCATCAGAGTCACCTGACCGTTTTTTTGCAGGGGAGTCTATCAGGCTCGCTAAAATAACTTGAGATTCTAAGGCAAGAGAGGTAGGAATTTCCTCACTCTAATGTATTAGTGGACAGAACTAAAGTCCAGAAGTGTAGTTATGTAATGGACAAAAACTACTAGTTGTTTCAAATTGTAGCTCTTTTGATAAAATATCTTAGTGATTTCAGCTGGAGTACAGGGTCTAGTCTCTTAGCTTTAAAATTCCAGCCCTGAGAAAATGGCTCCTCTTAGTAATAAAACACTAGGGACTGATTTGTAAAGCAAAATTTATTTACTTATTAAAAAGTAATTTACTTTATAGTTATGTGCAAGAATCACTAGGCCAGGAACTCAATGTTGATTTTAACCATTGTGAGTGGACCTTCCCACTGACCATATCTTCATGTTCACTCTAAAGAAGAATCATTGCTAAGCACTGACTCTGTAGCAAGCATTTTCTATAGGTTATTATTTTCATTCTTATGAAAAACTACGTGAGGCAGGTTGTGTGACCCTAGTTCACAATAAGGAAACTGTCAAAAAAGAAATTAACTTGTCCAAGATCCCGGACCAAGTAAATGTCAAAGTATAGGATCTAACCTAGGGCAGCCTTGCCCTTGTTCATGATGACCCAGAGCACTACCTTTCCAGGACCATTAATGTCGCTAAGAAGCTAGGGGTAGAAAAATGAGTCTACCCTGTATACTCTTACTAACTTTGGGTATTACTTATTTCAATAAAGACCTTTTACTTGAAAATCTCAAATCAACCAACAGACCTTTTTATAATACTATAAATTCTAAATGCAATTGACTGTCAATTAAGGAAGGTCTAAAAACATTTTAAACATTCAATTTCCCCAAGTCCATATTCATTTTGGATTCATTTTCCCCAAATCCATTTTATTTTTATTTTTCATTTTTTTGTGTGAGGAAGATTGGCCCTGAGCTAACATCTGTACCAATCTTCCTCTATTTTATGTGGGATGATTCCACAGCATGGCTTGACTAGTGATGCTAGGTCCACACTCAGGATCCAAAGCTGTGAACCCCAGGCCTTTGAAGATGAGCGTGCAAACTTAACCGCTATGCCACCAGGACAGCCCCTCCCCAAATCCATTTTAAGTATTCATCTTCCCCAAAATCAACTCTGGTTGCTTAGAAATTCTGCACTAAAGGCAGAGTATTTGCCAAAACACTAACAAGATTTCCTTTCACAAATAATCCCAGGCAATATAAGTTTGTGCTCACTTTCTCATACTGTCATGGCATGTTAAAAGAGGAAAGCCTACGGAAAAAATCAATTATTCATAGAATCCACACTAAACTAAAGTTCAGTCGTTTTACAATATTTTAGTAGCCTGTCGAACATATTCACACTAGAAACCAAATATCAGAATGGAATTGTGGCCCATCTTCGACTCTTCCAGAATCTTACTCTGGGTGGGGCTAAGATTGAATTTTAACAACCTTCCAAGTGATGCTTGAGTAGCAAGGGACTAGGCTGTAATCCAGCCCAGAGGTTCTCAACCCAATCCAATTAGAATAATCTAGGTCTCAGGATGCGGGGATGATTCAACACGTGCAGATCAATCAACATGATACACTACATTAACAAAATGAAAAATAAAAATCACATGATCATCTCAATAGATGCAGATAAAGTATGTGACAATATACAGCATCCATTTATGATAAAAACTATGAATAAAATGGGTACAGAAGGAAAGCACCTCAAAATAATAACAGGCCATATATGACAAACCCACAGCTAATATCATTCTCAATGGAGAAAAACTGAAAGTTATCCCTCTAAGAACACTAACCAGACAAGGATGCACACTTTCACCAGTCTTATTTAACATAGTATTGGAAGCCCTAGCCAGAGCAATCAGGCAAGAAGAAGAAATAAAAGGGGTCCAAATTGGAAAGGAAGAAACAAAACTGTCACTATCTGCAGATGACATGATTTCATATATAGAAAACTAAAGAATCCACCATGAACTTTTAGAAATAATAAATGAATATGGTAAAGTTTCAGGATACAAAATCAACATATAAAAATCAGTTGCATTTCTATACACTAACAAGAAGTAGCAGAAAGAGAAATTAAGAATACAATCCCGTTTACAATTGCAACAAAAAGAATAAAATACCTAGGAGTAAACTTAACCAAAGAGGTGAAACATTTGTACACTGAAAACTATAAACATTGTAGAAAGAAATGGAAGAAGACACAAAGAAATGGGAAGATATTCCCATGCTCTTGTATTAGAAGAATTAACATAGTTAAAATGTCCAAAGTTCCTAAAGCAATCTATAGAATCAATGCAATCCCTATCAAAGTTCCAACAACATTTTTCACAGATATAGAACAAAGAATCCTAAAATTTATATGGAACAACAAAAGATACCAAATAGCCAAAGGAATCCTGAGAAAAAAGACCAAAGCTAGAGCTATCACACTCCCTGATTTCAGAATATACTACAAAGCTATAGTAACCAAAACAGGATGGTAACGGCACAAAAACAGACACAGAAATCAATGGAACAGAATCAAGAGCCCAGAAATAAACCAACATATCTATGGATAGTGAATTTTCAACAAGGGAGTCAAGAACATACAATGGAGAAAGGAAAGTCTCCTCAATAAATGGTGTTAGGAAAACTGGACAGCCACATGCAAAAGAATGGAAGTAGACCATTATCTTACACCATACACAAAAATTAAATCAAAATGGATTAAAGATTTGAATGCAAGACCTAAAACCATGAAACTTCTAAAGGAAAACATAGGCAGTACGCTCTTCAACATCAGTCTTAGCATTTTTTCAAATACAATATCTGACTGGGCAAGGGAAACAATAGAAAAAGTAAACAAATGGGACTGCATCAAACTAAAAAGCTTCTGCACAGCAAAGGAAACCATCAACGAAATGAAAAGACAACCTAACAATTGGGAGAAGTTATCTCCAAACCACATATCTGATAAGGGGTTAATATCCAAAATATATAAGGAACTCATACATCTCAACAACAAAAAAACTAACAACCCAATTTTAAAAATGGGCAAAAGATCTGAACAGACATTTCTTTAAAGAAGACATACAGAAGGCCAACAGACACATGAAAAGATGTCCAACATCTTTAACTATCAGGGAAATGCAAATCAAGATTAACTACAATGAGATATCACCTCACTCCCATCAGAATGGCTATAATTAACAAGACAGGAAACAAGTGTTGGAGAGGATGTGGAGAGAAGGGAACACTCATACACTGCTGGTGGTAGCACAAACTGGTGCAGCCACTATGGAAAAGAGTATGGAGATTCCTCAAAAAGTTAAGAATAGAACTACCATACAATCCAGATATTCCACTGCTGGGTATTTATCCAAAGAACATGAAAACACAAATGTGTAAAGATACATGCACCCCTGTGTTCACTGCAGCATTATTCACAATAGCCAAGACTTGGAAGCAAGCTAGATGCCCATCAAGGGACGAATGGATAAAGAAGATGTGGTATATATACACAATGGAATACTACTCAGCCATAAGAAATAATGAAATCTGGCTATTTGGGACAACAGGGATGGACTTTGAGGTTATTATGCTAAGAAAAATAAGTCAGAGGGAGAAAGTCAAACACCATATGATCTCATTCACAAGAAGAAGATAAAAACAACAACAAACAATCACAAAGAGACAGAGATTGCACTGGTGGTTACCAGAGGGGACAGGGGGTAGGCAGGAGGGCAAAAGAGATGATTAGGCACATGTGTGTGCTAATGGATTGTAATTAGTCTTTGGGTGGTGAACATGATGTAATCTGCACAGAAATTGAAATATAATGATTTACACCTGAAATTTATATAATGTTATAAATCAAGGTTGCCGCAATTAAAACACAAAAAGTTAAATGAGAGGTGAAGCTGTCTTCTGAATTTAAATGTAAAAACCCTAAATAAAATACTATTCAACCAAAAAAAAAAGATAGCATATGTAATACAAAGGAAAATAATGTATCTAGGAATTAACAAAGAATACACAAGACTTTTACGGAGAAAACTTTAAAACTCTAATAAAGTACATAGATCATAAATTGCAAAAAAAAAAAAAAAAGAATCACCTGGGTCTCAACTGGAACATGATATTGCCACTCTTCTTTTTAAAACCTCCCCAGATGATTCTTTTTTATTTTTCCTTTTTTTTTTTTTTTTTTTTTTTTTTTAGGAAGATTAGCCCTGAGCTAACTACTGCCAATCCTCCTCTTTTTGCTGAGGAAGACTGGGCCGGAGCTATAACATCCATGCCCATCTTCCTCTACTCTATACGTGGGATGCCTACCACAGCATGGCTTTTGCCAAGCGATGCCATGTCTGCACCTGCTATCCAAATCGGTGAACCCTGGGCCGCCAAGAAGCGGAATGTGTGAACTTAACTGCTGCGCCACTGGGCCGGCCCTCCCCGGATGATTCTAATGTGCATACTGGGATGAGAATTGCCATGGTTGAGAATCACTGGCCTAGCTCATCAGAGCCTGATTTCTGCTGAATGTCTTTTCTTTGAGCTCTTCTCCCCAAGTGCTATAAAAAACCTGGTCACTTGTAAACTTAGAGTTGAATAAAGAAAATTAAACCTGGAGAGATAACAGATACTATGATGGTTAATTTCATGTGTCAGCAGGCTATACTAGGGTAGCCAGTTGTTTAATCAAACATCAGTCTAGATGTTTCTGTGAAGGTATTTTTTAAATGCTATTAACATTTAAATCAGTAGACTTTTAATAAAGCAGTTTACCCTTCATAATGTGGGTGGGCCTCATCCCATCAGTTGAAGGCCTTAACAGCAAAGACTGAGGTTTCCAAGAGAAGAAGGAATTCAGCCTCTAGACTGTAACAGAGAAACCCTGCCTGAACTCCAGGTCTACCCTGTAGATTTCAGACTCAAGACTGTAACATCAACTCTTACCTCAAGTTCCAGCCTGTTTACTTGCCCTACAGAATTCAGACTTGCCAGCCTCCACAATTGCATGAGCCAATCTCTCTCTCTCCCCCCCTCTCTCTCTCTCTCCCTCCCTCTATCTCCCATCCCTCCATCCCACTCTCTCTCCCCCTCCCTTCCTCTTTTTCTCTCCTTCTCCCCCTTTGTGTATGTGTGTGTGTGTGTGTTCTATTGGTACCAATTTTCAATACAAATACCATTTACTTAAATGTAGACTATGTGCTAGAAATCATGCTAAATTATTCACATACATTTTCTGATTTAATTCTTACAACAACCAAGTTAAACAGTTGAATGAGTAAGCTATAAGGAGAAGACGTTGTGACCAGAGAAAGGGAAGCATGACAGGAGATGTTAGCACTAGATGAGTCAAGAAAAAGCCAAGGATAAAAAGGTAAGTATTCATTGAAAAACAAATGCAAAAGGGAAAGGGGGAAACCTATAGATTAAAAAAGACTGTTCCCACCATAGGAAACCATTCTGCTTTCTGCTTCTATAGATTTGCCTTTTATAGTCACTATACTTAAATAGAATCAAACAATATGTAGATAATTGCATCTGGCTCCTTTCAATGAGCATAATGTTTTGAAGTTTATTCATGTTGTAGCATGTATCAGTAGTTCATTCCTTTTTACTGTTGAGTAGAATTCCATTGTAGAGATATACCACATTTTGTCCACTTACCAGTTGACAAAATTTGAATTGTTTCCAGGGTTGGGCTATTATGAATAGTGCTAGTATGAACATTCATGAATATATGTTTTCATTTCACTTGGGTAGATACCTAGTAGTGGAACTACTATGACATTCAGTAAGTTTATGGTTAACTTTTAAAGAAACTGTGAAAGCTGTTTTCCAAACTGGTTGTACCATTTTATATTCTTTCCAGCAATGAGGCCTCCAGGTTCGCCATATCTGCCAACATTTGCCATTGTCCATCTTTTAAATTATGCGCATTTAATTGAATGTGTGTGTCAGCACGTGCGTGTATGTGTGTAGGGTAGAGTGAATGTGTAGTGGTATCTCATTGTGGTTTTAATTTGCACTTCTCTAATGACTATGTTGAGCACCTTTTCATGTGCTTATTAGTCATTTGTAGATATCTTTTGGTAAAATGCCTATTAAAATCTTCACCTATTTAAAAAAAAACACCCCACATATTGTTTTGATAGATTTGAATAAACCAGCATAAAAAAATTTACCAATAAAATTTTGGAAATTTGAACATTCAGTGGAAATTTGATATTAAGGAATTATTGAGCTTATTTTGGATTTGATAATAGCATCATGGTTTTGCTTCTTGAAAAAAATAATCTTTATCTTTCAGAGTGATACACTTAATAATTTATAGATGAAATGGTGTGAGGTCTGTGATTTGCTATAAAATAATCCAGAGGAGGTGGGGGAATATAAATAAAAGATTGGCCATATGTTGACAACTGATAATTCTTGAATCTTAGAAAAGGATTCACGGGGACTCAGTACTGTTCTCTTTACTTTTGCATATGTTTGAATTTTTTCATAATAAGTTTTAAGAAACAAAAAGCTGATAAATTGATACATGGATTAACTGATACATGGATTAACCTATACATTCTCTTAAAATCTACTAAAATGATGATAAAGGGACTGTTAAGATATAACCAATAAGAAAAAAGAAAATGAGAGAAAAGTCAACACCAACCAAATTTTGCAAGCTAGAAAGTAGATAAACATGAACTAAACTCAGAAACCTGAATCTCTGGCCAGAAGTGGAAAAACCAAAAAAGAAATCCAATTTACACAGCAAAATCTCCAAAAGGGTTAGGAATAGGTGGCACTAGATGCCTCTTGAAGTGAGTTTGAAGGTAGAACTAAATGCCAAGGAATGGTTGAAAGTCAACTTAAGAAAGTGTACCTCTATTATTGGTGGTGAGCACCACGCAGTCTATACAGAATACTGATAAATAACAATGTACACCTGAAATTTCACAATGTTATAAACCATTATGACCGCAATAAAATAATTTTTAAAAATAATCATCTTTCTTTCACAACCCCAGAAGTTACAGTTATTTTACTAATTATAATGAAAGTGCTGGTAATACAATAAAACAGCCTTACCATATATTTAAAAAAAAGAAAGAAAGAAAATGTACCTCTAGGCAACTACCCCTCCTGCATCCCAACAGAAGACTGTGGCTTATTTTCTGGGGAGAGTTAAAGAGAAGTTCTCTGGATGAGGGATACCAGCTACAGCTGAGAGTGGGGACAAACTATTAAAAGCAAGGTCATTAAGTAAAAGTTTACAGATTGAATATAGAGTCTTCTTCCTCAATTCAGCTCCCAGAATGCTCATACACAGATTTAGAGATTAGAAGAAACTGGAATATCTGACCAGCCCAAGAGAAAAGACTGAAAGATGCCGACATTGGAGGATCCCCTAATGTCCACTCACCCTATAGTTATAAACTTGAACCATGAATACAGAGTTCTGACCAGCTTTGTAGAAGCCCACTTTTAAACACAAATATACAACCAAGAATCACACAACATTTGAGAAAAACTCCAAACATGAAAGATGAAAGGTGAAGCGAAAAACCGAAGAGATTTGTAAAATAAACCAAAGCAAAGAAGATAAGCTGATGAGATTTTCCAGAAAGTAAAGCTAAAAGATAAAGAGAAGGTGTAATGGGCTCTAGACAGATATATACAGTGAGAGAGAGAGAGAGAGAGAGAGAGAGAGAGAGAGAGAGAGAGAAAGAGAGAGAGAGAGAGAGAGAGAGAGAGAGAGAGAGAGAGAGAGGTGGGAGGGGGAGAGGGAGGGAGGGAGAGAGAGAGGGTGTTGACCTATGACCAAGACTACTCCTGGTTGCTCATGCCTCATCCTTTCCCCAGTTCTCAACAGTGACATCTGGAACATTATACTGTATCATATTTCAGCTTTTCTGATCTAGCCTGGAATTCAAGGGAAACGTGCCTTAAGATCCAAACAAACAACTTTTAAGCAAACTTTTGTAAGACACTCTCTCCATAAATAGGAGCTCGGTGCGCCTATGGAATAGCAGCAAATTTCACTTACTAATGGTCCCTGAGCTGCTAGAAATTAACACAAAATCAGTCTGTCAACTAAACAACTTCCTGAGGTTTCAGGAAATAGTTCATATATTTACTAATTATATCACTATTTATAGTAGTTGTCTTGCACAAAAGTCTATCTCCCAGACATGCTTGAAATCTCTCCATTGGCCACTTACCACTCTGATAAATATTATTTATTTCTTTTTTAAAACATACAACGGGACTAGAGGAATTTTGAAAGTGTATAAGAGAGCACAAAGAACAAGGAGATGGGATAACTAATAAATTTGAGCACAGTTTCGGGTTTTCACTTAAAAATGACTAAAGCCACCCTCTGGACTAAAAAACAAGACCCAACAATATATAAAATAGATTTCCTCTGGGAGACCCATCTCAGTTCTAAAGACAAACATAGGCTCAAAATGAAAGGATGAAAGATGATATTGCAAGCAAACAGCCACCAAAAGAAAGCAGGTGTGTGGGGCCAGCCTGGTGGCATAGTGGTTAAGTTCATGTGCTCCACTTTGGTGGCCCAGGGTCACAGGTTCAGACCCTGGATATAGATCTATGTACTGTTCATCAAGCCATGTTGTGGCAGTGTCCCACATACAAAGTAGAGGAAAATTGACACAGATGTTAGCTCAGCAACAATCTTCCTCAAGCAAAAAGAGGAAGATTGGCAACAGATGTTAGCTCAGGACTAATCTTCCTCACCAAAAGAAAAAGAAGAAGAAAATGGATGTATCCATACTTATATCAAACAAAATAGACTTCATGCCAAAAAAGATAACAAGAGACAAAGATGGACATTTTAAAATCATAAAGGGGATAATCCATCAAGAAGATATAACACTTATAAATATATATGCTCCTAACATAGGAGCACCAAAATATATCAAGCAATTATTAACAAAACTAAAGGGAGAAATGGACAGCAACACAATAATAGTAGGGGACTTCAATACTCTACTTACATTAATGGATAGATCATCCAAACAGGAAGTCAGGAAGGAAACATCAGCCTTAAATGACACATTAGACCAGATGGACTTAATGGATATACATATAAAACATTCCACCCAAAAACAGCAGAATACACATTCTTCTCAAGTGCACATGGAACATTCTTAAGGATAGACTATACTTTGGGGAACAAAAAAAGTCTCAATAAATTTAAGAAGACCAAAATCATATCAAGCATCTTTTCTGACCACAGTGATAAGAAACTAGAAATCAACTACAAGAAGAAAGTTGGAAAAGTCACAAATATGTGGAGACTACACAACAAGCTACTGAACAACTAATGGGATCAATAAAGAAATCAAAGGAGGAATCAAAAAATACCTGGAGACAAATGAAAATGAAAATATGACATGCCAAAATCTTTGGGATGTAGCAAAAGCAATACCTACAGGAAAGTTTATAGCAATATAAGCCTACTTCAAGAAATAAGAAAAATCGCAAATAAACAACCTAACATTACACCTAAAGGAACTACAAAAAGAACAAATGAAGACCAAACTCACAAAAAGAAAAAAAATTAGGGGCTTGCCCCGTGGCCGAGTGGTTAGGTTCGTGCGCTCCGCTGCAGACGGCCCAGTGTTTCGTTGGTTCGAATCCTGGGCGCAGACATGGCAGTGCTCGTCAAGCCACGCTGAGGCAGCATCCCACATGCCACAACTGGAGGGACCCACAACGAAGAATGTAGAACTATGTACCAGGGGGCTTTGGGGAGAAAAAGGAAAAAGTTAAAAAAAAATCTTTAAAAAAAAAAAAGAAAAAATTTAGAGTGGACATAAATGGAATATTGACTAAAAAGACAATAGAAAACATCCACAAAACTAAGAGTTGGTTCTTTGAAAAGATAAACAAAATTAACAAACCTTTTGCTAGACTCACCAAGAAAAAAAGGAGAGAAGGTTCAAATAAATAAAATAAAAAACAAAAGAGAAGAAATTACAACAGATATCAGAAATACAAAAGGTTATAAGAGGTTACTATGAAAAGCCATACACCAACAAATTGAATAACCTAGAAGAAATGAGTAAATTCTTAGAATCATAGAACCTTCCAAAACTGAATCAAGAAGAAATAAAGAATCTGGACAGGTCATTAGTAAGGCAATTGAAACAGTAATAAAAAACCTCCCAAAAAAGAAAAAGTACAGGACCAGACTGCTTCTCTGGTGAATTCTATCAAACAGTCAAAGAAGATTTAGTACCTATCCTTCTCAAATTCTTCTAGAAAACTGAGGAGGAGAGAATGCTTCCTAACACATTTCACAAGGCCAACATTACCTGATACAAAAACCAAAGACAACACACACAAAAAAATTACAGGCCAATATCGCTGATGAAAGTTGCTCTCAACTTCTAGACGCTGGTCTCAGATTTGAGGCACATGGGTCTCCTACAACACGGAAGCTTACTTTTTCAAAGCAGGTGAATCTTTCTGACCTCAGGGACGGCCCCATAAACTCATATAATTAGCTCTGGTCCAGCCAGGATAGTGTCCTTTTGATTAACTCAGAGTCAACTAATTAGAGAGTCTAATTATATCCACAAAATTCCATTTGTCATATAACATAAACACAGGAGTAATATCCCATCTTACTTATAGATTGGGGCCATACCTGAGGGGTAAGGATTATACAAGCTATGTTAACCAGAGGGTGTAAATCTTGGGGCCATTTTAGAATTCTGCCTACCACACACACAAAGCTTAGTCCTGTTTTCTCCTTTCTACTGTGTGTCCCTCTGCCTGGTTCTCATTCTCCACAGAGATGATTCTGTCAGGCTGCTTTCATCTTAAAAGAGAACTTCTTAGAGAGTTATGTCCGAACAATTCAATCTAAAGAGGTCATGGAGTCATTCTGAGTTTGAGTTCTCTGTGAAAACTTATAATTATCTGATAGTTTCTCATTTATTTACTTGTTTATTTGCCAACTGTCAGTCTTCTCTCCTCACAACTAGGGTGTAAGCTACATTAAAATTAGGTGGAATTTCTGTATTGTTTATTGCTATATTACCTACACTTAAAGAAGTACCTTAATTAATATTTATTGACTAAATGAACAAAATAAATGAATGAGTGATATGGCATAGAGCTTATTTTAGAGGGAGAATTTCTTTATTTTAATTTCTCTGTAAATTATCTCACTTTGTTTTTTAAAAAAACTATTAGAAGTAATAAATGAAAACAATAAAGTTACAGAGTACAAAATCAATGTACAAATAATCAGTTGCATCTCTAAACACTAACAATGAATGAACAGAAAGAAAAATTAAGAAAACAATTGCATTTATAATCATAATAAGAAGAATAAAACACCTAAGAATAAATTTAACCATGGAGGTGAAAGACCTGTACACTGAAAACTGTAAAACATTGTTGAAAGAAATTAAAGAAAACACAAAGAAATAGAAAGATAGTCCGTGCTCATGGATTAGAAGAATTAACATAGTTAAAATGTCCATACTTCCTAAAGCAATCTACAGATTCAATGCAATCCCCATCACAATCCTAAGGACATTTTTCACAGAAACAGAACAAAGAATCCTAAAATTTATATGGAACAACAAAATAGCCAAAGGAATCTTAAGAAAAAAGAACAAAGTAGAGGTATCACACTCCCCGATTTCAAAATATACTACAAAACTGTAGTAACCAAAACAGCATGGTATTGGCAGAAAAACAGACACAGAGATCAACAGAACAGAATTGAGAACCCAGAAATAAACCCACACATCTATCAAGACCTAATTTTCAACAATGGAGGTAAGACTGTATAATGGAGAAAGGAAAGGCTCTTCAATAAATGGTATTGGGCAAACTGGACAGCCACATGCAAAAGAATGAAACTAGACCACTATCAAACGCCATACCCAAAAATTATCTCAAAATGAATTAAAGACTTGAATGTAAGACCTGAAGCCATAAAACTCCTAGAAGAAAACTTACGTAGTATGTTCTTTGACATCGGGTCCTTCAATAGGTGAACAGGTAAATAAACTCTGGTACATCCAGAGGATGGAACATTACTCAGCACTAAAAAGAAATGAGCTATCAAACCATGAAAACACATAGAGGAACCTTAAATGCATATATTACTAATTGAAAGAAGCTAATCTGAAAAGGCTACATATTATACGATTCCAACTATACAACATTTTGGAAAAGGCAAAACTATGGGAATAATAAAAAGATCAGTGGTTGCTGGGGTGGAGGGTGATGAATAGGCAGAGCACAGAGGATTTTTTTAGGGCAGTGAAAATATTCTGTATGATAATGATTGATATTTGTTATTATACATGTGTCCATACACATAGAATGTACAATACCAAGAGCGAACCCTAAAGTAAACTATGGACTTTGGGTGGTTATGATGTGTCAATGCAGATTCATCTTTAGTAAAAAATGTTCCATTCTGGTGAGCAATATTGATAATAGGGGAGGCCATGCTTGTGTGGGGGCAGGAGCTATATGAGAAATCTCTGTACCTCCCTTCAATTTTGTTGTAGATCTAAAACTGCTCTAAAAAATACAGTCTTATAAAAAAAATGATTCCAGGAAACAGACTGGTAAACCAAAATGTAGTAAAAAGAATGGTGATGATTTTTTTTTTTGAGGAAGATTAGCTCTGAGCTAACATCTGCTGCCGATCTTCCTCTTTTTTGCTGAGGAAGACAGGCCCCGAGCTAACATCTGTGCCCATCTTCCTCTACTTTATACATGGGATGCCTACCACAGCATGGTGTGCCAAGCGGTGCCATGTCCACACCCGGGATCCCAACTGGTGAACCCCGGGATGCTGAAGCGGAATGTGCGCACTTAACTGCCGTGCCACCAGGCCGGCCCCCAAGAATGGTGATTTTTTTAAAGCCTTCTATATGAAGACTTCTATGCACATAATAATAAGAAAAATATTTAACATTTGGAGAGCTACACTTTGCAGAACTCTTTCAATCCTTACTGTAATCCTGGAAGGCAAGCAGGGAAGATTATATCATCCCCACCTAGAGTCAAGGAAGAGTCATGACTCATAAAAGATACTTGTCTCCAACCAAAATCACAGTTACTAAAAGACAGAGCCAGGATTAGAAGCCTGGTCTTCTGATTCCTAGGTCCTGTATACTTTCTACTCCATTTGATCCTTATTCCTTACATAAAAGAAATCTTCACTTAGTATTTGACAAATGAATGTATGCAATGCCTGAGTAAATCAGATCTCAACAGAAAGAAATGCTGAATCTCTAAATTCCAGCCCCATGTTTCACCGTTACATATAAGTTTTTCTCTCTAACAATACTTTTCCTTTCTGAAGAATGAGGCTTTCCCTTCTAAAGTAGAACTATCCTCTGGAAAAGTAAATTATCCTTGAGTTGATATGCTGATAGACAGCTGATGGATAAAAATCACTAATATTTTTTTCTAGATAAAAATCACAAGTTAAAAAACAGTTGTATGTTCTTCGAAATATCTTATACCAGGAAAACCAAATGCTATAACCTTTAACCCTAGTTTATAGTATAGCTAGAGAACAATTACTGTACATACTAGAAACACTTTTAGAATGAATGGAAAGAGTCATTTATAAGAAGAGAGAAAAGAATCCCAACATCCAGTGCATCCATGATTTTGCATCTATTAAAGTAGAAAATATTATCATATTCTCACAACTGTCAGTCTGTGCTGTCAGACTTCTCATTTAGCAATTATCTTGATGCCAGCTGTCCCAATTTCATTCCAAATTTAACATCCCTTAGAAAATATTACATTTCAAAACTTCAAGTGATTTACAAAACAGTGACAAAAGAGATGGCCTCTGTAGGAAAGGCCTGTGGAGATTCTCAGTGCACTGTGAGAACACACAAGAATCCTGTGGTAGACAATTGCTATTTGCCCTCACCCCTCCCCAGGATTATTCCAGTTCTTCTGGTACAGCTTCCAATTATTGTCTGGATAACATCCCTCCTCTACTCTCAGTCAAGTGAACGGGATGGGGTCTTCTCACCCCAGTCAATAAAGCCAGAAATGAATATAAGATTTCTGATACCAAGACCAGTGCTTTCTACTACTTTGTGCTGTCTATTAAAATAGACATTTACTGTTTTGTCTGCCATACTACAACATTCCCTTCTTATGGCATGGCAATTAATGGTGGGGGTTCTGCAATCAAGCTGCCTGGATTTGAAAACTGTTTCCATCACTTCATACAAGTTGAGTCAGTTATCTACCTTCTCTAAGCCTCAGCTCCCTCATCTGTATAATAAAGATTCATTTACATATTCAACAACTACTTATGGAGTACTTACTATGTTCCCAGATATCGTATAGGTGCTGGGATTAGAACAGGGAATAAGAAAGAAAAGATAAATATAAAATGGAGTTTATACATTGTAGTAAAGGAGTCAGATGATAAACATATAAACAAGAGAAGTGCAGATTATAAATGCTATAAAAGAAATAATGCAATGAACTGCTAAAAGAGTAACTGTAGATCTACTTTCTAGAGGATGTTCAGAATAAAGCCTCTCTGAGGAGGTGACATTTTAGCTGAGATATAAAGCATAAGAATGAGTTAGCCACTCAGAGAACTAGAAAATCACTCCAGGAAAAGAGAAGGCCAGAGACAGAAAAGAGCTTGGCATGAAAGGAGACCTATGTAACTGAAGCACAGTGAGTGAGAAGGGGTATAGCAGAGATGAAATTAGAAAGCTAAACAGAAGCCAGACCATGCTGGGCCTTACACGTTATGGGGAGGAAGGAGTTTAGATTTCATTCACTGAAGTGCTTTACTTAAGCTTTATGTTTTTAAAAGCTTTATGTTTATTCTGGCTGCTGTATAAAGCATGGATATAGAAAAGAAGAGTTAACTATTTAAGATCGATAGATGAATAGAAGGGAAGGAGAAAGAGGGAATGAATCAAGGACGATTCCTGGGTTATTTGGCTTGAGTAATCGTGTATATGTTCATCTATTTATTAAGACCGGAAAGATCAGCAGAAGTTCAGGGTTCAAGATTTATTACATCTGAGATGCCTATCAGACTACCTCAAAATAGCTTTTATACATATTAAATGAGATGATCTATGTAAAAATGCTTAGCACAATGCCTAGTACACAATAAGTATTCAATAAATGTTAGTTGTTATTATCGTTTGGAGAAATAGAGGGAAATTCCACCCTCAGACTACCCATGTAGTTCTTGTAATAACTGACAACTTTATCTTGTCCCCTGGACACCTGGCCCAGATGCAGCCAACGCAGTATCCCATTCTCTTAGCCACAGTGATTGGTTTATGACTCTAGCTGCACCAATTGAAATTCTTTCCTAGGATTTCCAAAATAGGATCTGGAAGGGAAGTTCCCCCTTCCTCTTTAGTAGAGACCCTGTAAGAACCCAGGGTTGCTAATAGCATGGTTCTTGCTTCTAGAAGAAAAGCCCTCTACAACTGAAGAGAATGAGACTGATACCTAGAGAGAAGCAGAGATGAAACACAAGAATTCTATGGGCAGAGAGCCCCCATTTCCAATGATTCTAGAGCAGCACTGTCCCAATAGAAACATAATCTGAGCCACATACGTAGCCATATTAAAAAGAAGTAAAAACAGGTAAAATTAATTTTTAAAATATATTTTATTTAACCCAATATATACAAAATATTGTTATGTCAACATGCATTCAGTATAAAAAAAATTGTTAGAGTACACTCTTTTCATATACTAAATCTTCCAAATCCAGTGTGTATTTTAAACTTACAGCACATCTAGCCATATTTCAAGTGACCAATACCATATACAGCTAGTGGCTACTGTGTTGGACAGCCCTGCATCAGAGGCACAACACCAGCCCTTTCCATGCCATGAGCCAATGCATGCCCTTTTAGTATTATGCTAACTTGAGTTAGGTTTCTGTCACTTACCTCCAAGAATCCTTAGTTCCATTAAAAATATTATTTCTTTTACTCCATTTACATCTTGAGACACTAATAACATTTTTTAAATCACAAACACATACTGTACTCTGAAAATTGATTCTGCAATGCTTAGCACATGGACCATCACCTATCCTCCTACTTGAGTGCCAACTTCCACTTCACACACACACTACAGTTAAGATCCATCAGACCTCTGTATTCCAGCCTTGGTGAGCAGAAGAGACCATAAGAGAACTTTTGTAAACACAGAATCGAAGGTCCTATGCATGAAAACTCTGAATCAGTTGATCTGAGGTGGAATCTGGGACTCTATTTTTTAAATGCTCTCCTAGTAATTCTAATAATTATCCAGATTCAGAACTACTAATTTGGATCACTTACTAAATAGAAATAGTCATTTTCACCCCTTCCTTATCTTTTCTTCTATTGATGCATTTATTTCCTTTGTTGTATTTATTGAAGTGCATGATGCTTTAGGACAGAATCCATGCTGTATTCACCTTTGTATATTTAACTTCTAGCCTAATAATGGGTATATTTTAGGTACACAATAAATATTTGTTGAATTAGGATAAAAACGTAAAGTGGACTTTTAACATGACAACTGTATTTCCAATATGGCATCCAAAATAGTCCACAGAAGTAGTGGGATATTGAAGTTAGGCAATGGCCTATCTCCCCTTCATTTTGTTCTCTCTATTTCCAATTAACACAATGCTAGTTTGAACTGGGAAAAAAAATAATTGTTGGAATTGCTCTGACTACAGACATATGGAAAGAAAGTGCTGTGTAACTACATTAACAGCAATGTGGTACCGGAATGTCAATCTATAGTTAGACAATTTTGATTTGTTTGACTTCACTCATATCCAGGGCCCGTAGAAGCGGGTAGAAGTTTGGCCAATTAAGAAGTAAGCATTAAGAATGCCAAGTGATTCCTGCTAAATGAGAGTCTTAAAGGAATTCTAAGGTCCATGGGCAACAAGAGGCTATGGCATAGCATTCATGAATGGCTCTTGGTTCCTCACCTACATCTTCCTTCCTTCTTTTCCTCCACACACAGAAGAACTAGCAATATTCTAGGGGGTTCAATAAAGTGCTTGTCCAGTACCTTGTACATAGAAGATACACAACAAGTATTAGTACTGTATTTGTTTGCTAGGGCTATTATAACAAAGTACTAGAGACTGAGTGGCTTAACAACAGAAATTTATTTTCTCACAATTCTGGAAGCTAAAAGTCTGAGATCAAGGTTTTGACAGGTTTGTTTTCTTCTGAGGTCTCCTTGGCTTGCAGATGGCTGTCTTCTTCCTGTGTCTTCACGTGGTCTTCCCTTGGTGCATGTGAATGTCCTAATCTCCTATTCTTATAAGGACACTAGTCCAATCATATTGGATTAGGGCCCATCCTAACAACCTAATTTTAACATATTATCTCTTTAAAGACCCTATCTCCATATATAGTCACAATCTGAGGTACTGGGGGATCAGGACTTCAACATATGAATTTTGAGGGAGACACAATTCAACCCACAACTAGTACTACCTAGGTATCCACCTGATGGATGTTAGAATCCAGGAATAGCTGAATCTTGAAGAGGTGATACAGAGTTATTAGATCTCAGAGACACATTAAACACGAAAGATCCAAAACAGTGGTTTCAAATTATGGGGTATATTCAAAATTGTGGGCATTCTGGCCACACTCAGAAATTATTAGGAGTAGTTCAGGCATCTGTACTTTTTATCAAACGTCTTATGGATTATGGCATACATCCAAGTTTGAGGACCATTGACTGAAACCTGGAAAGAACAATTCCAGAAAGTTGTTTGCAGCCTGGGATGAACCAAGTCTGGGTCTCAATCTTGAAGAGCATGTCAACCCAAACAGCCAGAAATGAGGCAGATGCAGGATTGGCAAAGAAGGGGAAAGGAATTCTGTTCTATTCATCATTAAACCTTTCTCTTACTCAAAATTCACTCTAATACCCCATTGCTCTTTGTGACTCTTGTCCAAACAAAGCCTTTCCAGAGAAGTAAAGCACAATGAGCAGAAATTTGTGCTTAAGATGTTTTTCAGAGAAGGTCTGGCTAGAATCACAAAGATGATCACTTGCTTCACACCTATTGTAACTCATTACCTACTGGATGGATTTTTTTCGGCAAATGAATTTAAAGAACTGGGCCATATTCACCTCATCTTCTTTCCCTCTATTTTAAGCTGCCTCTGGGACAGGATGGCACACATTTTCATAACTCTCTAGTCTTACAGTTGATTAATAATATCTGTAGAATTGTATTTCTTTACATTGTTAAACAGTACCGGATTCAATGTAAAACCCAGTAAAACAATCTGGTACCATTGTTTTAAAAATAATACACTTTATTTTTGTACTTTCTCCTTCATGCACTTCACTATTCTATCTCTGCCTTCTATCCCACAAATATTTATTGTAGGCCACAAATAGTGCCAGGAGTGTACAATATAACAATGAATAAAACATAGTCCCTGCCCTTCAGGAAAGTAAAGTCTAGGGAAAAAAAGATGTGTAAATGATAATCATAAGAGAATATGCCTTATTATAACAAGATATCCACAAGGTACTGTGGAGCACAGACAAGGAAGCTAATATTGCCAGAAGGCAGAGCTTACAGATACATGCTAAAGGGTACAGTCAAGTATCCAGGCAAGGATTCAGCATAAGAACAGGCAGAAAAACAAGAAAATGCAAGGCATGTTTAGAGAACAGAAAATATGATGATGGCTGCAGCAAAAGGCTTGTAGGGGTGAGAAGTGGGAATTACGGTGGGCCTTCCATGCTATGCTAAATAATGAGCACTTGAACCTGTCAGAAAAAGTCACTGATAGTTTTTTTACGCACCATCAATACCGTGTTTAATTTCCCCTAGGCATAAAACGTTCCCTGGGGGCCAGCCCGGTGGCGCAGCGGTTAAGTGCAAACGTCCTGCTTCGGGGGCCCAGGATTTGCTGGTTGGGATCCCGGGTGCGGACGTGGCACGGCTTGGCAAGCCATGCTGCGGTAGGTGTCCCACATATAAAGTAGAGGAAGATGGGCATGGATCTTAGCTCAGGGCCAGTCTTCCTCAGCAAAAAAAGAGGAGGATTGGCAGCAGATGTTAGCTCAGGGCTAATCTTCCTCAAAAAAAAACAAAACAACAACAACAAAATGTTCCCTGGGCTTGCTGCTGCTCCCAACTCCCCAGGCTGCTATTCCCCTCCAGAAAGCCCCTCTTCCTGCTTCCCCAGGCCCATGCTGCCTGTACTACAGCAATCAAAAGCATTTACTGTTCTCTAAATATGCCATGCTTGTTCTCAGTGCCTGCTAATGTCAAAAGCATGAATTGAGGAACATCTAAAGATGTGGTAAGACCAGTAACAGCAACCCTATGTGGAATTTTCAACAATTAAGAAGAGCAATACTGGACTACTAGTGTTCTCTAAATTTCGTCATTTGCTGTTCTAGTTTCTTCATAGAAAAGTGTAACATGTTCTTTGTAAGCAACATGTGGTACATCCTCATAATCAACCGCAGGAAAGGACACTTTTCTCTTCCCAGGAGAGGCTGAATGGAAAATGACAGCACTTAAAGTGGTGTTCTGGGGCCCGCCCGGTGGGGCAGCAGTTAAGTTCGCACATTCCGCTTCAGCGGCCCAGGTTCGGATCCCAGGCGCGGACATGGCACGGCTTGGCAAGCCATGCTGTGGCAGGCATCCCACATATAAAGTAGAGGAAAATGGGCATGGATGTTAGATCAGGGCCAGTCTTCCTCAGCAAAAAGAGCAGGGTTGGTAGCAGATGTTAGCTCAGGACTAATCTTCCTCAAAAAAAAAAGTGGTGTTCTTTGCAGTTTCTCTGTTTTGTTTTGATTCTCTCCTTTTAAAATCAGACTTTAATTTTAACAAGGGGATGGGTGGCACATTCCTTTTGCTTTCGATGCCACATGGCAATATTTTCTTCTTTTCTGTATAGAAACTCTTTAAAAACCTGACTGTTGTGATACAAACCTTATTTAGTTAACAGGGTGTCAGCCTTACAACCTTACAGTTCACCCAAAAGAGCAGCAAGTAAAGCAACATAGTAGCAAATCACAGATTTTTAGACCTGAAAGGGAACGCAGTGGTGTGTTTAAAAAGTTATTGCTCCTTTAAAGTTCTGATTAACCAGGGTCTGCTGGTACTGAGTGTATGTAGGAATGTAGAGAAGAGGAGTAGAATTAAAACCCTGAGATTTGAAATCAGAACAATATCACTGCCATACTCTCCGTTTTTAAAAGGAACATATTTGTGAGGGAACAGAAGGGAAAATTTTGTGATTCAATATAGAATTATTAAATTCCTTAGAATTTTACTTTACTTATTCTGTATCTACTAGGTTATGGACAAAATCTGTGCTAAGGCTCAAAAAAAATGAAGCAAATGTTACCAAATTAATTAAGGTATGATTCAACAGATTTCCCAATTCTTTGAGTTAAGGGGCCAATGTCAACCTCTCACCCACATCAGGAATTTTCTACAGCATCCACAATGCACAATCATCCAGTCTCTGCTGAAATATTCCCTTCCTTTTTCCTTTTTCTTTCTTCCTATGTCTTAATTTCCTTTCTGTTTTTCTTTCCTCCTTCTCCCCTTCCTCGATGTTTCTGATCCTAAATCACAATTGGCTAACGTTAGGTCCATGTATATAGTGACTGTTTTTCCTGACAGACGATTCAGGCTACAACTATAATCCCTGAGAAAAGTGTAGAATTCTCCCATCCACCTAGAATAGAGCTGAAGTTAGTTATCTTCCATCCCAAACAGAGATATAGGAAAGCGTAAAGTACTCTGTAACTTGTAAAAAGATTAATAAAAAGGAATATTATTTGGCAATAAAAAGGAATGAAGTATGATACATGTGGATGAACTCTGAAAACATGCTAAGTGAAAGAGGACAGTCATAAAAGACCATATATTGTATGATTATATTTACATAAAATGTCCAGAAAAAGCACAACTATAGAGACAGAAAGTAGACTAGTGGTTGCCTAGAGGTGGGGTGATGGGAAGAATGGGAAGCGCCTGCTGATATGTACAGGAGTTTCTTTTCGGGGTGATGAAAATATTCTAAAATTAGATTGTGATGGTGGTTTCACAACTGTAAATATATTAAAAACCACTGAATTGTATCTTTTAAATGGGTGAACTTTAAGGTCTGAGAATTGTATCTCAAAAAAGCTGTTTTGTAAAAAGGTATCCAATGTGACAGCCTAGATACACACACAAACACAATATATATGCACAAATATACAGTCAGACATTGCATAACAATGTTTCGGTCAACAATGGACGGCATATACAACAGTGGTCCCATAAGATTAGTACCATATAGCCTACGTGTGTAGGAGGCTATACCATCCAGGTTTGTGTAAGTACACTCCATGATGTTCACACATTGATGAAACTGCCTGACAATGTATTTCTCAGAACATATCCCCATCATTAAGTGACGCATGACCATACATATATACATACATACAGTGAGTTCTCAATTGTCAGCCTGTAGTTTATCCACTGAAATTTTAAAATTCAAAATTCCTCACTGCCATTATAGTATGAAGATGGTAATAATAACAACAATGACAATGATAATAATATCAAGTATTCGTTGAATGCATACTATGTGCCAGCTATTTCCTAAAAACATATAATCTCATTTAATCCTTACCAAGTCTCCAGAAAGTAGATTCTATTACTATCCACTTTAACATACATTATTTCTTTTAATTCTCACAACAGGAACTATTATTTTTCCAAATTTACATATGATAAAACTGAGATTTAGGGCAGTGAAATAAATCATTCTAGGTTGCACACTAGTAAATGGCAGAGCTACGATTTGAACTTTATCACTGCGCTTTGCTGCCACTTCAGTTATTGCCCTGTGTAGGCAACTGAGTCTCGGTGAGCTAAAAGAATCTTATATTACTTTTATAGACAAGCATCTGATGGAGCAGAAAAAATCTCAGAACCAAAAGTTGAGACCCAGACTCTAGTCTGAGTAATGATACAAACTAACCAGGCCAGTCAAATTCCAGTTCTCTCATCTGCAAATGTAGAAACTGGAACAGAAATTTCTCAAGGTCCTATTGGCTTAAATGTTCATTTAGTTCACAAAATATTTAAAATTCTGAGTCTTCTGCCCACAACCTTGCCAAAAGAAATGGTTCCTTTATTTCCTGCCCTTTGTGCCTATTATTGTCACTAGGCTGTGAAAATATTAACTATAACTGGAAAAGAAACCATAATTAACAGCTATTTATGAAGTTCAATAATACCCATTAACAATATACCACATGATTTATTAACTTTTTATTATGAAAAATGTTAAATATATTCAAAAGTAGACAGAAGAGTCTAACAAATCCCCATGTACCTATCACCCATCTTTAAAAATCACAAACTCATGGTCAATTTTGTTTCACTTATATACCCTCTCATTTTGAGGGAAATCTCTGGTATCATAACACTTCTGTAAATATTTTAGTACATACATCTAAAAGATAAGGGCTCCCTTCTTAAAAGCATAACACTAATATCATTATCACACCTAAAAATATCAAGAATATCTTAATATAATGACTCAAATAACTCAGGAAATCAATTTAAATATATAAATGACAATAAATAATTATTTTAACGTACCAATTTTATTTTGAATTTTAATTAAAGCTATCTATATATTCAAATTTTCTACCACTATTATTCCTATTTTAATCCATTATCTCTACATATGTTCTGTTATTTCTATAATTAACTTTTCTCTACTTTATTCATGAAATGTCACATGGCACTGTATCTAATGTATCCATAAAACGGAGTATAAAACATTCTATATACACTAAGTTCATTAGATTTTGTTTACTCATTGAGCTTGCCTGGATATTGAAAATACATTAGTTTGGCATGATTTGTTTGTAATTAACCTTTGCTGTCTTCCTCAGTTCAGTTTATTGTTTCCTGGTGACCCAAAATGACTACTTTATTAGTTGTTCCAGCAATTTGCTAGCTATTATTATTCTCCAACTACATATATTATCCAACTGAAGTATTGACAAACATTTTTTTATCTCGGGACCTTTTTTTTAGTGAGGAAAATTGGCCCTGAACTAACATGCATTGCCAATCTTCCTCTTTTTGCTTGAGGAAGATTGTCCCTGAGCTAACATCTGTGCCAATCTTCCTCTATTTAGTATGTGGGACATCGCTCACTGCATGGCTGATAGGCAATGTGTAGGTCTGTGCCCAGGATCCAAACCTGCGAACCCCAGGCTGCTTAAGAAGAGCATGCGAACTTAACCATGACACCAGCAGGCCGGTCCTGGGACCCTAATTTATTTTTTGTATAACTCTCTATAAGCATTTTGCCACACTCACTCTTTCTCATTCCTTCCCTAACTTCCCTCTTCTTCCAAAAAGTTTCAAGTATAAAATTATTAATTGATACTTTGCCTTATACTATTTGCCTTGAAATATTTCTTTGAAAAATTAATTTTAAAAAAATGAAAAATTAATTTCATTTCCTCAATCTAGCCAATGATAAAATAATCATGAAATCAAAATGAAGTAAAAACAGAATAATTTAAAAATATGATACATCAAATTTCATGTTCTAAATTAATATCATTGTTTCACTAGTGCAAGAGATATTTCCTCTGAGAGTTACAATTACCATTTGCACCTTTCCTGAGGCCTAAGAGACCCATAAGTAACATACTTTATTTTGAAATAGAGAAGAACAGAAATTTTCATTTTCTTTCATCATGTTAATTAACAAGAAGTAAAACAGATGACAAAAACTGGGATGAAGAGATTATCTTACAAAGACCTACACTGCAAGACTAAATAAAGGCCACTCATCATCCCATTGCTATAATTCAATCATAAGTCAGGGCTAACAGGAGTACCTCAGTTAAAAAAATATATTTTAAAAAGTTGGAAAAGTTTGAAAATTTCCACAAATCAAATAACACTTCAAATGCATTAGGAGAGTTCACTAATTAAAGGTATCCTGAAAGGAATCCTTTCATACTGCTAAAGCAAACAAAACAAAAACTATTTGTACTATGATTACCAACCAATAAAAATAATAGCTAAATTTATTGAGTACTTATTGTGTGGTAATTTCTTTGCTCTTGCGTTACATCTGTGCTCGTCACAATATCCCTGTTGGGCCACACGGGAGACCCTGTTAATGTCCACTCCATATCCCCTTGACTCATCTGTGAGTTCTCTGGCCACCACTGTGGATAGTCATACTAATGCTGACAGCTTCTCACCTAAAGGACCCACAGCTCTTTCCTTGCTTTCTCCCTATTCTTCCTGGGATCACCTTGCAAATACACTACCTATGCCCAAGTCTTTATCTCAAAGTTGGCTTCTGAAGAAAACCCTAATTAAGACTGTTAGTAATAGAAGTGGTGCTAGAAAGCAGACTCTCAGAATGAGATTCTGGAATTGTATCACTTGTCGGTGAGGAGGCAGCAAGGATCCAATTTCCACTGATAATGAGTGGTGATAACCCATACATGGTACAGCAGTACAATAACTAAAACTTTTACCTGAGGTGGACTGGAATGTGGTACAGGAGGAAGGAGAAAGTCCAAGCTTACACAATAACTACTAATACGTGAAAGCTAGGTAATCATAACTATAAAGATTTTGGAGTACGTATTTCTTAACTATTCTAGAAGCTCTGAAGAATGAGACTAGCAGGCTTGAGTACGTCATCTATCAATTCAGGGTATGATGTAACACTCAGAAAAAACCCACATCAGCATTTAAAGTGAACCTTATCTCCTACATCCAGAGAGCAGACTGTACTGAAAATCAGGTCTAAGATTTGAGTGAGTAGCTAAGCTGCAAAGAAGACTAAATGAACACCCCAGCAGGTCTCCCAGCTATAATCAGGGCTCATATAGGGAGAGAATAGGATAGTGAGACATGGGATGGTGATATTTGGGTTCAATGAGATCACTGAACCCTCAGATTGTGCTGAACCCTCTGGGCTGGAAGGATCCATTCCCTTCCCTTTCATAAAGGAAAGTAGCCTCCAACTGCCTGGAAACCTTGCAAAGGCCATACCTGTAGAAGACGTCCAGCCTCTCCTCATTGCCTCTAGACCAATAACCAGGGTCAGATCCTACTTACAAATGGCTCCAATTGTGAAGTACAGTCCCTGCTATGGGAAAAAAATGGTTTCTTCACCAAAAAAGCTGCAGAGTCTGTCTGACATGTATCCTCAAGAATTGGGGGCACACATATGGAAATAGATCTTGAGCATGTTGAGCTGAGGTAGGAGGAAGAATGCCAGAGAGAGGAAAGTGTATTAATATGTAGGCACTCTTCTGTGACTCAGGATTTAACTTCTAGCAAGGAAACCTTAAGTAGGTTCTAAAACACTGATGGAATGTCAATGGGAATGATAGGATTCCAAAATAGCAGGCACCAGAGGTAGCACTTAACCATTAGAAGCAAGGTGAATGTATTTGCCATCAAAGGCAGTAAGGTCAGAGCAGCAACCAGAGAACCTTGACCTGCAAGGATCTGTGACTATGGCTAATAATTAGACATTTTTCTTTTTAGAGACAAGAGAGAAGGATAGCATATTAGTTTCCTAGGGCTGGTGTAACAAAGCACCACAAACTGAGCGGCTTAAACAACAGAAATTTATTGTCTCACAGTTCTGGAGGCTAGAGGTCCAAGATCAAAGTGTCAGCAGGGCTGGTTCCTTCTGAGGGCTGTGAGAATCTCCTTCCATGCCTCTCTCCTACCTTCTAGTGGTTCACTGGCAATCTATGGTATTTGTTGGCTTATAGAAGCCTCACTCTCATCTCTCTCTTGATCTTCACATGGCATTCTCCCTATATGTGTTTTCCATGTCCAAATTTCTCCTTTCTTAAAGAACACCAGTCATACTAGATTAGGGGCCCAACCTACTCCAGTATGGCCTCATCTTAACTAAGTATATCTTCAGTGACCTTATTTCCAAATAAGGTCACATTCTGAAGTAGTGGGGGTTAGTCCTTCACCATACAAATTTTGGGAGGACACAATTCAACCCACAACAAGTAGCCAATGAGGCTATTTCTTGACTTATATGGCCAAAAAAGACAAAGAACTAGAGAGCAGAAGATTTATGCGCAGTTGCCAGAACTAAGCCAGTTCAGAGACCTAGATTAGAGTCCATCAATGTAAGGGGAGGCTAAGTTCTCTTCAGCAAAAAAGTCAATGTTTCTCCAATCATTCTCCAAGAGAATGTGCCACCATTTATCAGAGTAACAACACTGGTGAAAGAGTAATGCCACTACCAGGGACTGCTGGATATAGGATCTAAGCTAACATTCATAGGAGAGTACTCAAAATACCTTTGTGGTCTCCCAGTTTGAGTGAGAGCATATGGTGGCCAGATAACAAATGGAGTCCTGGCCCAGGTCCATCTCACAGTTGGCCCAATGGGTCTAGAGACCCACCATCTGGTCATGTACCTGGTCCCTGAGTACATAACTTGGTTGGATATACTTAGCAGCAGCCAGAATGCAAACACTGGTCTCTGACCTGTGACAGAAAAGCCATTATGCTAGAAAAGGACAAAGGAAGCCATATCTGCTTCCTTTGCCCCTGGCCCAGATAATAAATCAGAAGGAACACTGTAGCCAGGTGAAATAAAGATTTGTGCAACTCTCAAAGAGTGGCTGTTATAAAAATCATACAGTTCATGGATGGGTCAGCACGATGTGCTGATGCAAGATGAAAACTGCTATCACACTACAGCCCCAAGCATGAGTGAACCACTGCAGTGTTACTCAAAACACAGTCCACAGACTAAAGCCAGTTCACAAACTCTTTTTTATCATTCCACAACAAGATATTAAAACAAGTATAAAAAGTGAAAGTACACATTTAAAAACATTTATAGTAACCTGACATTATTGTAATAACCAAGTGTGCGGTTTTGTATTTTACAAAAGGATCAATAATGATGACTGAAAACAAAACAAAAAAAGGTCCTTCATATGGTCAGTTTGAGTAGCACTGATCTAAAGGACAGTGGTGAATGGAAATTCTGCCATGAGGCAGAGCTTCGTCAACTTTGTATGAGGGAGAAGTGGTTTGAGGTAAGGATATATATGAATTCTTGGGCAGTGGCTAATGGCTCTGCTAATTGTTCAGGGGCCTGCAAGGAGCAATAATGGATGATTAGACATAAGGAGGTCTGAAAAAAAGGCATGCAGATGAGGTGTCCACTCTATGGGAGTGGACACAAAGCGTAAATACCTAACAGAGCATCTACAGCAGAGGAAGCACTGAACAACCAGGTGGAAAAGATGACTCATCCAATGAATCTCAGCCAGCCTCTGTCCATGGCCACTTCAGTGCTTACACAGTGAACTTGTGAACAGAAGAACCATGGTGGCAGGTATAGAGGGCATGCATGGACACAAAAGCCTGGACTTTCTTTCACCAAGGCTGATCTAGCTACTTTACAAATATTAACTGCCTGTAAGTGTTAGGCACCAAATATACATACATGTAAACCATAGCCCCTGGGAAGGTAACGTCTATTCTGAGCTGTAATGTATGAATAGAAGTTAGCTGGGAGAAAAAGAGAGGAGATGCATATGCAAAGCCAAGAAGAGGAGACACATATGCATCTCCTGTTGCTCCACCTGTATTCACTGTCTCTGTGACTGGTCTACCACCATCCATCATGTTGCTTATGTCATTTGTTTGCTTTTCCTTCATTTAGCCTGGACTTAAGTACCTGCTTAAGAGGAGGGGATGCATATGCAAAGAAGAGGAGATACAGATGCAAAGCCATTTGTAGAACCATACAGAGTCTGTTAAGTCTAAATCCACAGTGAATGCCAAGATAAAGGCAGAAGTGAGATCATTAAATTCTTTGGATGCTAGGCTTTTATAATGAAGGTGACTTGTAATTATTAAAGGATTTTAAATAGGAGAGGGTCATGATCAGATCTCTGTTTTAACAAAGCCCTTCTGGCAGTAGGCCAGTTAGGAGTAATCCAGGAGACAAAAGAGCTAAGGAAATAGTGTTAATGATGGGGATAAAGAAGGGAAAGGACATCTTCAAGAGGGATTTTGAAAGGAGGCCAAAATTTACTAAAACTAAGGAAGAAAGAGATGTCTAGGATGACTCAGGTTCTTTCCGAATCCCTATATTCCCCTAGTAAAAATGTCTTCTCCTTTGAACGCCTATCT
This sequence comes from Equus asinus, assembly GCF_041296235.1. Classification (NCBI taxonomy): domain Eukaryota; kingdom Metazoa; phylum Chordata; class Mammalia; order Perissodactyla; family Equidae; genus Equus; species Equus asinus. The sequence continues at coordinate 39,901,187 of NC_091793.1, forward strand.
TATTTCTACCTTAGTGGACTTTTATTTTTGTACTTATTTATTCACATGCCTCTCTCTCACTACTAGTAACTCATGATTGACAGACATTATGGCTTATTCCCCTTATATTGTCATCAGGGCCAGAACTAAAGTGAGGAGAGTGAGGCACTCACTTCTGGGTTCATGCCAGTGCAAGGTTGAATCCCTTCTTTATTTAAAAGTTTGATATTTCATTCATCATGGATTTTTTCTACATATATTTTGATTTTCTAATATTGTATTAAAATATTATTTATCTCAATCACTGAGTTTTTTGGCACCCTCTTAAATTCTGTACCCAAGGCAAGTACCTCACCTACCTCACCCTAATTCCTGCCCTGATTCTCAGTGCCTAACACAGAGCAGGTACTTAAGTGCATGCTGAATGAAGAAAAAGCAAACAGATGACAAAAGCAACACAATGGATGGTGGTAGACCAGTCACAGAGACAGTGAATACAGGAGAAGCAACAGACTTTGAAACAAGATGAGTTTATAATGCAAGTCAGAAGCACTGCTTGGTATATTATCTTATAGATTCATTTATTATGCAATACTGGCAGCATTCATAATAGGAAATAGTAGAAACTGACAGTACTCAAGGAATTGTCCTCAGGACATTTCCCCATTATCTTTTTAAAACTTACATTAATATTTGAGGTATTGCAGCAATATCCAATTTCTTAGCTCAACTTATGAGTTAACATTGCTTAGGACACCAAGATAAGCTGTTTGTTATACAAATGTATCATTAATACCTGCAATCTTTGACATTATCCTACCAAATACTCTATCAGTGAGGCCATCAGGCCATAAGACCACTCTATGTGAACAGCATCCCCGTTACTGTATTTCTTTATCCCTGCTCATTTCTCTTCATAGCATTTATCATTATCTGATATAGCATATGTTTACTTATTTTTTCCCCTTTAAAAAGATGAACTCCATGAAAACATGGGATTTATCTCTTTTGTTCACAGCTGTATCCTCAGCACCTACAATAAATGCCATTGAAGGTCATGACAAAGAGTGGGAAGGAGGCCAGAGGAAGGCTTACACTGGCATAGAAATAGGACAAAGAAAATAAAGCCCTACGTGCATAGAAAACTGGAGCTAGGAGCTCACAAGAATGTAACTGAAATCCCTAGGGACCCAAAACAAAGACGTAATTACTAACCATAACAATAAGCTTGGGAGCTTACTTGTGGCTACCTTGAGGAGGTTTTCTAGCTGGGAAACCAGTGGGTGTGGGTTTTAACAGCCTTTGACAGATGAGATCCAAATCTCTGTAGAAAGCTGGTACCTTCAAAGGGCTACTTGCTTGGGTATCACTGGCAAACAAGAAGATGAAAAGAAACTTGTCTCAGCCTGGGCTCTAGGAAGAATGAAGAAATCTCCCTGAGAATTCTTTTTTTTTTTTTTTTTTTTTTAAAGATTTTTTATTTTTTCCTTTTTCTCCCCAAAGCCCCCCGGTACATAGTTGTGTATTCTTCGTTGTGGGTTCCTCTAGTTGTGGCATGTGGGACGCTGCCTCAGCGTGGTCTGACAAGCAGTGCCATGTCCGCGCCCAGGATTCGAACCAACGAAACACTGGGCCGCCTGCAGCGGAGCGCGCGAACTTAACCACTCGGCCACGGGGCCAGCCCCTCCCTGAGAATTCTTAACTATGACCTCCTCGCAAATCTTTGGGCTTTAAATTTATATTATCTACATGGTCTAGGAATCCCAAGCCAAAAAATTGAAATAAATATTGGTTCTGGGATGTGCTAGTTATCAATTTATTGTCTCTCAGCTCCAAATCCACCCTTCTTTGCCCTGCTTTGTAATACTGGAGCTGGACCCTATAAATAATTCTCCTGTGCCTGATTGCTCAAGGTTAAGCTTTGTCAAAAGAGTGTCCTGAAGGGGCAAGGCTGATCAACCCATTGAGAAAAAGGTAAATGATTTCAAACAAACTGATTTTACTCGTTAAATGTAATACAACTAAAAGATTTGTTTCTGAAAACCTAATCAAAGTTAATACTCAAAATTCTCACCTAACATGCATTCTTTTCCTCCCATGGTAGACATCTTTAAGACAAGCTTAATTTTTTCAGATACTAAAATATTCAGTTACATATAACATTTGAATAGATTTTCAGCTGCTTCTTTAACTCAATAGATGTATTTTTGAAGATTTATACCCTCATATCTACATGGATGGCTTTTAAACAGTATTTTAGGTCAGTAGGCTCTAGTTTCATTTAGCATAAGACTGGTTGTTTATATACTCCATTTCACATTCCCAATATCTTCCCATTTTACAGGATGATAAAGGGTTATGCACTTTTTGGCTATAATAAGAATGAAAATCATTCAGTGAAAACAGGTTAACGAATTTATATACCTAATGCTTATCAGTTTAATTTTGACTTGCTCTATATTAACTTTTGCTTATTCTATATTAGAACTGTGAAGTGAAAAAACACACTCCAACTCACATTCTAGCAGGTACCATCTTGTGATGGTTAATTTTATGTGTCAACTTGACTAGACCATGGGGTGCCTAGATATTTGGTCAAACATTATTCTGGTTATTTCTATGAGGATCCTTTTGAATGAGATTAACATTTAAATCAGTAGAATGAGTAAAGCAGATTACCCTCCCTAATGTGGGTGGGCTTCATCCAATCAGTTGAAGGTCTGAATAGAACAAAAAGGCTGACCCTCTCCCAACTAAGAGAGGATTCCTCCTACCTGACTGCCTTTAAATTGGGATATTGGTTTTTTCCCGTCTTCAGACTTGAACTGAAACAGTGGATCTTCATGGGTCTTGAGCCTGCCAGGGTTCAGACTGAAATCAGCTCTCCTGGTTCTCAGGTCTTTAGACTCAGACTAAAACCACACCATAGGCTCTTCTGGGTGTCCAGCTGGTCAACTGAACCTGCAGATTTGGGGAATTGTCAGTCTCTATAATCACAGGATTAATTCCTTATAATGTATCCATCTTTCTCTCTAGATATAGAGATAGAGATAGAGATAGATGTAGTTAGAATATAACCTGGCATGTTCTTGAAAATCTTGCCTACTCTTTAGGCCACAGTTGTTTGGCCAAGGGGGAGATCCAACCTGGGTCAATCAGAGGCTATAAATGTATATGATTTTTCTTTTTAATTTAGAAACTGAAAAGCGTTGACTGAAGTCCATTTCTGCCAGCAGCTATGTGCAGGGATCAGGCCCAAGAGAATGAAACAAACACATTGATGAGGCAACAGCTGAAAAAAGAGCCCTGCTGATGATACCCCATTCTCTCACTCCTGTAGCTTAGCTTCACTCTGCCTCTCTCTGTCTCAATTAAAGCTATCAATAAATTCCTTTTTGGCCTAAGCTGGTTTGAATAAGGTTTTAGTCAGCTGCAACCGGAGGAGACACAGTAAATCCCTACTGTGTGCAAATTATTATGGAAATTTATATAACTGAACTAAACACAAACTCACTTCAACTATTTTACATAATCTGCTTTCCATAAACTGATGTTGTTCCAAAAATTAAACGTGTTCAATATTTGCCCTAAAAACATCATTAACATTGAGGCTACTTAAAATGCAAAGGTTACTCTGGAAGAATCTCTCTTTGCTTATATTTATAAGGGATTTATCAAATTAGAAAGCACAATTAGAAACCATAATGAGCTCCAAGTTCTCTGATGAACACTATGAGGTCCCATTTAAAAAACTATATAAAAATAATATGATACTAAAATTAAAAATACTATAATCACTGAATATTTCAAGAAAATAATACACATTTATAAAATAAGGTCATCAATAAATATCTTCTTGATACTTAAAGTTTTAAATTGTTTTCTTGCTAAGGTGGATGAAGGCTGAAATTTTTATCTTCTTATACATCACAGAATCCCTGTTACAGAGGAAGCATTTAATTACGAAGTAGTTATTAATACACAAGTCATATGAAAAACTAACTGGTCTTGAATTTCCTCTGTAACAACATCAATGTTAAAATAGGAAAGATGGTGGCTTGGATAACTAAAATTCAGAGATAAACACACAATCTTCATTACTCAAATTCAATTGAATCCAAAGTCTCTAATCACCTACTATTTTATAAAGTTGCTAACAATGGTTTTAATGACTGATTTCTCTAATCTCATTATCTCTATATCTTTTCCTGAATGATGTGCTAAGCAGTGCAACTGTGAATAAAGAGAACGTGAAAGAGAAAGAAGTAGCAAACACACATATGCACTAAAAAATAAATTAGACAAGAACTTAGTCACAGGTGGTTTCATCCCCTCAGAATCATAGTTCCAGGTAACTTTTCTTTTTCACTCATTCTAATTTCACCAATTAGGAAAGGGAATCAGAAACTTCTAGACTAGGTAAGAGAGGAAAAGTGAGCTTGGAAGTAGTCAATACTTTTAATAAGGCAATTAAAACAACTAGGTACTGAGAGGTAAACAAGTTCGTAAAAGCTTTAACAAAAAATTTAGGGCCCCAGAATCATGCTCATAGACCAGAAAAGTTAGGTTTTCCAGTGTTTTAATTTTATGGAATTTCAGGAAATATTATGAACTTCATTTGCCAAACAGCATCATGCGAAGAGGTAATAAATACATTTCAAGTTCAGTTCAAAGAACTACGCTTTCGCAAATTCTTACATAAATCGAAAACTCCTTATCCTATTGCGATGTTCTCAACCCTATCTCCATTAAGACTTCTCACACAATAATCATTTCACCAAGAAAGTGGCAGACGGATTACCAGAGAAGAGAGAAAGGTTGAAACTGCTAGTATTAATATCTAATTTAGAAATATTTGTCCATATATTTCTAATACAATAAACACATCTTACAGTTACGAGCCTTTGGCATTTGTGATATACAGCATTCACCCTAAATGAAATGTTCAAAAAGATTTTGAGTCCATACTAAGGAAGGTTTTTTAATCAAAGTGTCTGTCAAAATGAGATTAGACCTAATAAAAGTAACATCAACGGGGGCCGGCCCAGTGGTGTAGTGGTTAAGTTCACGTGCTCCACTTCGGCGGCCCGGTGTTCACTGGTTCAGATCCTGGGCGTGGACCTACACACCACTCCTCAAGCCATGCTGTGGTGGCATCCCACGTATAAGAACTAGAAGGACTTACAACTAGGATATACAACTGTGTGCTGGGGCTGTGGGGAGGGGGAAAAAAAGAGGAAGATTGGCAACAGATGTTAGCTCAGGGCCAATCTTCCTCACCTAAAAAAAAAAAGTAACAGCAATGAAAGGCTTGGTGGAAAAGATTAAATTCAGTAGGTCTTAAATACTTAGGTACTGCAGGAGATTAATACGAGAAGGAAAAAGACGGATTCTTCATACATCTCACAATGAAAAAGAGAGGAGAGTTTATATAAAGGAAGGAAGAGGTGTATACATATATGCTTGCCTGTGTATAGAATCTTTACAGAGGATTCATGAAAAAGTGAAAAGAATGGTTGCTCCTGGACAAGAGGACTGGGGAACAGGTAAAGTGATCTAAGAACACTTACTTTTCATTACAGTCATATGCTGCACAATGTTTCAGTCAACAGTGGGCCACATATATGACAGTAGTCCCATAAGATTAGTACCATATAGCCTAGGTGTGTACTAGGCTTATACCATCTGGGTTTGCATAAGAATACCCCATGGTGTTTGCACAATGAGGAAATGACCTAACAACCATTTCTCAGAACACATCCCAGTCATTAAATGATGCACAACTGTATATATTCTTTCAACTTTTGAAATATTTGAATGTATGCATTTCCCATTCAAATCAATAAACAAATTTAAAATAAAAAACATAAAACATAAATACAAATAACTCTTATGGAAGTAAAATATGTAAGTTACATGAAAAAGATACAAAGATTCAGAGGACAGAGAGATGACATTCATCTGTAGAAACAGATGAAGTGTCAACAAGGAGATGGCACACGAGTCAGGTCTTAAATGATGGGTAAATATATAACAGAAGTCATTCCAGGGAAGACAATACCTGAGTATAGACACAAAGTTGGGAAGACTTGGCCACGTTTAGGAAGTGTTAATATGGAAGTTTAGGCCACATATAAGGTGCCATATTCTTTTTCTACAGCTGCATAACAAATAACCATATAGTTAACAAATTACCATATAGTTATAGTTAGTTAAACCAACACAAATTTATCATCACACAAGGCATCTGCGGTCAGCAGTCTGGGTTAGTTGGGTCCTCTGCTTAGGGTCCCACTAGGTTGAAATCAAAGTGTCACACTGCCAGGGGTATGGTTTCATGTAAAGTGTGGTGTCCTCTTCCAAGATCACTGGTTGTTGTAAGAATTCAGTTCCTTGCAGTGCTAAGTCTGACCCCTATTCTCTTGCTGACTATCTGCCAGGAGCCACTTTAAGCAACTAGACACCACCACAATCCTTGCTATGTTGTCCCCTCAATATGCCCTCTAATGTTCCCAAGCTTTGAATTGCTCTAACTTCAGGAAAAATCCAATCCCTTTTAAAGGCTCACCTGATTAGATCAGGCCCACCAAGATAATGTCCCTTTTGATTGAAGTCAACAGATTTTTAACGTAATTGCAGATATGATGACTCATCATATTCACAAGTCCTACCTATACTCAAACAAAAAGGGTTATACAGGGGGCACTCAAGAGAAGAGGATTATATAGGTCATGTACACCAGAGGGTAAGAATCTGGGGGCCATCTTAGAATTCTGCCTGGCATACATGGTAACAGAAGATGTGAATAAAAATTTTCCAGGGCCATACCAAAATCCAACTAAATAGTTTTCCCTCTTATTTTTGTTCTTCCCAAACACGCTGCTGCTTGTAAAATGTATATGCATAATTACAGCTGCAACCAAGGACCTTCCCACATTTGGTAACTATCTATTTTTTGGCTATTGGTGGTAATCATTTGTTATATGCCCTATTTTACAACTGGGAATATCCACCTCTCTCTCACAGTCTTTTATTCAATATGAACCATTCTTACCTCTGACTGCAGTATTCCTAACTGGCCTATCTGCTACTCTTAGATTAATACTGAATTTATTAAGGTCCTCTCTCACTCCACAAAGACCTAGTGTCTTTATTGTATATTTTTCTCTCTATTGCTGGCTTTCGTTTTTACAGTCTTGTGGTAGTTCCTGCTATAGAAGATTTTTAGGTATTTTATGGTTATCTAGCCTCACCTTATCGATCCAAGAAAGAAAAATTGCAAACAGCATAGCTTTGCAAAATGTCAGTTCTAGGCCCATATGGATGATATAAATATACACATAATTAATATTTCTACAATGCTTAATATGGTTCTGTAGGAGCACAAGTCTCAGAGTTAGAAATACTTCTCCTTTGATCTGGTAGCTTATATTTTTCTCACAGACAACAATGAAAAAGTTTGCTAATTCTGCCTGTTGATTTGGAAGGCAAATGTTATGCTGACAAAGAAGTAAAATACCACAAAAAAAAGAGGCCACTTTATACAGCTGTTAGTCTCTCAGAACAATGTGGCATAAGATCTGGTATTCCAGTCCTTCAGACAGCTACTACCACTGCTATATTGATTTAACAAGGTCAAAATTTCCAATTTTAAATAGAACACTACTATATCTTCTTCTTAGGGAATTTATTAAAAATTACTGTTTAATGGTAGAGATGATAAAATAGACATTGCCAGTAATAATTAAAATTTTAGTCGTCAGTTTATAAACAATGGCTTTCAATTTGCTAACAGTCAGATTGTCAGGCCAAGTACAAGAGTTTCAGCTCTCTTTGATAGTAGTTTTATAGCATAAGTTAATTAAGCCTACAAATAACAACTGAGTTCCTACTAAGTGCAAAACACTGTCTAGTAGATGGGTGATAGTGGAGAATAAAAGATAGAGGATGAGGGGCCGACCCAGTGGTGCAGTGGTTAAGTTTGCACATTCTGCTTCGGCGGCCTGGGGTTCGCCAGCTCTGATCCCAGGTGAGGACATGGAACCGCTTGGCAAGCCATGCTGTGGTAGGCATTCCACATACAAAGTAGAGGAAGGTGGGCACAGATGTTAGCTCAGGGCCAGTCTTCCTCAGCAAAAACAGGAGTATTGGCAGCAGATGTTAGCTCAGGGCTAATCTTCCTCAAAAAAAAAAAAGATATAGCATGAATCAAACATGAATCCTGCCCTCAAGTTATTTATAATAAGTGAAAAGAAAACCCTGACAGCAGGATCAACCCAATTTTCCTTTCCCTTCTGTGGCAGACAGACTTTTTAGGTGATCTCCATGATCCCCAACTCCAAGTGCTCCCACCCTCGTATGACCCCCTCCTTTGAGTGTGAGCAGGACCTGTGACTTGTTTCTAACCAGAAGAATTTGGCAAAGGTGACAGGATGTATATGATTACCTATATGTGATTATGTGATATGTTATGTAAAGATTGTAGCACCCATCTTGTTTTGTTTGGTTTGGTTTGGTGAGGAAGATTTACCCTGAGCTAACATCTGTGCCAATCTTCCTCTATTTTGTATGTGGGATGCCTCCACAGCATGGCTGATGAGTGGGGTAGGTCCGTGCTTGGGATCCGAACCCACAAACCTCGGCCACTGAAGCAGAGAGTGCAAAATTTTAACCACTCAGCCATGGGGCGAGCCCCCTGTAGCATCCATCTTGATGGAGTCTCTCTCCCTTGTTCATCTGAGGAAGCAAGTGGCCATGGTGGAAATACCACATAAACAGGAATTACAAGAGGCTTCTAGGAGCTGAAGCTGGCCCCTGGCTGATAGCCAGCAAGAAATTGAAACCTTCAATCCTACAAATACAAGGAACTAAATTCTGCCAACAACCTAAGCTTGGAAACAGCTTCTTTCCTAGTCAAGCCTCAGTTAAGAAATATGTCCTGGCAAATACCTTGATTGAAGTTTTGTGACACATTCAGCAGAGAACTCAGATAAGCTGTACCCAGACTTCTGGCCCACAGAAACTGTGAAACAATAAATCCATGTTGTTTTAAACCACTAAGTTTATGGTAATATTGTTACAGAACAATAGATAACCAATACACCTTCCTTCTTATACTATTCAAGTTGCTCACATATCATAAGAGGTAAACTCAAGTATTCTAAACATCAGATCACTGTTAGTAATAGCCTATACACAATCAGATTACTGTTGTTAACAGCCTATACACAAGACAAAACCAGAATCAGTCACAGAGTCACACTCTTCTGTTAAGACTCAAGCTCCAACTTGTTGCCAATATTAGCAGAAAGGCCAGACTGGATCAAAAACTAAAGATGGGCTGCTTGTTCTCAGAGAGCAAGCAGCTTCCATCTCCTGAGTAAGTGATCAGAGTGAGCTACCGGGCCTATTAAGTATGAATGGAAAAATCTGAAAGGTCAAGGAGCGCCACAGAGGCTGGTAGAGATGACAGGGCTAAGGTGTAGAAGAACACTGTCACTCTCACTTACTCAAAGAAAAATGCTTATTCAAAAAAAATGTACTCCTAGTAAAATACAGTTATTTTCTTTCATATCTAAAAGCCACCTTTTTTCCAGTTTTACTGATGTATAACTGACAAAATTGTAATATATTTAAAGTGTACAACTGTGATGATTTGATATACATTTATATTCTAAAAGGATTCCCACAATCAAGTTAACTAATGCATCTATCATCTCATATATTTACCTCTTTTTTTTGTTTAAAATCACTTTTTCTTAAAAGACAATTAGCCCCTGTTTGGGGACATGCATTCATTACAAATGAACCAGAGTAAACCTACTACCATGTGAAGACTCTTACCATCACTTTTTCAGAAGTCCCATCATTACAGGCTCATTGTAGCACAAATGTTTTCCAAGGAGTGGAAGTGATATATTAGCACAATTTTATCAGGATCATAAACGTAACTAAAAACAGACAATTAAAAAGATTTTTTTTTATTATTCAACAGTGAGAAGCAGAAAAAATACTCAACTGTCACTGTACTTATTCAATGCTCACTTTTTAAAGAGTAAAATCAGTTAGCTACTTATTATAAAACACAAAATGTGTGACAAAATATATGCTTAGAGCAATGTGGTTTTTCCCTTTGTAAAAGGAGATGCACTACATTATTTCATTTAATTTTTCTATGCATAGGAAAAGTGAATCAATAACCTATTTCTGAATGAGCAGCTAATAAAATTAACTTCTACTGCATATTTAAAAGAGAGTTATTTTAATTTTCTTTAATTACACACAATAAAAAAAGGCTTTTTGCAATTCATTAACAGTTTAAAGAAGTACTTTCATTGACACTCTAGGTAGATAAAATATTCACAGCTGTCAGAGAAAATCATCCCTGTAACATTAGTAAATGCATACTCACATCTTCAAAACTGCAGGGAATAAAAGCAAAATAACCAGAAAGAATATACATTTAGTCTAAGTAAAGCTTGAAAACACGACCAGAGATGACTGTGCAAAGCATAAGTTGATCTACACTCCCTTAGTGCCTCCAGGTCACTCTCTCTAATGCCCTATTTGTGAACATCTGGGTCAGTCTTATGGCTCGAACAACAATGTCCTAAATAGGGCGTGAGAATAAATGAAACACATGCTAATGTAAACCGATATATCTCCCGATACGATGAGGCACTAAATTTAACAATGTGAAAAACCAGCATATTTTGGGCCAAAAAATAAAAAAAGAAAATAGAAATACTTCTAAGGCCTTTGGGGAAGAAAACAATGCAGAAGAAATAAAGGATAACCTACAGATATCTATTCTTGCCTCAGTGAGGAGCAAGAGTCACATACTGGTCTCTCATCTACTACTTCTAGTTATGAGTAATAATCTGATGAATCAAACGCATGAATATCCAGTCCACAGTACAAAGCAAGTAGAGTAACCGGCCTCATCCTAAAATGGATGCTCTACCATATTTGCTGGAATCCTTTCAAGAGGCCTCGGGACCTCTGCTTTTTTATACCTGTGATAAGCACTTATAATTGACTTAATCATTGATTTCTGCTACTAAGACATACAATAACATGGGTGGCCAATCTGCCTCATAACTGTGCCCTGACGTACACAAAGCGTCTCACATATTCAACAGAATGACCTAAATAGGTCTCGCATTATACAGAACAGGAGTCTACAAAGTTTCTGTAAAGTGCCAGACAATAAGTACTTTAGGCTTTGCAGGCCATATGGATTCTGCTAAAGTTATTCAACATCGTGGTGTGAAAGCAGCCTTAGAGAATGTGTAAATGAATGGGTATGGATGTGTTCCAGTAAAACTTTATTTACAAAAAGCAAGCTACAGGCTGGATTTGTACCACAGGCCACAATTAGTCAACCCCTGACAGGAAACCTCTGAGGACCCCACACCTCAAATCTTTCTCAAGTCTAATTAAGTAGTGAAAAATTTTCCTTTGGTAGAAAAGAGAAGAAACCTAATAGATTTTATTCTGCTTTTAAATTGCCAAGAGCATATACTAGCTATACAGCAGACCTAGGGATTGTGTGATTCCCTGAATGAACAAACTAAGACATTACGGTAGAGGACAAATGATAAAGAGCGAAGATGGATGGTAATTTTAACCAACAACAAACAGCTATTTAAAATCATTAGACTCACAGAAATTCTATCTGATCTAAAAATGTTATATTTTCCTGCCAATATTTAATAATACACGCCCTTCCTACTCCTACCTTTCCACTCCTTCTATTGCTTACCTTGTGTATAAATAGATAAAACAAGTACCTGATGGTAGTAATAGCTTCCTAACCAGTCTCCCTGCTTCAGGGAAGGAACTACCTAAAACACGACTCTGTTATGCTTATAATAAGTTGCAGTTTAACAATGGTTAAATCTATGGACTCTGGGGTCAGGGAGAACTCAACATGAGTCTAGACTCTATTATTTATTTGCTATTTGATCCTGGGCAAGTTATTTAACTTCTCCAAGTTTTACTTCCTTATCTACAAAATGGTTATAAAACGGTAAAAAATTCATAAAGTTGTGGTGAGGAATAAACAAGAGAATTCAGGTAAAGTGCTTACCAAAATACCTGACACACTATAATCATTCAATAAATGTACATTATGATTAGGGTAACTGTGGGGGTTTTAAAACACATCTGCAAATTCTTTGATACTCCTCCCATTGAGAGGTAGGATCTATGTGACCTCTCCTTGAATCTAGTAAGTTGCTTGTAACCATGAGAATGAAGCAGAGGTGACACTGTGTTATTTCAAACACAAGTTCAGAACAGGCCATCCAGCTTCTGTCTGAGTCTCTTGAGACACTCACTGTGGGCCCACGCAAGAAATCCAAGCACTCTGACATTGCCGTGTTGGAGAGACCACACAGAATCACTCCAATCAACAGCCTAGCTGAGCACCCACCCAACAACATCTGCTACCAGCCGTCTGAGTATGCCTTCTTGGTCAACCAACCCAGTGAGCCTTCAGATGACCACAGCCACAGCAAACATCTAACTGCAACTACCTGACCCACAATATTGTGAGCAAAACAAAATGTTACTTTAAACAATTAAGTTGCAGGTAATCTAGTAAGCAGCAATAGGAAGCAGAACAGAATTTTAGTATAACAAGTGATGTAACAAAAATCTAAAACATGTGGCATTGACCAGGTCCCTCAGCAGCTTCACAAGTAACTGAAGATAAAGATGGACCTGGCTTGCAGAGGGTGTGACTTTTATCTAATGGTGTAAATCTCAATAAGATCCAGAGAAAGAGCACAAAACTTTGAAGGGAACTGTATTAATAAAAGTGTTCTCAACTTAAACTGAAATGGATGGAATAAATAGAAAATGAAAAGAGGCCTTTGGACACTCAACCTTCCAACAAGCAGGAAGCAGGCTGAGAAAGCTACCCAACCATAAACATAGGCCATTTCTTAAGAAAAAGAAAGAATGATTGAAAAGGCAGAATCAAAAATCCAAATAGCAGAACTAAGAGCAATGGGAAACAATTCCTAATAAACAGTACTGAACTCTAATCAAGAAACTGGCAACATGTACCCTGATGGATTTCAAAATTGCAATGGACTCGCGACTGCTATGTACCTCTCATTTCTCCCCTTTTAGAATGGGAGTGTCTATTGTGGCTATCCTATCCCCCCATTGCTATTGTGTAGAGGCTATGTGGGGAGCAAATAACTTATCTTTTTGGTTCACAAGTCTTCATTTCAAGAGGAACTTAACACCTAAGGAACTGCACATTAGGAGCATCATGTGCACATGGAGTTGATTTAGATGACTGAATCCTGAGCTCATGCCAAAACAGATAAGACTTTGGTGTGAAGGAGGACTTGGGAGGGAAGGAGTTTTGCATTTGAGAGGATTATAACTAATTTGTGGCCAGAAGAAAGACTGTGATAGTTTTAAAAGATGTCTGCAAACTTTTTGAGACTTCTCCCATCAAGAGGTGTGGTCTATGTCCTCTTCCCTTGAACTCAGCCCAATTTTAGTGACTAGCTTGTAACAATAAAATGCAGCAGAAGTGACACTATTGTAACCTCCAAGGCCTGGTCAGGAAAGGCCATGATGCTTCTGTTTGATTCTCTTAAGACACTCACTCTGAGCAAAGCATGACGTCATGCAAAAAGTCTGACTACCCTGAAAACACCATGCTGGAGAGGCCACGTATAGATGTTCTGATCAGTAGCAAAGCTGATCGCCCCACCAACAGCCAGCATCAACCACTAGACATGTGAGTGAGCCAGATCCAATATCCAGCCCACCTGAACCTTTATATGTCTTTACCTCCAGCTGACATCTGACTGCAACTGATTGAGAGATGTCAAATGAGGACTGCCCAGCAGACAGATTACTGCCTGGTAACAAATTTCTGACCTACAAAAACATAAGCAATGTAAAATAGTTGTTTTAATCTTCTAAGTTTTACATAATTTGTTATATAACAATAGTAAGCAAAACAATAATGATGATGTCACTCTCCTTCAGTGGCTTCTCATTATTCTTAGAATAAAGGCAAGTTCCTTTGATATCATTTACATGGTCCTGCATGATCTGGTCTACTTGTTGCTTAGCTAGTGGTCTTGGCTTTGATGTCACTTCCTCCAAAAAGTTTTCCTTTTAATACCCAAGTATGGGGTAGGAGCCCATTCTAAGTTCCTAAAGCATTCTTCACTTTCCCTATCACAGTACTTGCTACGCTACATATTTAATTACATTATCTCTCAGTAGGCTCTACATCCTCTACAGGTAGGAATCACATCAATCTTATTGACCAACATGATGCCAATACTCAGGGCACACAGTAAGCACTCACACAGTTTTGTTAAGTATTGAATGAATAACAATCTCTTAGGGGAAAAAAAATAACTCTAATAACAAGACAGAATAGAATAAGATAGTAATACAGGTAAAACAATATACTGTAAGAGAATGAGGAAAGGAAGAATTTCAATGAGATGACTGGCACAGAATCAAGACAGGAAAATTTATTTTAAAAGGATTAAACTTTAAAATTTAAAGGATATGTAAAATTTAAAGACTAGCTAATGCCCAGTTCCCATAGGCACAGAATTTTGTTTCTAAGTCTAGTTCTATACTTGTTCAAAGCAATTTGAAAATATCTTAGATTAAAATTTGTTTTGAGATCTACTATTTACACTAGGTCTACCTCCCAGAACATGGTAATCAACTCAAAACCTGCTCCAAACATACTAATTTTCATTAAAGGTCATGAAACTAACAACCAACTTTTTTTAAGTGTATGAAATAGTCCTTTAATGAGTTTTTTATCTTTTTTATTGTGGTCATAACAGCTTATAACATAGTGAGATGTCAGTTGTACATTATTATTTCTCATATGCCATATAAGTATGCCCCTTCACCACTTGTGCCCACCCTCCACCCCTCTTCCCCCAGTAACCACTAATTTGTTCTCTTTATCATATGTCTAAGGTCCACATAAGAGTAAAATCATATGGTGTTTGTCTTTCTCTGTCTAGCTTATTTTGCTGAACATGAGGCCCTCAAGGTGCATCCGTGTGGTTGCAAATGGGACAATTTCATCTTTTTATGGCAGAGTAGTATTCCATTGTATATATATACCACATCATCTTTATCCAATTATCAGTCGATGGACACTTGAGTTGCTTCCACGTCTTGGCTATTGTGAATAATGCTGCAATGAATATAGGGGTGCATAAGTCTCTCTGAATTGTTGATTTCAAGTTCTTTGGGTAAATATCCAGGAGTGAGATAGCTGGATCGTATGGTATTTCTATTTTTAATTTTTTGAGAAATCTCCATACTGTTTTCCACAATGGCTGCACCAGTTTGCATTCCTGCCAGCAGGGGATGAGGGTTCCCTTTTCTCCACAACCTATCCAACATGTGTTGTTTTTTGTCTTGTTGATTATAGCCATTCTAACAGTCATAAGATGACATCTAATTGTAGTTTGGATTTGTACTTCCCTGATGATTAGTGATGTTGAACATCTTTTCATGTGCCCATTGGCCATCTGTATAACTTCCTTGGAAAAATGTCTGATCATATCTTCTGCCCATTTTTTGATTGGGTTGTTTCTTTTTTTTGTAGTCGATTTGTATGATTTCTTCATATATTATGGAGATTAACCACTTATCAGATATATGATTTGCAAATATTTTCTCCCAGTTGGTGGCTTGTTTTTATATTTTGATCTTGGTTTCCTTTGCCTTCCAGAAGCTCTTTAGTCTGATGAAGTCCCACTTGTTTATTTTTTTCTTTTGTTTCCCTTGTCTGAGTAGACATAGTATTTGAAAAGATCCTTTTAAGTCTGATGTCAAAGAGTGTATTTCCTATATTCTCTTCCAGGAGTTTTATGGTTGCGGGTCTTACCTTCAAGTCTTTTGTCCATTTTGAGTTTATTTTTGTGCATGGGGAAAGATAATGGTCTACTTCCATTCCTTTGCATGTGGCTGTCGAATTTTCCCAGCGCCATTTATTGAATTCCTTTCTCCACTGTATGTTCTTGGCCCCTTTGTCAAAGATTGGCTGTCCATAGATGGGTGGTTTTATTTCTGGGCTTTCAATTCTGTCCATTGATCTGTGTGTCTCTTCTTGTACTAGCACCACGGTGTTTTGATTACTATCACTTTGTAACATATTTTGAAGTAAGGGATTCTGATGCCACCAGCTTTGTTCTTGTTTCCCAAAATTGCTTTGGCTATTCGAGGTCTTTTGTTGCCCCATATGAATTTTAAGATTCTTTGCTCTATTTCTGTGAAGAATGTCACTGGGATTGGGATTTGGATTGTGTTGAATCTGTAGATTGCTTTAGGTAGTATGAACATTTTAACTATGTTTATTCTTCCAATCCATGTGCATGGAATATCTCTCCACTGCTTTATGTCATTATCAATTTCTTTAAGTAATGTCTTATAGTTTTCTTTGTATAGGTCTTTCACCTCCTTAAATTTATTCCTAGATATTTTATTCTTTTTGTTGCCATTGTAAATAGGATTGTACTCTTAAGTTCTTGTTGTGTTAGTACATTATTATAGTATAGAAATGCTACTGATTTTTGTAAGTTGACTTTGTACCCTGCAACTTTGCTATAGTTGTTGATTATTTCTAATATTTTTCCAATGGATTCTTTAGTGTTTTCTATATATAAGATCATGTTGTCTGCAAACAGCCAGGGTTTCACTTCTTCAGTGCCTAATTAGATTCCTTTTCTTTCTTTTTCATGCCTAATTGCTCTGGCCAAAATCTCTAGTACTACGTTGAATAAGAGTGACAAGAGTGGATATCCTTGTCTTGTTCCTGTTGTCAGAGGGATGGCTTTCAGTTTTTCCCCATTGAGTATGATGTTGGCTGAGAGTTTGTCAATACGGCCTTTATCACAATGAGGTACTTTCCTTCTATACCCATTTTATTGAGAGTTATTATCATGATTGGATGTTGGATCTTGTCAAATGCTTTCTCTGCATCTGTGAAAATTACCACTGTAGTTTTTGTTCCCCATTTTGTTAATGTGCTGTATCACATTGATTCATTTGTGGATGTTGAACCTTCCCTGTGTCCCTGGTATGAATCCCACTTGATCATGGTGTATGATCTTTTTAATTTATTGCTGTATTCAGTTTGCCAATATTTTGTTGAGGATTTTTGCATCTATATTCATCAATATTGGTCTATAATTTTGCTTCTTCGTGTTGTCCTTATCTGGCTTTCGTATTTGGTTGATGTTGGCCTTGTAGAATGTGTTAGGAACATTTCCGTCTTACTCAATTTTTTGGAATAGTTTGAGAAGAATAGGTAATAAATCTTTGAATGTTTGGTAGAATTCTCCTGAGAAGCCGTCTGGTCCAGGGCTTTTATTTTGGGGGAGGTTTTTGATTACTGTTTCAATCTCTTTACTTGTGATTGGTCTATTCAGATACTCTATTTCTTCTTGATTCAGTTTTGGGAGGTTGTAAGAGTCTAAGAATTTACCCATTTCCTCTAGAATGTCCAGTTTCTTGGCATATAGTTTCTCATAATATTCTCCTGTAATCTTTTGTATTTCTGTGGTATCCGTTGTAATTTCTCCTCTTTCACCTCTTATTTTATTTGAGTCTTCTCTCTTTTCTTCTTAGTGAGTCTAGCTAGGGTTTGTCAATTTTGTTTATCTTCTCAAAGAACCAACTCCTTGTTTCACTGATCCTTTCTATAGTCTCTTTTGTTTCAATTTCATGTATTTCTGCTCTAATTTTTATTATTTCCCTCCTTCTGCTGAGTTTGGGCTTTGTTTGTTCTTTTTCTAATTCTGTTAGTTGTAGTTTAAGATTGTCTATTTGAGCTTTTTCTTGTTTGATAACATGGGCCTGTATTACTATAAATTGCCCTCTTAGCACAGCTTTTGCTGCATCCCATATGACTTGGTATAGTGTGTTTTCATTCTCATTTATCTCCAAATATTTCTTGATTTCCCCTTTTATTTCTTTGACTACCCATTGGTTTTCAGTAGCATGTTGCTTAGTCTCCACATTTTTGTTCCTTTCCCCGCTTTTTTCTTGTAGCTGATTTCTAGTTTCATAGCATAATGGTCAGAGAAGATAGATTTGATTTCAGTCTTCTTAAATTTATTGAGGTTTGCCTCAATATATGGTCTATCCTTGAGAATGTGCCATGTGTGCTTGAGAAGAATGTATACTCTGCTGTTTTTCGATGGAGTACTCTATATATATGTCTATTAAGTTCATCTGGTCTAGTTTTTCATTTAATTCCACTATCTCCTTGTTGACTTTTGGTCTGGATGATCTACCCATTGAAGTAAGTGGGGTACTGAGGTCTCCTACTATTACTGTCTTGTTGGTAATATCTCCTTTTAGGTTTGTTAACAGTTGCTTTATGTACTTCGGTGCTCCTGTGTTGGGTGCATATATGTTTAAAGTGTTATGTCTTTTTGGTAGAGAGTCCCTTTTATCTTTATATACTGCCCCTCTATGTTTCTCTTTACCTTTTTTATCTTGAAGTCTACTTTGTCTGATATAAGTATGGCAACACCTGCTTTCTTTTGTTTGCCATTAGCTTGGAGTATCATCTTCCCTCCCTTCACTCTGAGCCTATGTATGTCTTTAGAGCTGAGATGTGTTTCCTGGAGACAGCATGTTGTTGGGTCTTGTTCTTTAATCCATCCTGCCACTCTGTCTTTTGATTGGAGAATTCAGCCCATTTACACTTACAGTGATTATTGATATATGAGGGCTTAATACTGCCATCTTCTCATACATTTTCCAGTTCTTCTGCATATCCATTTTTCGTCCGGTGTATATCGGGCTACCAATTTGATTAGGTAGTTTTGTATGTTGGCTTTCTTCATTTTTCTCCTTATTTATCGTATATGTCTCTGTTCAGATTATTTGTTTAGTGGTTACCATTAGGCTCATAGAAAAAGTCTCATAGATGAGATAGTCCAGTTTCTGATTGCCTCTTATTTCCTTAGACTATACTGATTCCATCCCTTTCCTCTTACCCTTCTAAGTTATTTTTGTCGTATCTTATTCCATCTTGTGTTGCAAGTTTGCAGTTAAGGTGATGACATAATTTTTATTTTGGTGTTTTCCTTTTCTTTATCTTTGATGTAAGAATTAAGTGTTTACCAACATGATCAGATAGAAAACTGCTGTTTTCTGATTATTTCCTACCTATTCATCTCGTTGCTCAGAGCTTTGTAGCCCCTTTCCTGTTTTTTTTTTTTTTTTTTTTTACCTTCCAAGTATGAGGGCCTTCTTGAGGATTTCTTGTTGGTGAGGGTCTTGTGGTGATGAATTCCCTTAGCTTTTGTTTATCTTGGAAAGTTTTTATTTTTCTGTCATATCTGAAGGAGATTTTCACTGCATACAGTATTCTTGGCTGAAAGAGTTTGTCTTTCAGGATTTTGAATATATCACTCCACTCTCTCCTAGCTTGTAAGGTTTCTGCTGAGAAATCTGCTGAAAGTCTGATAGGGGTTCCTTTGCAAGGTATTTCATTCTGCCTTGCTGCCCTTAATATTTTTTCTTTGTCATTGACTTTTGCCAGCTTTACTATTATATGCCTTGCAGTAGGTCTTTTTACATTAACATAGTTGGGAGTTCTGGTGGCCCCTTTCATACGGATTTCCATCTACTTACCCAGGTTTGGGAAATTCTCTGCTATTATTTCCTTGAACAAGGTTTCTGCTCCATTCTCCTTCTCTTCCCCCTCTTGAATACCTATAATCCTTATGTTGCATTTCCTAGTTGAGTCAGGTATTTCTTTGAGAGCCTCTTCGTTTATTTTTAGTCTTGGTTCTCTCTTCTCCTCCCTCTGAAGCATTTCTATAGTATTGTCTTCTAAATTGCTAATCCAGTCTTTCATATTGTCAGTTTTGTTGTTTAGAGAGTCCAGATTTTTTTTAATCTCATCCATTGTGTTTTTCATCCCCAACAATTCTGATTGGTTCCTCTAAAGTTTCAATCTCTTTTGTGAAGAAGCTCCTGAATTCGTTAATTTGCCTTTCTGTGTTTTCTTGTAACTTGTTGAGTTTTTTTATGATAGTTATTTTTAATTCTTTGTCATTTAGGTTATAGATTTCTGTGTCTTCAGGGCTGGTTTCTGGATACTTGTAATTTTCCTTCTGGTCTGGAGATTTAATACACTTTATCATACTGCTTGACACTGTTGATTTCTGCCTCCGCATGGTGTTATTATCTGGTCACTGCTGCCACATGCCTCCACTGGGAGAGGATCAGGAGCTGTTTATTCTGGGCCTGGCACAATCCATGGCTCCCCAGCTCTGGCCACTGACTGCTTTTCTCACTGTGTGACACTCTGGCCAATGGCAGATCTGGAACACTGGGGAGGGGGAGGGGTTCTCTCCTTCCCCTGTGCTTCCCCCAGCCTTGGCTTCTTTCTCTGTGTGGAGCTCTGGGTCATCACAAGACTGGAGTGCTGGGGGGGGGGAGGGGGGAAGGGGCACTTTATTATACCTGTCTGCCTCCCCCAGCTACTGCTTCTCTCACTGTGTGGTGCTCTGGGTGCTCATGGGGCTCCACCAGCCACCGTTTCTCTCTCCGTGCCATACTCCCACCAATCATGGGGCTGGAGTGCAGGACTGGGGCACCAGGCAGGACCACAGAGCCTCTCCTCAGCTGTGCACCTCCCCGAGCCAGCCCCTCTCTCTCTGCGCCACTCACCTGGCGAATGTGGGGTGGAGCAGGGCTGGAGTGCCGGATGGGAACGGGGCACCTCTCCCCAGCTGTGCACCTCCCCTAGCCAGGCCCTCTCTCGCTGCACCACTTTCCCGGTGAACATGGGGCTGAAGCATCAGATTGGGATGGGGTGCCTCTCCTCAGCTGCTCATCTCCCCAAGCCATGGCCCCTCTCTCTCTGCAGAGCTCCTGCTGATCAGCTTCAATTTCCTCCAAAGGATCCAGTCCCACCACCACCTTCCAGCATATGCCTGCATGGGTCTCCCTAGTATCTCCTGTGTTGTGTGTTATGTCCTCTGTTGGTGTTTGAATGTCCTTTTGGTTGTATTTTAGAAGGGAAGGTTTGAGGGAAGAGCTCACTCTGCCATGATGCTAACGTCACTCTTTAATTTTCTTTTAAATATACATTTTAAAAGTACTTGACTTCCTGATGAATATCCCACAACAGTTTGCTAAATGAATAAATGATGGAAGAGAGAGAGTAAACAGCTTTATTGTAGATAATAACATTCTTTTTCTCACCCTAGAAACACTAATATTTAAAATGAATTACTAAAGCCCTGGCAAAACAGAACACAAAAGTACTATCATGAGAGAAAAGGCTGGCAAATTGGATTTCATTAAAAACTTCTATACATCAAAAGACGACATTAAAAAAAACAGAAAACCAAACTACAGATAGGTAGCAGATATTCACAATACATATATTTGTCAAAAGACTAGTATCCAGAATACACAAAGAGCTCCTATAAATCCATAAAGCACTCAATAAAAAATAGGCAAAACATTTTGTGGGAGGTTGTAAAATATAGCTACAAATTCTTCCTATGTTAGTATGTACACTCTCTTGCAATATGATGTATCTGTTCCTCCAATTAAGAGGTGGAGTCTATTTCCCCCATTCTTTGACTCTGGGCTGGTTATAACTTACTTTGATCAAAATAATGTGGCAGAAGTGATGTTATGTAACTTCCAAGGCTAGGTCTTAAGAGATCTTGCAGCTTCTACTTTTACCCTCTTGGAACACTGCCTTGAGACTGCTGTGTATGGAAGCCCTACTAGTTTACTGAAGTATGGGAGGCCTAGGGAAGAAAACTGAGGTGCCCCAACCACAGCCATACCAACTAACAGACAAGTGAGTGAGGCCACGTTGGGCCTTCTAGGCCAAGAGACTCCCCTAGCTGTACGCAGCTGCATAAGTGAGCCCCGACAAAACCAGGAGAAGAACCTCCCAGTCAATGCATATAATTGTGAAAAATAATAAATTCTTGTTGGTTTAAGCAGTAACAAATAACTGAAAGAGACATTACAGGCACTTCATAAAAGAGGATATCCAAATGGCCAATAAGCATTTGAAAAGGTGCTCAACAACATCACTTATCACAGAAACGTAAATTAAAACACAATGAGCTATAAGGGCACATCCACCAGAATAACTAAAATTCAAAACATTGACAATATCAAGTGTTGCCAAGGATGTGGAGCACTGACACTTTCGTACATTGCTGATGAGAGTGTAAATTTGTACAAACTTTCTGGAAAACTATTTGGCAATATTTAGTAAAACTAAAACTACACCTACTCTATAACCCAGAAATTCCACTTCTACATTTATAACAAACAGAAATGCATGCATACATACATACACACACACACACCCCAAAAGACATGTGCTTGAATGTTCATAGGAGCACTATTCATAATAGCCGAAAACCAGAATCAACCCCATTGTTCACTAACAGTAGAATGGATAAATAAGTTGTTGTATATTTATTCCATAAAACTACATAACAACTAAAAAGAACTACTGCTATTTGCAACAGCATGCATGAATCTCAAAAGTAAAATGAGTTAAGCTAAAAAAAAAAAAAAAAAGACTAGTTAGTATATGATTCCACTCCATTTCTACGAATTTCAAAATCAAAGTCAAACTAACATGAAGATAGATGTCACAATAGTAGTTATCTCTCGAGGGTTGCCCATGACTGGGAAAGGGCGTAAGGCAGCTTTCTTGGATACTGGAAATGTTCTCCATCTTGATTTGGGTTCAATGAGTTGTCCACAAGATGTGTGTACTTCACCATATGCTATACCTCATTAAAAATTATTTAAATATCCTGCAAAACAGTTTACCATTCTAATGGCACAGAAACAGTACAGAGAGCCAAAGTGCCATAACTTACATAAAAACAGCAAGAAAAAAATTCTCATTGAACCTCCTTTGGTCTTTAGTGATATTAAATACCATGAGAGCTGAAATGGAGGTGTGCAGGGATCAGCAACAAACTAATAACTGCTTTAGTGCCAACTTCAGTTGGTACACAAAATACCTAAACATTTACATTAAGCTGAAAGTAAACAGGCCTTTAAGAAAAATACTTTTTGTCATTTATGTTGCTGCCCTATCAAATTTACTAAAATAATCTTATAGGCTTGAATTTTATAAACACACATCAAAATATAACTATACTTTAGTTATCTGTTTGAGACTCAACACCTAAAATACATACCCTGGAGTTATGTAAAAGAGTGAAGACATGTGAACTGTATCTGGCCCATTTACATAGTCAGATTAGATGAGTGGTAAACATATACTGCTAATGAGATCAAAGTAGTAGGCTTCAGCCTTGCAGAAGTCAGTTCCATGCAGAAAACCAATGCCCTTTGACACAGGCATAACAATGCTTCCCATTGTCTGATAGCTTTTTTTTTTTGGAGGAAGATTAGCCCTGAGCAAACATCTGCCACCAATCCTCCTCTTTATGCTGAGGAAGACTGGCCCTGAGCTATTATCAATGCCCATCTTCCTCTACTTCATATGTGAGACGCCTACCACACCATAGCTTGACAAGCGGTGCATAAGTCCGCACCTGGGATCTGAACCAGTGAACCCCAGGCCGCTGAGGTGGAATGTGTGAACTTAACCGCTGTGCCACCAGGAATCAAAAGAGAGAAAAGAAGAGGTAGCATAGGTTGTCAAAATTGCATAACCACTACAAGCACAAAGATTTAAAGCATACTGGATTATTACCACAATTATTGCTAATATCACTAAATAAATGCATGAACTCTCCTTGATTCCATGAGATAAAATCAGCAGGATACTATAAAGAAACTAAAATTAGATTTGGATTACTAAAATGTAGAAGAAAAAGCTAGCAGACAAATTTGGCCAAACTGATAAACTCAAGAACTGTATCTCAATAAAAACTACTCATATTTCCTTTTTATATTTTATATTTAGATCATATTCTTCTGTCTTCTCCACACCCTGGCAATCTACATTAATAGAGATTCCCAAATCTACTTCATAGGCCTGTTGTGGAGATTAAATAAGATAAAGTAGTAAATGAAAGAAAACTTAAAAAAACTATTCATTTAAAATTCAGTAATTACCCTAAAGTTACAAGCTGATTACTGAAAAACTTAATTGGAATCTAAATTCTTTATACTAACTACTAGATTTCTCCCAATAAGTTTAATAATTCAAAAAAAAAGTGATACTTAGAATAAAAACTTGAAACTATTGATCCACAATCCAACTTATTTAATGCACGCAAGTTGGTATGAGAAATATACCAAGATATTCAAGAATGACTTGAAAATGGTTCAAATTTCACACTAATGATTTAAATAGCCAGTAAGAGAAAAAACATTCACACATAATAATACAAAGCAAAAAGTGAGGTGAGTCATGAGAAGATAGGAGACAAAGTGGAACCAGCGCTTGAAGAAGGACTTCCAGCTGAGATAAGGAAAAGAATCATCGAGGAAGGGGCATTTGAGTTGGGTTTTAAAAGACAGACAGCATTAGAATACGTAGCACTATGGTGGGTTTCATTTCAAAAAAGGGAACAGCCTATGCCTTCATAACTGTATTGAAATGACTAGATGTATAATTATTTATTCAATGTCTCTCTTCCTGACTAGACTATAAGTTCTGAAAGGGCTGAGACTATCACTTTTTCAATTGTCTCTCCAGCACCTAGCAGAGTATCTAGTATAGAGTAGACATTCAGGAGATACTTGTTAAATAAACGAATAACAAACAGAGGCAGGAAAGTAACAATTTGCCTGTAAAATAAAGAAGAAAGGGACATGAAGATCAAAAGATTATTTAGAGCCAAATCACAGAAGACCTTGAAAACCAAACTGAGGAATTTTTATTTTATTTGGTTGGTAATAAGGAGTCACTGAAGTTTTTAAGGAATACAGTGACATAATTAGGTCTGTGCTTTAGAGAGTACATCTAAAAGCAATACACACAGTAGATTACAAAAAAAAGAGACAATGAAGGCAATCAGGAGATCATTACAGGAGTCCAGATCAAAGATAACAAGGACCTGAGCTAGAATAAAAGCAGTCGGAATGAAAAGTAAAAAATAATAATAATAATAATAGCCACAGGGATATTACACAGATAAAATCAATAGGGCAATCAGCCATTCATTCAACCAACATCTTTTGAGCACCTACCATGTATCTACCAGACACTGCTAGGAGCTGGAGATAGGAAAAATAAATAAGCCATCATTTAACAGAAGCAATTGTCTCATTATAGCATGAGCCAGGTCTGCTAGGCAGTTGATCAGAGATGCCCCACAAATGCTTCTTACAAAGTAAGGTGACTTTGGGGAGGTCACGGGCACTTGATCTAGAGCACCAAGGCAGGAAGGCAAAGACTGCTGCCATTATGTTACTACAGAATGTCTGAGCAGAAAGCCAACTAACTCACCTTCCCCACTGAAGGAGGAAATGAAGCCCGGGAAAAGAAACTGAGTGAGGGCTTAGAGTGATGACAGTAGAAGTTGTAACTAGTGTTCACCAATAAATGATTCTCCCCTACTTCTCGGTACACAGGAATGACAATGTGTCACTTTGGAACCCAAACATTTAATTGCTGCTATTCAGCCCTCCAATCCTGCCATGGTAATCACTTGTTACCATGGAGGTGTCATAGACAGATACACTGTGGATGCTGAACCAACACCTGGAGGGAAGCTACTGCAGAGAACCCAGATCCACAGTAAATTTGCACAAGAGATAAATAAACTCTGGTCGTATTAAGTCACTGAGACAGTTGATATATTTTGTTATGGCATGATAACCTAACCTGTAATGATTAATACAGAACACAGGCAAAATAACCAAAACAAAAAACAAAAAAACGTTATAAAGAGTAGAGTAGATATGCTTACTCTGAGTGGGGAGAAGAGGAGAGATTATGAGATACTACTCAATGCCTGTGATAGATTGCATTATTTGCCCCAACTCTCCATCTATCCCTATATCAATGACCTTTATCAGATATGTAATTTGGAGTTCCACCTCTTAACGAGATGGAACTTGGGCTACCCAAACTAAATATCATGGACTAGGTGGCTTAAGAAATAGAAATTTATTTTCTCAGTTGTGGAGACTAGAATTCCAAGGTCAGGGTTCCAGCATCGTCAGGTCTTGATGAGAGCTCTCTTCCTGGCTTGCAGATGGCCACCTTCTGGCTGTGTCTTCACATGGCCAGAGACAGAGAGAGGGAGAAAGCTCTCCGGTACCTCTTCTTATAAAGGCACTAACCCCATTATGAGAGTCCCACCTTTACGACCTCATCTAAACCTAATTGTGTCCCAAAGGGCCCCCATCTCCAAACACCATCACTTTGGGGGTTAGGGCTTTAATGTATGAATTTGAGGGGGACAGGATTCAGTCCATAGCAGTGTATATTCTCCCACCCCATGGTTGTGGTTTGGCCATGTGACTTGCTTTGGCTAAAAGAATGAGGTAGAAGTGACAGTGTGTGCCAGTTCCAAGACCAGACCGTAAAAAGCCCTGCCATGTTTCCACTTGCCCTCTTGCACCCATGGGCTTGAGAAGAGCATGCTATAGTTAGACCACCCCACCAGGAAGGACAGAAATACATGGAATACTACTAGCACAGCCAACCCATACTGCAACAACCTGCAATATAAAATAAAGCCACCTAGCCACCAAGCCTAAACCACCCTACCGAGCCCAACCTAAATCAGCAGATACATGAATGATAATAAATGATTACGTTTTTAAGCCACTGAGTTTGGGGGCAGTTATGTTAGGAAGCATTATTATGGTAATAGGTAACTGATGCAACACCTAAACAATATCTACAGGTAAATGACCAAGGAGCACATCCGGCTTTTTAGGAAGAGCCTTATGCTAACAAAAATGTCCAGTTGGGGACTGCCCCAACTATTTTCTTCAAAATCTGTTTCTTTATTTACCTCTGCTGGTTCCTTGCAATAGCTCCTGAATTCAATTCCAATACCGGTCAGCAAGATTTGTGAAGAAAACAGAGGAGACAGAAGAAAGAAAGGAGGAGGGCAAGCAGGATCATATCGTATTAAAAAAAAAAAAAAAAAAAAAAAGAGAGAGAGAGAAAGAAAGAAAGAAAGAAAAAGAAAGAATTTCAAGAAAGAAAACAAGCACAATACAAAACACCAAAGAAAATGAGAATGGAGAAGTCCTTAGGCTTGGTAAGGAAGAGGTGGCTAGTTCATCAGAAAGTCATTTTTGGACTCTATACAGACAGTGGCACAGGAATTCAGAAAAGAGTAAGTTGCACGTAAATTGAAACAGTCTAGATAATTTAGTTTAGAAGTTTAACAATGAAAAGAAGCAAGAAATAGGGCAACAACTAGGGGGCAGGAAATGGAACTCATTTCTTAATAGGGAGGACCTGCGCTATATTCCTTTTCTACTGCTATGTAACAAATTACCCCAAACATTATCTCTGTTTTGTAGGTCAGAAGACCACATCGGCTTAGCTGGGTTCTCTGCTTATGATCGCAAAAGGGCAAAATTCAGGGGTCGACTGGGCTGGGCTCTTATCTGGAGGCTCTGGAGAAGGATCCATCCACCTCCTTGCTAACTTGGGTTGTTGGCAGAATTTAGTTCCAGGCAGCTATACGACTGAGGTGCTGGCTATTGGTTGGAGGTTACCCTCAACTCCCAGACGCTGCTCTCCAACTCTTGAATATATACCCCTCAATCTTCAAGCCAGCAACAATGCAATGAATCCTTTTCATGTTCTGAATCTCTGGCTTCCCCTTCTACTACCAGCTGAAGAAGACTCTGCTTTTAAAGGACTCATGTAACTATATTAAGTCTATCTAGATAATCTTCCTATCTTAAGGTCAACTGACTAATAACCTTAATTATATCTCAAAATCCCTTTTGTAACCTAACATAATCAAGGGAGTAACATCTATCATATCCACAGCCCAAAGGATTATGTCAGGAAATCTTAGGGGGGGGCATTTTCGGTTTGTGCCTATCACATTTACATATTTAAAGTTAGAAAAGTATCCAAAGGCTAAAAGACCTTGAAGAAGATTTTAAACATCAGAATCTTGTATTACACAAATTGCCAATGATCAGGAAGGAATGAAATAGAGGAAAAATACTATCCTAGCCACAGCAAAAAAGAAAGATGCCTTTTCTTCGAGATTGGAAGAAAGAACGATAAAAGGGGAGAGGAAGGAGGCAAAAGACAGCATTCATGCCAGCTATTTACTTTGCCAAAATTAGCATCATTTAAATTTAGGTACAAAGAGACATATTCTCATATTCTGGTGTCTTTGAAAAAGTTCTTCCAGATGGTTACACCTCCCTAGAGTGACAGCACCCAGTGTAGCTTTGCCCATACTGGGAATTCAATTAAATACTGCTGACCATCTGATTGAGAATTCAGAGTCTGGAGTAGCTGACTCAATATAAACATATGACTTAGTTCCCATCAAAGGAAAAATCAAGTCACTGTATTCTTCTCTTCAACATTGCACCTCCCTTGCAATGTGGGAGAAAAAAGGAGTGAACTAATAAAAATAGACTATGTAACAAAGATTAGGGAACAAGCAAACTGGAGAATACAAAATTTCTCTAATTATATCACAAAATCAGAATTCTTCAGCTGAGGATCAACACTAAGATATTTCCTTCTTAATTCAATTCAATCAAATCAATACTTACTGAGCACTGCTTCAGGATATTTAATGTGAGGAAGACAATCTGAGCTCAAGTTACTAAGAATTAGGGGATAAGAGAAGTACACAAATGACTATAATGTGAGGTTGAGTAACATTGTGTTAATAGTGAAGTAAAGGAAAGAAAACAATATTAAATCACTTTAACTCTATAAAGAACCATATGAAGCATTCATAGATTAAAAAAAATGAAGGCTCAGACAGGTTAAAAACATTTTTTTCAAGGTCATATAGCAAGTATATGGTAGGGTATAGATTCACATTCAGGACTGACTGAGCCCAAAACTCAATCTCTCCCAAAGGAATGATAAATCATCTCTGGTTAGCTAGTTGGATGGGGGTTTGGAAGCTGGGGAAGAGAAATTAGGGAAAGTTTCTTAGAGAGGCAGTTATTTCAGGTAGAACTCGGAAAGATACACACAATTTTGAAAGGCTGAGATGTTAAGAAGAACAATTCCAGGGGAAGCAGCATAAAGCACTGAGGTAGGAAATCCAGGTCAATATTTGGAGAATGGTAAGTAGTTCAGAGAACCTATAGTACAACTCTTTACAAACAAATATTAAATTGGACCCACATTTTGGGAGCCAAATATTGGGGTTGAGATTAGTGCATCAGTCCAGGGAAGAGTCTAAACTAGGATCTCAGCAGTAAAAAGGGGGACTGATGTGAGGGGAAACATGGAAAATTACTCTATATTCACTCTACATTTAAGGGGAAAAAGGCAGGGAAATCCAAAAAATAAGCCTGAATTAAGAAGAGAAAATTATCCTTGTTCTACCTCCCTTTGTTCTCTAGTCAAGAAGTTAGCAAACTATGGCCCACAGGCCACATCCAGTCCACTACCTGCTTTTGTAAATAAAGTTCTATTGGAACACAGCCACGTCCAGTCATTCATGAATTGTCAATGACTGCTTTCACCCGACAACTGCAAAAACCCTACGGGGCCCATAAAACCTAAACTATTTACTTTGTAGCCTTAACAGAAAAAATTTGCCAACATTTGCTCAAGCCCCACACCTCATAAGCCACTATTCCAACTCTTTTAGTAGTTTGTTTCTAAATATGAAGCTTATATGGATATTTGTTGACCGATCAATCTCCAAGATTATAGTTTTAATTCCTATTATAGTAATTAAGAATTTGGCTCTCTCACACCATCAGCCTTCCCCCCACTCCCCTCCCTCCCGTCCACACACTTTTCTCTTGCCATATAAATATACATTTAAATCAGTAGTCGGTGTTTACAACATCATTATGACTACATAGATATTCTTTATTACTGAGCCAGATGATGTAATGTGATTGTTTCCACACTTATAAAATGTCTTTCTGAAGTTAATAATAAATCATGTTTCATGTGCTTAGTTTTCCATTTATCTATCACTATTTTTTCCAAGTCAAACACATTTATCAACTGTCAATTTTTTCCAGATGTTCAAACATACCAAATACTTCATTGTTTTTTTGTTCCTCCCCAAACCCTCCCATAGTCCTCCAACCTTCTTCTCCAGTCTAGACTGGTTACTCTCTAAGCCTAGTGAACAGCTCTTTTCAAGGAACCTCTTTTCTCTGCCCCTGTATGTTGATTCCTTTGTTTCCTGCATCCTATGTCCTTCTCTTTATTGATTTCCTCGTTTTATGCAAATTCATCCTCCAGAAGCTTTCTATGAAAGGACACAATAGGACATACATCTTAATCCTCCTATGCTCTAGAACTTCTTTATTCTAGCCTCATATCTAATTGATAGTTTGGCTGAATAGAGAAATCTAAGCTGAAAATGATTTTCCCTCATAATTTTGAAAGCATCACACCACTGTCTTTTATGACCCAGCATTGCTGTTGAACGTCTGATGCCATTCTGATTTCCATTCACCTCTATGTGACTTGTTTTTACGTTTCCTCTCGTTTTATATACCCTCCACATTTTATTTTAATCCATGATGTTTTTAAATTTCAGAATGATGTGGCCTCATAGTCTCTTCTCACTGATTATGCTGGATACCTGGGGAGACTTTTCAGTGTAGAGATTTGTATCCTCCAGTACTAGGAAATTTTCCTGCAATATTTCTTTCATAATTTCCTTCAGGCCTTTTTCTCATTCTCTATTTCTATCAGTTGCCTATTGGCACAATAATGATGCATAACAAACCATCCTAAAACTCAGTGGCTTAAAACAATAACCATTTATAATTGTTCTGGATTCTACCAGTCAGCTAGGCAGTTCTGCTGATCTTAGGTTTGTTTGGGGAGTTCTTTCTGGTCTTGCCTGGGCATCACACACATATTTATGGTAGGCTGGCCATCAGCCGAATTAAAATGGCATGGGGTAAGACAATGCCCTGTTCCATGAGTCTCATCCACTAGGAGGATTGCTAGAGCATGATCTCATGATAATCACAGAGGTTTCAGACAGGAAGCAAAAATGTATTTTAAGCCTCTGTTTATGTCTAATTTTCTACTGCCCCATTGGCCAAATTAAGTCACAGACCCATGTCCAAAGTAAGTGTCAAGTTACCACCAAAGAGCTTGGGTACATGGATTCAAGTGTGGAACTCCTGTTAGTCAGATCTTGAGTATGCTGTTTTCTTTCCTATGTTCCACCTCTTAATTTTTTTCTTTGTTTTTCTTATTGTTGTTGTTGATCTGCTTTTAGGAGATCTCTCTAATATTATCTTCAAACTCTAATTTTTTTGAGGTTGGTTATATTTTAAATGTCTAAACCACTTTCTTGTTATCTGATAGTTTTTTTCATAGCATCTGTTCTTGTTTTAAGGATCTAAAATTTTCTCATTACTCCAATGAAATTTGTAAGAATTTCTGGAAGTATTCTTCTCCTTGAATTTTCTCTGCTTCTTTCAGGGGGTAAAGGGAAATGTCATCCAATTTCCCAAGGTAGGGAAGGGTATCTGAGTGGCCTAAAAGCTCTTGTCCATTTTCTGCTCCATATTTTATTTGCAGCTTCTGTAGTACCAGGAGCTTCCAAATGTGAGCCTCTCAAGGGCTTGCTTCTTATCAGTATTGCCTCTACAAGCACTGCAGTTGTAACTTCTTCCTCCCTGAACAGTCAGAAACTATTTGTCCTTTCATTCTCCATCTTCCAAAAATTTCTTAAACCTTCTCATCTACTCTCCAAATTTCTTTGTCCTTATAAGATAATACCTTTTTAAGTTCTCTACTATCATCTCAGTAGAATTTTGGGAAGGAAAGATGAGGAGTTCACATGGTCTACCCATTGTGTTTAAATAGAAGTCTCCTTCATTTGTTTTGTTTTGGGTTTGTTTATTTTATTTTATTTTTTGTAGGGGAAGATTCACCCTAAGCTAACATCTGTTGCCAATCTTCCTCCTTTATTTTTTTCTTCCTTCCCCCAACACCAAAGCCCCAGTACATAGTTGGGTATAGCTGTAAGTTCTTCTCGTTCTTCTACATGAGCCTCCACCACGGCACGGCTACTGACAGACAAGTGATATGGTTCTGTGCCTGGGAACCAAACCCAGGCCGCCAAAGCAGTGTGCCAAACGTTAACTGCTAGGCCGTCAGGGCTGGCTCATCCCTTCATTTGGTTTTGGACACACTGCATTTCTAGTAACAACACCATATGAAGGCAGAGCTATACAATGGTTGAAAACACAAGATAAGCTCAAGATAAAAAGCAGGATTAGAGGCTAGCCTGGTGGCATAGTGGTTAAGTTTACGCATTCTACTTCAGCGGGCTGGGGTTCACAGGTTTGGATCCCAGGCAGAGACCTACACACTGTTCAACAAGCCATTCTGTGGTGGCATCCCACATATAAAAAAGAGAAAGACTGGCACAGATGTCAGCTCGGCGACAATCTTCCTCAAGCAAAAAGAGGAGGATTGGCAACAGATGTTAGCTTAGGGCCAATATTCCCCACCAAAAAAAAAAAAGCAGAATGAGAGAAATAAATTAGAAAGCTTCTTATACAGAGGTGGCTTCTGCAAGTATCAAAGGAAATAAAATATTAAGTAAAGAAAGAAAACATCAATAACATAATCTTTAGAAATGCTTAAACTAGGCAAAAGAAACTATCAAAGAGTTCAAAGAAGGAGCAATAATAAAAATAGAAGGGTAATTGGGTGGGTATTAAGTCACAAAGGTTTTAAGAAAGAAAAGATAGTCAATAATATCAAATGCTGCTGAGAAACACAAGAAGATAAAGATGAGGGCACCATATGATTTGGTGATTAGGAAGATAGTGAAGTTTGAGAGATGTCTCAACAGCCTATGAATGCAGAAAGTAAAGGAGTAGTTAGTAAAGCAGTATGCACAGGTTCTTCTTTTTTCAAATAATCTGATGGTGAAGAGGAAGAGAAAAAGCCTAAGATGAGTGAGAAGCAGAATCTGAACAATTAGAGTAAGGTCAAGGAAAGATTTGGGGTTTTTCTCAGTTTGTTGTTTAAGAAAAAGAGAAACCTAAGAGGGAATACAGAAGGAGAGTGACAGAGTCTCTCCTTGATCAAACTCTTCTCAGGCTCTTCTGTATTTCTTCTCAACCAGGCCTTGCCTTTTAGGCTTCCATGTTCATCTCTGTATTGTCTAATTTTAGCAAGAATGCTGCTAAGTCAGTTTAGCCAGAATTCCCCATCCTCAATACCTGATCACCCTCAATATCTGATCGGGTTCCTCATCCCCCACCATCCCTCAGATAATGTCTGATAACCCTGGCCTATCATCTGCAAGAATTCTGTTAGGTCAGCTTAACCAGAATCTCCCCTTACCCTTGATGTTTCCTCTCAGCAATTTTCCATTCACTGATCCCTGTCCTACTCCTTTGCTATATATTCCCACTTTTCCCTGTTGTATTTGGGGTTGAGCCCAATCTCTTTTCCTGACTGCAAAACTCCTTTGCAGTGGTCCCTATACCTACAGCTATGGTCCTGAAAAAAGTGTGTCTTACCATTCTTTAACAAATGTCAGGGAATGATTTAATTTTTCTTTAATAAAAGATATGAGGAGAGAATAAAAATTCAAAGACATCAGAAAATTGAAAGATAATTAACAAAACCTTGAAGGAGAAAGGAAGAATGTGTAATCATGAGCACAGATGCAGAGGCTGGTCTTATTAAAGAGGAGGGGCATTTCTTACTATGGGGCACAAATGGAGAGAAAGAGAAAAAATAAAAATAGAAGTAGAGAAATACAGAGGAGGAAATTCTAAAAAGCTCATGCCCAAATTTCCTCAATCTCAGTTAAATAAAAAACCACGTTATCTGCTAAGAGTGACCAGAGAAAGAATCGGATTTATGAAAAGTGGAAAAGGTTTGGAACAGCTGCTCTGGTAAATGTAATAGGGAATTTATAGGAGGACTGATTGATTTATGCAATAGCAACAGTGGGAGAAGTCCAGAAGAAGCTACCATGAATTTGTGAAGACTGAAATATAAATAACATATTCTTTTAGAGAGAGAGAAATTTCTATTTTTCTCAGTAGTGGCTACAATACTAGAGTTACTCAGCGGATATGAGGTAGGTGATGCCCAGTGACCAGAATAAAACATCAAAAAGTTAACAAAACTTGAATTTTTTTTAAAGGATTCCCTTTCCTATTTTATTTCAAAAATGAAATAAATAGGAAACTGAAATTAACAAAAATAAGTATTTCAATCCAGGAGCTCTTTTAACATTTATTCCTGGCTGATTTCAGACTAATAGAAGCCTGATTCCAGGCTAATTAAACCTTCTAACCAACCTTCAAAGTTCTCCCCAAACTATGGCTAACTATATCAACTCCAATCTCCTTTCTCCAAACACTATTTCTCCACTACAATCTAAAATAGTTCACATTTCCATGCATTTGCAAATGCAAAGACTTCTCTTCTTGGCATTTATTTCATCTCTGCAAACCTGCGTTCACAATTAGGTTACTTTCAGTCTTGAGTCTTTTTGGAATTCATACAAAAAGATGTAACATTTACAGAGTCACTTATAATCACTGTTCCCCTGACCCTTTTTTTAGTCAACTTGATTCATAAACTTCCAAAACATTGGTTCTCAACCAGGGGTAATTTCGCCTTCCAGACAACACTCAGAAATGTCTAAGGACATTTTTTAGCATCTAGAAAGTACAGGCTAAGGATGCAGCAATCCTACAACACAAAGGACAGCCCTGCCCCACCCCCAGCAAAGAATTATCTGGACAAAATGTCAACAGCACCAAGGTTGAGAAATCCTGCTCAAAAGTTGCTTCAGTCATATTCTAAAACATATAGCTCAATAATCAGGTAAAACCTGCCTTAGGCTCAAGCTTACTCTCTCTTCTGCTCCCTGACCTACTGTGTTCCCAGGCCCTTTGTTTGCCTTGACCACTGAGACTTTGCCTTTTTCCCAGCAATGCTATGAGATACACTGGTCCTCAGATCCTTAGCTCCCTCATCTGACACCTAAGACACTGTTGCCTCCGTCAGGTTCCAAAACTCTCTGGTTTGTTTTTCACCGTGGAAAATGGGGAGACTTTTATTGGCTGTTTTATGGACTCGGATCTCCACACAATGTGGTCTCCAACCCAACCTGAATAATCTTAATCACCAGCCCTACACCCCAGGGCAACAATATGGTTTGACATCGCACATCAGAGCAGCCTTTAAAAGGCCTTCTAACTCTGGAGTCCTGGCATTTAATCTCTTCTTTCTGTAGTCACCTTAAGGGCTGTTGCCTATCTCTAGAACAGCCACTTACAGGTTTTAAGAGTTCATTACATGGTGACTGAAGCAATACATGAACCAATAACCTGTGGGCTTGAGTTGCAAAGAATACAGTTAGATTGACTGAATTCTGAGTTTTTTCATTTAGTCACCAAAATATTTACTGAAGTACTGTGTTAGGCAATGGAGGGCAGAGGGATAAAAAATCACATGGTCCCTACGCTTAAACAGCTTACAGCTTAATATATATCAATATGTAAATAAATAACTAATTCACAGTTAGACTGACTACAATGAGATTATCCCTATTCTTTAGCTTAAAAAGAAAAAAAAGAAGAAAAAATCTTTCTCACAATTGACAGAAATAACAGTCTCAAAATAAAAGTACACAGAATGAATGAATGAGCAAATGAACAAACAGATGGATAAATGAGAAACCAAATACCAAACTAGTAAGGCATTTTTCTGGGTTGCAGGCAAGGTGGTACCTCATGTAAATGAGAGTTACATTATTCTACTACATCTCTTTTCATTTTCCTTAAATGCCATGCTCACTATAAATGCTAACTGGTTTAGCATACATAACAAATTAATCTGCTGGTAGAATAATTCTATAACACAATCCATGCTAAAAAGTCTTTGCTTCTCAGCTTTACAGATAATGGAACTTCTATACAGATCCAGCCCAATAGGCTTTGCACACACTGATACTGGGCTAGAGTACACCATGCAGTCTCTCCAGATGTTTACAGCCAGCGTTCATCTAATTGGTCAATGTTTGTACCTTATAGGTTGTTAAACAATTTTTATGTCATGTTTGATTGGTATATTCTCTCAATTTTAGAGCAACAGGCAGGGTTCCCAAGAAAAGAGATCATAACTATATTACATTCCTTCTCCCTCTAAAATTATGAAAATACCAGTTACCAACTGAGCCAGCACAAAGTAACCACCTGGTTGGACTGATTTTGGCTCTGTATAACACCTTGTTAATTCACCATGACAATTTATTCATATTGCAGCTGCACTGAGATATCTGACACTACAAATGAGATTATCTCCATTCCTCATGAAATAGAGTCATATATAGCTGGGTCTGAACCCAAGTTCCATCAGGTTCTGTCTACATGACCTTGAACAAGATGTTTAACCTCTTTTAAGGCTAAAATGTATATGGGACCTTAACCACGTGCAAATGGAGAAAATAATACTTACTTTATAGGTTTGCTAAGAGAATTGATAAAGAGATGACAAATCTCTACAACTGGCATTCTCCCGGTGCTCAATGAACACTAGCATTCCCTTTACTCTAATCTGATACACATTTACTAAGCAAAATTATCTTATAACTCTTTCCTCTCTTTTTGCTTAATTTTCTTTAGTTCCCCCCACTTTATCAACTCTTCATTCAGTCATTAAAAATTACTAAGAGCATGAACTTACCACCTCCTCTCCCAAAACACTTCCCAGACATATCTGGAATCCATAGTGAAAAGAAGAAGCCATGGTTCCAAACTGGCCTTTACTCTGAAAACACTGCTTGCCTTTGTTGTAAAGTGTTTCCACTCCTCCCACCTGCCCTACCTCTGATAATTTCCAGCACTGAGGAAAGAACATTGGCTTTAAGGCAGGGAGTCCAAATCCAACTGTATTGCTGGCTTAGTCAAGTTACTTGGTCCTGTTACTAAATTTCTCTGGGTCTCAATATCCTATAAACTAATACATGTATGGCAATGAGAACAGTGCCTAGCACATAATAGGTGCTCTAACAGATGATTTAATTTTTCTTCGCACTGAAGTTACTGAGCACATCTATGTTCTCAGTCAACAACTGCTCTCAAATATATAGTCCAAAAAGATAGAGTCCAAACTATGTGCCATTAGCATGCCCTGTTCCACAGTTATTACCTCATTAAGTTATTCAACAAGTAATCTTCTGAGTTTCTTATATGTTCCAGGCCTACAACAATAATATTTGCACAGTACTTTAAAAGATAATTAAGGGGCCGGCCTGGTGGCATAATGGTG
This sequence comes from Equus asinus, assembly GCF_041296235.1. Lineage (NCBI taxonomy): Eukaryota > Metazoa > Chordata > Mammalia > Perissodactyla > Equidae > Equus > Equus asinus. The sequence goes on from NC_091793.1 coordinate 39,938,601, forward strand.
AAGTTCATGAACTCTACTTTGGCAGCCCAGGGTTCATGGGTTCAGATCCCAGGCACAGACCTACACACAACTCATTAAGCTATGCTGTGGTGGCGTCCCATGTACAAAATAGAGGGAGACTGGCACAGATGTTCGCTCAGGGCTAATCTTCCTCACCAAAAAAAATAATAACAAGCCAAGGGTTCAAGCCTGAAGGAGCTCAGGGTCTAGAGGGAAGGCAAACACACAAACAAATAATTAAAATGCAGTATTCTAAGTGCTAAAAATAGATGTATGTATAAGGTGCAGGGATGCACACAAGACAGAGATCAGACCAAGCTTCCCAGAAGAGATGATTATGCTGGAGTTGAGTCTAGGAAGATGAAAAGGGCTTCACTGAGCACACAACGGAGAGATGGGTATTCCAGGGAGAACAACAGCGGAGAACCCATGATGCCTGATGACAACACCAAGTACAGGAATCAGGTATGGTTAGACGATGCTCTTACAGAGGACAGGGGGAAAAATGAGGCAGGTAGGAAGGAGACAAATCACAAAAGGCCTCAAATGATACTCCAAAGAGTTTGGACTCTATTCTTTAAGCCCTAGAGAGCCACTGATTTCTAAGTCCGACAGTACATGTTTTAAAACAGTTCCTCCAACGACAGAGGAAGGAACGGATTGGAAGGGCTGATACTGGAAGCAGTGATACTGAATGGATACAAGCCAGAAGGGAAAGAGTCAAAGATGGCTCTACGGTTTCTAGTTTAAATGAATGGTGCACTGTAGTTCCACTAACACAAAGGAGTCACCCAAATGGCAGAGCAGAACTATGGGTAAAGATAATGAACATTTCAAGTTTCATACCTCCACTGAGAGAGAGATGTTCAATAGGCCATTGGGAATAACATGTCTAGAGTACAGGAGAGAGGACTAAACTAGAGACGTAGATTTAGGATAGATATTTGGGAGTAATAATTTGCAACATGCTTTGTAAAAGAAATGTAATTCCTTTAGACTTCTCTCCCAACTTCAAGTGAAAAGATTACAAATTTAAAACCTTAAATTATTATCTCTCACATATTAGATTTTAACATAAAAGTAAAATGAAAAGATGTCAACATATTTCATGAAAACAATAAATTCTTACCAAAGATAAGTATTTTATATTCATTTATTTATCACTTTTCTTAACCAGTCCACTAGCTAATAAGGACATTCTCCTTACGTATAAAATTAATATATTTCCAAATAATGTTTTCACAGCAAATAAATACAGTACGTTTCATCTTTTGAATAAACAAGCATGTTTAATTTCCTGAGTAAATATTACTCATACTTGACACTGACCACAATCCAAATTCACTGAAGGAGTTAAGAAATTGCTAAAATCCCAGGAGCAATAAACCTCACCCAGAGAATCTAGTCAAGAGCTTATTATAAAGAACTAAAAGTCAATGTCATACCAAAATTCTAAATAACATCATGCATCCCTCTACTTAATAAATTATTTCAAAATCAGGTCACAATTGACAGACATACTATATTGGGCAGACGGGAGAGAGTAGATAAGCAGGGAAAATTTCCTTTTCTCTACTGAAGCATGTCCACCAACTGTCATATCTGGAAAACAGCCAAAATGAGCACTTTATTTGCAAAAAGAACAGGAGACTCTTGAAATATTAGCAAAATGTGTGGTGTACAAATAAGAAATGTAGAGAATTCTTTTAAGATTCACATTTATGGATGTGTGGAAATAATGTTTCTAAGACATAGATTAAAAACACAAGTCCATCCATATAACAAGCTCTGAAAGCCAAAGGCAGAGCCCTTGAACCCCTGAGAATAGCTTTTCCCTTTTCTTCTAGGTATGACCATCTATCCTGAGTAAGGTTCCCTTATACACTTCCAAGACAGATACCTGGCCTCATAGGTATTTACCTAAAGGAGCCACATAAATTACCTTGAGAAAACCATGGTCAAATCATGTCTCTTTCTCTTAACTTTCTTTTCCTTATGTTTCCTAACCTTCCTATTCCTCTTTTGTCATAGAGAATTTCCTAGTTTCCTGGCCACAGGTTTACCAGTGAAAGCTGACACAGCTGAGTTGCTGAGGGAAAACAACCGAACTGTTGAGGAAGGAAATCAGAGAGAAAAAATGGAGGGAACCTTGAAATATTAACTAGACAGGAAAAAGGAAAACCCTGGACTTCACCTGAATCTGTATAAACTTGGTACTCTAGATTAATGTTCTCAATTCAGGTCTGGGCCCACAGTCAGCTAAGAGTCACCAAGGGTTTTCTAAATGGGATTCTCACTAATCTAAAATAAATATGCATTTTTTTAAATGTAATGGTTGGAGTCTGGATAATGTTCACAGCCAATAACCATGAAAAAAAGAAGGGTAGGCATTCATTTTGAGTGACTTTACTACTGGAAATTCCCTAGTAACTAAAGCATTGCTACTAACACCACTGTCACTTTGGATAAGGTGCCCAAGTGTATCACAGTATTTTGGCTCTATAAAGAAGTGAGGGAAGCATAACAGAGAGGAAGTAGGAAAGGTAAGATGAGGTAAGACTTCTAGTTTGGGTGTATTCTCTCAGAAAGTTCACAAAGAAGTCAATGTAATAAATTTTTTTCCACATGCCCCGTTTCTGAGACTTCTGTCCCCTTTTTCCCCCAACCATGAGGTTGGGCCCAAAGAGATCCAGCAGCCCCTAGTATACACTACATGATCCTGTCCTCCTGATCCTTGCTGCCTTGACTCCTGGTCTTTCCAACTCCTGGCAGTTCAATTTTTCCTTGATTCTATGAAATCTATATAGTCCTATAAATTCCCATTTCCCTGTAAAGAGCAGGTAAGCAAGACTTCTGAGGAATGTCACATAAGACATGGATCTTGTACTCTTCCTCAATTCCTTTCTATCAGAGAAATAATAAATGGATTACATTGCTGAGAAAATAATATCTGTCAATCCCAGATTCAAGAGTTTTGGAAGGATTCTGAAGGGAACAGGGCATGGTCCCTTGTTCTGCTAATGAATGTCACAAACTGCCAAGTTTAAGAACCATTTCTATGGAAGCCCAATGATTCCATAAAAATAAAAAGCCAAGATACAAAAAGAAATACTATGAAAAGGTCATATGTTATTGGAGCTGCTGTGATGGTAAGAAAATGTGAGAAGGTAAGTAAAGAGTAGGAATCATGATCCCTTTATATCCCTAGATGTCATCTTGCACTTTAAATAGGTTGTTTAAATCCAAACCTCTCTGGTTCCCTTCTTAGGTAGTAAAACCAAAATTCTCATCTTTCTACTGAGTTTGTTTTCCCAGACCTAGAAAATGAGAGCAACTGATAATACTGCCTGCTGTTTATTTTTTCTTAAACTTGGCATGAAAAGCTGAATGGTCTTTTAAAGTATAGAATATAACGGCAATTAATTATTTCTGCAATGCTCCCAAACTTTTTTTTTCCCACTTTTTGCATACAAGGAGGGTATTTTTCAGCTATATTAAATGCTTACTAAAGAGCTTCCTGAAGTATCTTTGCTTACATTTGTTTCTAGGAATTATGGATTCCTGGTAATAATTTAAAGTCTGGGAAATTCCCAGTATGAATTAATTACTATCCTGATTCATTTGGAGCAATAATCATTTTATAAGACCTGTGCAGATTAACCTTATTTTAAAATATACTTGGTCAATTTCCTGACAATGTTTTTGTGGCATTTTAAAAATCATAGTGGGGCTATCATATAACAAGAAAAACCTACTTGCTGAAATCCATATCGCTATCAAATTCTGCAAACTCAACTGCCTTGGTGAATGACAGCTACCATCTCAGTGTTTTTACAACTTTTTTGCATTATCATCATCTTACTAAAATTCTTGAGAATGCACTTCACTGACAATTATGTTAAAAACTTTCAGCTAAACAGAGCAAAAAATATATAAAGATTTTCTGTCTCTCAGTCAATCTGAAGGCCTATTACATATGCACAACAATATACATGAAAGAAAAAACTCTTGAACAAATGCAAAGTGCTGACCAGCCTATCAAATTATCATCATCTCTCCTCCAAAATGGAAGGAAAAATGGCATCCAGAAGTGTCATACACTAATCAAGCTTTGGTCAGAAGCTCCATGTTACCTAGAATTCTTAAATAGCCCATAATCTGATTTTCTTTCCACACAAGGATATACGCATTGCTGACTTGGAGAGATATATTATTATTCTTATCATCATCATAGACAAAAAGAAGAGCATTTTGTTACATTCCTCTTCCACTCTTTTCCTCTTTTTCTTCCTCCTCATTTCCCTTCTCTTCCTGAACAATTCCATCCCTAAAACTATTAGGTGGGACAGAGAAAGACAAGCTTTCACACCAGAAGGAAGAGGGGAGCCGCAGTGGCCTACAGTGAAGTGACAGAGCCCAAGCCAGGGGAGGAGGATGCCCACATTGGAGGCAGCTGAGCGTGGGGCGTCAGAGCTTAAACAAGTTGGAGAGGGCATCCCCATAGAGGGGTGCATGATGTGAGAGGGTCAGAGCCCAAGCAAGGTGAAGAGGGTATCCACATGGTGGTGGCATAGGGGAATATCCAGACGTTGGGTATCAAAGTCCAAACAGGGTGAAGAGGGCACCCATATGCACAAGGGGGTCAGACCCAGTGCAGGGAGATCAGACCTCAGACAGGATAAAAACTGTATCCCTCCACAGATGTGAACTGGCAATAAAGAGTCGGAGTCCGAAAAGGGCAAGAAGGTGTCTGTGTAGGAGAACAGCCTACTGTGGGTGGCAGAGCCTGAGCAGGGTAAGGAAGACACTGACACAGGGGAAGGTATGGCAGTGGAGAGGAGGATTGGCACATAAAGGGGATTTATCAAATAAGTATACGTACTAAAGAGAATAGTAGCCAAATTTCTCACTATCGAAGAAGGAAGCTACAAATACAGGAAGGGAGAAACTAAAATGAATTCTGCCTGTCGAGTTTGACTAGAGTTAGACGAATCATTGTAAACTCATGGTTTTCAATAAATAGAGATATAGATGTAAATATGTGTATTTTTGTGTGTGAATTTTTTTTTCACTAATGAGCATACCTAGTGTCCAAATCTTAGTTTCTAATCACCATTTTCCAATGAAAGGAATCATGGCTTCTTGAAGAAATGGCTGATCCAGGACTGAGGCAAAGGGAGATGAGTCCTGGAACATTTTTTGATGCCAAAAGCAAGGAAATGCTCAATGAAGCCCACCTGAAAGGTCTCACACTGGCTAAGTCTGGGACAATTTAAGCATCGAAATTAATAATGACAGTAATACATTATAACTCATGTAATAAAATAGAAAACTATGAGGCCATACTTATACAAATAAATAAATGAATAAAAGAAAGCTTATAAGGAATGGGATATTCAGATAGTTTGAATGTACCTACCCATAAAATACTTATTGCAAAAGGAAAAAGGGTAATTGTACACATAGAAGCCAAACAGACACTAAGCAAGTGATTAAAGTGAATATTATGAGCAACAGGACAAATCAAAATCACATGCCATCTGACAGGATGCAATGAAAAGAACACAGCATCTTTCTGTGTTATTCCTGCCAAACATGCATAACCTGAATCTAATCATGAGAAAACATCAGGCAAACCCAAATTGAGGGAAATTTAAAAAAATAACTGGTCTATCATCTTCAAAAAGCATCAAGGTCATAAAAGTCAAGGAAAGACTGAGAAACTGTTTCACACTGAAGAAGAGCAAGGAGATATGACAACTTAATGTAACGCATGATTTTGAACAGGACCCACAATGAAGCACATTATTGGGACAACCGGTAAAACTTGAATGGAGTCTGATGGTTGTAACACAGCAATATTAATTTCCTAATTTTAGTGGTTATATTCTACTTACGTAGGGAAATATGTTTGTTTTAAGGAAATACAAACTAAAGTATTCTGGGGTGATAGGGCATCAGGTTGGCAGCTTACTCTCAAATAGTTCAGGAAAAAAAGTTCTTTGAACTGTACTTCCAGCTTTTCCACAAGTATGTGATTATTTCAAAATAAAAAAATTATTTTAGAGCCAGCCCTGACGGTCTAGTGGTTAAAGTTTAGCACTCTCACCACTTCAGCAGCCTGAGTTCATTTCCCAGTCACAGAACCACACCACCCGTCTTTTAATTGCCATGTTGTGGTGGCAGCTCACAGAGAAGAACTAGAAGGACTTACAACTAGAATACACAACCAAGTACTAGGGCTTTGGGGAGATTAAAAAAAAGGAATATTAGCAACAGATGTTAGCTCAGCAAATCTTCCCTGCAAAAAAAAAATTATTTTAAAAAACTTTTAAAGAAAAATATTTATTTGAGAATATACAGTTCTATCTCCAAATATTAAAGAATTATTTAAACCTGACTCATGGTCAGAATCAGATCATATATTGATGTTTAATGGAAGATGGGAGCCAAATGTTCATATTGGGCTGATCAAAAGTTCAATTTGTGATATTTTTTATACCCTAGTAAAACTAGATACTACTATATAGTTAGCTATTATCTCATGTGTGTAACTTTTGTAATTGCCTAGAGAGAAGAGTCTATTTTCTATCCTCCATAGCACCATCACCATGCTGAATACATGGTACACACCCTCAAAATACATCCATTAATAATGCTTTAAAAAGAAAGATAGAGAAAACATTAATGATATGCTTATTAGGAACCCATTAACCTCATGGATTATAGCACAGCACATACAACTCCGGCAGACCACAATCTCTTTCTGTTCAAATTAATTTTGTGAGGAATGCAGAAGATAAGAAACAAATGCTAAATCTTTGATGACCAGTACCACTCCTAAAAGTAGGCAGAAAAAAATAACCACTAACTCTGGTGTCAGAAAAAGACTGGACAAATATATCACCTCCAATGGCCTGTCTCGGTGCCTACACCATTAAAGATTTTAGGTTAAGACAATGTGCCTAAAGAATTTAAAATGCAAATGCCCCAGAGTTCCCATTGAATAAAGATATTCATGAAATTTATACAATTATTCCTTAGTCATAATAACAAAAACACATATTTTGAGTCTCTCCTATATGACAAGCACTATGCTGGATACTTCATATAACTTATCTTTAGTCTTTACAACTCTACAAGAAAGATATTATCATCCTCACTTTATGAATAAGGAGACTGAAGACCAAAGAAATTAAATAATTTGCCTAGGGCAAACTGTCCATTCAATGTCAGAGTTTTCATTCAAACTCGAGACTAAGACTTTTTCCATTACATTCTGTTGTTTCTTTCTACTATGCCATTTACTCTTCCTGAAAATGGAGATCTGTGGCATGAGGGAATAAGACGCAATTTAGAAAACTTGTTGCTGGTACGGGATAAAAGCAAATGAGGGTTCTGCGTTTCAGGTAAAAGAAGCCAAAGAACGCCTCAGACCAAAAACGGAACAAAGGCTCAGCAAAGGGACTGATGGGCAAAGAAAGAGGAAATGAGAAGGTCCTAAGGACCTACTTCCTTCGTTTTTCAACAAAGCTTAACACTAGATTTGACAAGGTCCTTGAGTTAACAATGAGCTCAGTTAAAAACTATGAGCTCAGACTTATTGGCTTGAAAGAGATGAACCATAAAGTTCATTAAATGAAGACTATAGTGAACACTATATTTTCCTCCTTTGGGTGAGCAAAGAAATGGGAAGACATAAATCATACCCATCTGGAGACTTGGGATGGACAAGTTGTTAAACCACCTTTAAAGACAGCAGAAGTTAGATAACAACAAGGGCCCAAGAAATTTTGGGTAGAACAGTTCCACCCTGTTTTAAAGTGAAAATAATAACTGACAAGCACTTTTAAACATCTTTAGCTACCTTATTTTAACACTGAATTCAGTTTATTGTTCATGTGCTATCAAGAAACAAATGTAAAGCAAAAGACTGCCTATAAGGTGAAACTAAATGATGAGCACAAACAAAAATAATTGAAAACTACGTAGGAACTAAAATATGTTACTGTATAATTTTGTAGAAAATGTACTTTCTATTACATAGTGGAAACATATTGGTATTTTCATATTTTAACCCAGGATATACACTGATCCCTACTGAAGAAGGAAGCAACGCGGCACAATAAAAAGATACCTGGGATGGGAAAGATCTGAATTTGAAGGTTGGATCTGTCACTTACCAGCTCTGTAACTTTGGGCAAGTAACTCAATTTTTCTGTTTTTTTACCCCATATATAAATATGGGGTTAATAATAAATATCTTTCAGGATTGTTGTAAAGACTGGATATAAAGCATGTAAAGCAGTTAGCTAATGTTTGGGACACTAACAATACTAGCAATTCCACTTCTAGAAATGTATCCTAAGAATATAATTTATGGAAAAGGTAGTTTGTATGACAATGTTCATCATAACATTACTTATAATACGTTACAAATCATCCAAGAATCTAGTATTAAGGGATTATTTAAATAATGGTATATATACCAGATAAGTGGTTCTCACACTTTAGTGTACATAATCATTACCTAGGGAAGTTTGTAAAATGCATCTTCCCAGATCTTCTACATACTCAGAAGTTCTGACCCAGTAGGTCTGAAGTGGGACCAGGAAATGCATATGTTTAACAAACAACTGCAGATATTCAGATGGAGGAGGTCTATGAAAATTCTGCATTAAATGAAATACTATGATGCCATTAAAAACAGGATTATAAAGACTTTGTAATAATACTGAAAAAGTTTCTGATATACTATTAAGTGAAAAATACAGGATTTAAAATGCATGCTTTATCTAATAACTACTACATTAAACATATAGGAAAAAGTTGTTTCAGGATTAGCAGTGATTTTTTTACCTTTTATCCAAATTTTTGAAACAAAGTCCTGCTATTATCATAAATGAATAAGTAACATATCAAAAATTGAATAAAGTCAATGGATCTCCATGCCCTTCAGGATAAAGTTCAAACTCCTTAGAGCAGCACACAAGTCCCTTGAGCTCCAGACTTACCTCTTATTCATGTTCTATATCAAAATACTAGTATCCCAAATTATATTCTACATTTTCACATGCTATCACTGAATATACTGTTCCTTCTGCCTGAAATGCCCTTCCCCCAAACTGTCAGCCTGGTTACCTACTCATCCAACAAGATTCAAGAATCACCTCCTCTCTGAAGTTTCCCCTGAGTACTCCTCTCAGATAGAAGAAAGGGCATTCTTCTTGCTCCTCATGTTCCTGTAGCACTGTTTGGTACTTCCATGACAGTATATATCAAGCTGTATTTTAACTCTTCGTTGACGTATCTGTGCCATTATTGTACAAGTCCTTGGGGGTAGGTAGAAATGATCTCATTCAATTTTAGAATCTACAAGGTACTGAATAAATACTCGTTAAAATAATGAGCAATCAGAGGCCAGCCCCACGGCCGAGTGGTTAAGTTCACACACTCTGCTTTGGTGGCCCAGGGTTTCACCGGTTTGAATCCTGAGCATGGACCTAGCACGGCACATCAGGCCATGCTGAGGCGGTGTCCCATGTACCACAACTAGAAGGATCCACAACTAAAATATATACAACTCTGTACTGGGGAGATTTGGGGAGAAGAAGGAAAAATAAAATCTTTAAAAAAAAATAATGAGCAATCATTCTTTGTTATCACTGTTCCTAGATGTCAGTTTCCTATAAAATCCTGATTGACTTGTTGGTTAGTTGGATAGTGAGTGGTTTGCTGATTAATAAGGTTTGGTCCAAATATACCCTAATATATAGCATAAAACATACCAGTGAAAAAACTTGTAGGAAATAGTTTAACCATTGTTCGTAATTCTTCACCTTCTCTATGTCTTTAAAGTTTCTATCAACCTTCAGAGTGACAGACCACTCAGGTCACTAGCCAAAGAAAGCCAACGGGAAACAACTCTGTCCTGGGCTACCGCACTGCTGGAGTTTACCATGCCAAAGAACGTCTACTGCTCCCCCTAAACATGCTCCCACTTATTCCCATGTCTCCACAGTAGCAGTAAAATAACTACACAAAACAGGGATAATTTTGTAAGTAAATATAGCAGTTTTTTAGTATATTCAAAACACAAAAGACTATATTTAGCATATTTATATGATACATAAGACATTTCAAATGCAGATTAGTAACTAGAGGTACCAAACAAGGATTCAAAGAGAAAGAGAGAAAACTTCAATGTGGCAGAACGCTAATTGGGATCCATGGGTCACAACTTCAAATGCCTTCCCTGTGCAGTGAAACATAGGTTGACGGAATAACCCAGATACTGAAGTCAACTTGCAAAATGTAACGTTTTTAAATAACAAGAAAACGCATTTAAAATAATTTGAATCTCAAACCACATTAGAAATTAAAGCTCTTATACAATTCTATTTCATATCTTTTTCACCTGTGATTATCTAATTATGTACATCTAAGGAATAACTTCTGGAAATTGGGAAACAACATACCATATGCTGATATCTAAGTTGGTTGTATAATATAACAGACATATAATAAAAAGTTCTAGGGACTAACTAAGTAGCAAAAAGAAAAAGCTTTTCCACCACCTGCTCTGTGCTAGCCCATTTCTCATGTCTCCAATCAAATCTCTTTCCCCTTCTACAGCATCAGCCTTATAAGTAAAATAAATGACTGCCTTTATCCAATCTTCCCTCTTGCAAATCTGACAAAATTCACTCCATCAGCTCTGCTACAAGAGCTCCAAAGCTTTACTATTTTGATTCAAAGCTTTGTTTCCTCTTTAAACGAAAATAATTAAAAGGTTCCTTTTCCTAAATGCCTTTACCAGTCAACCACACTGAAGCATGAACTAACTGTCAGCTCTCACAAGTAGTTTTTGGCTGTGGAGTAAAGTTAGGAAAGATACAACGGCACTGAGTCCATTAGGTTAGAGGAGAAATTAACAGTAAGGTAGGCAGGAAACTAAAGATGATGAAAGCAAACTCTGTAAATGCCTCAATTTTGAAGGTCCAATATTTGTTCTTCTTAATCTACTTCTCATCACACAGTCCATTGCAGCTCTACTCTTCACACAAAATCTGCTTCGCCTTAGGAGAGGGACAGTTGGCACAAAAACTAGAGCCAGGGTGAACTTGTAGTAATTAGAATGGAGAAGAAGCTTTCCTTTCTAGAAAAAAGAGACTTGGGCATGAAGGGTTAAAGTAAATGTGGTGTGGGGAACAGAAATATCAAGCAGGCAGCAAGAAATGAGGTTGGCTGTTTATGCCCACATCCATCAGTCAAGTTTTGATCCAATTTGATCAAACAATGGTGACAAGTCTAGGCCAATTGTTTCAGCTCACTTAACTAGAAGTAATTAACTACTTTAAATAAACCTGCTCTCACAACACAACAGAACCCAAATAACTCTACAGCACAACCGAATCAAAGTTCCATTTTAAAGAGAGATTTATTAAAACATGCTGTTAAATAAGAAAGCACTATCTATAAGAAACAAATCCAGAGACGACCACTCTTTGGAGACTGCAGTAGAAGAAACTTAAGAAAACAAAATTTATCCTTTGACCACATATTTTGATCCATCCTCAAAAATCACACAATTTCAAGCCTCAGCCAGGTTTAACACAAATGTAGAATTCACTTGCTGTCCTATTGATGCAAAAGAAGAAAACTGGACTCAAGAGTTCCTAGACGTGTGTTACACAAGAAAATTCACTAGGTTTTCAACTGGCATTGTGCCTCTGCCTGCCATATGGTTTACATGACCATGTCATCACATACATGAGAAAGAATGTCTTCTGCATAAATTCCTGCTTTTTCAAGTATAAAATATTCTCTTTAACATATAATGAATAACCAAAGCTCATATTTTAATTAACTAAAACTATGCTGCAATATGTCCAAAACTGAAACCAAAGACACACTAAAATGCATTAAATGTTAAATACCTTCAGGTTCTGTAGGTTGAAATTAGGCTTTCCTAACCCTTGACTTAAATTATAGTCAGCTCTCATTTCTAGTTAAATACTCAGGAAGAATGTTTTATAACAGGCTTCTTGAAAGAATTTTCCAAAATTACCTCAAATGCATAATTAAGTAAATTATTTCAGTATACAATTGAACAAATCAAATTGTGTTTGCTGTTACCCGAGAGGTTAAATTGCTAAAGTCAGTAGAGGCACTACTAAATATTGTAAACTTCTGCATTAATGTCAGTGAGGACCTGCTCTACCCTTCCGTCAACTGTAAGAAACCACTGAGGCATACTAGGAATTGGGCAATGTAAGAATGGACAGGGTGAGTAGTAGTCATTGGCTAGTTGTTCTAATTCCCTGCTACACATCAGCCTTACAGTTTTGATAAGGGAGCTGAAAACCCAGCTTAGTAGAGAAAGAGGTCAATACCAAAATTCCTTCTCCTCTCTCCTAACTCCCCATCATGCAGCTGGCACTGTTCACTCTGGCAGACACAGCTCCCTGAACATAATGGTGCAATCACCGCTTCAAACATCATTACTATCTAAAATAGATAACCCACTTGCAACTTGACTATTTTTATAGATATTACATTTTCATGCAGTTTAACTGCTCTATTTATGATTTATTCCATTTAACCAATGCAGTTTCCCTGGAAGTATCTTATATCAGACTCCCAATAACCAGAATTGCCCAAATAGTTGTGAAAACTACGATACTTTGAGTTGCCTCTTATCTCCTTGTACCAATCACCAAAAGCTTCAAGAACGAAATATTTGTAAGCTCTCTGGTTTATATGTCTGTGATGACCAGAAAAGTATTTCCCTCCACTTATTGATCTTTTTCCCATGGGGGTCTTGAGAACTGGATTCTTTATGTTCAACAGGAATTTATTAAATGCACTTTATAAAGTACTCAATTCTTTAAGTCATTAAGAAAATCAAGTAAATTTGAGGCATTAACAATCTTTTTGTTGTTTTATTAAAATACAAATAATTCTTAATCTAGACTCACTAAAACAAAAGTAATTTAACATACATTTTAAATGGGAATTATTTTTGCTTAGATTAAAAGGTAGTTGTGCCAAAGGAAGAGACCTTAAAAAGTTTTGCAGCTATCTCAGGAAAGATATGTTAAATAAAATGAAATTTCGCATATAGTACGGAGGAAGAAAAATAAGGAGGAAACTCAGTCTGAGTACTCTGATGAGCTCTGATGAACTCAGATTTCTTTAAGGATGAAAAAGGGTGGTGAGGGGCATAAGTGAAACCAAACACAAAAGAGAAGTATATACTTGTCCTGGAAAAATGCTGATGTCCCTTTCAGTTAAGTTTGAAAAAAAGAAGAGAGGTATAAAAGTTCACCGGTATGGCAGCTAACGTAACCTTAAGCTCTGACAGAGTAAAAGCAAAACTGTGGATGGTTTTGGACCACAAGAGAATTTCCTGTGACATCCCAAGAATCTGATTCTTTCCACCTTCCATTTTGCTTCTATCATCCCTAATGAGAATCATTTTCAAACCAGAAAGGATTAAAAAATAATGGTAGGAGATTACTGAAGCTCCAAACAGACAGAGATTATAAAAGACACCTAGATGCTTTAAATGAGTGTAAGCATATAGACACAGAAGAATTAGATACAAGAGCATAGAAGAAACTTGCATCAACCTATCAGTGGTTCACTACCAGAAACAAGCTACAATAAAGTAGCCTGATTTGGATGGAATATTTAGATTTACAACAAAAGGGATAGATCAAAGAAATGCCATAAACAGGACATAGCATGAATTTAAAAAGGCAATGGATAAAATATCTCACAATATTCTCATGGGTATACTGGATAGAAGTAGCTGAATGATAGTTCTATTACGTGGCTTCAATGTTGGTCGAAATATCATGCATAAAGATTGCTACTTTTAAATTTATACTAAGCTGAAGAGAGGTTCTTTAGGGATATATCATGGTGTGTTGAATTCCAGTTATAGAAAACACGCTTATTAAATCTACAAATGATATAGAGGAGAAAAAGTTAATACGCTTGGAAGATAGACTCAAGAGTCAAACAGATCTAGATAGATTATAAATATAGGTTAAAACAAATAAGATTAAATATAATAAGAATAATTTAAATTCAATCAACATTTACAAGTACCAGATAGGAGAACCATGGCTTCACAAGTAATTGGAAAAAAAAAAAATACCAGGAAGTTTTAATTGAATACCTCTTCAATGTGAGCCAACACCATCGCATAGCTCAAAAAATTTTGACCTGCATTAAGGTAGGTCTTAGATCAATAATAAGGAGGTAATAATTTAATTGTATCATGTTTTAAACAGCTGCCAGTTTATTTTCATCATGTAATATACGTTCATTGTAGAATAATGGAAAATGCAAACAAGCAAAAAGAAAACAAAGATCACCCACAATTCCACCACTCAAAGATGAATCCTATTACGTTTTAGGGTTTATCACTCCAGACTTCTTAACGCACGTTAAAAATGTTCATACACACTACTTTTTCTTTAAAAAATAGGATCATACTGGGGCCAGCCCAGTGGCGCAGTGATTAAGAGCGCACGTTCCGCTTCTCAGTGGCCTGGGGCTCGCCGGTTAGGATCCCTGGTGCGGACATGGCACTGCTTGGTAAAAGCCATGCTGTGGTAGGTGTCCCATGTATAAAATAGAGGAAGATGGGCATGGATGTTAGCTCAGGGACAGTCTTCCTCAGCAAAAAGAGGAGGATTGGCAGTAGTTAGCTCAGGGCTAATCTTCCTCAAAAAAAAAAATAGGATTATACTACAAATGCTTTATAACTCTTTTTTTTTTTAATTCAATAGTATATCAAGTCCCAGTATATTCTACACTGGTCAAATGACATCTAGTGCATTGTATTCACTTCTGCTCACCACACTTTAAGAGAGTCATTGCAAAATTTGAGAATATTCAAAGAAGAAAAAAAGAGAGCAGTAAAAGGGTTGAAAATGTAAGTTCACCTATGCTCTACTGCCACATGACAAAAGGCTGATGAACTGAAATTACTTAAATGAAAAAGGATTGAAGATTTATAAGAAAACAATCTAGCTAAATGCATTCACCTGAAGAACTGTCCTGACAGATGACTAAGACTACTTTATATTGACCCATACAGCCAAACCAGTACCAACTTCTGGAAATTACAGGGAGGTGGATTTCAACTAAACAGAATTTTTTTTTAACAATTAAAGCTGTCAAAAAATGGAATGGATCTTGGGGCTGGCCCCATGGTCTATTGGTTAAGTTCAGTGCACTCAACTTCGGTGGCCTGGGTTCAGTTCCCAGGCACAGACCTACACCACTTGTTGGCGGCCGTGCTGTGGTGGGGACCACATACAAAACAGAGGAAGACTTGCTCAGATGTAAGCTCAGACCAAATCTTTCTCAGCGGAAAAAAAAAAAAAAAAACGGAATGGATCTAGTCATTGGAAGACTAAAAAGGGCTGGAATAACTAACTAGTAAAGGATGTTAGAGGTAATTTCTCTAAGTGAGAACTTGGAATAAAAGGCCCCATTCTACTTGAAGATTCTGTGATTCTAATGCAAAACTTACTACCAAAATTAATCTCCATCCAATATGAAGCAAATCCTTAGTAATAAAGGCCTTAAGAAATAGTTAAGTGCTTCAGAGCTGCATGAGAAATAATAATAACACTACAATGAACGCCAATGTGCTAAATGCTTTGCATTCATTTTTTTTATACCTCATTTAATCCTCACAACAACCCTATATGAGAGGTACTATTACTATTTCCATTTTATAGAAGAGGACAATGAGGCTTAGAGTTTTTTATATTTATTCAAGGTCATTCTCACTTTTGCTGAAAACTGCAGTGGTGCCCAAGCATACCTGATTCCCCATCATATAGCTACTGCTCATTTAGCAGGTAATATGTAACCAAAACCATCTTCAGAAAAGTTCTCATCTAGTGAGCCCTCAAAGGGCAGTCATGAGATTATTTTTTAATTAGGAAAAAAATTAAGGATTTTTAAATTTAATTATCATTCATAGCAAAAAAAGTTCAGATTAGACTATCTAAACCATATACCTGAAACTTTTATGAATAAAAGATTCAATGAATAAGACTCAAGATGTGGTAAAGCAAATCTGAATCACAGAACCTCAAATCTTTGCCATTACTAATTAAGTGACCTTGGGCAAATTCTTTATCTTCCTACCTCTTAGTACTTCATCTGTGAAATGAGATCAACCACTTAAGGTTGATATAAGAAGTGAATGAGACAACACATTTAAGCATTTAGCAGAGGATCTGACACTATTATTACACAACACAAGTAATAAAGTGGGGGGGGCAGGGGGTTGGCAAACTAACCATAATTCATTCCAAACTATTTAAAAAATTTCAAAGTGTCATTATGTTTGAAGAGGGAGGGGTCACAGTTTCCATTATCCTGTAAATAAATTTCTGATGACAATCATTTGTGAAATAAAGTAACAATTAAATAAAAGGTGCCTTCTTAGGAATTTCATTTTATGCAAAGGATCATCCATAGAATACAATTTCAACTCTCATTTTCTTCAAAGACACTGTTTTAGTTGTTTATTCACCGTGAGATAGACAAATGCAAGTTTAAAGGTTATTGGGTTTGATTTTGATAACTTGGTTCAAACTACTCTAATGAACATGTTTTTCTGTTTTATTGTTTTCTACGTGCATTCTTGTGGAGCTACTACTGCTACCTCTGACAAAACCAGCACAAGAGAAAACCTCTCATTCAAGAAGTACATTGCAGGTCACAATTTTGATATTTTATTTAATGTTTACCAACCTTAAATAGTTGGTATTTTATTCCTTAAATGTGACATCTATTCTTTTTTTTAACAGCACAACTGAGAAAGTATTTAAAAGATGTTTGCTTTTAAGTTCTATAACAAAGATAGGCTTTTAAAAATACTATTTATCTCAACAAAATTAACTGAAGTTCTCACTGTTCTCAAAGAATTCTTTAGTATTTTTCCAAAGAAATTATTTTGAGAGACTCTTTCAGGATATAGTCATAACCACAATCATTTTTAGAACTGATATGATCCACTGGCAAATATATTTATTTTACCTGCAACTTAAAACTACAAACAAACTGCTTTTGTATAAATTATCTGTGACTAAGGGCAATTAATAGAGCCATAATCTGAAATATGTACATACTGTCTACTTCTGTTTGAAAGTGAAAATTACTTAACAAGGTAGTACACACAAGAGTCATCACTTCTAAGACCTACTTAAAAAAAGTCCCATAAATATTCATTGTTCTGAAGTGATAAATGTGATAAAATGTCACTGTCAACAAGTATAGATGATAACATATGGAGCTTTTTAAAGTCCCATCAACTACTTTCCAACTAAATTCACTGCACTGTAATACAAATGTTTCCATTCTCCCTGTTAGCCAGTACTGTAATTAACTGCATTATCTGACCACTAAGACACATGAGAACTTGTGTAAAGAACACAATGTCATCATCCAAAAGTTTGTATTAAGCACTTGTTAAGAGTAGCACAGAACAGTTTTTAAAAACCAAGAAAATCACTTGGGCTTTTAAAAATTTTTGCAAGTACAGTTGGATTGCCTAAGAGATGTTTTAGGGTGAAGATACGAATGATGACTGATGCCTCCAAAAATACCCAGAGGAAAGTGAATAGCCATGATTTTAGAAACTAAAGAGCTTTCACTCGAATTGTATCTAGTGAATATTCTTCAGGCTTCCTCCCCTACAACTGATTTTGTTTGTCCATCAATTCAACTTTTAAGTTAATACTTTCCCAAATATGCAAATCAACTCTGCTATTTTTAAGGTACTGTCTGCTAAATAAAGACCTTGACATTTTTTTAAATGTCATCTTAGAAAGCTTCTCCAAGGAATATTAGTCTTACCTGCAACATCTTCACATTAAAAGGCCACTCCTACAGTCCACAGACACTATCCCAATCCCGACCTAGCATCCTTCATTCTGACATATAATAACCAAGTTTCACTCAGCTCTGCACAGGTAACTGAAAGCACTGCTGGGGCTGCCTAGCCTGCCTCATCAAGTTTTGCACACACCCTGTACTGATGCCATCTCGCCAGAAGGTTCACTTTCTTCATTTTGTGGGATCATAACCCACAACACAGCAAATGCCTTCTGCAAGAGAAGGTAGCAGCCACCAAAGGCTGTGGCTTTTGCAGGGTAATTGCATGCACGCAACAGCTTCTCTGCCAAATTCATTTAAATAGACAAAAAAGGCTGGCTTCGAAGCTGCTAATATGTCACAAACATTGATGGAGAGCAGGTGGAACGCCGATTTTCTTCCAGCAACACTAGGACATGTACAAGTTCTGCACCACAGCTCAGAGAAAAGTAGCTACTGACGCATTGATGGAAGGCTATTTTAAAATTACTCAAAGAATCGAAGGCATCAACCTGACTGGGAGGCTCATGCCACACACACGGGCTGTTTTCCTACCTAATTTAAGAATGAATCGCTGGCAGCCAGCAGGTGCAACGACCAGGAGGAGGAGGACGTACCCACCACAATGCATAACGAGGGATGCAATCGCGGAGCTGGTTCCCGTCCTTACCTGAGCAGATTAGACAGGGGCAGGGGTCCGGATCCACCGCCCAGGATCCCTCCTTTCCTGCCAGACAGGAGTTTCTCCACCAGAGCCACATTTCCAGTGCGAGCAGCTTCCAGCAGCTCCTGGTCCTTCCCCATAGTCTCTCACCGACTCCCTCACAGAGTCCTTTTTCCCCTCCGGGTCCTCCTCCCCGCCCACCCCCACTCCCCAAAATCCAGGGCCCTCCTCGCCCCACCCTAAAATAAAGCCAGGGCTTCCGCACGGTGAGATCCCTGCAGCCCCGAGCCGGGAACACCACTCTCTCCTCCTCTTCGGGGCGCAGCTTTACAATGGGGATCAGACCATGGCTTGGAAAAGGGGCCGGCCGAGCTGGGAGCCACGACGCACCCCCACAGCCACTCCCCTGAATTCCCGAGGCCTCGTCCCCGCGGGTGGGGCGTGAGGGGTGGCGACCGGGGTGCTTCGGAGGAGCAGCAGGAGGATGCTGAGGACTGGGAAGGTCTGCGGAGGAGGTGGAGACCGTCCCCGCTGGAGCCCGAGCGCAGCGAACGCCCGCGGCGGCGGCGGCCCGCGCGCCCTCGCGCCCTCGCGCCCGCCCGGGCTCTCCTCAGCGTCCGCCCCGGGCCGGCTCGGCGGTGCGGCGGCGGCGGCCCGCGGCGGCGATGAGCGCGGCGGCTGCGGCTCCGGCGGCCGCGGCTCGCGCCGAAGCAGGGCGGTGCGGACGACCGCGGCAGGCGCGTGCCGAGGGCGGCGGCGGCGGCGGCGGCGCAGGGGCCGGGGCAGGGTGGGCGCCCCGGTCCGCCACCGGCGGCTCTGAGGCCTGGCGCGCGGGGCGGCCGGCGCGCGGGGGGGCGTGTGCGCGCGGGCAGGTGCGGCCGCGGGTCGGGCCGGACTCGGGCGGGGGCGGGGGCGGGGGCGGGGGCGGGGGAGGAGGCCGGCCCGGGTGGGGGCGGGGCGCCGGAGGATTTTACAGTATCTTCGTTTTCGTGGGCGGGGACCCTCCCTCCTCCAGTCTCCTTGGGAGAGGTTTAACCGTGTGAGGACTGGAGTTCTCCAGGCTGCCGCCGCTTCTCCGCCGGGCTGGCGCGGGCGGCACGCCTCGGGGCAGTCACGACGCCTGAGGAAAAGCCTCCCTGCCGCGGGCCGGTGCTGCTGCTAAGGGGCCCCTCTGCCACCGCGTCCCTCGGAGCCCGGACCACTTGACCGGCGTTCCTCCCTTCCGCTCACCTCCCTGAGACGACTGAGATGTGCCCTTGGTTAGAAAGAAGAGGTTTGTTTTATCCGTGTTTCTATGGCATTGCCCTTTGAACAGTTTGTGAGTGTTCCAGTTTTTCTAGGTCTTTCATCAGCCCCATATTCCAGTTGGGCTTTTGAGGATCTGCTGACTTGTAAAAATACCAGGAAAGAGGCTCTCATTGAGAAGTCCTCCACATCCACACTGGGAAAAATAGAAACGGGCATGGATTAGAGACCCACTTAATTTGCATATGTCGTCAGCAATTCATGTGCAGGGGCGGCTTGATTTTGTTGCATGCCCTCCTTGACCACGGTGGAGAACACACGTTTACTTTCTGTGACACCTTGCCTTGTCTTGTCCTTGGAATAGACTTCATAAATGTTAACTTGTTGATAATCCATTGGGAGGAAAGGGACGTAATAGGCACTTTCCTCAAAACAACCCAGTGAATTGGATATTACTACAGTATATCCATTTTGAAAATGAGGAAATAGTGGCTCAAAGGGTTAAATTTGTCTGGATGCCATACACAGTGAGTGGCTAACAGAACTGCACCCCAGAACTGACTCACTGCATGGCCCATGCTCTTCCCAGTATACCTTACTGCCCCCATGAAAAAGTAAAATGGACATGGACACACAATAATTATCACAGACATTTGATGAGCAGTTACTATGTACCAGCCACTATGCTAAGTACTTTCTACGTTAGGTCAACCCTCACAACAAACCATGAGATGGGTACCATTTTTATCCCTATTTTACAGATGAGGGAACTGATTAGGCTGAGATCATGCAGCTAGAAAGTGAGCCAAGACTCAAATTCAGGACTGCCTGCTATAGGCAGCGATTTTAAGTAAATAACTTGGGAAAACAAATACATTCTGAGATAAATAATAACAAAAGTATATTTAAAAATTTTTTTATGGAATTCAGTGTTCTCAAATTTCATTGGAATGGTTCAAAGTATTAAGTAAAGTATGGTTACTCATGGGAGGTTTCCTGAAGGAAGTAGATTTTGAGCTATTACAGTTTTTTGTTTGTTTTCGTTTTAGAATCTGTTTGAATGATAAGATGATATTATATGTGATAATAATATGATCCCTGGCATAATGGGACTAGCAAACCAGTTAAAGAAATAAGAGGTAAGAAGCCATTGAATTCATTTTGAAAATGCAAGCAGAAATCCTTCTTCCACTTTCCTAATGTTGCCACCTAAGCAAAACACACCTATCTCAGAATATACTATAAGTACTCAATTGGTCAGAGCTAAAAATCACCCACAGTTTTCACAGGGAGCATTTAATCATCACTAAGTAAGTGATTGGGAGGCTCCTGAGTCATCATTATCAGAATCAACCCCCAATGAGAAAACCATTAGTAATGTTTACTCTAAGAATCAGTTGCACAGTTCCAGGCACTCTCATGGTATATGATGCTCAAAAGCAGTTTTTCAACTCCAAACTCTTTGTTTTTAGTTACATCATAGCTTCTTGTTGAAAAGGACAAGGCTTGGCCACGTGGAAACTAACATGCAAATTAAAAGTAGAAACATTCTTCCAAACATCTGAAGAGGCCAAAAAAACATAATCCAGATTTTTTAAACATCCAGATTTCATCAAGATGTTTTGTATCTGTGTATAGTGGAAAGAGCCAGAAAATCTTGGGAACCAATTAGACAGCCCAGAGCTCAGCTTGCACATATGCAAAATGAAGAAGCTATGTCTAATGGTCTCCGCTGGCCTTTCTTTACTTTTTCTCATTTTATATATTTATATATATATAACATTGTGTGTATATATACGTATATATACATTATATATATTATTATATATATTATTTGGTATGTATATTACATATTGTCTGTATACTTTTTGGCAAGTTGAGAATTATTGCTCCAATATACACATATTGCAAGTCACTCCTCTTGAGGTTGATTAATGAAAGAAGGGACTAGGAGTTGAAACTAGAAAAGGGAGGAAAAGACAAAGTATGGAAGTGTTTAAACACATACACAAAAAAAGCCTTTGGAAACATAAAATAAATTGAGGGAACATGAATCCAGGTCAATCTTAGAACTATATACCAAGGTCTGTTTGCAGTGAGAAGAGGAAAAGATGCTGTCTTATAGCATGAAGTTATCAACTAAACTAAGATAGGACTTAGATATCAACTGAACTAAAATAGTTCCTGTGGCTTAGGAAGTGGGTTTGGAAAATATCTGCTTTCTCCATCTCGAGCTCTGCAGTTATTCTGCATAACTAAGGCTATGATAGGCTGGGAGATGGAAGTCAACAGCTCCAGGTTACAGAATATGAAGATACTAGACATCTGAATAGAAGACCAAATTCTTGCTGTCTGCATTCCATTTAAGTTTGTCTCCTCATGCTTGCCTGGGACAAACTCTGCCCCCATCGTCTTCCTGACACTGAGCATATCATGATGTTCATAGTCTTTCTGAATTTATGGTCATGAGTGTTGAAGGCCATGGAATGTCAATCACCCATCTTCTCCAGGTTTTAACTGAGAATGGACGCAAGAAACCAAATGAGCATCTCATTAGAGTATCATCTTTATTACTGGTTCAGGTAAGTATCTAATATCCCACAAAGTACAGGGATCCCTACTAAAACTAGACTGAAAATGAGACTAGGACATACCTCTCTGTAAATGTGCACCCTGAGACCTGCATGTGGAGAAAGTAAGAGCTACAAATATGACTTCATATACGCAGCCAGACTAAAGCCTGTCTCACAAATGGGGTCAGAGGATTGGAGAGAATGATAGCTTTCCAGGGCTGCCTTTAGAAAGCCTGCCGAGACAGATCCTGATCCAATTATGCCTACCATCTTGGTGCAGAAAGCAGAAGAAAGCCCACTGCCCTTCTTGGTGAGACAGGCATGGCAGGAGAGAAAGAAAGCCAGAGTTGAACCTGTGTCTTGTTTTGAAAGCAGGGTAACCCCACCCACTGGTAAAGTGGTTCCAATGGATACAAGTATGGAAAAGAAACAGAAAGTGTTCGCTGTAATACAACTCCCTCTTGGAAGGAGGAGCAGAAGTTTCTTCCCCTCTAGGGAAAGATCAACACACCACACAACATTACATCACCATCCAACCGATTCTGTCATTAACTTCCTCCTTTCAGAGCCACCCTGCCTATGTGTTACTACCTTGAAAGCCTGTGTGCCCCATGGGTGACCCAGCACACAGCCACTGAAAAGTTTAGTCTTGTCCCCACTTCAAACTATTTTTCTCACAGAGAGAAGTCTTCCGAAATTCCAATAAATAAATTTGCACCATCTCTTTTTATTTTCCACTGAGGAAAATAGCCAGCATGCTGATAAATCTATTACACAGTCTCTCGGAGGGGTGGCTAAGAAGACACAAGAACACAATATCCACTTTTGGCATCTTGACTAATCTTCCTCAAGGGTTACACCTCATCCTCTACTTCTGTCTTTCTCCTACAGCAGGGGTCGCAAACTCTTTCTGTGAAAGGCCATACAGTACATCTTTTCAGCTTTCTGGGCCACACAGTCTCTATCACACTACTCAACTCTGCCATTGTAGCATGAAAGTAGCCATAGGCAATATGCAAACAAATGAGTGTGGCTGTAAGCCAATTAAACTTTATTTATGGATGCTGAAGTGTGAATTTTGTACAATGTTCATGTGTCGCAAAATATTCTTTTATTTTTTTTCAACCATTTAAAAATGTAAAAACTATTTTTAGTTTACTTTTCATACAGGCTGCGGGTAGGATTTGGCCCCTGAGCCATAAGCCTACAGATTTAGGAGCAATTTATTCTAAAGGCCCTTTGAGGGAGACTGCTTCTTTGCTTGGCCTGATTATCCAGAGAGGGGGCAGGGAGGACAGGAGGCTAGAATCAAACTGTCCCTTCCAAGGCAGCCAAATATGCCCAGCCAGGGCAGACAGGAACCCTCCCCATCAGCAAATCCTCTTTAATTCTCTCATATCTCAAGAAAGACCTTTTCTCAGGATCCCTATCATAGTTATTTTACTTAGCTTTTTTGTATTCCATGGGTGTGCCCTTCTTTGCCATGATCACAGCAAATAAGTTAGAGGAGAGGCACCACTGAGCTGAAACTAAACGTATGAGGAGACGGCTGATACTGGTATCTCTGACTTCAGACAAGGAGCCCCACAGGCCTGAGACCTATACCTCTTAGAAGGGGGCACTAGCTGATTGGTGCTGGTGTAGCTGAGGGAAAGCAATAAAGCTGGTTCTGCATGTTAGAAAAACTGCAAACTGGATTCAGCTGCTGCTTCTGGAACAATCTGCCACTGCCAGGGTTGAAGAAGTACAGCGAGAAGAAGTGCATTCTCCCTCTGGTGACTTCTATTGGTGGATCCTAACCAAGACCCAGGTGGCAAAGAAGTAATGTGGTTTGCAGAACATCACCAAAGTGTACGTGAGAATGGTTTAAAGTTAAGAGACAATAGCATATCAACTGGTATAACTGCCCTTTGAAAATAAGGATAAACTAGTTTCAGCTCTTCCCACCATCACTAATTTCACAACCAGTGTCCTACCCACAACTTCAGAGAATTCCTAATTTCCTGTCCCCACTCCTTAGACTCTTGGTCTTCTGGTCTCCACTCCTAAAATGTATGGACCGTTTGGATTCTGCTTCCTACTCTAGTTTAGTGGAGAACTCTACCCATTACTAGGTTCTATGAGAAATCCAACCATTTTCTAAAAATTTGAAGAGTGATACATTGTTTCTCACGGAATTTCACCAACCACCTGATGTCTTTTATTCATCTCTGCAATCAGAGCTGTCTTTGTCACACTATGCCACTGTCCAAAGGCTCCTGCATCCAGCAGTTGACTCTCCCTGCCAACAGAGCCCCCTGTGAATTGTAGTCCAGTTGTAACCCAATACATTCAATTACTTTTCCATGGGGATCATCCTCCCTGGATTTCAATGAATAATATTTTCATTATTTCATTACATCTACAATAAGGTATCTTGTTACAGGCATCTCCTTGAAACTTCAGAAAAAGATTTGTTGAAAGTATTGTGTGAGGGTCCACCCAGTGGTGCCATAGTGATTAAGTTCACATACTGCAGTTTGGTGGCCCAGAGTTCACTGGTTCGAATCCTGGGCGTGGACCTACATACTCTCATGAAAACATGCTGTGGCAGCACCCCACATACAAAATAGAGGAACACTGGTACAGATGTTAGCTCAGCGACAATCTTCCTCAAACAAAAAGAGGAAGGTTGACAATGGATGTTAGCTCAGGGCCAATCTTCTTCACCAAAAAAAAAAAAAGTATTGTGTGAAGGGGTAATGGATAGTAAATGGAAATTAATTGTACAATGTCAATGTAAGCATTTTGTTAGGAAATTAGAAGAATCAAGTGTCAAGGATTGGCAGCCAAATGCCATTTTTCATCTCAATATATTAGAATTGTATCTATTAGTGTAATCAGTACTATCTCTATAGAAAACAATATCAGAAAGCCCTTGTAGACATTTTTTCCTCCAATTAATGCAAGTGGAAAACCATTCCAGAATCTCATTTTTAGTAGTCATCAGTTGCTGATATAATGAAACACATGGAGGATATATTGTAAAAACAGAATGTTTAAGTAAGCTTATTTGTATGCATTTTACATTTCTATACATAGTAAAAGGAATCATGATTTCATCAGATGTTTTGTGAAGTCAGAGCACAATTTGCTCCCACTTTTCCAATGTTTAGTATGAGATCAGGCTGTCTTATCATTGAAAACAGAAGAGAATTGGCAAGAGAGAGGGCAAGATAGAAGCAGTGGACTTAAATGTTCATTAATTTCTAATGCTTTATAACTAAATGTTTACTGTGCTGTCTCCACTCTTCCTCAGCCATGTGCGTGTGTGTGTGTGTTGAGAGGAAGGAGGGAATGGTTGGGAGATGTATGATCCATTTTCACCAGTGGAACTCTTGTTGAATACATCTCATGGTCACTTAGAGTTGTCATTCTGCTGCTTACACTAAAGGGAGAACAAACATGGAAAACCATAGAAATATAGTCAGGGAATTAAGTAAAGAAGTTAAATAATGTCAGGGAATTGTGTTAAGAATTAAATAATATATATTGGTTCTCATTAAGAGATACCAAATATAATTTTATAAAATGCTAAAAATTTGTTACATTTTTAAAATTGAACATTAAACTTGCCAATTAATTCTGAATAACTGATTCTAACACTAAGGGAGATGGCATAGATGGGAACTATGTTCAGGGATTTTTTTTTAAAGATTGGCACCTGGCCTAACATTTGTTAGCCAGTCTTCTTTTTTTTCTTCTTCTTCTCCCCAAAGCTCCCCAGTACATAGTTGTATATGCTAATTGTGAGTGCCTATGGTTGTGCTATGTGGGCCACTGCCTCAGCATGGCTTGATGAGCATTGCTAGGTCTGCGCCAAGGATCCGAACCTGCAAAACCCTGGGCCACCGAAGCGGAGCGTGCAAACTTAGCCACTGGGCCACAGGGCCGGCCCCTGGGATTTTTTTTTAATGAAAAGAACACTGTACATAATATGGTTGAGCTGGTATGTTATAATCGCCTTAAATCTTTTCATTAATTTATAAATCATATAGAGAAAATAATGCCTTCCATTGGATTGAGAGTAAAATTGGATGCAGAACAAAAAAATTGAAAAGCTTTTGTAAAAATATTCAAAGGAATTGGCTCCTTTGGGTGAATGGGCCAGCATATGGCAAGTGTGGTTCAACACAGACAAGTTTAATACTACTTTTGTAGGAAAAAAAATTCATTCTTAAACCAAGAGCTTTATAGAATTATCTTGAACTGTCTAGGGCAAAATATTTGTAAAAATAATGAAAAAAGTGATCACAGCAATCTAAGTGTTAGAAAATAAATTTTTATCCAAAGGATTTTTAAATATCTTAATAAATTAAGATACAATTATAGGTATGGTAGTGTTGTACTGTCATATTACCAAGCTGGAGCTAAGTTTCCCAAAGTTCTCTTTATGGTATCACATTACAGTTAGCAACAAAAGAAATCTGCATATTTGGAAGGCAGAGGTAAAGTAGTGCCATTATACTCTAAAAGGTGGTGTAGGGTGGTCAGGCACTGTTGAAGCTCACGCCATTTGTCACTGATCTGCCACCTTACTTTAGTGTAGGGCAGCAGTCAAGCCCATGGCTCCTCCAGCTCCTGCATTATCTCTTCAAATTCCATGAACGCTGAGCCAGGTGCATGTGCAGTTCCATGGTGAAGAGTGACAGATCTTTCTGTAGGCCACCCACATCACTGACATTGGAGACTGCAAGAAGCAGGTGCAAGTTCCTGTTTCTCTCCATGGGTTCCATTCACCCTTGTGGGTGCCAAAGTGTCTTTACTCTCCCTCACTTCACATTTAGATGTTTTCCCAACTCCTGGCCCTACTGACTTAGAATGACTTCGGCAACAGCCTTACATAAACTTCTTTACCAGCTCCTAAATTCCTGTTATTTCATATCACTAGTAACAGTTCTACTTCTCTGATGAAGCTGTAATTGATACAGAAATTAGTATTGGATGTATCCAAGGGACTAGAGCCATAAGAGTGGATTCCCTGAATTGGTTTATTTGGAATTGACTGTCTGATCTGATTAGATATGAAGGCATTAATGTTCCTGTTGCCAGTGGTAAAGAGGACGTGCCAAAACCACTTTCTGCATGTGCCAGAACCATCTGTGGCACACGCCAGAACCACCCGCCAGACATGTGTGACCCACCTGCCTGACACGCTGGAACCAACTGTCGGACACGTCGGAACCATCATCTGGACACTCTGGAACTACCCACCGCAGATGTGAGGACACTGGTAGTCCATGGCAAAGAGTTATTTAAATTATCCCTTAGAAAGCTATGCTTTGGATGAGCAAGAAATTGCTGTCATAGAACATTTAGGGAATATAAGAGTATAAAGAGGTTGGGTGATTGCTTCTAAGTGTGCTGGAGAACTTGGAGAAAGAAAATGAATTCAAAATTTTAAATTCTTGGCTTGAGGTCCAGATAAGGGACCAGAAAATTTCTACTTCTTCCCTAAAAGAAACATGTGTTTCAGGTAGTCACAAGGGAAAAGTTTCTGAAAACTAGGATGACCAACTTATCCTGGTCTGCCTGGGACTTTCCCTGTCTTAGTTCTGAAAGTTTCGTCTCCTGGGAAACCCCTCAGTCTTGGCCAAACCAGGATGGACAGTTAGTCAACCTACAAAACCAAACCCTAAGTTAAATCCTGCAAGTGGCTAAATTACAGTGTAGATTGTATTCCCATCCTTATAGGTCTCTTAAAGTTAAGGCATTCTTTGGGAAGCAGTGGGACCGTGAAAATTGAGAGATTCCAACGAAGATGAAGATTTTAAACCCCTAAATTCTGTTGAGCTTCCTTTGCCAGGAGGAACAGTCCCTTTCCCCTACCTGAGGAGATTAATCTTCCTTTCCTGAGGAAGTTGCTTTGCAAAGGCCTGCACATTTTTCTCAGAACCTATAACCAGTGCTTCTCACTGCTTCTGGATTTATATCCAGACTCAAGTCCCAGCAGGCCTTAGGAAAAACTGTTACCCATGGCATAATACACACACAAAAAATGCAAGTATTTGCCAATTTATATTGACACAAACATAGGCAGCATAAATAAGAATGGATCATAAGGGTGCTGGATCAAGTTGGAAGTGATATAATGTTGTGGACATAACATGTTGGGATCCCAGTATTATGCAAGCATCTTCAATTAGATCTCACATATTAAGTGTCAGGCTTTATCTGCTGAACAGAACAGGTAGAAGAAGCTCAACTATCCAGGATTTGCAGAGTGAAATCTCACTTTGGCCCTCCTGTACCTCCTAGAGTTCCATGTTTCACTCCATTTTAGGACCTCATATATTTCTCAAGTTTGTGCCAGCTCTTCATCATATGTATATTCATATATATGAAAGCAATTTATTCTTTCAGTTGGAAGAATGTGATAGGTTGCAATATGACCCAAATTCTTCCCATCCCTATATGCCAAAACCTTGTGTATGACTGCTGCTCCTCCTGTTTCTCCACAATTTGAATATAGGGTTGGCCGTGTGATTAGCTTTATCAAATGGTATATTAGCAAAGGTGATACAAGCAGAGACTTTGCAAGTACTGGTATATTGGAGCTTGGCCTCTCTTGCTGCTGAGAACCTTGATGCTTGAGTTAGCCTGTTGAAGTGACCATGTGGAAGAGAACCAAGGCACCCCAACCAACAGCCAGTCAACCACCAGACATATGAATCCATCCCAGACCTTTCAGGCTTAGCTAAGCCACCAATTGACTATACTGCATGAATGAACCCAGGTAAGATCAGTAGAATTTCCCAGCTGAACTGAGCCCAAATTGATAACCAAAAAAATCATGTGCTCATGAATGATTATTGTTTTAAGCCACTAAGTTTTGGAGTGTTTTGTTATACAGCAAAGGCTAACAAATACTGTCATTCACAGTATCTAGTCCTATTAACATGGTTTAAATTTTATGCATTACATTTAGGCAAAGTTGTCTGTTGAAAGTGAGGAGGGTGAGGTTTAGGTAGGGAGTTTGGGGAAAGTGATGAAGCTTTTGATCCTGATTGCAGAAGTAAAACATGAATAAGCAAGTAAATGGTTGAAGGATGTTAAGATCCCAGATAGTTTGGGAAGATGTGAACTTACAGTATCAGTCATTCTTTTTCCAGAAACCAGATATAGAAGCAGAAAAAGTAGATTGTGGAATTGTTCGTGGGTTAAGTTTTTGTTGGGTTGAATAGGTGTAGTAGGAGTAATGTACAATGATGTTGAGGATTTGGGTAAGAGAAACCCTCTTTAGGTCATCATTCTGTGGGAAATAACAACCAAAACTTCTTGAAAGCTTTGTATGTGCCAGATATGTTACGTGGATTCTCCTTTAATCTTCACAAGTTCTTGAAGTATATGTATCTCAAAGATGCAGGCATAGGGGCAGGCCCTGTGGCCTAGTGGTTAAAATTCTGCATGCTCTGCTTCGGCAGCCTGGGTTTGCAGGTTCGGATCCCAGGTGTGGACCTACACCACTTGTTGGCCATGCTGTGGCTGCAAACTATATGCAACATAGAGGAAGTTTGGCACAAATATTAGCTCAGGGACAGTCTTCCTCAAGCAAAGGAAAAAAAGAGGAAGATTGGTAGTGGATGGTAGCTCAGGGCAAATCTTCCTCAGCAAAAAAAAAAAAAAAAAAAAAAAAAAGGCAGGTTTTTGTCCCCCACATAGCATCTGCCAGAAGGGAACTTTAGGAACATTGCATTAGGTATTCTAACCTTGAGCAGCCAGGAGGCTATACATTTGACCAGTTCTGCCCCTTGCAAGATAGCTTTCATTGAGTCGAATTGTAAAGCCGCATCCTTGGCTTTTATCAGCAGCCATGTGACATCTGTTGTCATATGGGACGTAGGAATGTTCTTGGAAATTTTGTCCACCACTTTATTTAGTGAATTCTATCTCAAACCCCACATTTACAAAGAAATTGAACTCTGCTAGGGAAGTTTTGCTACCTCTAAGGAATTCATTTTTCTGATAATAATAACTGAGAAATTGACTTCTTCACTTTCCACTTTAGCTCCAAGGAAACTAAGCCAAATGTAAAGTTTGACATATTTGTGATCTTTTTGCATTCTGATCATTACTCTTTACATATTTTTGCCTTGAATTTTACTGATATTTAGTTGTATTTTATTCGATATGTTTTTGTTATTAGAGATATATTCATGTGCATCTGTATTATCGAACTTGCTGTATTATTGAACTGCCGTGGGTAATAGAATAATGAGTAAAAACAAATATAGTCCCTGCCTTCATGGAGCTTCAATTGAAAGTGATAAAAATGTCAGAAGTTAAGGAATTTTCTATTTCTTTTTGTAATTATTTCACCTATTATCATATGAAAGCATGGAAAGGGAATATCTTTAAGCTTAGTTTCTCCTTCAAAAAGTAACTTAAGAGACAAACTTACTTTGGCATTAAGGATACAAAGAAAGTATAAATTTATCATCTTTTCGTTCACTCAGCACTCATTGAGTGTCTGCTATGTGCCAGGAAGTTTGCTAGGTGCTGGCAATTCAGCAGTGGACAAGGTGGGTATGGTTAGAGCCCTCATGGAGCTCACATTCTATTCAGGAAAAGAGACATGAAACAAGTACTAGCAAATGTGATAAGTGCCATAAAGGAGATGCTGTAAGGGCCATGGGTGTGAATATAGGGACACCTAACTAAGTCTGGGAGATGAGCAGAAGACTTGTCTCCAAAGGAGATACTTAAATCGAGGCCTGAGAGATAAGTGGCAAAGGGAAGCAGGAGATGGAGAAAGAGTATTCCATGCAGAGAGCTGTTTGGGAACCACTACACTTTGCTCTGCAGAGGGCAGTTGGGAATTATACTCTCAGCACTAAATCTCTCTGTCACTTCCTGCCCTCTCTTTCTTTACCTCTGCTTCTACCTTGTTTTATTCACTTGCATCTCCCAATCATGTTTGTGTTGTTTATGAAATTTAAGTTTATTTTTGTTTTGAAGGCTCTTAACTTCAACTTTATATAAAGTATTATGCAAAAATGCTTTTTCTAAAAATAAAGTTGCTTTTTTGCTTGTATATGATCTTTGAGTCCTTTTTAAATTGATGATATTTGCCCACTTCAAAGAACCTTCCCACTTTCTTTATATGAAGAAAACCAAAATAAGTAAACCATAGCTTGTACTTTTTTTAATGTCTGTGTTTCATTATGGGTTAATAAATAGAAATGGGAATTATTTGCATGAAACAACTGGAAAACAAAGCTAAGCTGAAATATGAAAACATGAATAGTCAATTCTAACTATAATTGTCCAGCATACGTATGTTTTTTAATTCTCTTACACTAACAAAGAAACATGTGCAACTAATTCTCTATTTATTTGCCACAATCCAAAGTCCTCCTACCTTCCATATTCATAAGCCAGCTTCTTCCTGTTACCCAGCTGAGGTCCGAGCCTGCCAAGGGGGGAACTAAGCTGGCCTGGATTTGCAGCCAAGAACAGAAAGGGAGTAATTGTGAGATTTTCCTGGACTCAGTAGCTAACATTATCTGGCTAAATGTATCTTCTATATCGGTACCTAAGTGCTTTCCAAAGCACTCTGGTTTTGTAATAGAAAAAGCACTAGCATTGTGGTCAGAAGACCTGGGTTTCAATCCTGGTGTGACCTCTTCTTAGCTTACAAAATACCACAGATTGGGAGGCTTAAACAAAAGAAATTAATTTTCTCACAATTCTGGAGGCTAGAAGTCCAAGATCAAGGTGTTGCAGGTTGGTTTCTTTTGAGGCCTCTTTCCTTGGCTCATGGATAGCCATCTTCGTGTGTTTTCACATGCTCTTTTCTCTATGTGCTATGTCCTAATCTCTTCTTGTAAGAACACCAGTCATATTGGATTAAGGCCCATTCTAATGACCTCATTTTAATTTAACTACCTCTTTAAAGACCCTATCTCCAAATACAATCACATTCTGAGCTACTGGGGGCTAGGAATTCAACACATGAATCTGGGGAGGACACAATTCCGTTCATAACAGAGTTGACTGATGTTTTGAGGATCAGAATAAATGATACTAAATAAGTGAAGGCATTTGACTCTTAGGAGATGTTCAATAAATGCTAGTTAAATCTGAACAATTTTTGAAGTATCCATTGTTTCTAATATTATTTAATATAATGTTATCCAGAAACATTTGGTGTTGAAGGTAAACTTTAAATAAACAACCTGTACTTCTTATAGGGAATACACAACTACAATCTTGTAATAAAGTAATTCAAAATACTTGAGTTGATTTCCTTTGCTGCCTTTGAGATTCGGCAGTAATCAAGGAGAAGTTATTTCCCTTCAACATGCATGAGGTCATATCGTTCATTAGGATCATAAAAATTTTCTCCTTTTGGGAATTCTGAGTATTTTAAACATCACAGGAGTTGAAATTAATTTTATTCAAGGTTTTATTTTGAAACTAGAGCCAAACTTTTAAGTTTGATTACTTGACTCAGAAATCCAAAATGTGTGTAAATGTATATGCATGTGTTTCTCATACATGTAGTAAAACTGTAAATTCGGAAAAATACTGTGGTAGTATCAATAAATATATGAATACATCAATAAATACTACATTAATAAATACCTTATTAATGTAAATCTTACATAAAAATGAGTGAAGCTTTCAGTAATCTAGGCAGGAAGGAGAAAAGATAAGGACCTCCTCAATAGGCCCAATCATTGAATTACTTAAAATCTATCTGGCCAGTTTTATGACGATTTTAAGTAGCTATGAGGTGTCCATTTAATAAACAACATCACATTTCCTAATTGAAAAATACAGATATCACTTGACTCAAATAAAGTTGATCTAAGATTTTGAAAGGAGAAGGACAAAGAATTAAATCATTTACAGAACCTACAACCTGAAACAAATATTTCACTTGCGTGTTTCCTAGTTAGAATATGTTGTTTCTGGTGAAGGAAACTACATGCAAAGTAGATTGTTGCAGGCCAACTTGGTAAGAAAGTAAACGTTTCTCGATGTTTTTAAACATCTGGAGTATAGAAAAAAGAAAATGAGGTTATTTTCTAGTATCTATAATTTTGGAGGCAGCATAGAGAAAATTCCAAAGAGTCCCAGGAACGAGGGAAGGATGAGGAAAGAAAATACTGAGACATCAAACTGCTGGGTAGGTAGAAACTTGGTGAACTGCTTTTCTTAAAACACTGTGAAATAGACCAGCACATTAAAAACACCTTCTACATAAGATATTTAAAACTCATTCTATTGGATAACTTTTTTCTCTAGATATACATCTCTTATATCTGTAAAAATGTGGCAAGATAAAACTTTTTACAAAACCTTCTCTCTCATTCCCTTTTCCCTTTTGTCCTCCTCATCAGCAACCCCATCCCCCACCAAAAAAGAATAAGATGAAAATCAAGTATTCCA
This sequence comes from Equus asinus, assembly GCF_041296235.1. Lineage (NCBI taxonomy): Eukaryota > Metazoa > Chordata > Mammalia > Perissodactyla > Equidae > Equus > Equus asinus. The sequence continues at coordinate 39,972,432 of NC_091793.1, forward strand.
TTGCTTAAAGGAGGTACTTGGTAAATAACCTGAAGGTTTCTTCCTGGCTTTGGCTTCCAATGGCCTAGCCCTTAGGAGAAGGATAAGATATTTCAAATATGAAGAGGTGGGGAATTGAAGATAATAGAGTTCCTGACCTCAACCCCTACCTGCGATAGAAAAATATTCCTGGGTTGGTAGATAGAAAAATTGCAGGAAAGCAAATAGATGAGAATTGAGACCACTCACACCCGTATAGTTTAACTATTAGTACTAAGAACTGAGGTCACCCGTGTCAACTTGACTTTTAAATTTACTCCAGGAAACTCATTCCGAGAAAGACAATTCTATGAACCAATAAATAATTTCACTGTTTCCTTCAGGAACTTCCTTAAAATAAATTTATCTCATCTGGGTAAGTAGTTTGCTCATCCAGGTAAACAGCCCCTTCTTAAGACTGTAGGGGGAAAAACCTGCTTTAATGGAGAACTATTCACTGTTTACAGCACACCCTGCTGGGTTATGTGATTCTGCTTATATGGAGCTTCCATGCCCTTCATTGACTTTGAGCTATTTCACAACTTTGCAAAGTTGTAGATAACTGATAGCAATGCAAAATAATTCTTGTCTGTATACCTTCAAATAAATTGTCCAATGAATGCCCACTAATGTTTTGGGGAAAAGATCTGGCAGAGGTGCCATCTTACAAGACTAAAGACATATATTTCACCTTCCCATCTTCCCATCATCTTCCTAATGCTTTAAGCTTGCTTTATATTTTGATCTAAGAGCCAAAAGACTTCTTTCAAGACAATAATACTCATGGAATAAAATGGCATTTTGAAGGTAAGATTTAATTTCAAATTAATCTATATTATATTTAGCTAAAAGGGAAAAAAGGTTTTTTTTTTTATATACAGCCCTGGAAATCGTTATTTGAAATCTTAAATGATCGTTACATTTCTTCTTAAATTACTCTTACTGTGATAAATTATTATTCCAGAAAACCATTTGTGAAATGCATTATTGACAGTTTGTAATGTGTTCATTTCTTTAACGGAAATGCCATTCTTTTGGACTGCTCCTAAAGTCATATGATTAGAAGTTTTGGTCCAGAATCAGAAGAAAATAAAAAATATATTCTTCTTCTAATAGCAGATGATGATAGTGGTGGCAAAGAGATGAAAAATAACAGAGCTAAATTGAGATTTAGTCATTTATACATTTTTATTCCTTGTGTAAACTATTCTATTCATTTTGGCAAATAATGTACTATATTTTTCACTGTGACTTGACCAACACTTACCATAAAAATATGTCCATAATTTTAATGGATAGACATTGTGATCTCAAAATCCACTATGATCTCAAATTTGTTACAGACACATGTGATCAAGAGACAACTAATCTTCAATAAATGGAGTTTTACTGGAAACTTTACTATTATATTAAATTAATAACCCCACAATTCATATTCAATTACTCAAATCATGATAGCTATCAAATTATTTACAATATGATTAAGATTTTTAAATATTATAACTGTACTAAACAAAGCAAATTATGTTTTGTAGAAACATAAATCTTAGGCATTTCAAACTGATGCTCAACAGCAACAATTTACTTGCCGAATAGCAATCCCTTTTTTTTTTTTAAAGAAACCACTTTGAGGTTTAATGTATACACCCTTAAAATTATTATTGAAGCATATTTATATAACACAAAGTTCACACATTTTAAGTGTCAAGTTGTATGAGTTTTAGTAAATGTATAGAGTTGTGCAACCACCACTAGAATCAGGTTTTAGAACACTTCAGTCACCCCAAAAATTCCCTTTTGCCCCTTTGTAGTCAAGCTGTCCCTCATGCCCAGCTATAAGATAAGCACTGGTCTGCTTTCTGCTGCTACATTTTTGCTTTCTCCAGAATTTCATATTCATATTTCATATGTCTTTTGTGTCTGGTTTCTTTTACTTACCATTATCATTTTGAGATTGTTCTACATTGTTCTGTATATCAGTAGTTTATTCCATTTTATTTGCTAAGTTGTATTCTGTTGAATGCGTATGCCACGTTTTGTTTATACATTGACAAGTTGATGGATATTTGAGTTGTTTCTACTGTTTGGTTATTATGAATAATGCTGCTATGAACATTCATGTTCAAATCTCTATGTGGACATATATTTTCATTTCTCTTAAGTAAACTCCTAGGAGTGGAATTGCTGAGTCATGTAGTAGACGTATGCTTCAATTTTTAAGGCAGTGACAAACTGTTTTCCAGTGGCTGCACCACTTTGCATCTCCATCAGCAACGTATGAGAGTTCCAATTGTACCACATCTTCAGCAACACCTGGCATTTCAGTATTTTAAATTTAAGATATTCTAATACATATATAGTAGTACCTTATTGTGATTTTAATTTCCCTAGTAACCCATGAAGTTGAGCATCTTTTTGTTAAGTACCTGTACAGATCTTTTTCCTGTTTTTTAAAATTGAGTTGTTTATCTTATTATTGAGTTGTAGAAGTTCTTAATTAGAGCTGGAGTGACATCAGCATCATGGTGGAGAGAGCTCTTCCCTCAGACTCTCCCCACTAAGATACAATGAAAAGGACATTCATAAACCAACAGAGGACATTCACATGACACAAAAGATGTCTGAGAGACCCACTCAGCCATTCTTCTGAAGGTGGAGGTGCTGGATCCCCTGAGAGGAAGTGGAAGGAGGTAAGGGGATCTCCTCTCCCTCCATGGCAGTGATCTAGGGCCTGGGAACATATGTGGCTCTGAGAAAGGAGGGTGGAGGGGTGGCTCTCTGTGGGAACACCTTTGTTCTCCAAGTTCCCTCACAGTATGTGGGAAAGCTCCACACAAAAGAAGCTAAGCTATTGCAGGGGTGTCTTCATCAAGCCAGCACCCCAGGAGGGCAGATAATTGGGCAGAGTGAGAATGTCCCTGGGATTACACACACACAAGAAAGTGCCCATCCCCCTGCCTGGTACTCAGGCTTGGATGGTTGGCCAGAGCACCCATGCATACCTTAGAAAAGCAGCAGCTGCAAGTGGGTAATTGCAGATGGGCCCTGTCAGCATAGATTCCAAAGGACAGGCACAGATGCCAGGGATCGCGGTGGGCTCAGAATACGCAGCTCCTGACAATGCTCCCCCTCCCCATGGTAGCAGGTGGAATCTGCAATCAGATACTCTATGTGAAGCCACAAACCCACCCCATCAATTAGTATGAAGAAATATATTAATACTCCAGACAAGAAGGAAAATGACCAGCACTCATAAATCAATCCTGAAGGCACAGAAATTTACAATCTAAATGAAAAAGAATTCAAAATAGCTATCAGAAAAAAACTCAACAGGTTACAAGAAAATTCAGATAGTTCAAAAAAATTAGGAACAAAATTAATGAAGGGAGGGAATTCACAAAAGAGATTGTAACTATAAAGAAAACGAGTCACAAATGTTTGAGATGAAAAACACAATAGATGAGATAAAGAAAAATCTGGAGTCCTTGAACAACAGAGCTGATATTATGGAGGACAGAATTATCAATATGGAGGACAGGAATACAGAAACGCTTCAGATGGAGGAGGAGAGAACTAGGACTAAAAAGAAATGAAAAAGTTCTCTGAAAAACATCTGACTCAATTAGGAAATGCAACGTAAGGATTATAGGTACTCAAGAGGGAGAAGAGAGGGAAAATGAAGCAGAAAGCTTGGTCAAAGAAATAATAGCTGAGAATTTCCAAAACCTGGGGAAAGAGCTGGAAATACAAGTAAAAAAAGCTAATAGAACTCCTAATTATATCAACGTAAAAAGACCTTCTCCAAGGCATTTAATAGTAAAACTGGCAAAAGTCAATGACAAAGAAAAAATATTAAGGGCAGAAAGGCAGTATCAAATAACTTACAAAGGAACCTCTATCAGGCTTTCAGATTTCTCAGCAGAAACCTTACAGGCTAGGAGAGAATGGAATGGTATATTCAAAATTCTGAAAGACAAAAACTTTCAGCCAAGAATACTCTATCCAACTAAAATACAATTCTGATATGATGGAGAAATAAAAACTTTCACAGATAAACAAAAGCTAAGGGAGTTCATTGCCACAAGAACCCCCTACAAGAAATGATCAAGAAGGCCCTCATACCTGAAAACAAAAAGAAAGGGTTTACAAAGCCTTGAGTAAGAAGATAAATAGGCAGACAAAATCAGAAAATTGCAGCTTTCTATCAGAACAGGTTAGCAAACACTTAATTATAACATTAAAGATAAAGGGAAGGAAAACATTAAGAATAACTATAATCTCATCATTTTAACTACAAACTCACAACACAAGATGGAATAAGTTGTAACAACAACTTGGAAAGGGAAGAGGAAAGAGATGGAATTGGCTTAGAGTAAGGAAAAAAGAGGCTATCTGGAAATGCACTATCTCATCTATGAGATTTTTTATACAAGCCTCATCATAACCACTAAACAAATAATCAGAACAGAGACACAAATGATGAGTAAAGAGAAAACTGAGAAAACCATGATAGAGAATTATCAAACTGAATTGGCAGTCTGAAATAGACAGGACAAGAAACAAGGGAAACACAGAACAACCTGAAAATGAGTGATAAAATGGCAGCATTAAGCCCTCATATATCAGTAATCACTCTAAATGTAAATGGCTTGAATTTTCCAATCAAAAAACACAGAGTGGTGAGATGCATTAAAAAACAAGACCCAGCAATATGCTGCCTCCCGGAAACAGATCTCAGCTCTAAAGACAAACACAGGCTCAGAGTGAAAGGATGGAAGACAATACTCCAAGTTAATGGCAAACAAAAGAAAGCAGGCATTGCCATACCTATATCAGATAAAGTAGACTTTAAGATAAAACAGGCAATGAGAGACAAAGAGGACAGTATATAATGATAAAAGGGACACTCCACCAAGAAGACATAACATAAATATATATGTACCTAACATGGGAGCACCAAAGTACATAAAGCAACTATTAACAAACCTAAAAAGAGCTATTAACAACAACACAGTAATACTAGGGGACCTTAACACCCCACTTATGTAAATGGATAGATCATCCAGACAGAAAGTCAACTGTGAAATAGTGGAATTACACCAAAAACTAGACCAAATGGACTTAATAGATATATATAGAACACTGCATCCAAAAACAGCAGAATACACATTCTTCTCAAGATCACATGGAACATTCTCAAGGGTAAATGATATGTTGGGAAACAAGGCAAGCCTCAATAAATTTAAGAAGGTTGAAATTATATCACAAATCTTTTCTGACCATAATGCTATGAAACTAGAAATCAACTACAAGAAAAAAGCTAGGAAAGTGACAAAAATGTGGAGACTAAACCACATGCTACTGAACAACCAATGGATCACTGAAGAAATTAAAGGAGAAATAAAAAAATATCTGGAGACAAATGAAAATGAAAATATACCATACCAACTCATATGGGATGCAGCAAAAGTGGTCCTAAGAGGGAAATTCAAAGGAATACAGGCCTACATTAACAAACAAGAAAAATCTCAAATAAGCAATCTTAAATGACACCTAACAGAATTAGAAAAAGAAGAACAAACAAAGACCAAAGTCAGCAGAACGAGGGAAAAAATAAAAATTAGAGCAGAAATAAATGAAATAGAAACCAAAGAAAAAAGTAGAAAGGATCAATGAAACTAAGAGCTGGTTCTTTGAGAAGATAAATAAAATTAGAAAACTATTAGAAACAATCAACAACTACAGCAAATTTGCAGGTACAAAATAAACTTAGAAAAATCAGTTGCATTTCTATACTCTAAAAATAATGAACTAACAGAAAGAGAACTCAAGAATACAATCCCATTTACAATCACAACAAAAAGAATAAAATATCTAGGAATAAATTTAACCACGGAGGTGAAAAACCTATACACTGAAAACTATAAGACATTATTGAAAGAAATCAAAGATGACAAACAAATGGAAAGATATTCTGGCACATGGATTGGAAGAATAAACATAGTTAAAATGTCCATATTGCCTAAAGCAATCTACAGATTCAATGCAATCCCAATCAGAATCCCAATGACATTCTTTACAGAAATAGAACAAACAAACCTAAAATTCTTATAGGGACAACAAAAGACCCCAAATAGCTACAACAATCCTTAGGAAAAAGAACAAAGCTGGAGACATCACAATCCCTCACTTCAAAATATACTACAAAACTATAGTAATCCAAACAGCATGGTACTGGTACAAGAAGAGACACACAGATCAATGGAACAGAATTGAAAGCCCAGAAATAATACCATATATCTATGGACAGCTAATCTTCGATAAAGCAACTAAGAACGTATGATGGAGAAAGGAGAGTCTCTTCAACAAATGGTGTTGGGAAAACTAGACAGCCACTTGCAAAGGAATGAAAATAGACTATTATCTTTTGCCATACAAAAAAATTAACTCAAAATGGATCAAAGACTTGAAGGCAAGACAGGAAATCATAAAACTCCTAAAAGAAAATATAGGCAGTACACTATTAACATCAGTCTTACAAGGATCTTTTCAAATACCACATCTACTCGGGCAAGGGAAACAAAAGAAAAAATAAACAAGTGGAACTTCATCAGACTGATGAGCTTCTGCAAGGCAAAGGAAACCAGGATCAAAACAAAAAGGCAGCCCACCAACTGGGAGAAAATACTTGCAAATCACATATCTGACAAGAGGTTAATCTCTAAAATAAATAAAGAACTCATACTACTCAACAACAGAAAAACAAACAACCTGATCAAAAAATGGGCAGAGGATATGAACAGACATTTTTCCAAAGAAGATATTTCAGATGGCCAATAAACACATGAAAAGATGTTCAGTATCACTAATCATTAGAGAAATGCAATGAAAACTACACTAAGATACCACCTTACACCAGTCAGAATCATTATAATCACCAAGAGGAAAAATAACAAATTGTTGGAGAGGATGTGGAGAAAAGGGAACACTCATACACTGCTGGTGGGAATGCAAACTGGTGCAGCCACTATGGAAAACAGTATGGAGATTTCTCAAAAAATTAAAAATAGAAATACCATATGATCCAGCTATCCTACTACTGGGTATTTATTCAAAGAATTTGAAATCAACAATTCAAAGAAACTTACGCACTCCTATGTTCACTGCAGCGTTTATCTCACAATAGCCAAGATGTGGGAGCAACCCAAGTGCCCATTGGCTGATGATTGGATAAAGAAGTTGTGGTATATATATACACAATGGAATACTACTCAGCCATAAGAAAAGACAAAATCGTCCCATTTGCAACAACATGGATGGACCTTGAGGTTATTATGTTAAGTGAAATAAGCCAGACAGAGAAAGACAAATACCATATGATTTCATTCATATGTGGAAGAAAAACTAACACATGGACAAAGAGAACAGATTAGCAGATTAGTGCTTACCAGAGGGGAAGGGTATCAGCGGGGTGGGCATAAGGAATAAAGGAGCACATTTATATGTGACTGACACATATAATGTACAAGTGAAATTTCACAATGGTATAAACTATCATGACATCAATGATTTTTTTTAAAGTTCTTAACTAGATCTAGATACAAGTCCTTTGTCAGATATATGTTGTGCAAAATTTTTTTTCCCCAGCTGTAGCTTCCCTTTTCATTTTCTTTTCTTTCCTTTTTTTTTGTGAAGAAGATTCACCCTTAACTAACATCTGTTGCCAATCCCCCTCTTTTTTCCTTTGAGGAAGATTAGCTCTGAGCTAACAACTGTGCCAATTTTCCTCTATGTTGTATGTGGGATGCCTCCACAGCATGGCTGATGAGAGGAGCAGATCCATACCTTGGATCCAAACCTGCGAACCCTGGGCCCCTGAAATGTAGCATGTGGAAATTCAACCACTCAGCCATGGGGCTGACCCCTGCTTTTCATTTTCTTAACGCTTTCGAGAAGTAAAAGATTTTAATTTTTTTGAAGCCTATTCATCAATTTTTAAATTTATGGTTCATGATTTTTGTGTCTTATCTCCAAGGTCACAAAAAGTTTTCTCCTATGGTTTGTTCCATAGGACGTATGTTTTTGCCCTTAGACTTAAGTCTATGGCCCATTTTGAGTTAATTTTGATGTATAGAGTGAAGAAAGATCAAAGTTCATTTCTTTTTCATGTGGATAATACAGTTATTTCAAAAATATTTTTTGAAAAGACTATTCTTTTCCTATTGAATTTCTTTGACACCTTTACTGAAAATCAATTTACTATGTAAGTGTGGGTTGATTTCTGGATTCTCAATTCTGTTCCATTGATCTATATATCTATCCTTATGAATCCTTTCATTCTTAAGCCTGCAGAACAGGATAATATTTAGAGAAAAATAATCATGTTCAATACCTTCTATTGAAACATACAATTTATCAAAATTTAAATACAATGGTAGGCAAACAAGGATGATTAATCTTTCTAAAAAATGTGTTCTTTACCATTTAAAAGTGGTAATTAGATCATTTTGGATGTTTTTACCAGATCTGGAAAAAATTAGAAAGAAAAGCCTTTTGCTTGGGATAGTAAACTACTACTAATTACTGTGTTGCTTACATCCATTAAGAATAATAATTTTTGTGCCAGCCCTGATGGCCTCATGGTTAAAGTTCGGCACCCTTGCTTCGGCAGCCCAGGTTCTAATCCTGGGTGTGGGATCACACCACTCATCTGTCAGTAGCCATGCTGTGGTGGCAGCTCAAATAGAAGAACTAGAAGAACTTTCAACTATACATGATTATGTACTGGAGCTGGAAGGGAGGAGGGAGAAAGGAAGAAAAAAGGAGGAAGATTGGCAACAGATGTTAGTGAAAGGTGAATCTTCCGCTGCAAAAAAAAAGAAGGATGATTTTCAAATTTAAGAGAGTTAAATATGATTAGCAGACAACTGAAGCATAGTAAGAATACATGTAGTTCCTTTAAACTGGTTCAAGTCTTCACTAGAGATGAATTATATCCATGGGTATAAAACATAATACCAGGTAATGTAATGACAGAGTCATTGTCAGTAATTTTGAGAAATGGAGAGGAACACAAGAATTGCCAGAAGACTGAAGATGCACAGATGTTTCCATTTCCAAAATGTAAAAAAATAGATTCCAGAAACTAAATGCTAATAAGCATATATTGAAAACTGTCAAAATTATAGAACAGATGAAGTATATAGTTTATCAACATTTTTTCAAGTGATCACTAGAAGATAAATTAGTTTTTTCACCAAACTAAATTACTTAAATTGCATACCTGAAAATGGCTAACATAGACACTGAATTACTGTGACTAGTAAATATCATTTTTTAAAATAAAGCAACCTCAAATCTTTCTCTGGGAATTCATCAATGAAAAGACAGAAAATAAATGAAGTAAAAAACAATGGAACCTAAACAAAATTATTTTTTAAATATTATGTATAATTCTACATTTAAAAAGTAGAAAATCTTGATAAAATGGACTCATACCAATTGATGCCCCCTCCTCTGTACATGGTAGGCCTACTGACACCTAGTATAAACTGAGGAATACCCAGGTGGAAGTGGAGTATACAAGTTTGGTGTCCAGGGAAGAAGTCGGGGCTGGAAATATGAATTTGGGAATAGTCAATGCATTTGTTGTATTTAAATCTATGAGACTGGAAGAGATCACCTAGGAAGTGAGTATGGACAGAGAAGACCAAGGACTGAGTTTTGGGACACTTAGGAATACAAGGATTCATTAAACAAGATTGAGGAGGGGCAGCCCTTGAGGTGGGGGAAAAAACACAAGAGAGTGGGTCCTGAAAGCTAAGTGAAGCAAGTGTTTCAAAAGGAGGAAATGATCAACTGTGTCAGATGCTTCTGAGCGATCAGATGAGGACAGAGACCTGAAGCACAGGGGAGAGAAGGCTAGAACAATTTCAGTGGTATGGTAGGGAAGCCAATTTGGAGCTGGTTCAAGATAAAATGGGAAGGGACAAGAAAGAGACAGACGATACTTTGAGGAGTGTTTCTATAGAAAATAAGAGAAAAACTTAGCAGAAGCTGAGGGGAATGTATGGTCAAGGGAAGTTTTTTGTTTTTTAGGTTGAGAGATTCTACAACATGTTTGTCTGCTGGTAAAAATGATAGAGAGAGAAAAATTGATGATGTAGGAGAGAGAATAAAACATTTCAGGAGCAAAAACCTTTAATGGTTTACAAGAGAGAGTACTTGGTGTGCAAGTTGAGGTTTCGACTTGAATTGGCAGCCCACACATTTCACTCATGCAAGGTAGTGTATATAGGTATAGACATTGTTAGACCAATAGATTCAGAAGGTGTTTCAGGTTCAGGGGGTGTTTAGGTTTTCCAGGAAGCAGACAGGAAGACAGAATGAGGGGCCTAAAATGATTACTGGAGAGTGACTCCTAAGAAAGGAAACGACATGGGTCAGGGGGAGCCATCAGACCACGATTTAGACTTCTATGATGCTGTCCTGACATCTCCGCCAGATTAGCACCAGAGTTAAGACTGCCCATTCGAGGAGTCCCACCTTGGAAGGAAATGGATAGATCCTTGCACACCACTTTGCTCTGTCATTGGGTCACTTGAGAAGCTCATGGCCTCATGAAAGCTGAAGTGGACCCTGTAGGCATTAACAGCTGGAAGATGTTAGCCAAGCAAGCACCTAGCAACTGGGAAACTAGTCCTTTCTTGAAGAGACATCTGAGTAGGTACATCTTCATGTCTGATACACAGTAGGAAGATATAGAAATTCTCTTTTGATTACTTCCATCTTCACAGTGAAATAATAAGCAAAGTTATGGGCTTGAGTGGGAGGAGAAGAGAGGGAGGTTGAAAGTTTACGGAAAGAGGAGAAGGCATGAAATAGTTGGCTTCAAGAAAAGAACTGAATATAGAGAGATTACTAGGCAGCCCTGATGATTTAGTAGTGTTTGGTGGTCATAAATTTAAAGCAAGATCAATGGCAGAAGAATCAGAAGTAGAAGCAAGAATTATTGAGATAACTGAAGAAAATTTTTAGTGTTAGACTTGAATCTGCCAAGTTAAAAGGCCAGGTGCCAAGAAAAACAGAGACCAATGGCTATACATGCTGTAGAGAAATTTTTTTATTTTAAATATTTTCTAAAATACTGCTAGCAATCAGTCAACAAAGCAAGTTATATGTAAAGGAGTGAGAATCATACTGACCTCATATTTCCCTACAGGAGCAATGCAACAACATATAGAGTTAAAAGTTGTGTACCAGGAGATTTTTAGTTCCAAGAAATAGAAAATCCAAAACAACTAGTATAAATAATAAAGCAGATTTATTATCTCACATAAGAATTTTTAAGTTGTTTCTGAGATTGGTTAACTTAATGGCTCAAGGACCTAGGTTCCTTCCCATTATTCTGCATTGCCAAGCTCAGGGTATCAGTCTTCTCCTGAGTTGCTCATTCCCTTGTTCTTAAGATGGTCCTGCAGTTCCAGGCATTACAAGTAGACATGACAATATCAAGCAGAAGAAGAAAGAGGTCACTGGGGACAGTTGTGTCACATGCCCATTCCGAAGCCAATCACCTTTAAGGGGAATGCAACTGACTACATGCATGGCTGGGTGGAGAAGGGTGGATTAACCAAACAAAACCAGAGTTCTCTTAATAAGGCAGAAAGGAAAATGGCTATCCGGTAGTCAACCAACAGTGCCTACTTCACGAGAGGAAGAAAATATTGTAACCTGAAAATCAAAAACCCACTAAACTATAATTTTTTTCATGAGGGCACATTCTCAGATATAAAAATACTTAGAAAAACATACCTCTCATATACCTTTCCTGAAAATTTTTCTTGAAAATATTACAGATGATTGAGAGAAGAATCAAAACAACTCAAAAAGGAGAAGTCATGTCATGAAAGAGCTGGTGGTAATCAATGAATCCAGTAAAACAAAGTTAAATCTAATTACTCGTTTTAAATAAATATCTCCACAAGTTATATTAAAAACCAAGCACTTAAATGGCATTTAAGCTGGGACCTGAAAACTGAGAAGTATTTAGACAGGTGAAGAGTTGGGAGAAGAGCATTACAGACAGAGGGAACAACATGTGAGCACTTCCTTCAGGCTAGACTGGAGAAAAGCACAATAGATTAGGCAGGAGCCAGATCATGCTGAGCCTTGTGAGCCATGTTAGAGATTTGGAGTTTTATTGTAGGTATATTGAAAATCAATGATGTGTTTCAAGTAGCGAAGTGACATATCTGTATTCTTTTAAGAAGATTATTCTGGTTGCTCTTTAAAGAGACAGATGGGAGTGGCGCTAGAAAGGAAGTCGAGAGGCTGCTGAAGGTAAGAAATTATGTTGCTTTTTAAAAAAAATTTTTTATTGAGTTAATGATAGGTTACAATCTTATGAAATTTCAGTTGTATATTATTGTCTGTCAGTCATGTTGTAGGTGCACCCCTTCACCCATTGTGCCCACCTCCCAGCCCCTTTTCCCTTGGTAGCCACTAATTTGTTCTCTTTGTCCACATGTTTAAATTCCTCATATGAGTGGAGTCACACAGAGATTGTCCTTCTCTATCTGGCTTATTTCACTTAACATAATTCCCTCAAGGTCCATCCATGTTATTGTGAATGGGACGATTTTGTTCTTTTTTACGGCTGACTAGTATTCCATTGTATATATACAACATCTTCTTTATCCAATCATCTGTTGATGGGCACTTAGGTTGCTTCCACGTCTTGGCTATTGTACATAATGCTGCAATGAAAAGTGAGGTGCATGGGACTTTTGGAATTGCTGACTTCAAGCTCTTTGGATAGATACCCAGTAGTGGGATAGCTGGGTCGTATGGTAGTTCTATTTTTAATTTTTTGAGGAATCTTCATACTGTTTTCCATAGTGGCTGCACCAGTTGGCATTCCCACCAGCAGTGTATGAGGGTTCCTTTTTCTCCACAACCTCTCCAATATTTGTTACTTTTTGTTTTAGTTATTTTTGTCATTCTAATGGCTGTAAGGTGATATCTTAGTGTAGTTTTGATCTGCATTTCCCTGATGATCAGCGATGATGAACATCTTTTCATGTGCCTATTGGCCATCTGTATATCTTCTTTGGAGAAATGTCTGTTCATGTATCCAGCCCATTTTTTGATTGGGTTGTTTGATTTTTTTTGGTGTTGAGTTGTGTGAGTTCTTTATATATTATGGATATTAAGCCTTTGTCAGATGTATGACTTGCAAATATTTTTTCCCACTTAGTGGGTTGTTTTTTTGTTTCAATCCTGTTTTCCCTTGCCTTGAAGAAACTCTTTAGTCTGATGAAGTCCCATTTGTTTATTCTTCCTATTGTTTCCCTTGTCTGAGAAGACATGGTGTCTGAAAAGATCCTTTTATTACTGATGTCAACGAGTGTACTGCCTACATTTTCTACTAGAAGCCTTATGGTTTCAGGTCTCAGCTTTAGGTCTTTGATCCATTTTGAGTTTATTTTGGTGAATGGTGAGAAAGAATGGTCAATTTTCATTCTTTTACATGTGGCTTTCCAGTTTTCCCAGCACCATTTGTTGAAAAGACTTTCTTTTCTCCATTGTATGCCCTCAGCTACTTTGTTGAAGATTAGCTGTCCATAGATGTGTGGTTTTATTTCTGGGCTTTCAATTCTGTTCCATTGATCTGTGTGCCTGTTTTTATACCAGTACCATGCTGTTTTGATTACTGTAGCTTTGTAGTATGTTTTGAAGTCAGGGATTCTGATGTCTCCAGCTGTGCTCGTTTTTCTCAGGATTGCTTTAGCATTTTGGGGTCTTTTGTTGCCCTATATGAATTTTAGGGTTCTTTGTTGTATTTCTGTAAAGAATGTCATTGGGATTCTGATTGGGATAGTGTTGAATCTGTAGATTGCTTTAGGTAGTATGGATATTTTAACTATGTTTATTCTTCCAATTCATGTACATGGAATGTCTTTCCATCTCTTTATGTCGTCATCCATTTCTTTCAGAAAAGCCTGGTAATTTTCGTTGTATAAGTCTTTCACTTCCTTAGTTAAATCACCCCGAGGTATTTTATTCTTTTTGTTGCGATTGTGAATGGCATTATGTTCTTGAGTTCTTTTTCTGTTAGTTTGTTATTAGAATATAGAAATGCTACTGATTTATGTAAATTGATTTTATACCCTGCAACTTTGCTGTAATTGTTGATTACTTCTAAAAGTTTTCCAATGGATTCTTTGGGGTTTTCTATATATAAGATCATGTCATCTGCAAACAGCACGAGTTTCATTTCTTCCCTCCCTATTTGGATTCCTTTTATTCCTTGTTCTTGCTTGATTGCTCTGGCCAGGATCTCCAGTACTATGTTAAATAAGAATGGTGATAGAGGGCATCCTTGTCTCATTCCTGTTTTCAGGGGGATGGCACTCAGTTTTTGCCCATTGAGTATGATGTTGGCTGTGGGTTTGTCATATATGGCCTTTATTATGTTGAGGTAGTTCCTTTCTATCCCCATTTTGTTCAGAGTTTTTATCATAAATGGCTGTTGGATCTTGTCAAATGCTTTCTCTGCATCTATTGAGATGATCATGTGGTTTTTATTCCTCAGTTTGTTGATGTGGTGTATCATGTTGATTGATTTGTGGATGTTGAACCATCCCTGTATCCCTGGTATGAATCCCACTTCATCATGAGGTATGATCCTTTTGATGAATTGCTGTATTCGGGTTGCCAAAATTTTGTTTAGAATTTTCGCATCTATGTTCATCAGTGATATTGGCCTGTAGTTCTCCTTTTTTGTGGTGTCCTTGTCAGGCTTTGGTATCAGCGTGATGTTGGCCTTGTAGAATGTGTTAGGAAGTGTTCCATCCTCCCTAACTTTTTGGAATAGCTTGAAAAGAATAGGTATTAAATCCTCTCTGAAAGTTTGGTAGAATTCCCCAGGAAAGCCATCTGGTCCTGGGGTTTTATTCTTTGGGATGCTTTTGATGGCTGTTTCAATCTCTTTCCTTGTGATTGGTCTGTTCAAATTGTGTGCTTCTTCTTGAGTGAGGTTTGGGAGATTGTAGGAGTCCAAGAATTTATCCATTTCCTCTAGGTTATCCATTTTTCTGGCATATAGTTTTTCATAGTATTCTCTTATTATCCCTTGTATTTCTGCAGAGTCTGTTGTTATTACTCGTCTTTCATTTCTGATTTTGTTTATCTGAGGTTTCTCTCTTTTTTTCCTTTGTAAGTCTGGCGAGGGGTTTTTCAATTTTGTTTACCTTCTCAAAGAATCATCTCTTTGTTTCATTGATCCTTTCTACTGCCTTTTTTGTTTCAATAGCATTTATTTCTGCTCTGATTTTTCTTATTTCTCTCCTTCTGCTGACTTTGGGCTTTGTTTGTTCTTCTTTCTCTAATTCAGTTAGGTGTAGTTTAAGATTGCTGATTTGGGATTTTTATTGTTTGTTAAGATGTGCCTGAATTGCAATGAATTTTCCTCTTAATACAGCTTTTGCTGCATCCCATATGAGTTGGTATGGCATGTTATCATTTTCATTTGTCTCCAGGTATTTTTTTATTTCTTCTTTAATTTCTTCAATGATGCATTGCTTGTTCAATAGTGTATTGTTTAGTCTCCACATCCTTGTCCCTTTCTCAGCTTTTTTCTTGTAATTAATTTCTAGCTTTACAGCATTATGATCGGAGAAGATGCTTGTTATTATTTCAATTTTTTAAAATTTGTAGAGGCTTACCTTGTTTCCCAACATATGGTCTATCCTTGAAAATGTTCCATGTGTGCTTGAGAAGAATGTGTATTCTGCTATTTTGGATGGAGTGTTCTATATATGTCTATTAAGTCCAACTGTTTTAGCTTTGCATGTAGCTCCACTGTTTCTTTGTTGATTTTCTGTCTGGATGATCTGTCCATTGATGTGAGTGGGGTGTTGAGGTTCCCTACTATTATTGTGTTATTTTTGATATCTTCCTTTAGGTTTAATAGTTGCTTTATGAACTTTGGTGCTCCTGTGTTGGGTGCATAGATATTTATAAGTGTTATTTCTTCTTGATGAAGTGTCCATTTGGTCATTATATATTGGCCCTCTATGTCTCTCTTTACCTGCCTTAGCTTGAAGTCTGTTTTGTCTGATATAAGTATGGCAACACCTGCTCTTCTTTTGTTTGCTATTATCTTGGAGTATTGTCTTCCACCCCTTCACTCTGAGCCTGTATTTGTCCTTGGAGCTGAAGTGTGTTTCCTGGAGGCAAATTGTTCGATCTTGTTCTTTAATCCATTTTTCCACTCTGTGTCTTTTTATTGGAGAATTCAATCCGTTTACATTGAGGGTGATTATTGATACATGAGGGCTTAACGCTGTCATTCTGTCGCTCATTATCTGGTTTTCCTGTGTTTCCTTTGTTTCTCGTCCTGTGTGTTTTAGCCAACCCATTGACTTCTGCAATTTCTTATGCTGGTTTTCTTAGATTTTTCCTTATTTATGTTTTGTGTCTCTGTTCTGTTTTTTAGTTTAGTGGCTACCCTGAAGTTTGTATTCAGAATCTTGTGTATAACATAGTCCATTTTCTGGTAGTCTCTTACTTCCTTAGCCTAGACTATTTCAGTCCCTTTCATCCTCTCCTCCTAAATTATTATTTTCATCTCTTATTCCAACTTGTGTTGTGAATTTGCGGTTAGAGTGATAAGATTGTCTTTGCTTTGGTGTTTTCCTTCCCTTTATCCTAATGCTATAGTTGAATATTTGCTATCCCATTCATATTCTATCTATTTGTCTCCCTGCTCTGTGTTTTGTGACCCCTTACTCCCTTTTTTTCTTTTTTCAGGTATGAGAGCCTTCTTGAGGATTTCTTGTAGTGGAGGTCTTGTGACCACAAAGTCCCTTAGCTTTTGTTTGTCTGGAAAAGATTTAATTTCTCCCTCATATCTGAAGGATAGTTTTGCTGGATAGAGTATTCTTGGCTGAAGATTTTTATCCTTTAAAGTTTTGAATATGTCACTCCAATCTCTCCTAGCTTGTAAGGTTTCTGTAGGGAAATCCGCTGAAAGTCTGATGGAGGTTCCTTTGTAGGTTATTTTCTTCTGCCTTGCTGCCCTGAGTATTCTTTCTTTGTCGTTCATTTTTGCCAGTTTTACTACTATATGCCTTGCAGTAGGTCTTTTTACATTGAGAAATCTAGGAGATCTGAAAGCTTCCTCCACACACATTTCTCTCTCAATCCCTAGATTTGGGACGTTCTCTTCTATTATTTCATTGAGCACACTTTCTGCTCCATTTTCCTTTTCTACACCCTCAGGAATTCCGATGATTCTGAAGTTGCATTTTCTCATTGAATCAGCTATTTCTCTGAGATTTTCTTCACTTTTTAAATTCTTAGTTCTCTTTCTTCCTCTGTCTGGAGCCATCCAGCCTGTCTATCTTTGATTGTGCTAATTTGCTCCTCTATGGTGTCTACACGGGCATCAGGGAATCCATATTCCTTTTTATCTGATCCATTGTATTTTTCATCTCTAGTATTTCTAACTGATTCTTCTTTATAATTTCAGTCTCTTTTGTGAAGCAACTCCAGAACTCGTGGACTTGTTTCTCTATATTTCCCTTTACCTCATTTAATATTTTGGTGAGAGCTATTTTGAACTCATCTTCACTTAGTTTACCCATTTCCAAGCCCTCAGGACCTACTTCTGTATTTTTATTGTTTTCCTTTTGGACTGGAGCTTTTATAAATTGCTGGATGGTAGAGGAGTGGTTTTTGCCACGATGCTATTATTTGGTTAGTTACAGCCTGTCACCACTAGATGGGGGCAGAGAGCCGCATGTTCTGAGCCCTCCGCCTTCAGATGCGATGGTGCACAGTGTGGGTTGAGGGAGGAGGGGCACTTTCACTCACACGGACCTAGGTTGGATCAGCTCTTGCTTTCCGGTTTCCCGGGCCCTGGCTTGCTGGGGTTCTCCCACGCAAAAGCTTTCTCCTGTTAGAGGGTTTCCACTGCACCGGTGGTGGGAGTCCTGGATGATCCCCAGACACGCAGCCCCTCCCCTGCTCCTTCCCACACCCGTGGCAGTGATCCCAGTCTCTAGGGGCAGGAGCGAAGTTGTCTCCTACCCCATTCCAGCTCCTCCAAGGGCCGCTCCAGCCTCTCCACCTTCTGGTGTTTGGCTGCTGTGGGTCTCTGACGATTTCTGTTATTAGGATTTTTTTTTTTTGGTTGGAAAGCAGTTCCTCTTTTTGGTTGTAATTTGGAGGGGAGAGAGTCCCGGGTGAGCTCACGCCGCCATGTTGCTGACTTCCAAGAAATTATGTTGCTTTGACTGGGAAGGAGTGTGACAATGGTGAGCAACTGATAAATTGAAAATACGTGTGGAGAGACTCAAAAGGACAAGCTGATGGACTGCATTTATATGAGTCAAGGGAAATTGTAGAAACAAACATGCAAACTTCTGGCTGTGTAAGTGGTAGTGCCATTTACTAAAATGACAAATACCAAAAGATTAGCATGTTGCATGCTAACATGGGAAGAGAAGAAGGGGAAAGGGGAGCAAGAGCTCTATTTTGAATATTTTAAGTGTGAGATGTCTGTGAAACATCCAAGTGAAGATGTCAAGCTGGCAGTTGGAGTTCAGAATAGTGGTCTGAACTGGAGATGTAATTTTGGAAGTCTTGGCATATAGAAGATACTTAAAACTATAGGAGATGAATGAGATTACCTAAGGATAGAAAAAGAAAAGAAATCCCAGCATATAAAGGTCGGATAGAAAAAAAGAAAATAAAGGAAATAGAAAGGAACAGACAATGAATTAAGAAGAAATCCAAGAGATTGTTGGAATCATGGAAGCAAAGACCAAGAACAGAGTGTTCCATTGTGTCAAAAACTGCAAAAAGTCTACTAACGTGAGAACGTGCACATTTTCATTAGATGTGGCAACAGAGAGGTTGATGGTGACAAAAGCAGTTTCAGTTGAGTGGTAGTGGAGGGGATAGAACTTCAGTGGAATTGAGAATAAAGAGAAAGTGAGGAAGTGGGGACAACTTGTTTTAGATAACTCTTCTGAGAAGTTTGGCCATGAAAAAGATTGGAGCAGTATCTGCAGACAGATGGAGGCATAAAGGAAGTTTTTTGTTTCTTAAAGATGGGAGATACTACTGTATGTTTGGATGCTGATAAGTGATCTGAGAGTGAGAGGCTGAAGATACAAGGGGGATGGCGTTTAACTGAAGGAGTGTCTTCAGAAGGCTTCTTTAAACCCGTCAGTAGATTGAGAGAATGGAATCTTGAGGTATTCATCAGTCAACATAGTTACTGAATGCTATGTACCAAGCTCAGTTCTAGGTACCAGTGCTATAAGAATGAAGAAGACAGCCAATAAACCTGCCCTCAAAGATTGTACTTTCTAGTGTGAAGGAAAGAAAACATGTAACCAAGTAAATAAACATACAAGATCATTTTGAATACTGATAATTGCTCTAAAGAAGTCAAGAGAGACTCCATGTGCTTAGAGTGAGACCATCCTCTGCAAGCCTCCACGTATTATCAGGGAAAATTAAATGGGTGTTTCCAAATCGTATGTGACCCAAGGCTCCTGGCTGAAACCAGCCCTTCCACTTTGCACTATATCCCAGCCCCTCTTGCCTACTCAAAGACATGGCTCCAAAAATGTCCTTTTTCTCCTCCATCATAAAACTTTTCCTTTCTACTAGATCATTCCTATTCCTATTATCTGTTCTTTCTTAAAAGAATTAACAAACCAACACTTCTTATTCCACTTCCCTTCCAGTCACCGTCCTCTCGTTTCCTTCACAAAATGACATTTATTTCAGTTTGTCATAACAGTTCATTTATACTCGATTATTAATGAAATCTTCACTTAATTATTAATGGTGCCCTTTCCTAATGTGTTCTAGTTTGGATTGTAAATTATACGGTTAGCTTACCTTTTAACTCCTTGAAAGAGTTTTCTATGCTCATTCTCTCTGGTTTCTCATCTTTTATTCTTCTTGTGCCTCACTGCAAACAAGTCTTGCACCCACCACTGCACTGAAACTGTTTTCAAGGTACCAACCATGTCCATATTGTTAAATCCAATTGCCAGTGTTCACTCCTCATCTTTTTGACCTTTGAGCAGTATTTATCATAGCCAATCATTCCTTCCTTCTTAAGCGATGTCTTCACTTGGCTTTCAGGGCACCACACGGTCCTGATTTTCCTCGTCACTGATTCTTGGTCCCCTGTCCTGGTTCTTCCTCACCTCTCTGACTTCTGAACGTGGAGTGGAAAAGAGCTCAGTCTTTAAACCTCTTCTGCTTTTTATCTATAGTTAGTGGTTCCTTGCTATTCTCCTAACCTACTTAGGGAAGGAGCTAAAATCCATCATATCTCTCCCACAACACACGCACATACACCACACACTAAAGAGATGTGCTCAAGTAACAATAGATGGCTCCTAACTTTAAGGAAGACAGGGATTTTGTTTTGCTGAATGTGGGTGTGCAATCACAGCTGAATGATTCAGGTCCAGAGAGGCTGAACACTCCACAGGCATTTCAGTAAATTGTTCAGGTCACAAACCATGGGTCAGGGGCCAGCCCTGTGGCCAAGTGGTTAAGTTCGCGTGCTCTGCTTCAGTGGCCCAGGGTTTCGCTCGTTAGGATCCTGGGTGTGGACCTAGCACTGCTCATCAAGCCATGCTGAGGCGGCATCCCACATGCCAAAACTAGAATGATTCACAACTAAAAATATACAACCATGTACCAGGGGGGCTTTGGGGGAAAAGAAGGAAAAATAAAATCTTAAAGAAACCCAAAAAACAAAAAGCCATGGATCACGCCTAGATTCTTATCTTTCACACACCATTATCCAATCCAACAGCAAATTCCCAACAACCACACCTTAAAAATATATTTAGGCTCCACCACTTCTTCTAAGAGCCCCATCCCTATGCCTTTCAGTTGTTGATGTCACACAAAATTACATCTTTATACATTGTGTGCCCCAAACATAAACTAACAACTTTTTTTTTTAACTCATTAGTCCCTTAAATTATACAGAAAACAAAATATGGAGTTACAAACCAGTTACATTTATACTAGATTTTTAGACTAATAATTTTTAAAAATTGTATTAGTCTCTTAAATCTTGTAGAAGACAAAATGTTGCATTACACATTGTTACAATAATACTAGCTTTGGGGCTGGCCTGGTGGTGCAGCAGTTAAGTTTGTGTGCTCTGCTTCAGTGGCCTGGGGTTCGCCAATTTACATCCCTGGTGTGGACCTACACACCACTTATCAAGACATGCTGTGGCAGGCATCCCACACATAGAGTAGAGGCAGATAGGCACAGATGTTAGCTCAGGGCCAATCTTCCTAACAAAAAAGAGGACTGGAGGCAGATGCTAGCTCAGGGCTAATTTTCCTCAAAAAATAAAAAGAAAACACAAAATAATACTAGCTTTTATAATTACATATGTATTTACCTTCACCGACATTTGTATTTCTTCTTATGACTTTGAATTACTGTCTAATCTTCTTTCATTTCAACATTTGCTTTGTTTTTAATGATGATATTCACTACTGGTGAGAGTTCTTCTGAGGATACAAACTTTGTTCAAACCTTTTGGAGAGCAGTTTCTATCACAGGAAATTCATGGTTTTTGACACAGTTACTATATTTTTTGAAATCTATCCTAAGAAAATAATCCAACATGTAAACAATTTTCTGGCACAAAAACATTCATTACAGAGTTACTTACAATAGTGAAACATTGGCAAAAACCCAAATGATTAATAATAGAGCAATTGTTAAATAAATTTTAGTATATCTACTCAATGAAGTATTATACAATAATTAAAGATATATTTATAAAGAATTCAGTGACATAGGGA
This sequence comes from Equus asinus, assembly GCF_041296235.1. Taxonomy (NCBI): domain Eukaryota; kingdom Metazoa; phylum Chordata; class Mammalia; order Perissodactyla; family Equidae; genus Equus; species Equus asinus. The sequence goes on from NC_091793.1 coordinate 39,994,322, forward strand.
AATGTTCATGATATATTAAGGAGAAAAAGTATTCCATGATCACACAAATGTAAGTACCAAGTAATTTGTGTAGTTAGGAAATAAAACAATAAGTAACATTATCAAAACTACTTAGTATGCTCATAAAATATATTAAAAAGATACTTTAGAACTAAGTGGACAATCCAAGCAATTGTGCTAAAAAAAAATAGAACCAAAAGTATAAAGAGGTTTTGATAGGTAGAATAATGGCCCGCAAAGATTCACCTCCCTCCCCAGAACGTTATGTCGTTTTACATGGCAAAAGGGACTTTGCGGATGTAACTTAGGTTACAGACCTTTAAACAAGGAGATTATCCAAATGGGCCCAATCTAATCACAGGAGCCCTTAAAAGCAGTGGACTTTCTCCAGGTAGAGGCGGCAGATACGAGGCAGAATGGGGAGGTCAGAATTTGAAGTATAATAAGGACTCAACCTGCTGTTGCTGACTTTGAAGAGAGAGGAAGGGGGTCTCAAGTCAAAGAATGTGAGTGCTCTAGAAGCTGAGAATGATTCCCAGCTCAGAACAGCAGCCAGCAAGGAAATGCGAGCTCAGTCCTAAACCTGCAAGGAACTGATTTTGTCCAACAAATGGAATGAGCTTGGAAGCAGATTCACCCCAGTCTCCGAAAGGAATGCAGTCTTGCCAATACCTTGATTTCGGCCTTGTGTGACTCTAAGAAGTGAACCCAGCTGAACCACGCTGTACCCAGACTTCTGATCTATCAAACAGTGAAATAATAACTTTGCGGTAGTTTGTGATGGCAGCCATAGGAAACTAATACAGAGGGTGAAAGGTAGAAGGTCAGTTTAACAACAAATGCCATCAGTGGACTACAAGAGGGAAGGAATACCCAGTTTTCACATATTTTTGATTATAGAGACATAAGATGTATACTCTGGAAGAGAACTTAATAGTATTAGGGCTTTGCCAAGAAAGGGCTGGAAAAGGACAAAACAAGGATGTCAAGGGCACCACGTCACTCTTATATAATGATACAATAATGAAAGAATGGAGTTTTATGGCCATCTAAGAAGGCACATTTTGGAATCTGGGTGAAATTAAGAGAGATAACTAAGGAATGGGTGGTATAAACAAATGTTGAACCAACCTGTGGGCTTATGTATTTGGGAGAGTAGCTTGGTCTGCTGACTCTGATCACGTCAATATGGTTAATAACATCATTTAATTACAGATCCACATTGTCTCACTTCATTCTTGGGTCAGCATCTTCAGATGGAAGACTGACTGGCAAGAGATACGGACTCTCACTTCCCTGGTGCTGTGTGTTAAGTTACCCTGGGACTGGAATAACAATCTAGGTTTAGATTGGGATTGGCAGATGATGGCCAGCTGCCTCTTTTTGTAAAGTTTAAATGGAACATAGCTATGTCCATTCCTTTACATATCATCCATTGCAGCTTTTACTCTATAATGGCAGAGTTGAGTAGCTGCAACAGAGACCACATGGTCCACAAAATACTATCTGGCCCCTTACACAAAAAATTTGCTGAATCCTGGCCTAATAAATTCAGGGTTTAAATTAAATGAGGTAAATGGAAAGATTTACATTAAGGTTTAAAAAATAAATTACTAAAACACAGGACAGGAGAGACTTGACTCAGCAGTAATGCACATGAATGAAAAAGTCCTGATGGTTACAAATCAGCACAAATTATAACATGGAAAGAAAAAGCACTTAAAAACCAAGTAAACGTACTCTTAGACTACTCTAAAAAGCAGCAATATCTGGACCGGTCGTGGCAGTTCTCTTGGAATCTTCCATGCTCCAGTACATACTCTTGTCTCTCACCTGTTCTCTGACTAGAACCTTCTAACTCTGGTTAACTGACACATCTTTCAAACTTTAGCTTAGATGCTGTTTCCTCTTGGAAGTCGTCTTTGATTCCCCAAGACTGCGTTACATGTACTTACCTTATGGTGGCATTTAACACATCATATTGAACTGAAACTGAATTGTCTATCTCCCCCACTAGATTGAATCTGTGTAGGCAGGGATAGGTAGCTGATATTCTAACACCAGAACCACTGCTGCCATGTCGTAGTTCTTAAATGTGTTTTGGGTTAATAAATGAATGCCACAGTCCCATTATATCCCTCATCAGTCAGCCTGCGTGGTGGTAAGTGTTCTATTTTGGCGATTAGCAGACTTGATTCCCTACTCAAATCTATCCCCTTCCCTGCCCTTCTGGTAGGCAGACGCCCAGTTTTACCTGGGTTCTCACCTCTGTGTGGCCATATACTCAGGGAATCAACTGTACTCCAACCGTGGGAGTGATTAATTTGAACCATTCACGGTTTAGGCAGGAATGTGATGTGTTTCAGTATGAGACGTAAGGGCACATCTGCTGAAGAATTTCTGTGAAGGAATTTTATCCAAGAGGAAATGTAGGAGAAAAATGCCTTGTCTGATTCTGGATGTGACTTCATAAAGAGGTTTTGCTTGGAGCTGCTGTGGTACTTTGCAACCAACCATGAGAGCTAAGTATGAGGCTAAAATCCCTTGCGTTGAGGATGACACAGAAGAAAGACACAAAGTATATAGTCCTTGATAACATCAATGAGCATCTGGAACGACATTTCCAGATGTATTGTTTTTGATGTGAAATAATAAAATACTTATATTTAAGTCACTTTTAGGGTTGTCACTACTTTTAGGTGGGTTTTCCTTTACTTTTAGACAGAAGCACCCTAACTTATGTACGTAACCACATTTTAAGAGGAGCTTTGGCAAACTGGGGTATATCCAAACGACAAATAATGAAGACTCTGGAAATTGTCTTTTGAGGAACAAAGGATTAGGGATGTTAAGCCTAGAAAAGAGAAGACTTGGTATGAGATATAATAGCTCTTTTGTAATGTGAATGAAAAATCTAGGATCACTGTATGGTACCAGGGAGATATTTTAATTTACTAATAGGAAAAAAATGGTCAAACAATGAGAACTACTTAAAACAGAAAGGTTTATGAGGTAGTATCTTTTCTCACTGTTAAGAAATTCAGCTGTAATTTGGTGATTCTCTGTGGGGAGTGTTCTGGATTTGTTTTGGGTGGGAGGCTCAGGTAGAGGACTTCTCACTCTTTCAACTTGTAAGATGCCATGATTTTACTCTTTGACTTCATGATATGCACTGCAATACTGATTGTACAAACAGGAAGGGAAAATGAATATAAAATCACCAGTGTATATTTTTATATTATTTGTGCTTCAATTTCTAAAATTGGTCACACTATAACGGCCTTAGGGCATATTAATGGAACTACACAAAACATGGATCAAAACAAAATCAAAGATGAAGGCTACTCAGCAAAATATATTAACAAAAAATTGAATTCTTCTGAAGGCAAAAAAGAGGGGAGGAGACTTATTAATGATACATGTAAAAATTGCAAAGTATTAACTGGACCCTAAGATTATAGGAAAGGCTTACATACACCATTACAGTAATTCTCAAATATCTGTGCTAATGCAGGAAAACCTACCACTTTTTTTCTCTTTCTTCTTCTTCTCCCAAAGCCCCCCAGTACATAGTTGTATATTCTAGTTGTAGGTGCTTCTGGTTGTGGCATGTGGGATGCCACCTCAACATGGCTTGATGAGCGGTGCCATGTCTGCACCCATGGATCCGAACTGGCAAAACCCTGGGCCACTGAAGTGGAACCTACGAACTTAACCACTCTGCCACGGGGCCAGCCCCCACTTTTAATAAAGATATACTTGGCCTTGGCATGTATTTATACTGATATTATAATATGGGAATGCCTCAAGTTCTGAAATTTATAGAAATAGGATATAAAAAAGTTGCTTAACTTGCTCATTCTGTATTTCTCCTTCAGAACTCTTTTGCCTTCATAGCTCTAATGTTTTATGAAAAATCTCTTGATCAACTGCAAGGAATGGACAAAGTAAAACCAGAGTGAAGAAAGGAACAAATAATTATCATAGCTATACCAATTACGCTAATAGGAATTATGAAGCAAAGACTGAATTCAGACAAATGCCAAGGTGCCACATTGTTGCTATACCAATACAATGTGTCCAATAGCAGTGAGTGTTCTGACTCACTTTGCATGTCAAAATTGGAACTTCAACAGATTCTAATACTTTTGTGGGCAAATCATTTATTGAATTTTTGCATGTGTCAATTTTTACATATTAAATTGAAGACTTTCTACATGTGTTAATTTTTTACTTTAGGTTTTAAGTCACATGATACACCAATCAATTCTTTATCACAGATCTTTCTCAAGTGCTTAACTTTGGAACTTGTCCAACATATTTCCTTACACTGGATTTGTTCACCATGGTTACTTTTAAAAGCCCCTGCTCTAATTATACTATATATTTTAATTGGAGTGATTTTAAATATCATGAAAGATGGACTTTGATCATACCCCTACAAGTTTATTTCATCCATATCCTTCAGGGATACTTCTGATCTCTACTTATTTAAACCTTTACTCATATTCCTATTTTTTTTAAAATTCTCGTTTATTCTTGATGACATTTGTGATTCAGTATTTGAGTTCTTTTTTGTCATATCAACCAAAATGATTCTACTAACTGTACTCTCTTAAGCTCTATAATGCTCAAGTATTTCTTCACCTAAATGATCAAATATTTCTTCACATAGTGAAGAATTAACTCAAGAATGAGAAATTTTACTTAACATTCAATCAGTTTAGAATAACTTGTAAAGAATGAATTAACCTTTGATTGATGACACAAGCATAATGAAAATAAAATCTAATTTAGAAGTTATACAGTAATGCCTTTTTGTCTAAGTGGTTTCAGAATCTTTTAAAACCCAGATTATTCTTCTGGGTGATAGTTTTTTTCTAAGACCAAAAAGTTTAACACATTTTATAATATATACAAATAGAAAAGACACTAAGTTGATTTCATATACCTTAAAATTTTTCTCTTAAAAGAGTTTCAGGGGCCGGCCCCGTGGCCGAGTGGTTGGGTTCTTGAGCCCCACTTTGGCAGCCCAGGGTTTCGCCGGTTCGGATCCTGGGTGCAGAGGTGGCACTGCTCGTCAGGCCAGGCTGAGGTGGCGTCCCACATGCCACAACTAGAAGGACCCACAACTAAAAATATACAACTAAGTACTGGGGGGCTTTGGGGAGAAAAAGGAAAAATAAAATCTTTAAAAAGTTTCAAATTCTCAAACATGCCAAGACTACACAGTAGTGTTGGTAACATATATGCCGAGTATAAGTACTGTAACACTAACATGACCTTCTTTCCACATGTTACAATGATTCACTAAATAATACCCAACAATTTATAAAATCCATCATGCTTACATTTTTGCTTCATGTTACCTTAATTTTGTAAAAAAAAAAATATGAAGTATTGTAATTTAATGAAGAAATTAGTGCTTGAAAAATGTAACTCCTTGGTGTTTCTATGTCCTGTGTAACTCCAACTCTTGGTATTTTATATATTCTAAAAGGAAACTGAGACATAGCTCAAAATGTATTTTCCTCAGCATCTCTAGGTAAAAGCTAAAATGATACTGTTTACACTTTAAGGAATTAGGCACAACTGATCCTCGGTACCAGTCAATTTCTCAAAATTGAAAACTACTTCGGCCACTACTCTTTTGGCCTTACTTCCATTCTGTTTAGCTACTAGGACTGGCAGATCTCGACAGCCACAACACCATATGTTACAATCAAAGCCAGATGACATTCTGGCATCACAGCAGTTTTATGAAGTGATGTGCTGATTTTCTTTTTCATGATAAACCAACTAGATATTCAGATATTCAAAATTCTGAAGAACACAATATGGCAAATTTCTCCATTCCCCACTTTTTTCTTTCCCTATGGACTCAAGGAATCTGCCCCTTTTACTATCACTACCTACTTTTCTGCCTGTTTCTTCTCCCCTCAATACAACAGAGAGGAAGAACTCAATACCTGAAAAACATCCTTGATCCCTCATCCATTCATTTTATTCTTTCAACAAATTTATTGAGCACCCACTATGTGTCAGGCACTGTATGAGGCATAAGGAATACAAAGGTGAACAACGACAACAAGAAAAACACAATTCCTGCCCTCACAGAGTTTACAATCAAGAGGGTCTACATTAATCAAACAAATACATATAAAATTACAAAGGTATTCAATGCTAAGTAGAGGTGTGTGGTCATGTGATAATATATAACAGCGAGTCTTACCCTGTGACAGAAATTAGGGAATGCTTCCCTGAGGAAGTGATGTATGAGCTGAGATCCGAAAGACAAATAGGAATTAACTAGGCAATCAACAGAGAAAGGTATTTCAAGCCAAAGGAACAGCATGAGAAAAGGTTCCCATGGTGGAAGAAACACTTTAATTCTCACACATTCCAGATACCTAAATTGCAATGAAAGTGGAACACAAAGTTAACTGACACATGGTGCACAATGAGGGTGATGAAGAGTGGTAATAATAACTAACCTCTACTGAGTGTCTTTTAAGGTGATGTGCCAGCCACTGTTTTATGTTTGGAGACATTAATTCTTTTAATGCTCAGAATTACTTTATCAAGTAGATAGTGGCCCTAATATATGTGACCTCATAGGTCACACAAAATTTATTTTTTCATCATTAAGAGCAATGAAAAGTCATTGAAGTGTTTTAAGCTAGGGGTGAGAATGGGAGTAGCTGGGTTGGCTTGATTAAAACTGTGCTTCAAAAAAGAGAATTCTGGGGCCAGCCCAAGCAGTTAAGTTCGCACGTTCCGCTTTGGCAGCCCAGGGTTCGCTGGTTTGAATCCTGGGTGCGGACCTACGCACCACTTACCAAGCCATGCTGTGACAGGCATCCCACATATAAAGTAGAGGAAGATGGGCATGGATGTTAGCTCAGGGCCAATCTTCCTCAGCAAAAAAGAGAATTGGTGGCAGATGTTAGCTCAGGGCTAATCTTTCTCAAAAAAAGAAAGAGAGAATTCTGCCCGCAGTATAAAGACTGAACCAGAGGAGGGCCCGAGTAAGTTGTAGAAAGGCCAGCTGGGAGGCAACTGCAGTAGTGCAGGCAAAAGGTACTGACGAAGCTTAGATTAGAGAGTTGGGGAGAAGTAGAGAAAAGCAGACAAAATTGAGAGATGTTTATAAGGTAAAATGATAGCGCCCGGTAATGAAGTGATGGGGGTGGAGAACTGGGGAGAGGAAGGCGTCTAAGAAGAGTGTTAGGTTACTAGTTTGGGAACCAGTAGGAATTGGTGGTGCCAAACACTGAAACAGGAAGATGCCTAGATTAGACTGGAAGTTAATACATTAAAGAATAAATTACAACTCATGTATTGATAAGTATTGAATAACAATAAGAACAGTGAAAACCTAGAAAGGAGTTTCTGGTTAACGTTTCCACATATTAGCCTGCAACCGTACACAGCCATTCTTATATGGCTTAAATAAAAAAAAAAAACGTTTCATCACAACTAGTGTCATATTTTAGTCTTTTGAAATTATGGGATAAAACGAAAAAAAATACAAAATACCAAGAAAATATTTTTGACGTACATGAAATTAAAAAGCAAAACACGATTACCATTTCCTTCTCATGATCACTAACATCTCTGCTAGAAGTTTAGCAAGAAAAAAAAATTCAAGATATGGCAACTTTATTTCTAATTTGTAGACACTTAAAAAATACAGTAAGTTTATTATAGGTTTATTCCTATATTTCTCACACCACTGAAAAGGTCAGGGTTAACTTAATCAAACAAAAGTTCCCCCACTATCTTTTAAGTAGTTTGAGTAATACATAAACATCACACATACACACACACACACACACACACTTAAAAGAATTATATTTATCTTTAAAGGAAAAACAGACAAAAGACAGTAAGTGACTCCTCTCCCCACCCCTGGCAAAATCTGTGAATTTATGACTAAAGTAAAATAAAAGAACATATCTGGAATTTAAGTCAAAAGAATAGGTTATTAATTATGATTTCAGTCAAGTCACTTGTTCTTTCTGAGCCTTAGGGTTTTTATTTAACTTCTAAAATGTCAACAATATCTACCTCCCAGGTTTGTTGTGGGAATTACATGAGATAATGTTTTTGGAAGTGTTTTATGAATTTTAAATCTCTATAAAAATAGTACTCATTATAAATTTTAAAAACTCCATATAGAATGCTCAGATCCATATTAATCATCATCATCTATTGTTTATATGGTTTTCTTGAGAAGGAGAAATAAATTGAAAAGGAATAAGGAAAACATTCAGTTTCTATAACACTAAACAATTACAATATACCATAAATATAATAGTTATATAGAGCAAACAGGTCAATCCTGAGAAACATTGTCAGCTCTGAAGAAGTTAATGTCCCATCAATCCTGCTTTTCCATAATAGAGACTGTTTTTGTTGAGTATCTACCTACAAATCAAAAGTATCCTACTAAGGATATAAGCTATACAGTTTAAATATTTAATTAGACTTTTGATTTTAATTTAAGACTATCATATAGTTTTAGATGAACATGGTTTAACATGATTTTTAAAATACTCTAAGGAAAAATATTAACAATTTAATTTGTTCTTTGTTGTATATTCAAGTCTCAAAACAGGGCCTGTATTTTTAAGTAATAATGAAAATGGATGTTATAGAAGAAAAAACAATACTGTTTTCAATAAAATCTAAATCACTCCAACACTTAATATAAATGAACCATGTATTCTCCTCTGAGTACTCAAATATGGAAGATGGCTATATAAGTCATGCCAAACAAGCAAAGCACCAGAATGTGTCAAAATGCAGTTTAAAATGTTCAAGAATCTTAAAGAAACAGTCCAGCTGTTTTATGTTCTATCTTGGATATATTTACATTTAAGAATGTAAATTTTAAAATAGACCCCACTTAGTTTAATTCTATCAGAAATATATTTAAAATCTTTAAAAGTCTCTGTTTCTTAAGCACTGATGAGCTTTTACTTCATAATGCATGCTTGAGATTCTCCCTCATGTTGGTTTCAACCTTAACAATTCCTAGAAAATAGAATTCAAAATTTACCAACTATTCTTATTATAGAAGATAGTATATATGTCACATAGAGCTTTAATCAAAACTAGCTTTATAAATTCAGTATGTGCAAATATCCACCTAACATGATACTACAAGAATGGCATGAAATTGTTTTAAGAATGTGAAAAGAAAATTCTCTGAAAACATTCCCCTCCTTAAATAGAGGAAAGATGAAAGTAAAGAAATAATATAAATAGTATTAATTAAAATTCTTATAGTTACAAATGCTGCCAAATTTAGTAGGACAGTTACTCTTTTACTTCTAACAATAAATGTTTAAAGGAATGTACAAATAATGTTTTTTAAAATCAGTTGGCCATATACTCTAATGTTTTGCTTTTTTACATTGTGCTTTTTATTTTTTACACTTGTACCATCTTTTTTTGTTGAAAATTATAGCTTCAACTTACACAATTCACCCATCATTTAAAATGATTTTTTTTTCACATTTTCAAGTTACTTTCAAGTTCAGCAGGGTGAAGATTTTCCAGAATTTTCGGACCCAGTAATTATATAATTTATTAATTTGATTGGATTTTTTTTACAGTCATTAAATAATTATAGATTCAAGTACATAATTTTAATAACGTTTAAAATGTGCCTCCTTTTATTTTACATTAGCCCTAAAAGCATTTCAATCTATGTAAATAATAGTAAATTATTAACAAATAGTGATAAATAAATTCAGCAATCTGTGGAAACACAATAGGTTTTCATTTTTCTTTTTAAAAAATGCCTATAATAGGATATCAAAATTAGGAAATGATATCTTCTTTTCATTAGGCATGTAATTATTTTACAGTATGTGTTGACTTCCCCATATCACACCAATTTAAAAGAGGGTTAAACTCAAAACACAAACAACCCAAAGATTGTAATGCACGTACCTAATACTTTCTAAACTGGCCTTGAATAGTCACCACTTCATCACATTCCATTTCATTTCATTGTCTTTTTATGAAAAGGAAAATCTTCCACTAACTGGTAACATCATACTATAAATATAACCTCCCTACTCCAGAGCTTCAATTTGTGTTGTTGACTCCTGCTATTCAACTGTCATTTTCTTTATACGATGAAGAAGAGCATCTTTTTCTGAGTGAGCCTCTGCAAGAGCCATTTTAGCTTTAGCCAACTCCTGTTTAAGAGATTCATTCTCTTCCATGAGCTGAAATGATATATTTTGAAAAGAAGAGAATTTAATTAATTTCAGAAAACATAGACTATTTATATAGTATCTAAAGTTGTGACACTTGGGACAGTAAAAATACCCAATGCTGGTGAGGGTGCACTTAAGCTGAAAACTGCTTTGAGAAGCTACTTGGAAACATGTATCAAGCACTTAAAAATGTTCATAAGTTTTGACCTAACAATTCAAAACACTAATTAACTCCTAATTTCCAAATCTAATAGTGATTTTGTTTAATTTCAATTTGACTGCAGCTTTAGACATTGTTGACCTCGCCCCTCTTTCCTAAGCCTCTCTCCTTTTTTGGCTTTATGCCACAGCTCTTTCATGTTTATCCCTGTCTACCTATGGACTTCTCATCTTTTCCTCTGCTGTTTAGGAACCCTTAAATATTGATAATTGGTCATCTTCTCTTATCACTTAAGTCACTCTCTTAGATGATCTCATCTACTCCTGTGGCTCCAACCACCATACATAGCCTGATAAAGCACAAACCTCTCTTGAGCTCCAGACCCACCTTCTGAATATCTCGTTAGACATTTTTCACCTAGATAGCCAGCAGGTCTCCCTTTCCCTCATTAAGACTCAGTTCAAGTATTTTATCATCTTAGAACTACTCTCTAACCCTTAACTATGAAGATATGGATCATACTAAGGACTTTCTCTCCAGAAAAATGCATTTACACAGATAATTAAAATGTGTATTTAATTTCAAAGAATTCTCAGACTTCTTTTAGTCCCAACTTAAGAATTTCTGCCTTATTGACCAAGTTAGGTATTTCCCTATACTTCCCCAGTCTCTGGTACAGCATTTGACATGGTATGCTGTGACCACCGTTCAAACACTCTTGTCTTTCCTCCAGCCTTTGAGTTTCTAAATAGATAGGGATGGTATACTCTTCAATTCTACATCCCTAGCTCAGAGTTTTCATCCAACAAATCCTTGTTGAACAGATGAATGAACTCATTCCATGGTTCTATCATAGAGAATTAAAATTCTGTTGAACATTTTGTTTATTTATAATCGTAAAAAATAAGCAAAACAAATGCTAAGAGAAAGGTTTAGAAATGAGTACATCCACATCCATATTTCTCTGCCATTAGAAATAAATACAAAGCAAAACATAGCAATATGGAAAAATATTTGTTAAACGATGTTAAGTGAAAAAAAATACAGTATTTGCACTAGAATAATAAAATCTTTATAAAAATATGGAAAAGAGCCTGAGGGGAAAAATTTAAAAATAGTGATAGCACTGTAGGAGTTTACAATGTTTTAAAATTGTTTTAAAATATTTTTCCAATATTCTGAAATATTATGATACTTTTGCAACTTAAAAAAACTCCAGCAAAATTAATATGCCCTTCAAGAAGCCTTTCTAGATCCCAGAAACTGGCACTCTCCCACATTTACTTCTCTATCTTCTCATTAGACTACAACCTCTCTGAAGGCTGGGAATGTCCCTATCTTGCTCAACACTACATCCACAGTATCTAACACAGTGCCTGGGCACGTAACAGGCACTCAACACACGTTTAAATAAGTAAAGAAACAATTTTTTAACTATTTAGTATCTAGTATTTATTTTAATTGCTGAAACTGAATGAGACGAATTAGTTTTCCCATTACCTGTTCTCTAGTAAAGTCAAAGGAGTACTCAGGAAAGTTAACTGACTGAGAAGGCCAAGGAACCTCTGGACTCGTCTGAGTGGCTTGAGTGACACTGTGTTGTTTCTTCAAATCATACTTTCCACTGGTAAGCAGTGTTGAATCACTTTTGACATCTTCTTTCAAATCATTTCCAATGTTAAGCATCTGAGAATCTGATCAAACAAATAAAATGCTCAGATAATATTTGAAAATATTTGATAACATAAATCTTAAGTTATACTGTGAAATTTAAAAGTAAATTTATCCCTATTAGTATGAAGACATTATTATGAAATAGAACAATATAGTCAATAAAACTAAAAGCTGGTCTGTTGAAAAATGAACAAAACTGACAAACTTTTAGGTTGACTAAAAACACAAACAAAAAAGAAAAGAAATTACTAGAATCAAAAATGAAAAAAGGGACATTACTATCAACCTTACAGAAATGAAAATGATAATAAAGGAATGCCATGAACAATGTATGCCAATAAATCAGATAACTTATACGAAACAGAAAAATTCCTAGGAAGATACAAACTACCAAAATGGACTCAAGAAGAAAGACAATGTGAATTGATGTATAGCAGGTGAAGAGATTGAATTAGTTATCAAAAAAAACAACCCACAAAGAAAAGCCCAGGCCTAGATGGCTTCAATGGTGAATTCTACCAAACATTTAGAGAAGAAAATAAAATCTTTACAAACTCTTCCAAAAATAGAAGAGGAGGAACATTTCTCAGTTCAATCTATTAAGCCAGTACTACCCTGATTCCAAAACAAGACAAAGTCAAAAGAAAAGAAAACTGAAATCAATATACTTATAAATATGAACACAAAAATCCTGAACAAAATATTCAGAAACTGAACTCAGCAATAAATAAAAATAATTATACACCATGGCAAGTGGGATTCATCTCAGGAATGCAAGGTTGATTTAACATGCAAAAATCTATTAATGTAATACATCACATCAACAGAAAAGAACAAAACCAAAGCCACATGATAACTTCAAGAGACCCAGACAAAACATTTGACAAAATCTAACACTTTCTCATGATAAAAACATTCGGCAAACTAGGAAGAGAAGGGAACTTTCTCAGTCTGATAAAGGGCATCTACCTAAAACCCACACCTAATATCATGCTTATTAGTAAAAGACTGGATGTTTTTCCCATAAGATTAGGAATAAGACAAAGATGCTTCCTCTCACCACTTTTATTCACTATTGTCCTAGAGATTCTAACCAAGGCAATTAGACAAGAAATAAAAGGCATCCAGATTAGAAAGCAAAAAGGAAAAGTATCTCTATTCACAGATGACATGATCTTGTATATTAAAAAAACCCTAACGACTACACTAAAAAAATCTTAGAACTAATGAATGAGTGCAGCAAGGCTGCAGGATACAAGACCAATACAAAAATCAATTGTCATTCTAAATACTTGTTATGAACAATCCAAAAATGAAATTAAGAAAACAATTCCATTTAAAATATCATCAAAAAGAATACAATACTTAGGAATAAATTTAACAAAGGAAGTGCAAAACTTATGCTTTGAAAACTGTAAAGTATTGCTGAAAAAAATTAAAGATCTAAATAAATGGGAAAAAAATTCCATGTTCATGGACGGGAAGACTTAATATTGTTAAGACAGAGATATTCCCCAAATTGATCTACAGCTGTAACACAATCTTTATCAGAATCTGAGCTGACTTCTTTGTAGAAATTAACAAGTTGATTCTAAAATTCATATGGAATTGCAAGGGACCCAGAAGAGTCAAAATAATCTTGAAAAAGAACAAAATTGGAGCCCTCATACTTTCCGATTTCAAAACTTACGCCAAAGCAAGCTGGTAATCAAGACAGTATGGTATTGGCACAAGGACAGATATGCAGATAAACGGAATAGAATTAAGAGAGTCCAGAAACAAACCCATGTGTGTGTCTATGGTCTTTACCCACACACCAAATACAAAAACCAACTCAAATGGATCAAACCTCTAAATTTAAGACCTAAATCTATAAAACTCCTAAAAGAAAACATAGGAGTAAAGTTTCATGACTTCAGATTTAGCAATGGATTTTTAGATGACACTAAAAGCATGAAAGAAACAAAAACAACAAAAGAGAAAAAACCTATAAATTTGATTTCATTAACTTTTGTGCTTAAAAAGTAACAAGAAAGTAAAAAGACAGCTTATAGGATGGGATAAAATATTTCCAAATCATATATTTGATAGAAGACTTATTTCTACAACATATAAAGAATTCTTACAACTCAATAATAAAGACAATCCATTTAAAAAATAGGCAAATGATGTGAATGGACATTTCTCCAAAGATATGCAAATGGCCAATAAAAATATGAAAAGATGCTTGACATCATTAGCCTTTAGGGAATTAATAATATACCACTTCATACCCACTAGGATGCCTATAATCAAAAAGTCAGATAATAACAAGTGTTGACAAAGGTACAGAGAAGTTGGAACCCTCAAACACTGCTAGTGGTAAACATGCAGAATGGTGCGGTCACTTTGGAAAACAGTCTGGCAATTCCTCAAATGGTTAAACATAGTTACCAAATGTCACAATAATTCCATTCTTAGATAAATACTCAAGAGAAACAAAAATTTACACATGATTGTTTATAGCAGTATAATTTATAATTGCCAAAAAGTAGAAACAACCCAATATCCATCAAGCAACGAATGGATAAACAAAATGTAGTATATCCATAGAATGAAATATTATTTGGCCATATGAAGGAATGAATACTGATACATGCAACAACATGAATGAACCCTGAAAACATTCTGCTAAGTGAAAGATGATTGTTGTTAGTGCCACTAATTCAGCTCCTCTGAAATCTGTTCACCATCAGTGACCCTGCTGGTAAGTGAAAGAAGCTAGTCACAAAAGACCATATATCGTATGATTCTATTTAGATGAAATGTCCAGAATAGGCAAATCTATAGAAAGTAAATTCATGGTTCCCTAGGGCTGGGGAAGGAATCAGGAGAGACTGCCAGTAGGTATAGAGATTTTTGAGGGTGATGAGTATGTTCTAAAACTGATTGTGGTGATGATTACACCACACCACATGTGAGCACATTAAATACCAGTGATTTGTGGTATTTGGGTGAATTTTGGTTTGTGAATTATTCTCAAAAATGCTTTAATTAAAAAATAATTATAAAAAACAAGGTAGGGAATATCTTTACACATCAACATTTTTTCTTACTTTCTGGATCATATATAGTCAGAACACTTTAGGTTGCAAGTGAACAAAAGCCAACTCAAACCCGCTTTAAAAAAAGAAACATTATTTGTTTCTGTAACAGGGGAGTCCAAGTGATGGAACTTCAGGCAAGGCTGGTTACTGGGATTCATATGATGTCCTCAGGAGTGTCATTTTAGGAACCTGACTTTCTCTACTTCTCATGTCCACTTTTCTTTTCATCTGCGTTGGTTCAGTCATATGATAGAAAAGGTAGCCACTGGTAACCCCAAACAGATAAGTTTTACAGCCTGTGACCCTTTCTCTCTCAGTGTCCTTATCAATTCACAAAAAAAGTCAGATTGTTTTAGTCACAGTCAACTCATTTACCACTCACCGTGTCCCAAGAGCTGAAATCTTTTTTTCCTTTTTGGTGAGGAAGATTGTCCCTAAGCTAACATCTGTGCCAATCTTCCTCTCTTTTATATGTGGGACACTGCCACAGTGTGGCTTGGATGAACAGTGTGTAGGTTCGTGCCCATGATCCAAACCCTCGAACCCTGGGCCACTGAAGTGGAGCACGTGGACTTAACCACTACACCACTGGGCCAGCCCCTAAGTCTGAAATCTTTTGATTGGCCAAGCTGGGTCCTATTCCCACTTTTGTGATAGGATCATGTGATTGCCAGGCCCACCAAAATCAGATGGAATGAGAAAATGGCAGTTTTCCAAATCAAATTATATTGAGTAGATGAAAGCGTAATATCTGCTCAACATAATTTTGTCCCTTAAAAAGATTCCCAGAGGGGCAGGCCCCATGGCTGAATGGTTAAGTTCATGTGCTCTGCTTTGGCGGCCCAGGGTTTTGCCTGTTCGGATGCTGAGCGCGGACATGACACTACTCATCAAGTCATGCTGAGGCGGCGTCCCACATGCTACAACTAGAAGGACCCACAACTAAAAAACACACAACTCTGTACCGGGGGGCTTTGGGGAGAAAAAGGAAAAATAAAATCTTAAAAAAAAAAAGATTCCCAGAAGGGCATAGCTAAGTCAAAGAATAAAAACATTTTTAAAGCTTTTGTTTGTACTACCAAATTACCCTGCATGATGTTTCTGTCAATTTTACTGGTATTCTGTATCTAGAAAAATGGAATAGTCCTATCTACATGGATAAGTTTCACCAAGTTGAGTTCTGGTCTGTTCTTGGTTTCATTTTATTATAGTGGTTTCAAATCAGAAACTACTTTTTACAATATCATCTTGCACCGATTATGTTTTTACTAATATAATGACAAAAAAAAACCCACAAAAACTGCTGTATTGATTCAGATTCGCATACCATTTGGCTTGGTACTGACTGTAAGAGAAATCCTAAAGTACGATGTCATGGGAAAACCAAGTTCTCCACTCTTTCAAGCTCAAATGACTAATAATACCCCTAAAATACTACTTGATTAGTAATTTATAACATACTTTGCTTTTCAAACTTTTAAAGGAGTAAAAGTCTTCTTTTAAAGGAAATCTGACACAGAATGCTAATATGAACTACAAAGAAAAGCTGAGTTACACTGACTGTAGTGTGAATAACAGAGCACTCAGGGCCCATTCTATTTAGCCTACCTCTCACTACTCATGGGATCCTAAGCATAATGAAAAAATCACTGACTAAACAATTCTGAAATTCATTTTATTTCAATCACTGGGAGGTGCAATGAGGAGAAAAGGGAAGGAGAAAGACAAGGAAAGAGGAAGAAATGTGGGGAGAGGGAAAGAAGGAATGAGGTACAGGAGGGAAGAGAAAGATGGAGAGTGGAAGAGAATGAGGAGGGAGGATGGGAAGACAGGAAGAGGGATGTATATATAAGGGAGATGAAGAAGAGATAGAAAGGAGGAGGAGGTGGGATGGGAAAAGAAGGAGATAAGGGAGGGAATGGGGAGGAAGAGGCAGGAGGAAGGTAAAAAGATGGGAGAGGCTGGAAAGGAACGGGAAGGGAGAGAACTTGTGAATGACAGGGGTGACTGGAGTCTATCACTACAGAAGGATGTATTTCCTTTTATTTGCTTTGAAAGAGCTTTTTTCAAGTTTTTGGGACAAATCTCCACGAACAAATCTATGCCTCTCATGGATGAAATGTGCAGCGTCTTACAGCAACATATACTTTTTCCCTAGCGCAGGCTCTGCCACTTACTTTGTAGCTCTTTCATCTTGAACCATCTGTCTAAACTTCAATTTCTTCACTTGCAAAATGGAGGTGATAAGAATACTAGCCTTAATTATCTCAAAGGGTTATGGTAAGAATTAAATAAGTTAATAATGTAAAGGAACTTGATAAACTGGCAAGCAATATTCAAATATTGTTATAGTACCACAGCAGCTGCTTGATAAATATTTGACTTTGAATATAGACTTTAATAGTTCTCTGTTTACTCAAATAGAAGACTTCATTTTACTTCTCTGGTCATACAGACACTTTTCTGAGTTTAAGTTTTACACTTTTCTTTAGGTTTAGTAATCAAAACCATCTTCCCCTATTCCCAGTCAGGAAGCATTATGGCAATGATCCTAGGGGTGTGGTGTGGCAAAGAGCTACTTATCACAGACCCTTAAATATACAGTGCCCCTTCCCCACAACATACTAAAATAATCTATTAGGAGGTAGTCCCTTCCTCATGACCCTTTTGGTTGAGAATCAATGCCATAATGGGCCACTGTTCTAGATGGGAGTATCCAGGTCCTAGGTGTGCTGGGTAGAAAAATGTTGAGAGCCAGTACACTACCATTAATTAATAGGTGGCATGGTATAAACATACACACATTATATATATATATACACACACACACACACAACAAACGTTTTCTTTTTCTCTTATTAGTAGTCTTATTAATAGTCACCTAATTAGCCATAGTTCACTGAAGCAAGAAAGAAATTATAGTGCACCTTGGCAATTTTCTGAGAAAGTATTTGAAATTTCTCTTTAAAGACTTTACTGAGAAAGTGGCAAGTGTTTTTAAGACTTCCTAGGAAGTGTCAAGTACTATGATAAGCAGCAAAAAAAAGATATAAAAGCACCTATTCCTTCACAATGGACTTCATTTAATCACATCAGATCAGCAGCAACTATAGCTTAGAATACACACTGGAAGAACAGGAAAGAGTGAAGAAAAATATTAGGTAAACTGCCATTATCACAGCAACGAATAGCTATAACAAACTGTGGAAATAGCTACTAATGAGATTTTGAAAGTTCCTGCTTGTTAAATAAATTTGCTTCAAAAGAGAAAAAAACAGCATATCTTGAAATTTCTTAAAGAGCTGTTTGAGAAAGTTGGGCCATTTAAATCATTCCCTAAAAGCCCTTCTAAATTCTAAAAAGTAAATAAAATTACTGTTAATTAAATTATCATAGCTGATATATTTGTCTGAGTCATATTTATTATATATTATCATATAAGCTATATGTGGGGTACATTAGGCTATGTGTTACATTATATATTGAAGACTCTAAAGCAATTAATTTTCACATCATAAGCAAAATAACACAATCTGCCTCATAACATTGATTTTAGGAATACATCGAAATAAAACATGAGATGTTCTACATAAAACAAAGCTTACGTGTTTATGCTTAAAATATGTTGTTCTTTTCAGTGCCAAAGGAAAACTGCTTTAAAATAATCTTGGATTTTGTACAATGCTAATATCCAGAATAGCACAACATACTTTTCCATCATCCCAATCAGATTTCAAAAGGTACGTCTACAACTTAAATGTATGAGAGCTTCTAGTTAACTTCAAACAATACTGTTTCGATGCCCATTTACAAAAAATCTAGCATATGCCTTTTCCTCTAACATTTCATCACTACCTAAATTGCTTTGCTGAAAAGATCCAAATAACCTGTCATTGTAAACGCATGAGATGAGAAAAATATATTCTTAAAATGTAATAAGGAGCTGCTTCCCGTTTTCAAAAGTGTAAGACATGGGGTGCATAAAACGTCAGACATGCCATAACGAAAACTTTTACCTTGCTTTCATTAGGGTAGACTGGTTATTCAGATGTGACTCTTTTTTTAAAAAAAAAACACAACTTGAAAGACAAATCCAAATGGAACTTCCATATTGAAACGATCTTCATGCAAATATACACCCTTGCTAGACCCATGATTTATTTTGCCTTTAGCTACTATATTAAAATAAATTCGCAATAGATAAAATATGTACTTGACTAACTGTATAATAAAGATAAGAAACGTCAGGGAAAATATTGGGGAAGAAATTTCAAAGCACCCTGTTTTAAATTAGTTTTTACTCATCAAACTGATGTTTAATCCTATGAGTGTTTCTCCAATATGAGTAGGCAAATGAATACTTTTCTTCAGATGTTATAAACATGTCATTTAAAACAATATTTTTTGGATTTTGTTTTCTTCAGCAAATATTTTTTTAGTAAACACACACACAAAAATTTGGATTCAACAAGAAATTTCCAACACCCATGAACATCTATATACATATATATATACAAAGTTGTCAAACATATTATTCAATTTCTCTGTAATCAAATTTTTTTATGTACTTATTTTTAAAATTGTTTTTATGTACTCTGAGAAGCATGGTAAAGTTTCTTAATATGATTGTAGTATCTCATTATGATATGACACAATTTCTCCTTATTTCAAACAGGTTTGCTTTATATTTTTCTTTTCTTTTTTTTTTTTCTGCTTTATCTCCCCAAACGCCCCCTGTACATAGTTGTATATCTTAGTTGCAGGTCCTTCTAGTTGTGGCATGTGAGACGCCGCCTCAACGTGGCCTGAAGAGCAGTGCCATGTCCACGCCCAGGATCCGAACCCTGGGCCGCCGCAGAGGAGCGCGCAAACTTAACCACTCGGCCACGGAGCCCGCCCTGCTTTATATTTTTCCATTATGTTGTTAGATGGATAAAAGTTTACAACCAGGGTATGTTTTGGGGAATCTTTTATCCATATGAAACCCTTCTCTGGGCCAATGACTTTAAAAGACACCTCACCAAAGAAGTTATACAGATGGCAAATAAGCATATGAAAAGATGCTCCACATCATATGTCATCAGGGAAATGCAAATTAAAACAACATACCACTACACATCTATTTAGAATGGCCAAAATCCAGAACCATGACACCACCAAATGCTAATGAGAATGTGAAGCAAAAGCAAATTTCACGCATTGCTGGTGGGATGCAAAATAGTACAACAGTGGATGGTACTCTTGAGTGGAATTGCTAGGTCATAGGTAACTGTTTAACGGAGTTACTGCCAAACTGTTTCTAAAGCACCCACACCATTTTACAATCCTAGCAATGTAGGAGGGTTCCAGTTTCTCCACATCCTCCCACCACTTGTTACTAACTATCTTTCTGATTAGTCATCTTAGTGGGTATAAAGTGGTATCTCATTGTGGTTTTGATTTACATTTCCCTAATGGCTAATGATGTCAAGCATCTTTCATGTGCTTATTGGCCATTTGTATGTCTTCTTTGGAAAAATGTCTATTCAAATTGTTCACCCATTTTGTAACTGGGTTATTTATCTTTTTTAGTATTGAGTTATAAGAGTTCTTTATATAGATTGGATATCAGTCTCTTATCAGATATATGACTTGTAAATATTTTCTTCCAGGCCTTACCTAACCCAAGGTCATAAAGATTTACTCTGTTTTCTTTTAAGAGTTTCAACAGTTTTACCTCTTAAATTTAGGTCTCTGATATATTCAGAGTAAATTTTTGTGTATGCTATAAGGAAGTGGTCCAGCTTCATTCATGTGGATAGCTAACAGTTTCAGTACCATTTGTGGAAGAGGCCATTCTTTCCCCCATAGAACTGTCTTGGCACTGCTGTTAAAAATCAATGAACCATAAATGTAAGGGTTTGTTTCTGGACTCTCAACTCTATTCTATTCCAAGAGCTTTTTAAAAAGCTCCTTTTCTACTCTATCGGCTACAGAGTGTTTCTTGCTTAAATCATGCATGTTGCCTGGTACTGTTTTCTTCAAATGTTTCAGAATTCTTGGATATACGTGTATCCCTTTTTCTTGACTATGGATGTTGTTTCTATTTGCCATAGCTGACATCTAGTGATTGTGGGAGAAGAGGTTGTGCTGCTGGGTTAGGGATACCAAATTTGTCAACGGGGTGTGGAATGATTCCCTTCCTGAGGCTTAGCAGCCGCAGAATCTACCCTCAATGTTTTAGTGGATATGCAAACCCCACTGAAACCTGCTCTACTTGGTAACAGCATAAGAGAGGACCTCAAAAAGCAGTACCCAGATTACTCAACCTATTGCCTCAGAGATCCATTCTAATCTCAGTACCCTCTTGGGAAGATTTCTCCTGTTTTTGAGGAGGAACTTGCATAGAGTAGTCCTCTTGGACTCTCTTGATCCTCCTTCTCACTTCTTCACAAGGAAGAAGGTGTGACTTATCTGACTGATGAGTTTAGAAAAATGAACTATGTGTGTATGATTCAGTCTCTTCTCACTTCAGTATAAACCTTGCCTGCAAAAAGGGTACATTCTGTTCTGCCTTCTCTACAAGATAGATCCGTAGTTTCAGGGTCTAAAGCATTTGGGAGAGAGAGATGTACAGCAAATCTATCTTTTCACAGATGTAAGCTATCTTCTCCACCTGAGTTTTACCACTAATGAAGCTAACATTTTGATCTTTGTTGGCCTAACTCCTATGTTTGCTCCAGCTGGTCCCAAACACCAGAGGAGAAGACTCTTCAGTTAAGAAGGGTCCTCCCACACTGCTCCTACCTCAGCAACAGTCCTCTTTTTCATGGGTTTATAGCTACAGATTTTTCTTGTTTTGTCTCTTCAGTTTGCTCTCTGGTTGTGCTCTTTTAAGAATTTTTGATCTACTGATGTTATTTTCCTTTTGCAATGCTGTTATGACTTTATTCTTCTTTTAACATATTTTATGTCATTTCAGAAGGTTTTGATAGGAGATGAAATAGACCCATGTATCACTTCCTCATATTTCACTCTCAAGTAGCTACTAACAAAGAAAGGACTAGAACACCTAAATCTACTGACTCAAGCTCTTTCCACTACTCCACACTACTTTATAAGATATAGTCCTTATATTAGAGACCTTAAAAATCTTGTTACAATGGAGATACAAACATTAAAGCAGAACTGAATACAAAGCAATATACTATAAGTAACTAAAGTACAGAGATTAAATACCTAAGAATTATAAGAGGTCACATCAGGTTACAGAGAAGGGCTCATTGAAAAGGAGACACTTGAGATGACCTTGGAAGGGAACAAATAATACTAATGAGGAATAACAAGGCAAATAAGAACATGGAGGTGGGCAAGTACAAGGCAAATTCCATTACAGGGAGTATACCAGGTTAGCTGAGTATACATAAAGGAAGAGTGGAAAAGAAAGCTAAGAAAGAGATCAAGTAAGAGACCCAAGTGAGATCAAGAGACATGTAAGACCATAAAAGCCTCTCACTTTCATTCAAAACACATGTGTAGAACAGGTACTAAATCACCTGTAGATCAGTTACCTCCAAGGTAGAGGGGTCCACACATAGATGATATTTTACTACAATGAACTGAAAGTTTCCCTCAATCATCTACTAACATATGTACATACATATAAAATGAATAGGTATGAGTGAAAAAAACTCAATCATTTAAATAATTTAATTTCAAATTTCAATAGGTATTCATTCAAGTTGTTTTTCATATATACCTCTGATATGAAAAGAGCCATCATCATTTCTCTCTACCACAAGATGATCAATATGAACAGTTACAGGAGCTGGTTCCAGGGATATTGAACTACTACGAGGACTGTCATCCTACACAAAAGAGAAATAGTATCAGTATGTTGTTAATAAAGTAAACAATAAAATTAAAGTAATCATTTTCTTAATAAACATTACTTCAGTCAATACAATCTTTAATGAGTTAGAAATATATCTTTACATACAGTGAGAAAACTGCCTGTTCTTTAAGAAGGATCTCTATATCATTCATCACAAAGACCAACAAATTCATTTCAATAAATGCTGAGAGTGTATGTATTATTGAGAAGGCATATTCTTAGACATGAAATCAAAGTCCAGATAGGCAAAGTGAACATTTACAACATAAAAATATTTATTAACATACTTTTAAATTTATTTTTGTGTTAGAAACTTGTATCTTCATTGGCATCACTGTTGCAACAGTTTCATCTTCCAAAAAATGTTGAATATTCATAAGAGAAGATGTAAGAAACTCAGTGCTAAAGTTTTCTATATGGCATTGCAGAAATCCATTTTTTTCTGCAAGCAAAGAGTGTATTACAGCACCAGGCCCACTTTCAAATCTCAGAGTAATCTCAGGAGAGGATTTGGAATGAACTACAGCTTTATGATCTGAACCTATTAAAAAAAATATAAAAATTATAACTTGTAGCACTAATCAAAAATGTCATTCTTGATTATTTGTCATTAAGAGGTTATTGTCACTTTGTACAATGTTAAAGTAATAATAATAATAAAAGTTTTAATATTTCTCCTTAATTTAAATATTTACAGTACATATACAACATACCATACACAACCCTAATTTCAATTTTTACAAACAACCTTCAACTGCAATAATGTTGACTTATCTATATTTTCTCTTTTTTGGTAACATGCCAAGACATAAATCTAATATGATGCATACCTCAGATACTTAGTGCATGTATGAGTGTGTGCCTACCTATAAATTTGTATTACAGTCATGCATTGCTTAATGACAGGGATACGTTCTGAGAAATGTGTAGTTAGGCAAACATCATAGAGTGTACTCACACAAACCTCGATGGTATAGCACACTACACACCTAGGCTTTATGGTACGATATGAGGTCTGTTGTTGACCAAAATGTCGTTAAGCAGTGCATAGCTGTATAACAGACAACTGCGATGAAGAAAAACGTCATGGCATTTCAAGTGACTCTTAAGCTATTTCTCAAGAAGTAACAAAAGCCTAAAGTTCTTCACCTTCCTCATTAAAACTGGGTCATTAAATAATTGTAAAAGTAAATACAGAAGACCTCATTAAAATGTTTCTGTTAGAAGAGAAACTTGAAACTGAAATTACAGCAAAGGAAATACACATATAGATTTACATTTACTTATACCTCGGCCTTCCTCCAAAAAGAATTTGAGGTGGCTTAGAGAGATAAAAATACTCGAGGGGAAAACAAATTTTAAAATTTCAATAGGGCATGCAAAGAATGTCGAATTTCAAAAAACAAAAGTTCTTAATGGAACCACTGAAGTGAAATGGCCTTCATGGTAACTATTTTGTTCATTTCACATTACCCAGCTCCAAAATGGATGGAAGGCACACACACAAGGCATAATAAGAAGTAAACAATAGAAAAGTAAGGATAGAAGGGAAAAGGTAAAGATGTAGTAAGGTTATCAACTCAAAATACATTACTTAAATTTCTCTGCCAAAGATGGATCAAAAATGAGCTTCCTACCAGCAAAGAGAAAAATATGATCGGTTTCACAATTCATAGAATCCATGAGTTAAAAATAAACTAATTGTTCTGGAAAGGCAAAGCTGTTTCAGTTATTGAGGTATCAAAGGTATCTGTCCCATGGGTCCTCGTCATAAGACCCCACTAATTAAATTCATGATGAAAAAATGTTTATTTTCCATCAACGTGGATGTGAATATTTTAGTCTTACAGAAGTCAAAAGTATACATAATTTGTGCAGTGAAGGTGGTGCAAGAAATTAAAGATATATGTATTTATGTATCAAGGATAGATTTCCATACATGAGTCAAAGCAGAGAGTTGTTTATAAAATTTTTATTTCAGGTAGAGGATGATATTTAATTAATGTTAGTACTACTTACTAACATTCAAAATAAATAATATAGACACAAGAAGAGTTCAAATAAAATTTCAAAAAATCCTTTAAACAATTAAGAATTCATATATTATTTTTTTAAATAGAAGGTAAAAGAAATGGCCACAAACTGATAATGGTTAGATAGTCTTCTTTCCTATATCAAGAAAAACAAGAGTTAAGTGTCTATTTAACAATCACAGCAATTATAAACAAATGACTTGGTAAACGTGATTTTATTTTTTGTCTTTTATCTATCTACATATCTATGTCTACACACACATATGTATACATACAGATACATACTCCAGGGGGTTGAGAGCCAGAAATAATTTCAAACAAAAAAGAGTATTTATTTGGAATAGAGATAAAATAAAATCTTCGTTAGTCAAAAACCACTCCTCCCTACTACCTCGTATACCATGAAACTATCATGTTAAGGTCTTCTTTTTAAAGGAATCCAAAATCCACACACTATAGAAAACCTAAAACAAACAAAAGCAAAAACAACTTTGCAATTTTCATCATTCCTGTCAGAGCAGCAGCCGTGTATATAAACTGTAGATCAAATACACTCTTTATTCATATGGCTTATTAATGTTTGAAATGTTTAAGCTAAACTATTTTTTTCTCCTTTGCCCTTTATTCCATTTCCCATTTATCCTTCCTTTTCCTTTCCTTTCTTTCTTCTTGTTTATCTTCAAACAACCAAGTGAGAAAACATAAGGCATTAGACAGCAGTGCCTATATAACCCATATATGAGGCATTTCAAAATGATTTCTTCAGTTAGAAACAACATGAAACAAAGTGACAGGACATCGTACTAAGTGAGGTATAAAGACAAGTAAGAAAAAATTCCACAATTGGAAATAATCTAAGAGTGCACAATTTGAAGAGCGTTTGAGTACAAGACAGTGTGTAGGTTTTGAAATTTTACATTCAATCTTTTTTTTTTTTACCCACTACGAAACCTTTCCATATACTTAGCTTCCTCCACTTTGCATGCTATTGGGATTTACACTGGCTAATATAAAATTCTTAAAACTTTTTTAGTAGATACATTGTTAACCCAAGGCCTACTCATAGAAAAAAGCCAGGAGTCAATTTTTTCCCCATGATGCTGGTTTATAGACAAATAGCATTTACCTGCAATTCCCAGCATGTGAGGTGATAGCATATTTATTTGATATCATGCAGGACTGTATGTATTTCAACATGTTATTTATCAGATATAGCATTCTGTGTATATAGCAAAGAAAAATATTATAGCTCAGTGAGTTTTTAAAAGATTTAAAAAACTGAACATTATCATTTAAAATTCTTAGCATAACTAGTCAAATTCATTTCTTCAAATGACTGAAAACCATGAGTGATAACTCTATATAAACTTTGAAAATGGGATGGTTTAATGCGGTTCCTCTTCATATACTGCATGTTTTGTTGCTTATATCCCTCTGTGTCCAAGTGAATGTCTTGATATTAAAATGAAGCATCATAAGAACAGGACACATGATTTTTCCAAATACCAAGTATCATGCCAGACTCAGGAAATGTCTGCTTAAAAGCAAGACAATGGAATACAGAAATTAACATTTATACTAGTGTGGAACGAAGTCTGACCTTCTAGGATTACTTTATCTTTCTTTTCATATAGAAAAAAGCTCAGTTTTCTCAGACCTATCTCAAAGAACAGAAAGATTGAAAAAGTAAAAGACGGAACTTATCAATAGCAGAAACAAAAAGAAATTAGCGACCACATCTTCAACAGACTATATTTCTGGTAACTTAATCAAAATACTTTTACTGAAATAAGGAAATCTAAAAGAACAAATCTCTTGCATTATTATGAATAAACGTAATTTCCTTGAATTCACTTATATCAAAGATAGGACTGCCAATGAGTCACATCTATAAAAAACAAAACACGGTTAAATCATATTAAAGTCTTACCTACTGGACGATTACAAAGGTAATGCCGAAGACTGATATTGCCTAACTGATCTGGTGTCACTTGGTCCACTTGAAGACAGATTTCCGTATCTTCCCCTCGGATGTCAATCTCCCCATTAACACCAGTAATTTTAAACACCACAACTGACATCTAATAATGATTGCATAAATAACATTAGTATACCAAGTAATTCAAAATGAAATTCAAGAAATAACACAGGAAGCTACTATAACCTCTAAGAATACAACTGTGACCTAATAAACCAAAAACAAACTGTGATCAACAGAACATGGTTACTATGTTATAGTGACAAACTTCAGCTACCTTTCTTTCTATTCAGGCAAGGGAAGAATTTTTTTAAGTCACAAAGATTAGATTAATTATATGACACTTCCATGTGCTATTATTTTCACTAAAAGCTGAATGTATTTTCTAAGTCCTCCATAAGAATACTTCACTGGATGAGAAGGGCTTAAAATAAAATCGATTAACAAATTTGTTTTGTAGAAAGTCCCTCACAAGAACTACCATTCTTACCATCAAACTTTTTCAGTGTATCTATATGGAACTAAAGTACAGGTCAAAAAATAACAGGCAAGATGGAAAACAGAAAGAACCTCCCCTCTTCTACACAAAAAAACCTTGAAACACAAATTTCGAAAAATGAAAGTCAGAGAAAAACAATTCAGTAAGAGGGAAGGAAGAATTTTCAAGAGTACAAAGAACAAAGTGAATCCCCACCATCTAAGTCAATTCATTTTATGTATTAATGTCTTAAAATCTGTACATAATGAATGGGATAAAGTTGGTGGCATTTCTCTTCATAGCATCTCCCTGAAATGATTACCAGGTCATCATGATTTTCTTGAGCACCCTCTGAAGTTGTACTGATGGCATCTGGAGAGGTTTCACCATAATTCTTCAGGTTTACACTGGCATTTGCACTCTGTGCTGGGCTCTGGTAATGTGTAGTTGAGTTCTTTTCAATACCTAAAATAACAGAACAATAAACTAATAAATTAAAATCAGTTTTACACATGATCAAACAATATTACATTCATCTAACCAAAATAGACTATTCCTTCAATTCCTTCTCAAGCATAACCTTATTTAGGACAATAAACAAAGGAAAATTAAATTGTGGTTAGTCAGCAAATAATAAGAAATAAATTCCCACAATAAAATGTTAGACATACTAAAGCCCTAAACACAGTATGAAAAGAAATCTACCACAGCTGACCACAGTCTGTGTTCTCCCCATTGCAGGTGCGGTGCTGGCATAACTAGCAGGTTCCTAGTCAGCCAGCTTCACCCCCATCTAACCTATCCTACATTGAATAATCCCAGTCTGACCCCTTCATTTCCCTTTCAGTATCCTACAGTAACTTCTAATTATCTTCCACATGAAGTTAGTGCCACTACTATCAATGTGATCATTCTCTAGATCCTTATTTACCTGCCTTATTCAATGTGCTATAATATAATATTTCTCAAACTCTCCATGGTAAAAGACAATTTTTAAAAAATTTTGTGTCTATCACAGATCAATACTTTCAAAAAATACCATAAAAGTGAATTACTATAAAAATTAGATTAGAAAAGCCAAAGACATAGAAAACAGCCTCAACTTTTTTATTATATTTATGACTATATAATCAGCTTCTAACTCAGTGCCTGGCAACAGAGTAGGTGCTCAATAAATTATCTATTTAATGAACGAACAAACAATTTTTAGGACTAGGGAACATGTATGTAAATATAATTGTGGTATGAAAAGATGATAAACTTCTATTTCACAGGGAGTTCATAACAAAGGGGTTGAGGAAACTTCCCTGATAAAATAATATTTAAACTAAAATAAAAAGAAAGAAAAAGAGCATTCTAGGCACAGGCACAAAGACTGAGGTGAAAAAAAGCTTGTCATAGTGAATAAACTGAGATAAAGTCTGAAATATACTATAGTACATATGAAGCAGCTATGTGTGTGTGTGTTCATAAATATGTATACATACATAAGTATATGTGTTATCCGCATGTATACATGTGTGTGTGCACACACACATATATAAAAATACACAGAAAGTTGCCAGCCCAGTGGCGCAGCGGTTAAGTTCACATGTTCTGCTTCGCCAGCCCGGGGTTCGCCAGCTCAGTTCCCAGGTGTGGACCTATGCACTGCTTGTCAGGCCATGCTGTGGCAGGCGTCCCACATAAAATAGAGGAAGATGGGCATGGATGTTAGCTCACAGCCAATCGTTCTCAGCAAAAAGAGGAGGATTGGCAGCAGATGTTAGCTCAGGGCTAATCTTCCTCAAAAAAAAAATATATAGTAAAAGGTCTGTAAGTATATAACCAAGAGCTGATGCTAGTTATTTGTGGAGTGGGGAATGGCATCAAGGGCAGAGTAAGGGTGGTATTAAAGTGATACCTTCAATTTTTACTCTAGACATTTCTATAATACCTGATATTTTTTTCCAACAAGACAGCATTCATATATTTCTTGTAAAATTAAAACAAAAAACAAGAGTCTTTATCCTAGTGAAAATCAATTCCTCTTACATAAAATCATTACAGTTCAGGAGAACTAGGAATACATAGTTACCTATCATTTAAATGTTACCCACAAAATCAATGCCCTTATATTTTTCAAGATCCTAAAAATAGTCTGCTACTGGAATCTATTCTAAGACAGTAATTAGAAATGCAGACAAAAATGTCTGAACAACGATATTAATTACAGCATTCTTATAACTGTAAAAACCTATAAGCAATCTAAACATCCAATATCAGGGAAACAATTAAAAGGTTATGGTACATTCTTTTGACAATTTAATATAGACTTTAAAAATACTTTCAAAGGAGTTTAAATAATATTAGAAAATGCTTACAAGTGATGAAAAGCAGGTTAAAAAATTATATAGGTAGTATAACACCAAGTACACACATATGAATATATACATGTAAATTCATAAAATAAGTGACAGTTGATATATCTAGGTTGTGGGACTTGGGGGTTATTTTCTTTTTCAAATAGTGGTTGTCTGTATTTTCCAAGTTTTCCACACAAGTGGTAGTCACTTTTATTAAGTATTTAATTTTTAGAAATAATAAGAAAATCACTGATGGTTTTGAGACTAAGTAGGGGTATTTTTTACAGGAATAATGTTTTTGAAGTATATTTTGATCACAGAACAGAAATCTTCTGTTAAGCTAGGATTTTAAACCACAAAGAGGGCAGGGGAACTAGGCAATAGAGCTCTCTGTGAATCTAGAAAAAGATTTTTTACATCCCATGTCAGCACCTCTTCTACATTTAACTGGTAGAGTATGCTGGAAAGGAGACTGCTATGAATAGCATATAATTGGGTTAGATTAGGGCTCTTTGTTTACATATGGCAAATCATTTCCCAAGTGTGGGGAGCTAGGATAGCATACTGGTTGGTTAAAGCTTAGGCTCTTGAGTCAGACTAGCTGAATTCCAAATCTGCCTCTGTTACTTCCCGACTGTATACTAATTTCTCTAAGCTTCAGTTTCTGAAGCTAAGAGCCTTTCCTTACCTGAGCCGTTTTCAACTGCATGAATAGGCACGTTAACCTTTATACACGAAGTAATTCATATTTGCCTCTAGTTTCTTTAGCTTCAGTGTCTGTGGAAACTACTCTCTGGCTATGGCCCATGCTTTTGTTCCTGTTCACAGTCACCAAAGCCTTCGTGATGGGGACGCTTCTAATACTTTCTAAGTCATTCCTAGTGGTCTTTACTGAAGCATTGTGTGCCTCTGAATAAAATGAGGGACTCATCCAGTTCCATCATACATGATCATGTATGTGAGAGAATCCTGGTTATGAGAAACGGTAGATCCAGTCTGGGAAAATTCCAGTCAAAGGACCACATAATTGAAAATTCACCATGCAAATTAAGCCCATCTAATCAAAATTCCAGATACAGGAGTCTGTGATAAAGGCTAGCAGCCTTAATACTGTCTGCTTTATGATCCAAATGACTATACAAATAATTGCTGGATGTCAGCCATAAAAAGGTAGGAGTATCTGGTTAAAAGAAGCAATGGAACAACCATTAGAAAGTAAGGTACCATGCTCTTTGTATTGTGTGTGTAGGTGTATAAAAATAAGTCTTTTCGGAGCTGTACTTAATTGCTGAATATAAATAAAAAAACATCACTTCTAAGATTTACATATATATAATATGAATTCTTAAACTGTTACTGCTTTACCTTTTTCCAAAAATATATGACTATCACTTCCATCACTTTCTAACAACTGTTCTTCCAATATCATGCTGTCAAGTGAAATGGTATCCAATGAGGTTTGTGAGGAGCTTCTTTTCATATTCTTATAGGAAACAGAGAGTGGAGCCAGACTGGGTGGGTAACGTTCCTTAGGCTTTCCACTGTTAATAAACAAAATTATCACATATAAGGGAAAGAATTATTTCTAAAAAATACTTCTAAGAAAATAAAAACACAGCAGTCCCCCCTTATTCATGAAGGATACATTCCAAGACCCTCACTGGATGCCTAAAATCAGATAGTACTGAACCCTATCTATACTATGGTTTTCCTATACATACATACCTACGATAAAGTTTAATTTGTAAATTAGGTACAGTAAGAGATTAACCACAATAACTGATAATAAAATGGAACAATTATAATAATATACAGATGGTCCCCGACTTACAATGGTTCGACTTAACAGTTGTTCCCCCTTACGATAGTGCAAAACTGATATGCATTCAGTAGAAACCATAATTCGAATTTTGAGTTTCGATCTTCACCCAAGTTAGCAATATGATACTCTCATGATGCTGGGCAGTGACAGTAAGTTGCAGCTCCCAGTCAGCCACGTGATCACGAGGATAAACAACCGATACACTTGCAACCATTTTATACCCATATAACCATTCTGTTTTCCACTTTCAGTATTCAATAAATTACATGAGATATTCAACACTTTATTATAACACAGGCTTTGTGTTAGATGATTTTGCCCAAGTGTAGGCTAATGTAAGTGTTCTGAGTATGTTTAAGGTTGGCTAGACTAAGCTACAATGTTCAGTAGGCTAGATGTATTAAATGCATTTTTTGACTTATGGTATTTTCAACTTAGGGTGGGTTTATCAGGATGTTAACCCCATCAGAGGTCGAGGAAGATATGTACTGTAATCAATGTAAATTTTAGCAACCTCAGCATATGATTTTTTTTTCTTAATAAGTTGAAAACTTTCTCTTTTCACTTACAGGAAGCACTTTATAGCTTCTCTTTGGCATATCCAAATTGCCAGCATCACCACTCTTGCACTGTGGGGCCATTATTAAGTAAAATAAGGGTTATTCGAATGCAAGCACTGAAATTCCACAACAGTTGACCTAATAACTGAGATGGCTACTAAGTGACTAACGAGTGGGTAACATGTACAGCATGGATATACTGGACAAAGGGGTGATTCACATCCCGGGCAGGACAGAGTGGGAGGGCTCGAGATTTCATCATGCTACTCTAATGGTATGTAATTGAAAACTTATAAATTATTTCTGGAATTTTTCATTTAATATTTTCAGACTGTGGGTAAGTGAAACCGTGGATAAGGGGGACTACTGTACATGTATAGTATCCATAAGTTTTAAAATTATATTTTACAAGTATAAGCTCAAAGGGTTTTCATATTGTGAAAAACCTACTCTTCCATGTATAAACTCTAACAATGCCATATTTTGTCATGAGGTTCTCTGTCTAAAAACAAAATACACTCATGTGCACACACACACAGAGCAAAACAAAAACCCCTCAGATTCCAGTAGTATGTTGTTACCTTAATGATGACTGCGATTTAAGTGTTCTAACTGTAGGTGCTTCTTCTTTACTGATTTCCAGGTTCTCAGAGAGCAAAGCTGTTTCTGCAAGCAAATCTTCAGCTTTAAAGATCAACTCTATGGTTTCATTTCCTTTACTAGTTAAACTATTTGAAAGTATGTTTTGATTACCATCATTATCAAATGAGAGCATACTGGAATCTTCTCTGTAGTTTAACACACTATTTGAATCTGTATAAGATAAATCCTTTTTGTCACTCATTTCTGATCCAATTTCTCCGGAGCCACTTTTGCAAACAATTCCACTACTTTCATCTTCACTTATTTTCCCTAAACTTTTATCTGATAAGTAATCCAGAAAAGAAATACCTTTTTGCAGATTTGTATCACTAGCTGATTTGAAAAGGAAAGGATCCTTTGAAGGGACATGGCTAAGGTCAACACTCATAGATCTGTTGTCTGACATATCATTAACAGTTACACTTCTAATTTGATTTATACTATTAACTTTTCTTTTTGAAGACAAAAGTTCTCCATTTTCTGTAGGCAAATAATCAGGAACAACTGGGCTCACACTTTCAGAAACAGGAGACTTAAGAGTATTTGCTTGATCCACGGGATGTAGCAAAAGAGCCACTTCTGCACTCTTAAGTAAAATTCCAATGCAGATGGATGTCTGACTAGCAGGACTGCCAGTCACAGCTTCTACATCTTTCCTTAAGTTCTCTGAAAGCAGAATAAGTGACTCATGGAGAAAAAGCAGGAGCAGATACTGGTAGTGATTGATCTGCATACTGACATGTTTATGAACGTGAACCAGGACATGAATATCTGCATCTGATGAAGAAGAGGAAAACCTTAAAAACGTATCTGAAGGTTTCTGACTACCATTTGTCAAGGGGTCAGACTCTATACTATAATACTCCTTCAAGAGCTTTTTCCGCTTCAATCGGCCAGTCAGATCACTAGATTCACTTTGCGATGTATTTAGAGATACCTGATTACAAGTCTGCAGCTCTTTTTGTGACACTGCATACTTTGTTGGTTGACAAATCCAGACAGAAAGAGGGAAAGAGTCTACAAAATTTATTGGTCGTCCTTTTCCACTTTTCATCCCTTCATAATCTATCCAAAATTGAGAAAAGTATATAGCCCAAACATCTGTGGCAGCAGAAGTTTTAAGAGTGTGTTTATTCAACTTGGGAATAATATTTCCTTTATAAACTTCATGCATTTTGGTATCTTGTTCATGAGCATGTCTCTGGAAAATTGGATGCAGAAGATTAAAATTGTCACCAGATTTGGGGAAGCTAGTATATGTTTTACTGAAAAAATCACAATCTTTGAAGTCTTGAAACAAAGCTTCTAGATCAGAATGTCGACAGTTTGGACAGTGCCTTGTATTTGTAGCAATCATTTCAGAACTCTGAATGGAAACTGCATGTGGTTGATCTTGATGACATTCAGATTTCATTTCAGAAGGAATGACAAACTAGAAAAGAAAAAACATTAATCTAGACTAACTTACAAATCTATACATCTTGAAGATAAAATAAAGAACATGAATTAGCTCAGGAATTCTTTTTAACATGTCCTGCCAAAATACTAACTCTCTCTCCCCAAATAATTTTATTCAATTGAATGAAAGGGACTTAAATGATTAACCACTAAGAAAAGAACTTAACTTAAAAAAACAAACAATAAATAATGTACATAACATAAATAAATATATTGGCATACAATATATCACAAAGTAAAAAGAACAAAATTGAATTAAATCAGTACTACTAAATGCTTACTATGCCCGAGTACATAGAAGAAAGTGCCAAGTTTGGAAAGGGAATTTTTTTGTTAGGATGTTTCAAATCAAATCGATTTAGAGGATGACTGGATGAGTAAACAGAATGACTGAATAGACGTCATTAGAAATCACTTTTCTGGGAGAAAATAACCTGAAGAGGATAGGTCAAACTATTTACTAAAGTAATTTTCCAGAGATAATTAACCTCACTCCTCAAAATACATCAAAGAGTTCAAAGGTAACTGGTTTTAAAACTGTCCATACTCAGAAAATGTAAAGATCATTATATAATTGTCTTAAATTATAACAGTAAATGTTATAAAATGTGTCCCTTTATATTTAATATTGCAAGATCTTTGAGAAGATCTTTAAAACATTTCTGCCATGCAATTGTTGAGTATTATGAATCACATTTTACAGAGAAGAAATTAAAGACATATACATTTATTCTACCAGCAACAAGATCTGGAAACTGAAATTTTCATCCATGCCCAAGTCTTTTTCTATTTACTATACTATACTAGCTATTTTTTTTAAGAACACTTCCTTCCTTAAAAGTTTAAATATCCACAGAATTCAGATTACCAACTACTTGGCTATAATAAAAAGCAACTTTCTATTATCTTTGGATGTTAATAACAGAATAAATGTGAACAAAAAAAACCTAGATATCACTTAAAAGCTTCACTGTTTTCACTGAAACGAAAAATTTTATCAGCTCTGGTAAAAAGTAGGACAAAAATGACTGATTAAAATTTTACTTCTACTGTTGACCTCCAAATAGATGAGCAGTAAAAAAAATAAGTAAGTAAAAGGAAGGTAGAGAAAGAAGGGGAAAAAAACTTCATCTTTTAAAGTTTCTATGACTGAAAATTAAAACTGCAATTTCAAAAGCAAAATTAAGATTGCAATAAAGTTGATTTAAATTTGAGCACCCATCTTAAGTTCTGGAAATTATAATGTTAACTTTTCTTCCGTAAAAATGGTTTTGTTCTCACAGCCTCTTGTTTATACAGTACCTTTAGCATTAAGCCATCAACTCGAATATCAACATGCTCATCAGATTTTGAATTGTCGTTCAACTTGTAAACAGCCATAAATTGATTAAGACTCTGTTTTAAATCCAAGAGAAACTGATTTAACCATAGAATACTTCTTTCATCCACAGTAAACTGTAGTGCATTCAGCTGGCTATAAAGGTTGGGAGATGGAACTGTGGAGAAAAAAATTTAAAACAGATTTTTAATGAAGAGAGAATTCTAAATCTTCCCTGACAACAGAAAAGACATTTTTAACAAGTTTTATTCTCCCTTAATTAAGATAAAAAGTTTTTGAGATGTTATTTGCAAAATTAAAGTGACGTGTGCATGATTGCAAATATTTACATAGACAAAAAACATTTTTCTATGCTTTGCTAACTGAAAAATATATAGTTCAATCTAAAACATAATATATAAATAGGAAGTACTGTTTAGATTTTTTCCTAATTTTATAGTCACCAAGAAGCAAACTTTAAAATATCTTACCTTCTTGAGTATCACATCAAAGTGGTGGTCCTTAACTACATATTTCTGTAAAGACTTTTATCACCTAAATCTTAATGTGAGTCCTCTAAAACGAGAGAAACAAGTCTAATGACTAGTTTCTTATGCAAGTGGTAAGCCAGGCAGATCTCCTTGAAAGAAGAGACCATGCACAAGTTTTATTTTTAATCCTAAGCCTAGAATAGAGCTTGGTGTAAAGTAAAAACTTAAGTATCTCTTGAATAATGAAATGAACAGACTCTTTTTCACAGCTCCCCAAAATATGAGAATGCTTAGGAGTTGAATAAAATGTTTTAGTGCTAATTTATATGAAACCAATTATTTATAATGAGAACACACATCACTTCCTGAAATCCACATATATTTGTATCATAAAAGCCATTATCTTTTCCACAGTACATTGAAGATTTTTTATTCCAAAAATTCAGACATATTTACTTCTATCAAAGCAAAAAGTATGCATATTTAGAACTTTTAGACCCTATCAGTTTAAGGAAAATAAATCTAAGGTGTAGGATACCAATAAAGATAGCACTATAACGATGTCCTAAATAGGATTTTTTTGCTTTCATTCATTCATTCACTTTCTTTCAGCAAAGATTCACTGAATGCCAACTACATTTTGTGTATTGTGTTTAGCACAAAGAATAAAAAATAAATAAACTGGGCACAGTCCCTCTCCTTAAAAAGTTCACAGAGGGGCCAGCCCAATTGGCGCAGTAGTTAAGTTTGCACACTCCGCTTTGGAAGCCCGGGGTTTGTGGGTTTGGATCCTGGGAGCAGACCTACACACTGCTCACCAAACTGTGCTGTGTTGGCATTCCAAACACAAAATAGAGGAAGACTGGCAACAGATGTTAACAGATGTTAGCTCAGGGCCAATCTTCCTCCTCCCCGCCCCCACGAAAAAAAAGTTCACAGATTACTATATGACACAGACATGAAAGTAGAAAAACTATAATTCAAATCCAACAGAGACATCCAATTGGGATGCAAGAGTTGCTTGTCTTTGGGAATAGCAAGGAAGTGGGGTATTGAGATCATGTCACATTCTGGAAGAGAAGGAAGGAGAGGGAATCTCAATGTACAGATTGAGTGATGATGGCAGCCACAGAGAGCAAGTAGTCTCCAAGGCTAGAGCACAGAAGGAAAGAAGAACCCTGATTGCACATCTGGGACAAAGGAAGAAACCTGGTACACTAAGCATTAGAAAGATCTATATGCAGTTTCTAACAGAGGTCTACTTATGAAATAGATTATTATGTAGCTATTAAAGATAGATAGAGCCAGCCCTGATGGCCTAAGTGGTTAAAAATTCCACGTGCTCTACTTCGGCAGCCTAGGTTTTTCCCGGGCACGGAACCACATCACTCATCTGTTAGTAGCCATGCTGTGGCAGTGGCTCACCCAGAAGAACTAGAAGGACCTACAACTAGAATATACAACTATGCACTGGGGTTTTACGGAGGGAGAAAAAAAAAAGAGGAAGATCGGCAACAGATGTTAGCTCAGGGCCAATCTTTAAAAAAAACATTTAAAATGAACTTGTAGATGAAAGTTCTCAACAGCAAAAAAAATTCTGTAACTATGTATAAATAGAAAGCATGGTGACAGATGTTAACTAGCCTTATTGTGGTGATCATTTCACAATATATACAAATATCGAATCATTATGTTGTACACCTGAAACTAATATAATGTTGCATGTCAATTATACTTCAATTAAAAGACAATGAACTTGTAGAAACCAGAAATATGCTAATCTGATTAAGAGAAAAAGACAGGATGTAAATCAAGTATGTAAAAGAAATGCATTTTTAAAATACAGGACTAACAACACTATACTTATGGTTAAGGTCTGAACTGTGTCCCCTCAAAATTGATATGCTAAAGTTCTAACCCCTAGTACCTCAGGAGACTGTTTTTGGAGATAGGGCTTTTAAACAGGCAATTATGGTAAAAGTGAGTTCATACGGGTGGGCTGTAGTCCAATACGTCAGGTGTCATAAGAGGAGATTAGGAAACAGACATACACACGGAAAGACAATGTGAGAAGACGGCCATCTACAGGCCAAGTAGAGAGGTCTCTGAGGAAACAATCCTGCTGACGCGTCAGTCTAGGACTTTGAGCCTCCAGAACTGTCAGGAAATAAATTTCTGTGGTTAAAACCACCCAGTTTGTGGTTCTTTGTTATAAAAACCCCAGAAAACTAATACACTTACATTTTAGCAGAAGTTGTCTCTAAATTACAGGCTCATGGGCAATTTTTATTTTTGGCATTTTCTTTCTCTCTTTTTAAAAAAAATATAATGAACATGTATTACATTTACAATTACAAAAAAAGTTACATAAATTTTTTAAGTTGGATCGCCTAAGTGAGAGATAAAACAGGAGTGAAAATGGATACCTGTACATAAGGATTCAACATACATCTTCTTTACTTTTGTGTACGTTTGAAAACTTCCATAATAAAAAGTTAATTCAAAACAGTTAAACATAACCTAGCAATTCCACTCCTAGGTATCCAGGGGGCTAGGGTTTACACTGCTCATTATTTTTATTAGAAAAAAATGTATAGATTATAGAACGGAATTATAAATTCCTTTGGCACACATTAACAAAATTGATAGAAATAAACCTAGATTAGTAGTCAGAAATCCTGGGAACTAGTTTTCACTCTGAAGAAAAATTACTAGTTCAATGACGAATTACTTAAGGAAAACAGTTTTCTGGAGTGGGAGGGCTGGAAACAAAGGGATTATCCAGGACCAGCCTCGTGGTGCAGCAGTTAAGTTCACACATTCTGCTTCTCTGTGGCCTGGGGTTCGCTGGTTCGGATCCCGGGTGCGGACACGGCACCACTTGGCAAAAGCCATGCTGTGGTAGGCATCCTATGTATAAAGTAGAGGGAAATGGGCATGGATGTTAGCTCAGGGCCAGTCTTCCTCAGCAAAAAGAGGAGGATTGGCAGTAGTTAACTCAGGGCTAACCTTCCTTTAAAAAAAAAAGGGATTATCCAATTACAGACAAACGGCTGAGAATACCCTGGGAAGACAGTGTAATATAGTAAAGGGGAAAAAAAAACAATGAATTTTGATTCAGAAGGGTTCATGCTTGAGTTTCAGCTGTGCCATTTTACTCTTTTATATAAGGTACGGAAAAATGTCTTAACCTATCTTAATTTTCTCATCATTTTAGTCAGGAAGGTAGGAGAACAAATGAGAAATACACAAAAGACTGTTGAAAAGCATGAAGATGGTGAAGATTAGATCCCAAAAGTTTGGCAGAAACGAGGATTAAAGCGATAAAACAGTTTGACATCTGTTTCTCCAAAGTAATTTCCAGGCTCCCTTCTTTTTACTTAACGACAAAGGCATGAACATTAGAAATTTCCTTCGAAACTATAAACCTACATTAAGTCAGTATTAAACAAATGGTTAGGTAGGTCAAAGTATTTTGGAGTTCCACTTTTAAAGAGGACGTAAAAGATTTTTCCTCCAATAACATAACTTATTTCACTTAAACACTTATTCTCAGCTATAGTTTTCAACCAAAATAATAAAAAAGGTACCACATAAACAAATCCAAATCTTAGTTTGAAGAACTTCTGGATGAACTGAGCTAATAGAATTTTAATATTCAGAAAACATAAATGTATAGTCATTTTAACTTTAGGAAGCCAAAGAGCTTACAAATAAAAAATTCATGTACTATAATGTTTCTAACTAAAGACCAATGCCAAAAGTTGTTCAAAGTATATACTTGGACATTAAGAACTAGCCCTCCAAATTCCCTATGGCTAAAAGAATAACTTCATTATTCATTTTTCAATGAAATATAGAGTTTGATATAGTGAAATATAACTGGAGTTTCACTAAAGAAAAAAAATGACCTTGTTTTACAAATAACCTAACTTTCATTCATTCTTTCATTTAACAGTTACTAAGCACAAAAATGAGTCAAATCTCAAGAATAAAATGAAGCATAAATACTACGTGATTCCTGACATCAAGGCTGCTACAAGTTAGTGAGGAAAAAGAACATATGAACAAATAAGAATATCTAAAAATGCCATAAAAGGGTTATACACTACACACAATGAAAGGAGTAA
This sequence comes from Equus asinus, assembly GCF_041296235.1. Taxonomy (NCBI): domain Eukaryota; kingdom Metazoa; phylum Chordata; class Mammalia; order Perissodactyla; family Equidae; genus Equus; species Equus asinus. The sequence goes on from NC_091793.1 coordinate 40,034,605, forward strand.
AGAAAATGGACTTCTGTTTCTTTTTTCACATTTATAAAACTCAAAAACTTGGCAAGAAAAATACAATTTCCCAAGTAATGGACAAATAATAACAAAACAGGAAACTCTCTTACTTGGAAAATCCTTTCCATCTGGATAGTAATATTCTGTGAATTCTATATAGACAGCTGACATTTCTTGTGGAAGATACAGGGATTTTTTATTGCAAGAAATCATACTTTTGGGGGAAGAACGACATTGTTCTGCTGTGGAGACCTGAAAAAAGAATTGAGTTTATTCAAGTAACGCTGAATAAAGCCCTTTCCAAAGACTTTACGCAATATGGACATCACTTCAAACCCTTATAACTATTTCTAATAATTTATTAATGGTTAATTTCCAAGGCAAATTTTATTATATACATAACATTATTTTTAAATAATACCAATCAACTATTCAGAAAACCATAATTTCTTGTGGAGTCTTATTAATTATAAAATCAACTCCATACAATATTTCTTGCAAACTAATTATTTTGAGCCTTAAAATAACAGAATATTTCTATAAGGTAATACAAATAAGTAAGTGGCAGTCAGGACACAGATCCAAGTCCTTAAGAACAGAATGCTTTCCCAGTATGTGCCTTATAATAATTCTTTACTACAATTTCTTTACTATTATGAAAAATAATATAGCTATATAGAGTTTCAGTTTGGGATAATAAGATTATGGAGATGGATAGTGGTGATGGTTGCACAACAATGTAAATGTACTCAATGCTGATGAACTATACACTTAAATGGTTAAGATGGTAAATTTTATGTTATGTATATTTTACCACAATAAAAATTTAAAAATAATACAACTATAAATGCTTCTGTCAAATAGTTTGATCTCTTAAATTATTTTTCCAAAACGGCTATTAGTTTTAAGGTTCTTGTTACACCTTTTCACTCTGCCCCCAAAACAGCTAATTTGTAATTACATCAAAAATGGATGTACTAATTTCCCCAAAGTTCAACCAATAGAAGTTTTATCAATTGCTTGTTTAGTAGACCCAGGGATGTATCTCAAGGTTAGTTTTTCTCATTCATTCAGCAAACGTGTATTTCTCACATGAAGAAGAATGTTTTTTCAATGGTTTGTTTCCTCTTGTATAAACTGCTAATCTAACCTTTTATTTGTACAGTCTTTAAGTCACTTCTTTACATTATCTAATTAAGAAGCTTTTCTCTGCATATATGGAAACTAATCCTTTTCAACTCAAAGTGTCAAGTTATTTTAATAGACAACAGCTTATTCTTGTTTTTTTTGTTGTTGTTGTTTTGTGAGGAAGATTGGCCCTGAGCTAACATCTGTGCCAACCTTCCTCTAATTTTTTTTTATGTGTGATGCCACCACAGCATGGCTTGAGGAGCTCTGCTAGGTCCACGTCTGGGATCCAAACCTGTGAACCCCAGGGTGCCGTGGAAGCAGAGTGTACAAACTTAACCACTACACCACCAGGCTGGCACCTCTCGTTTTCTTTTAATAGTTAAAAGGTTATTCAAATTGGGACGCACATACTAGTTTATTTTCTTCCAATTATCTTGATTTGCTTGTTTTGTTTTGGTGTGTTTGTGTATGCGGAATTTCTTTAGTGTATTTCATGTCACCATCAACCATTTGGGATTATGGGTGATTCTCCTCCCCCATTTCCATATGAATTTACTTAAATCTTGTAATTTAAAGTCTGCTTCAAATAAGATGCATTATATATAGAATGTAAAGACAGAAACAACTGCAGAGGAAAATAACTGTTAAATCAAAGTTTCTCAAAATTGGCACTACTGACATCTTGGGCCAGATAATTCTTTGTTGTGGGGGCTGTCCAGTGCATTGTAGAATGTGCAGCAGCATCCCTGATCTCTACCCACTAGCTGTTAGCAGCAACTCCCTCGAGCTCTGACCACCAAAACTGTTCTCAGACATCATCAGATGTCCCCTGGTGGACAAAACTGGCCCCAGCTGAAAACCACCGAGTAAAATGAAAACTTTTCAGATAAACCTAAGTCTTCAAGTCTCAGGCTCATCAAACCAGAACAATTCATAAATGATAATACACAACTGAAATTCTTTTTCTTTTTTAAAATAGGTCATATATTCTATTGTATTGGTCTCAAGGATTGTGATGTAATAACACGTTGTATGCTTACAGCCGGAATAAGATTATTAGTATAAAGGGGGCAGAGTTCTTACCTACAAAATCATGTTCACAGTTTAGCCAATACTCGGTAGTTCAATAAAGTAAAAAAAGGTATTTTCATTTTTTCCATAAGATTACTGTGTAACAGGGAATCTGACCTCCAAAGAGACGTCCGGCCTTTGCTCCTGCTCCTAGGAAGTAATTTTAAACTCTTGGAATTTCCTATTCATGGTGGACCCATGGGATCACAAGATGACTCAGAGTAGGGATGGCCACACTTGATAGTCTTAATAATGTTTAGAGGGTAGAGAGTTTGGGTCACCTGGTATCAGTATACCTAGAGACTGAGTTCAACTACATGGGCAATATTTCATGTATATTGTTACACATTCACGGTGGGAGCCTAATATGTCCTGAGGACAAGGAAGTTCTGAATTTGGAACCCTCCCAGACTCCACTCTGTTTTTCCTATAGCTAGTTTTAATTCATATTCTTTCCCTATAATAAATGTGATTCAGTATAACTGATTTCAGTAAGTTCTGTGAGTTTTTCTAGTGAATTCTTGAATCTGCAGGTAGTTTAGGGAAAACCCCAGAAGACTTCTGGTCTCAGGTCTTGTGCAGACTTGGCAGTCAGGAGGACTATGCCCTTAACCTCACAGTTTGCCTAATTGTGGGTAAGCATATAAACAAAAATTAATGAACTGATATTTTCTTTCCCATCTAATTTAGCCATTTCATAAAACTTGTCAAGATGTTTTTAAATAAAATGGTGGCATTAATTTCTAAGAGCTGCTTGCAGAGGATACTAAAGGTGTTTATCAGAAGGTTTAATTTAAAAAAATAAAACATACCTGGTATATATTGAAATCTGCAAGTCTAACCACAACAGAACTAGACATTAACTTTGCTTTGGATTGTTCAGATAATACTGAAGGTGTTCTGGAAGTCCCTTTCAGAGCTGAGTCTTTCTCTGTGGGAAAACAAAAACTCTTTTCAATTTATTGCAAAATTATTTGTAACAGTCAATCTTTTATTATTAAGACAGCTACTAGAAATATAAATGAACCTAATTTCTCAAACAAGATAATATATGTGGAAACACTTTATATATAAACTGATAGAGGAATATAAGTTATTGTGATTTTTTTTGCGATGATTATTCTTTAAATAGGAATCATACTTACATCACATTTAAGATACTCTCATACAAGAACTTTTGGCTAGACTTCTTGTTAAAAAGAGAGATTTACTAGCCATTTAAGAGTCTGAAATGTAAGTATTACTCTTATAGCTCCTATTAATTTAAAAGGCACTTGGTCCACAAACCTACGGTCTGAATGAGGTGCAGAATTTTTAGACATTAATTAAACACGATAGTTTATTTATAGAAATTATCATATTATGATCACACACATACATACACAAACACACACATACACACATACACATACACACACTATATATTAGGGGACTGTCATAATGCTGTTATAGGTAAAATACCTGTTTGTGTGTGCTGGGGAGAAGCATGTGTTGGGGATTTAGGAGGTGAACCTACATTATGATCTTTTACAGCCTGTTTAAGCATTTCAACGTTGTACTCAAATTCATGTAACAACTCGTTGGCCCATCCATTTTTTGTCTTGGTTGCATCACTAAAATACATCCAATGATTACAACTATCTCCTGAAAAATGAATAACAGGTATTTCACTAAAATATGCATAATTTTTATTTATTCTTTTATAGTAATGCTTCTAATGAAATTTATTCATTTTCTCAAGGGATTCTCTAATCTTCCAATAAATTTACAGCCTTCAGCTACAACAGATTTTAATTTTCCTAGAAAATAGGAATAAAACATTTAGAATAGAGGGAAAGACTGTCAAAAGCAAATAATTTGGGAGAGTTTCTATCTAGAACCCGTCCTTGGTAGAACATCACTCAAACTTTCAATTAGAAGCAGCTCTGCTGGTCGGCCTCCATTGAATGCTCAACCACTTGGCATACCTTCAGTGGACAAAATCCCAGAAAATACCATCACAGAAAGAAGTCTTTTCATCAAAGATTTGTTGTAAAGTGACTAACAAAAACCTATCCATACAAACGATAAGACAAAGAATATTTAAAAACTTAAGAGACCAATAAAGATTCTCAAGACGGATATCAGATCTAAAGATATAGATATATTCATATCTATCAATATCCATATATACATTTTTTGGAGGGAAAATAAAAAATCAGAATTATCAAGTTTCTCTGTAGCAACTAAGAAAAGTATTACGTACATAAAAGGGTTAAGAATACTTTGTGACTAAAAGTCATAATATGCATAATATGCAGTTAAAAATATTTGAAGTATATGTAAGTAACTTAGGAATCAGGAGGACAGAATATAAAACAAAGCCCTTAAATGAAAACCAAAATAAATAGTACAACCTTTAAATTATGTCAGGTACTGATATAGAAATGACAAACACTGGAAGATGGAAAAATTTTATCAATTTTTTAAAGTCCTGGAAAACTCACTATAGTTATTTGTTTTTTCTTATTTGTGGAAATTAAAAAAAAAAAGCCACATACCACCAAAATGCAGAGATGATGGTATAAGGTCAAATTACTTAATTTGACCATAAACATACATATTTTTTGTTTTTAATATTTGGAGGAAAAGAACCTAGCAATATTTGATTATTAAAGAGCCTACTAAACTAAATTAGCTATTAAAGCCTTATTTATTGATGAAATTTAGAAAATATAGAAAAGTTTAAAAAAGTACCTGGAACCCTACAACATAGCTAAAATCGTTATTCTTTTGCTTTATGTTTTTTTGATTTTTTTAATATATAAATGTATCATTTAAAAATTCAAAACATATCAATAACTGGCTTTTGTCACAATTAACAAAAAAGCACAAATATGTGCTTTGTATTCTGATTTTTTCTAAGTTTTAAATCAGTTATTTAGAATATTGTCAATTTCTAACAATTATACTTTCTAATTATCTACATAAACCTCAATATGAAGTGCATGAATATTTTCCATGGCAATTATATTTTCTTGGTAAGATATTGCTGGGGGAAAAACAATAACAAATGTCTTGATCTCTTTTCTCCTTAAAAAATTAAATTGAAACAAAATAAAATAAAACAAAACAAAATGAAATAAATGGGCTATATAACTTTAAAGCAAGATTTATATCTTTTAAAGAAATTGTTCCACACACCTGCTTTGTGATAAGGATAATAATCTACAGTTAGCTGTGTAAAAGACAGTTGCATAGCTCCTCCAGTAATACGTCTGCTTGACTCTAGGAAAAAAGATGGAATCAAAAGAAAGAAACATTAAGCAAATATCAGAAACACTTAGTCATACTTGTAGACTAAGCAGTGAGTGATAACCTTCTCTCTGTTATCATGGAAAATATATTAATGATTTTAGGAAATGTAATTCAATCTAATAAGTACCTATGGAGCCCCTATCATTTGCAAGGTTTTAGGCTAAAAGTTGCGGATACAAAAATAGCAGAACATTTATATTTACAGCCCTAACCACATGGCAAGCACTGTTTCAAATATTTACAGGTATACTTACTTATTTGCTCTTCATAACAACCCTATGAGATAGATACTATTATTATTATGCCCACTGTCTAGATAAGGAAATTGAGACACAAAGAAGTTAAGTAAACAGACCAAGGGCATAGAGCCAGTAAGTGTAGAGCTAGTTCTGAACCTAGGAAATCTTAACGACTACTCCATATCATCTTGCATCCTACTGAAGAAGAAACTGAGTCTTACATTAGGCAAGTTGTCGAAGCTCACATAGCTAAATTAAGATCAGAAACAGATCACAAGTCAGTGTAACTCCAATATAAAAATCAAATTTTAAAACAGCATGGACAAATCAAATACAAATTAAGATAGAGCTACGTACATACTCTCCATATTAATTTGCTAACTCCAATTTATCTCAACTAGCAGAATTTCTAGTACAGATTTACAATCCCTTATTTAAAACCCTTGGAGCCAAATGTTTCAGAATTCAGAATTTTTTTAGACTTTGTGAAAGTAACGTGGTATATATACACAAGGCATATCATACAATACTCCCAGCAGGTTCTGAGGCGGCACTAAGTAATAAAAAATAGTAATTCTACCGCAAAACTTGAATATTTATACCAAGTGAGTAAAATAAAGAAGATAAATAGCAATGTGTTTGTTTAGGTCAAGTTTTGCCAGCAAATGAGTTTTTCAAACTTATGAAAAAACAATTCAGACCTTTTGTACGTTAGAATAGCAGAGAACTAATTAAAGAACTGATTATGTATTTGTACTATGAGGGAATTATTTTGGCGGAGGTGTTTTCCCCTTAAATAACATCATTTAGCTTACTCGATGAAAGAGTAAGGAATGTAAATGAGCTTAGAAAACATTTTCTCTGTTCCTTTGCTTACTACTTAACCTTGACCCCTCGTTTTGTTATTTTGGTTTGTTTTCACTGTTTTGGATTTTCCTTTCAAATCGCTACGGCAGAAAACTCCAAATATAAGCCAAATGACACAAAGGCGGACAAACGAAAAGCAACAAATCCCTCTCCAAACTCCAAATCTTCCTCACCCTTTTATCTGGCAGCTGACACCTGGCCGACTTGTCTGATGAAGGCAGGATAACTTCCATTGCTAAAGATTCAGAGTCAGTCTCAATATTCACCTAGTTTTAAAAATCCAGAGCAATAATTTTCATAGACACAGATTCTGATTCAGGTCTGAGGTACATGGGTCAGCTAATCCATTTTAAAAAGATCCTCAGCGTGATTCTTATGCTCACCAAAGTGTGAGGACCACTGTCCTAGAAGACTACCTGAATCCTTCCAGTACTTAGGGGCCAGGGACACTCTCTGATGGAGAAACAGAAATGCCCGGCACCTCGGTTATAGAACCACAGATTTTCAAAGTGATCAACAGCAGCTTCTTACTCCCTTACCTGTGTCTACTGACTAAGGAAAAATAAGAGAAACAAAAGCTAAAAGAAAAAAAATCTTTCTAAATAGAGTTTAGCTTCCTAACCAAATTTTGGGAGAATTTGGGGTAGAAGACACAAGAAATATTAAACAGCCACATAAATTGCATTTATATGCACATGGGGTTAAAAATATGTAGATAAACCACTGTGCTGAAAACACATGTGCAAATAATTATGAATTAAGTATGGACTAAAATATGATTTATGGACAATTTCAAATTATGAAAAAGTTAATTCAAAGACAGGTCTAATATTTCATCACCTACCAAGGATGTCATCTATTCAGTCTTTGATTTTTTGTTAAACCTAATTTTACTGTTAGTACTGATAGCTAACAATTAAGTGTGCTGAAGTACTAACTACTAAAGCAAAATAAAATTTCACATCAATATATAGTGCTTAAAATTACATTTCATCTACGTATCTCATATGAGTGATAAAATTATGACCAGTTATAGTACACACTACATATTACATATGATAAAATAACCTAGTTTTGTAGTACATTCTAGAAAAACCAAAATGGTTTGAAGTAAGTAGCTTTTATTACCTTTTTCTTTAGCATGAATATCATCACATATGTGTAGATCTAGATGAGAAATCACTAAATGATGAGAAGTTTCTTTAACATCATAATCATTGAATAGTTTCACAATTGCATCATTTAGATCAGGAGCATTTGAAGTCTGTGGTGTCTTCACATGCTGGGTAGATGGGGCTACTGTAGAGCTCTAAAAGATTGAAAACTGCCTCATCACTACAAGCAAAATATTTGAAATTCCCCATGCAAGAAAATTTAAATATTTTTAGCAATAAAGTAATGAAAAATAAGCTACTATATTTTCTTTTATATTAATAACTCAGTTCTCCTAAAATGCTTTCTGAATTATATAGAAATAAAACTAAAATCTAAAAACTGGAGAATTACACAATTTGAATATAAAGCCAGTATGTTTGGGTAAATATCTGAATAGTTATATTTACATACTTATAGTCCTTGCCTTAGAAAATCTACTTATTAACTATTGAAGGTAGGTTATTTGAATATTATTAGCTATATATATATTAAAAAACAAATGTGAGCCCTGTATACATCAGCTGCATACACTATTATATATCCTCCAGAAAGAAAGCATTTCCTTGCAAAAGTGCTTGTGATATTATCTAACACAGTAAGTGCTCTGGTGCCTCTCATAAGAGGCATGGTGCATCTTTTGAACTTGGATATCTGAAGAAGCCAGAAAGCAGAAGAGATTTATAATAGATTGTGAGTTCAAATTCCTCTCTCCCCAAGGAGCAGAGAATACTATTGAAGTGTAAAGACATATGTGAACCTCTAATCGCCTAAAATAATTCTGCATACATAAGTATACTGTGAGATGATCTGATATATTAGGCATAGAACTGTATATGAAACTTTGGTAATGATTAACAAAATGAAGACCAAACTTTTCATTAAAAAATATTAAAAACTTCCTAATTAAGAACAAGTCAGGGGCCAGCCCCATGGCCAATTGGTTAAGCTTGTGCACTCTATTTTGGCAGCCCAGGTTTGCCAGTTAGGATCCTGGGCGCAGACCTACACACTGCTCATCGAGCCATTCTTTGGTGGCATCCCATATAGAAGAACTAGAATGACCTACAACTAGGATATACAACTAACTGGGGCTTTGTGGAGAAAAAAAAAAGAGGAAGATTGGCAATAGATGTTAGCACAGAGCCAATTTTTCTCACAAAAAAAAAAAGAACAGGGGCCAGCCCGGTGGCACATCAGTTAAGTGCGCACGTTCCGCTTTGGTGGCCCGAGGTTCGCCAAGTCAGATCCTGGGTGCTGACATGGCACCGCTTGGCAAGCCATGCTGTGGTAGGTGTCCCACATATAAAGTAGAGGAAGATGGGCATGGATATTAGCTCAGGGCCAGTCTTCCTCAGCAAAAAGAGGAGGATTGGCAGCAGATGTTAGTTCAGTGATAATCTTCTTCTTCAAAAAAAAAACTTCATTAATAAAAGTGTAGTTGGTTATTTATGGAAAATTATATATATTTTGTATGTGTACATATTTACAAATATCTATTAAGAACTATGATCATACTGTAAAAGAATTTCAAAGTGTACTCAGTAAATGAGAATCTCTCAATGAAAATGATTGGGGCGTACAGTAATTAAAGAAAAGGAAAGATGAAATATAGCTGTAAAGCCTTAAATTCTAGGAGCTCAAGCAAAATTTTTTTACTAATTAACTGTTAAACTGATTTCCATCAGAAAAATCACTTTTTCTTATGTTTTTCCCCTTCTACTTTCAAAGCCTTAACAGACTAGTATTTATGTCTATGATGATACTATGTTGAAAGAAAACACTCTCCTGTATTTCTTTATGTTTTCTCTCTTCTTCATCAAGATAAATAATGATATAAATAAACCATAAACATTAATCTCCCTAACACTCTTTTCTTAATACTGTGGTAGATTCAGGTTTTTAGATGCTGTTTGTGGGGGAAAAAAGCGGGCCACTAAAAACTCTTTTGTCTCAGGAATAATTATAATATCTCATAATTTTCAATGTAGTCTTCTTTCTCTTTTAGAGAATGAGAGGATGAAGCAAAGCAAATATTTATGATAGAAGACAGCTGTCAAGTTATAAAGCTGCGCAAAGGAACACGGTCAACTACTTCAGTCTCTGATCCACTCTTGGTACCTCAAATAATCAGGAGATTCTATGTGATACCTAAAGTAGTAATGTGACAACTGCCACCCAAGAAAGAAACTCTATGGTAATGTGAATGGTTAAGTAGATCTACTATGAAATATTATGGAGCAACACAAAATAATTATAAGGACTAACAACGTTGAAGCAAATTGTATATATCCACTTAACTGCATCCTGACTAAAACTAGGGAAAAATGAAGATTCCTAGGCAAAAAATCTGTAAGGAAATACCTCAAAATGCTAATACTGGTTTTGTTATGGTGGTAGGATTATAGAATTTTGTCCTTGTTTCTAGTTTCCTAATCTATATTCTATCTTATATAAACATATCCACATATCATATAAATAGGAGCTACAGTAACACCAACACTTGTCTATTAGTCTTTAATTTCAACTACCATCTCTGTTAATGACATCCTAAGCTACACAAGTCCTCAATGCAAGCCTTAACAGACTAGTGTTTATGTCTATGATGGTAAGATTATAAAATATTACCTCCTGTACTTCTTTAATTGTGTCTTCAATTCCAAAATAGAACATTATTACCTTTTCTAAGCCTTATCTCCCTTAATCAAATCTGCTTCCTTTTTCTGCATTCCCTTTATTGGCTAATGGAACTACCAATTATCATTCAAAAAGTCCTCAACTTTTCTCTCTTCATTTTCAACTGATGAAAGACTCAGATATCTCTCCCTAACTTGGCTGTTATTTCTTCTTTCAAACCACTACCAGAGGTTCAAGTCCACTCCTCCTCCAGACTGGCAATCTTTCTCTTCTTCACTCCATCCTCTATAATACGACCACGTCATGTTTGATTGTCCTTTCCTATTTAAAAATTTCCGTTGGCTCCCACATGCCTAAAGGAGAAAGTCCAAATTCTTCAACAGATAATGTCCTTCATGTCTACTCACCACATACTTCTGCTTAAACTCAGGCTACCTGCCCAGGAAAACTCTATTCTATGCTATAGTTCAGTGTTCTGTTCACCAAACTTTTAAAATTAGGTTCCCCCAGAGAATCATGAAGTTCTCTCAATAGATATATACTACTTATTGGTAGCATGATACAGTGTTCACCATCAATGCTCTATCTATTTATTTGTTTTTATGGCTAAAAGTTCTGGAAAACTTTGTTCACATTAATAGGTAGATTGGAATGAAATGAGTTTTGTTTTAGCAACATGACATGATTCTTTGAACTCCCTCAAGTTACATGCCAGGATTCTCAAAGTGAGCTATTATAAAAAATTATTTTTAATAATCTAATCGCTGACATTTATTAGATTTTCCCTCAAATGTGTTGAAAGCAAAGAAGTGAAAATCGCCTGACTTGTTACTTTGTTATTAGTCATTCACTTCCAACATGGATAGCAATATTTCAAATTGCCTGTCTTGTTCCCCAAAGGTTTTGGGGTTTTTTTCTTCCTGAACAAATCCATCATGGTAAGAATGAGGAAGAGTAAGAAGGATGCCTTTCATTTGTAAAGTAGGGTAAGAATAATTATGGAAAGGGAGAACGAGTTTGACATCTTAACATAAGAACATCCTAAGGTAGACGAAGTTAAGAAAGATTACACACCAAAAGGGAAGATGTGGAACTCAATTTCCTTAAAATTTGAAAAGTTGTCATATACCCCAGAAGTATGTGTACCTCACCTTCAAAAACACTGCTCTAATAACAACAAACTCCTTTCCTTTATCAGAAAAACCATTGTCTTTAACACTACCACATTTGTGCAGATTCTATTTCCTCATCTCAAATACCCCTTCTCTGGCCTGTGAACTTTTACTCATTTTTAAGATTTAATTTCATTATCCTCTTTGTGAAACTTTTCCAAACTCCACAAGCAGTTAATTAAAACTTCTTTGTGCTTCTATAGTCCCCTCAGCCTCATTTTAAATTCTGCGCTCTTGCATTTATGCTGAACTGCAATGATTTGTTTTATATTTGACTCCCCATTACACTCTGAGATCCTTGAGGGCAGGGTCAGACAATACTCACTTTTACATCTACAGTGTCTAACCCTGCGCCTTATGACAAAGCAGGCAGGCAGTAAATAATGTCAATTTGATAGTCAAAGCAAAGCCTAAAACATATGCCACTCCCACATACCAAGCCAGATCACCAACAAGCTATACACTTGAGATATATTACTCCGTTTCCAAAGAAATAGTTTCACAGAAGTATGATTTCACAATATCCCTTAAGTTTTTTTAATTACTTAGTTAATTAACTTTTTGAGGAAGATTAGCCCTGAGCTAACATCTGCCGCCAATCCTCCTCCCTTTGTTGAGGAAGACTGACCCTGACCTAATATCCATGCCCATCTTCCTCTACTTTATATGTGGGATGCCTGCCACAGCATGACTTGACAAGCGGTGTGCAGATCTGCACCCGACATCCGAGCAAGCGAACCTCAGGCCGCTGAAGCAGAACGTGCAAACTTAACCACTATGCCACTGGGCTGGCCCCATCTCTTAAGTTTTTATTAAGAGTAGATACAAAACTTCAATTGTACTTTTCATAAAATCATCAAAAGACACTATCCATTGGGATTTTCAATGTCTCTTCTACAAAAATCTCCATGTTAAATTCTCAGAATTTAGTACTGGGAAAGATTAGAAAATCTTTTTCTCTTTGGACAAAACTAGTAGTGCTTCAGATTTTAAGAAAGTGATCATTAAATAGCTCATTATGCTTCCCCCATTGTTGCCCCCGTCATCAGACAACTCTAACAGTTTTGTGTTCAACTTCGGCAATTCCCCAGGGCTTTGGTTTTCTGCACTATTAATTCTCACATTCCCTCCCCTGACCTGGGTTTCTTCCTTTTGCTTTTGCTTTGGTAATTTTTAAATTGTATTTTCCTAACTTTCGGAAAAGACATATTTATAACATCAATACTTTTATGTCATTATTAACCTCTAGTGTCTAGTACAGACCTCCAAACCAAATAAGCACTATATAGATAGAAATACATTTAATATCTTTTCATATACATACCATGTATGTAAAATTATATAGTAAAATATATACGAAGATTCTTGGACTCAAAGTATTACAATCTATTTCCTGTAAAGAAAACAACTAACCACTCTGATTTTTAAACCATTTAATGTAAAGTAAGTTTTTTTCCTGTTAACTTAATAGCATACCTGAGTAGGTTCAGGAGCCATACTCTTCCTTTGTTCTGTCGATTTTTCTATTGCTTCACTAAGAGATTTTGCATACTGTACCATAGCCTTCAACTGGGAATCCGTCAAAACCCATAATAAGTCATCCAATATTAGAACTAACTTTGTTGCAATGACATTGCAGTCCTTTAACTGTCAGAAAAAATGATTCATAAAATTAAGCCAAGAAATAAAACTTATAATGCACTTTGTTAAAAAAAAGTTTAAAATTTTTTAATGGAATCAAATATAGATCCTTCATTCACCAAATAGTTATTGAGTTCCTATGATATGGAAGAAATATCTCCTAGTTTTGGAGGGACAGTGGTAGAAAAGACCAACAAATTCCTGAACCCTAACAGGTACAAGTACTTATATAATTTAATTTCGCACTTACAGCTAATAAATCATATAGTTACTTATGTTATTAAACTAATGCTAGTAGAGAAAGAGGCATCAAAATTAGTTAAACATTAAAATGCTATTTTAACCACATTTCAGAATATTTGTATTAAGTGTCATACTCCAAAAACATTCTCTTGAATTTAATTTAGTATACTGATTTGTGTCTAGTAACACAAAACATATTGTTGAGGCTTTGACTGAGCCATAGTTAAAAAATTCATTACTCCTTCATTAAACTTCATCACAATCCACAGTAGACTCTCAACTTCTGACATCCTTAAGTAATCATCTTCCCTATTTATCTAAATTACCAGTTATATCTTAATAACCTTATAAAGCTAGTAGTTTTGGTTACTGATAATGAAGGCTTTGCTGCTTACCCACTCCTGAGCAAGATTCAATAGGAGAAATAAAATTATAAAACAGTTAATGTTCAACAAATATTTGGCAACTGAGAAATCTATTCAATTTATCAAAAATAAAAATCTAGGGGCTGGCCCCGTGGCCGAGTGGTTAAGTTCGCGCGCTCTGCTGCAGGCGGCCCAGTGTTTCGTTGGTTCGAATCCTAGGTGCGGACATGGCACTGCTCATCAAACCACGCTGAGGCGGCGTCCCACGTGCCACAACTAGGAGGACCCACAACGAAGAATATACAACTATGTACTGAGGGGCTTTGGGGAGAAAAAAGAAAAAAAAATAAAATAAAATCTTTAAAAAAAAAATCTAAATACTAAACCTAGAAGACTGAAATACGTTCTCATTACACTAGACTTCTTCAAATATTACTTGAGGCACTATATTTCCTTTTATTTTGCATTGTTTTAATATGTCAATATTTCACCTAAAATTTATTTAAAATTTTCTGTCAATTTCAATAGTTATTACATGAATCACAAAGGTAATCCTGTTGACTTACTCTTCTTTTAAGTGTAACTCTTATTTTTGATTGGTTGGTTATTAATCGAACAGGAGCACACATAATTTCAAGATGCGAACTTTGGGTAGCATCTGCCTCTATTCGAATCATTTGCCAATTTATTTCTTTAAATGTTAAAACCTAAGGAGAATACAGAGATTAGTTTCACTTACTCATGCAGAATAGAATGAGAAAAACGTAGGTTTGTAAAAATAAAAACAAAAAAGTTAAATAAAAACTATCTCTTCACTAATTTCCATGACATTCAATATATACTCACTATGCTTTTATTTTGTAAAATTGTATACTTTCAACAAATTCAGTAACACATCTTCATAATTATATTCAGCTGTAAAGCTGTTAATACTTTTATTCTAAGTAATTTAATTTTAATATAAAGTACAAAGAGCATTTGATTCACGTGACCAAGAAGAATTTAAATAACATATTTTAGTTTTGTACATTTAAAATTCAATTCTGAGTAGCTGAGAAGTTAAAATAGGACTCATTATAAGTTGAAAGATTTATTACAGTAAAAACATTAAAATATCCACATTTTATAATTAAATGATTAAGAGAAGTATAGTTAAAAGGAAAGAGTAAATCTAGTGGTATGTGAATCTAGGTAACCATAAGAAGTAATTATTTTAAACATCCTCTTTTATTTATCAGTGACTAAAACATTTTTTAAAGAAAGAAAGCAAAGAAAACACTTTTGACCTCTCCCCTCTGCGGATCTTGAATACGAGTGAATCTTAAGTCTCCATGCTCCCAGTTTGCATTGACGCTATAGATCCGTAGCTGAGAAAGTTCGAAGGACGCATTGAAGGCTTTTGCTCCAATGCGGATGACAATGGAATTTACACAAACAGTAATTCCCTCAACCACTTTTTCAGCAAAGCCATATTCACTGGAAAAACAAAGTGAAACAAGATACAATGCACTAAAACCGAAAAAAAAAATCATTAAAAGAGAAAATGTTATCTGTTAATATTGTCACACAAGTACACAAACTGTCATATTATTATTCATTTCTGTTCAAAAAAAAAATTCTTGTTCACACAATAATCTAGCCTGGTTACACGTAACTTATAAAAATGCTCTTCTCAAAGTGAAAAAAGATTTTTAAAATTGGAAGTTACTCTCTAAATTAGGTTACTGTAATCACTATCCAAAGCTGCCTACTCTCAAAAAGCATTCACGAGACAACTAGCATCTATCAAGTAAATGAGAGAGCAAAATTCTTGACATAAAGAAGGCTACAGAGTCCAAATGGAATATAATCTCATAATTTAGGAATAAGGTCAAGAAAGTTCACATTCTCTAATTCAATTCAGCAAATATTTATTAAGCACGTACTATGTGAATGATGCTGGGACATAAGGAAAACCAAAATATAGTGGCACTATAGGGCTCACAAGTTACTTGGGGAGGAAAAAAACACATACCCTAGTAACTGAAACATGAGGCAGTTTGTAATTAAGCGCTTTAATAAAGGAATCATCAGTATATTTGGTAGAGGAAGAAACCGCTTTCAACGAGGGAGAAATCTATCCAGGAAAGAAAGATGAACTTTCCACAGGAAGAGATGGGAAGAAAGGGAAATCTTAGAGAAAAAAGCATGAGCAAAGGCACAGAGAAGTAGGGAGTAGAGATCACATTTCGAGAATGATGAGTAGTACAGCATGACTGGAATACAGACTATCAGTATATTTACATAAATTAAATATCTAATTAATATTTAATAGTCTAGAAATTAAAAAAATGAAATTCCAGTTTACAAATAAGTCTATTCTGAGTTTAAGTAACCTTAACATAGATGTTTATCTCTTCCACATGAAGTAATAAAATCAAATTTCTGAACTTACAAGTTTACTAGACCATTAATCTGTGGGAGCATTGTCAGCCCACAGATCCAGCACAGAAGGAAGGACCAATGTGTTAATTATTAATTTCCCCTCTATTTTAATCTCTTAGCTAAAAACAAAATCAATTAGATAAGTGTTTCCCTAAACTTCATGACTATAAAGAATTGTTAAAATTACATATTTATATTCTTGATAACCCTTCTACACCTAATGAATCATTATTTCAAAAGAAGGAGCCTAAAAGATTCTGTAGATTTAATAAGTAACCTAAAGTGACTGTTATAATCAGGTAGGTCTGAAAAACGTGGAAGTAGATTAACAATATTGCCAAACGCCAAAATCTAACGATTATCATCATATGACTACAAGGCCAAAATTATAAATTTTATTGATACTATAAAAACAAGAATTAGGAAGGATACTATCAACTACACCAAGCACACATCGAGAAAATATCTCACTCTGCCACACCTAATTAAAATAAGTGTCATTAATAGCAATTTTCCTGATCTTCTTGTCCTCTTTCAATAATCTTATAAACTTTTTTACTTTATCTCCAATTTTTCTGACTCTAGCCAATTTAAAGACCAATTGCTTTAATCTACTCCATCAAACTTGAAATCATAATCTAAACTTGAAAATCTTAAATTGCTGGATGATAGATAAACTACAAAGAAGTTAATGTGAAAGCTCTTTTCCCAGTTACTATTATCTGTAGTTCAAACGTAAACTGTACATCTGATAAACCTGGTCTTCAGTCAACTCAAAGCAGTGGATGGATCACCATTAGATTCCTATGTGGAAAGCCACTGATGAGACTGTGGGTATTCTCATAGAATGCACTAATGTAACAGTGGTTCAAAACTTGGTGAAAGAGGAGGAGGTAAGTGTGTGTGTACGGGTGTGTGGTTATCTGCATGTGTATGTTCCTCCTCAAAAGTTTGATCACTGGTTTTACACAGCACCTAGAAGACTATAAATGTTCAGCACTGCCATGTTGTACCACTTGAGGAGGCACTGATCACACTAAAATCTATGTGAACATTTTACCTGACTAGTTGCACAATCCAAAAATAGTGCAGAAATATTGCCTTGAGGAAACGATGTATGGTACAAGATCCAAATTTATTGAATGCAAAAATAAATAAGCAATTTTCTAAAGATCTATTTGTTAAGAACAATTTTAACTTCTCAAGAAGGCTTTGTGAAAATGCCCCCATACTTCTACTTTATTATCATCTGATTTTTATCTATTAAAATCCAATCTGTGTAAAGTGTGAACATTCTATACTTAATGAATTTTAGAGTAATCCAAAAGGTCTATAATTTTTTAAGGCATTAACTTAACTCTTAAGAGTCATACAAGTTCCATGGATGCAGAGAATAAATAATATGCAGTGAAACTATTCTGAGACCAAGTAAGAGATAATCTGATTTATAGAATGCCTAAGCTCTTCTGAATCCATTTCTGCTACTGCTCTACCTTTGGTTATCATTACTATTTAATATCAAGGAAAGCAAGACAAATAAAAGAAGCTAAAAGGGGCCGATGCAGTGGCATAGGGGTTAAGTACACGTGCTCCACTTCAGAGGCCCAGGGTCCCCTGGTTCAGATCCTAGGCACAGACCTGCACACCGCTTATCAAGCCATGCTGTGGCAGGTGTCCCACATATAAAAAGTAGAGGAAGACAGGCACAGATGTTGGCTTACGGCCAATCCTCCTCTGCAAAAATTAAAAAAAGAGGATTGGGGCAGATGTTAGCTCAGAGCTAATCTTCCTCAAAAAAAAAAAAAAAAAGGATGCTAAAAATCAATTGTGCTACTTTTGTAATGTATATACTAAAACTGAAAAACGTTCCTGGGAGAGGTGACTAAAATAGAGACTGTTTGAGGTTAGGGGATTTTATCTTATGTCCCATTACTGCAGAAAACAGTGCTGACTATAGAAAAGAACTCCCTTTGCCAGACATACAGATTAATGGAAATAGCTTACCTTTGTCCTGAAGCAGTTGCAATTGGTGATGGGCCATTAGGGTTTCGTGGTTCTTCACACGTACTCATTTCCATTATTACTTTATCCAGGGACTAATAAAAATACATTAAAAATGCAAACAATTAGATATTTTATTTTATGCATATTATGAAAATGTTATTTGGGACTATTTTTTCTTTCATTTCTTTAGGAGCAAAGTAACAGTAAGTGAATAGAGTCATTTTAAATGTCTCCCTAAAGGTATAAAATGACAAATACCAAAACAGAAAACAATCTGCTCAGTCCTTTCTTAAGACATTTATTATCTGATAAAAAAGCTGTGTGTACTACAGGAGTATGGGAGGAAAAAACTGTAAGAAGTAGCCATATACTGCTGCAAATCATCAAATTTTACAGAAATGCAAACTTTAATCCCAGAATGTATTACATTATTAATTGATAGAGGAGATTATATATTAGTATATAGGACTGAACCTCTTCTAAAAGCTTATTCCAATCTAAGACCTAAGATTTAAGACATACAACGATGAAAAATAAGAAATATACAAGAAATGTGAAAAAATAAACATTCTCATAATTTTTCTTTCTTGAAGAAAAATTTAATGTCCTTAGTAGTCATCACTAACACAACTCCAGTCATTCTTCATTCTCTATTTTAATATAGCACTTATTATCTGAAACTGCCCTGTTTTATTTGCCTACTTGTTCACTGTCAGTCTCCTCTATAAAAATCTAAGTTCCCTCAAGGGCACAGGGGAGGTGTTCAATAAATAGTTGTGGAATGAATGAATTAATAAATGACCAAGTGACCAATTTTTCTTCAATTTTTCCCAAGAAGCAAAGTATATTAAAGAACATATTATTTAATTTACTATATCAGTAAAAGCAGAAACACAGAAAGTCTGAATCAAATATTATTAAAAGAATATGGTATGTCAGGAGGCCGGCCCAGTGGTGTAGCAGTTTAGTGTGCATGTTCCACTTTGGCGGCCTGGGGTTCGCTGGTTCGGATCCCAGGTGTGGACATGACACCACTTGGCAAGCCATGCTGTGGCAAGCGTCCCACATATAAAGTAGAGGAAGATGGGCACGGATGTTAGCTCAGGGCTGACCTTCCTCAGCAAAAAGAGGAAGATTGGTGGCAGATCTTTAGCTCAGGGCTAATTTTCCTCAAAAAATGAATACAGTATGCCAGTAAAGAATTAAATGATGCAATAAAATATACCAACTGAGAACAGAATATTCGAGACTTGAAAAACTTTAAATATCCTCCCATTTTAAAGTTCAAACTTCTCACTTAAGGACTGAGAAAACTAAGTACCATCAAGATAAAATGAAACCAAATTAGTGGAAAAGCCAGAAAATTATGTTTCTATAAAACAAAAGACTAATATTAACAGAATAGTTAGATCATATGCATATGTAAATGTTTATTTCTCAGGTAACTCAAAACTCACCAAAGAGATGGGATGTGTTTTCAGTTTTGTCCATGGGATCTACCAAAAAAAAAAAAAATTCTTTTTAAACAAATCATTAAAAAAAAACTAAAACAGTAATCAACACAGATGTTCTCTTATTATCGTGATAGACATACCAACTTATATCAGATGATTTTTTTCTTAAATTGCAAAATCATAAACTGAGTAATTTATTCACACTCTTGATAGCAAATCTATTTTACATAAGAAAAGACTACCAGTCCCTATTTTCTGAGTCACCTTTTAAGTAAGAATTTCAGGTTCTCTTCAATATCTTTCTTCCCAGTCCTGAAAACACATTTTAATTTCATAATTTAAACAGATAACTTACCACTCCTAAATGTCTTCATTTGAAATAGTGTTTACTTACTACAAATTTACACTGTCTCATTTGACAACAAATCCTATGAAAAAATATCTTTGAATATGTGCCAAAATTAAAATTATTTTATTAACAATCAATAATTTTATTTAAATGTTAACATTAAATTTTAAAAAGTTAAAATCTATAAATTAATAATTAATATATTAATATATGACTTCAATTAAATTCATAAGGCACACATTCATGTAATTAAACAAAGATATCTGTCTTTTTAAATTATGTTAATTATGCTGCATTACAGAATTATGTAAAACAAAATATTTATTTGAAAATACAGGGACGAAATTAAAAAATGAAAACAGAAAATGCCTTCCACAGATATCAAAGTCTCACCCTAATAGATGCTTTATTACAAAAAACTTTGTTGATAGCAAGCCATGTTGGCAAATCCAACATATTCTGGAGCACCTCTTCATCCAACTCCAAATTCTTCAGTTCACCTTCTCCTTTAAGGGTACTTAGATTTATCTTGTCAGGAGATAAATTTTTGGTAAATCTGAAAGAGAACATATGTCGACATTTCAGTGTCAGTTACTATACCCCACAGTCATTTCTTGCGAATACACAGAGCATTAAAAGTGTAACAGCAGCATGAAGAAACACAAAACAGCAGTGATAGGCTGTACTTTAATCCATGTTTTTCAATGTGGTTTTGTTATTGTTTTGATCTCTCTTGTCCACGTAACCCTCTTACACTAAGCCTGCAGTGTTTATGGCATACACCTGAATATCATATTCCTATTTATAATCAAGCATATAGTTCTGAGTGCCTTTCAAATTTATGAATATGTAGTGCATAACTACTATTTTCCAGGCACTATGCAAGGCAGTGGGAATGGCTTTTACATTTTGTTCACTTCACTACAAACTACATCATAAGAAAGGGATATTCCTATTCTACCAACCAAGCTACAAGGAAGGTAGGAGAGTGAGGGGACCCTTTAGAAGGAGCAGTAGCAGCAGCAGGAACCACCACTATTCATCATCCCAAAGAATGATGATCAAAGGACCTCAGTACTCCTTTTAGAATCATCCAGTGATTCCCAGCTTTAGAAAGTGACCCAGATAATTCCAGGAATAAATCACAGTACATCTATCTTGTTCTAAAAGATCTCTGAGGAAGGAGATTGTGTAACTCTCTTTAGTAGCCAATTTTGGTGTTTTCTACATAAGACTCTTAAAAATACCAAATATTCTCAACCGTGAATCAGCTGTACAAATACCATTTATCCTTTCTATAGGAGTTAGATAACTGAAGTACTAAGTACTTAATGAAAGTGTCAAAAGTCAGACAGGAGACTGGATCCTGAATTCTAAAGAACTCAGATTCCCTATAATGACTTAAAAATGAAAGTTCTTATAACAAAAAAGAAAAAGGATCTTATAAGAAATAATAATAATAGTTAAAATAATAGTGAATACTTTCCAAAGATTTACTCTTTACCAGGCTCTTTGCATGCATGCATTACCACTTCACCTAATTCTCATGATAACTCACATTAGGGTCAATACTATTTTTATCCCCACTTTTTAGGTGAGTAAACATAATGAGAAACTAACCTATTTGCCCAATGTCACAACTAATGATGATGATATAGTAACAATAATAAATTATACATGTACTTTAAAGTACTTTCACATCCGTTACTTTATTTAATCCTCAAAACAAGCCTAAAAACCGAAAAATTACTAACTTTACCCAGCAAGTACTTTTTCAAAAGTGAAACTACTGATAAAATTAACTACTGGCTAACAAAAGAGCTATTAGCCAGTCTTTTAATCTTTTTCTGAAATTAAACATTAAAATAACAAACTGTACTCGGTTATTTACATGATTTCATATCAACAAGAATATCAATCAACATACACATGCTTCTCCACTGACTCTAAACCAAAATTTCTTGAGTCAGATTTTATTCGTATTCACATCTTCTCACAGAATGTGAACTGAGAAATACAAAGTTCAGGTTTAGCCTCTGTTTGACCAATGATGCTGGGTTGTATTATACTTACCACCAATCATGTTTGCTTTAATACTACGAAGTTTCCTGATAGACTACCATTCCTAATCACATAGGCATAACCTGCCACTTCCTTCAAAGCAGAGCGCATTGAGTACTTACTAGGGATTCCATATTCAGACACATACACTGGCAAGCACTACACTCAAAGTCCCTGCCTTTGTGTAGTTTTCAGTTTAGTCAGTGAGAGAGAAGATCAAATAGTATGACTAAGAAAGAATACAGTAGGGGGCCTTAATCCAGAGCTTCTTTGAAACAGGGACTTTTGAGCTAATATCTAAAGGAAGAGTAGTAGAAGTTAACTAGGCAAGGAAAAGAAAGGGATAGGGAAAGAAAGAATATTCCAAGCAGAGGGAATAAACCATATAAAGGTTCTCAGGCAGGAGAGAGCATGGTATAAAACAGATCTGAAAAAAGATAAACATCTGAAATGTAGCAAGAGGGCCAGGAGAGAAGATAAATTTGGAAGGACAAAGAGGGGACTGATTATACAAGGCCTTGACCATTTTATTCATTCATTCATTCAGTAAGTTTTAATTGATATCTATAATTTAACAGGAATTGGGGATTTGACAATGAATAAAATAGATAAAAACCTTTGCTTTCACAGAGCTTAATGGGGGAGGGGTACACAGAGAACTAAAACATAAGTTAAATATATAGTAAGCCAGATTCTGCTAACTATGGAGGAAAAAAACAAAGCAAAATAGTAAGATTTGAGGTGCAAACAGAGGATCTTTTAATTTTTTTTTAAAGGCAATGCCTTGAATTATTATTTCAATGTAGCAAGGTATTCTGTTGTTTCTTTTTAAAATTGGCACCTGAGCTAACAACTGTTTGCCAATCTTTTTTTTTTTTCTTTCTGCTTTTTCTCCCCAAATACCCCCAGTACATAGTTGTATATATTTTAGTTGTGGGTCCTTCTAGTTGTGACAAGTGGGACACCACCTCAACATGGCCTGATGATTGGTGCCATGTCCGCACCCAGGATCCAAACGAGCAAAACCCTGGGCCACCGAAGTGGAGCGCATGAACTTAACCACTTCGCCACGGGGCCAGGCCCCGGATCTTTTCATTTTTAAAAGAATGGGCAGAAAAAGGCTTATTGAAAAGACGACATTTGGACAGAGATGAGAAGGAGCTAGCTTTGCAAATATGTGGAGGAAGAATGCTCTAGGCAGATGAAAAGCAATGGTAAAAACCTGAGGTGAGAACATGCTTGCTAAGTCTGAGGAATAGCAAGAAGGCCAATGAGGCTGGAGGAAATGAATTAGGGCAAGAATAAAAGGTGAGGTTAAAGAAATAACAGGGGCCAGATCATATGGGACATTTTAAGCTACTCTAAGGATTCTAGCTTTTACTCTGAGTGAAAGTGAGAGTGACTAGAGATAGTTTCAATAAGAACAGGGGACTTTCATTTTTAAAGGATCACTCTATTGAGATTATATCAAAGGGGAACATGGACAGAACCAGAAAGCCCAGACAAGAGGCTATTGAGATAAATCCAGTTAAGAGAAGATGTTGCTTTGGATCAAGATGGAAGAGTAGGAGCTGGTGGGAGGGAACAGCCTAGATGTATTCTGAAGATAAAGCCAACAGGATTTGATTGTAGAGACTGAAGTCAAGGATGACTCCAAGGTTCTTGGTTTGTGTAAACAGAAGGATACAGTTGTTATTTACTGTGGTAAAGAGACAGAGAGAGAAATAAGTTTGGGATTAAGGATAAGAATTTAGGCTTTGAAGAGTTTAATTAAGAGATGCCTATCAGATATCCAAGAGGAGATGCCAATTAAGTAGTCAGATATTCAAATCTCATTCAGTAGCTGCACATATAAATTTGGTAATCATCAATGTTACAGATGGTATTTACAGTTGCAAGAAGGAGACAGAAAATGAAATGGTTCAAGGACTGTAGTCAGGGACCGGTAAAAGGCCAAGGAAATGTAAAAGAAACCAATAAAAGAGATTAAGAAGGAAGGGCTGGTGAGGTAGGGGAGAAATCAGGATTTTTTTAAGGTGAGAGAAAATTTAGCAGGCTTATATGCTGATGACAATGACGCAGAAAAAAGAAAACTATTAATGGTACAGGAAAAACAGACAACTGCTGGAGCAAAATCTTTAAGTATAAGACAGCAGATAGAGTACACAAGAGGAGGGGTTGGCTTTGAATAGTTTTGACTTTGGAAAGCATGTTAATAATCTACATATGTAGAAAATAAAATTAAACAAGAAACAACCAGAAGAGGGAAAACACCTAAAACTGAAAGTAAACAGAAATAAATGAGCCTAATTGTACTTCAAAAATACTGTTAAGTATACTCAAGGGGAAGGCAGGACAGAAGGAAGGACAGACAGAAGGACAGACTGACTAATTCATCTGACTAATTCATGAACACAACATTTGACTATATATCCTTAGTGTTGGGCAGGATGGAATGTGCGTGTATACATGGGTGAGAGGTGCGGTTAATGGAGAAATCACACAATATCTTGACTGGGTATGGACAATAATGTTTATCTCAATGATATTTACAAAGGGAAAAAGTGAAAGCACTTAAATGTCCAAAGGGGAATAATCCCTTTAATTATGATGCATTATGTTATATTCATATCAAGTAATATGTGCTTCCAATCATATTAAAGAATGCTTATATTATCATGTATGGTGAAAATTCAAGGTTCAAAAATGATACACTGTGATTTAGTTATGTAAGAGATGCATTATAAAATCTCAAATATCAAGAGTACCTATCGGTGGCTATGTTTTAGATGTATTTCATCTTTATACTTCTCTGTGTGTGTTAGTGTTCTATAAGGAACAAATATTACTTTTATAAAGACAAAAGTTCAACAGAAACCCAAAAAGATAGGCCTGGAAGGAGTAAAAGTGAAAGACGGAAAGATTAAAATATACATCATTGACAAGAAATTCTTTTTTTTTTCTTGAGGAAGATCAGCCCTGAGCTAACATCTGTCGCCAATCCTCCTCCTTCTGCTGAGGAAGACTGGCCCTGAGCTAATATCTGTGCCCATCTTCCTCTACTTTCTATGTGGGATGCCTGCCACAGCATGGCTTGATGAGCAGTGCCATATCCACACCTGGGATCCAAACCAGCAAAACCCAGGCCACCAAAACAGAACGTGTGAACTCACCTGCTGCGCCACTGGGCCAGCCCCATGAAATACTATCTTTAACTTAGTTCATACCAAAGGGCCAACATCTGCAAAGACTGTGTGGATAAAAGTCAGACAAACAGGTCTGAATTCTAGTTTAGCCACTTATTGTGATACATCTCTGCCTCAATTGTTCATCTGTAAAATGGGGAAAATAATACCAACCTTAAAAGATTTTGTGAGGATTAAAGATAACATGTAAAGCATTTAGTACAAAGTAGCTATCCAATTAAGAGTTCTCTTTCTCCCTCCTTTTTTCTATTTATATTAAATTATGAATGCATTGACTATAGTTTCAACTGGAGCAATACCAGAAGTTCATGTTTGAGTGACCTCAGCATCATAATGGAGTGAGCTGTTCCCCTTAAGTCTCTCCCCACCTATGTTACAACCAAACTGACATTCATTAACCAACTGAGGATTCCCTACAAAGCACAAGAGGACATCTTAAACATTCACGCAGCCATACATCTGAAGAAAAGGGTACCGAATCCTCAAGAAGCAGTGGGAGGTGAGTGGATCCTCTCCTCATCCCCAGCAGCAGTGATCTAGGTTGTGGGTCCTCACACAGCAGCAGGTGCATGACTGTAACAGGAGGTGGAGCAGCAGGAAGGCCTGCATGGGAACGCTTCTGCTTTCTGAGTGGCAACCTGGCCCACAGGAACGCTCCACATGGGATGGCGTGTCTCAGCCACTGTGTGGGTTCCCCCACCAAGTGCAGCAGCCTAGGTGAACTGCCCAAGAGTGCAGAGCAGGTGTGTGTGTGAAAGAAAGTGTCCCCCATTCCTCACCCCCCACCTAGTACACCAGCTCGGCTGGTCCTTGGCCAAGGAAGCAGATCCACGCCAGAGCACCTATGCATTCCTGTGTGACCCACCAAGAGGCTGTGGCCAGTAGGCAAATACATATGAGCTCTTTCAGCACAACTTCCAGCAGACACAGTGGGTTCAGAAAACAGCTCCTGCACCACTCTGCCCCCCACAGAGGTAGAAGGTGGCATCTGTGACCTGATGCTACCACTATGTGCTGGCAGAGGATCACCTCATCAAACACTATGAAGAACTACATTAACACTCCAGAGCAGAAGGAAAACGACAAGCCTCCAGAAACCAACCCAGAAGTCACAGAAAATTACAATCTAAATGACAGAGAATTCAAAATAGTTGTCATAAAGAAACTCAATGAGTTAGAAGGAAACTCAGAAGGACAGTTCAGTGAACTCAGGAATAAAATTAATGAGCAGAAGGAATTCTCCACAAAAGAGATTGAAACTCTAGGGAAAAAATAAACAGAAATTCTGTAGATGATGAACACAATGAATGAGAGAAAAACCAATCTAGAAACCTTAAAAAACAGAGCTGACATTATGAAGGACAGAACTAGTAATTTAGAAGACAGAAATATAGAAATGCTTCAGGCAGAGGAGGAGGAAGAATTAAGACTCAATAAAAATGAAGAAATTCTTCAAGAAATATCTGACTCAATTAGGAAATGCAACATAAGGATTATAGGTATTCCAGAGGGAGAAACGAGGGAGAAAGGAGCAGAGAGCTTGTGCAAAGAAATAATAGCTGAGAACTTCCCAAACCTGGGGAAGAACCAGACTTAGAAATATATGAAGCCAACATAAGTCCTAATTACATCAATACGAAAAGGCCTTCTCCAAGGCATATAATAGTAAAACTGCCAAAAGTCAATGACAAAGAAAAAATAATAAGGGCAATAAGGCAGAAGAAAATAATTTACAATGGAACTCCTATTTAGTGTTTTGGCAGATTTCTCAGCAGAAACCTTAAAGGTTAGGAGAGGCTGGAATGATATATACAAAATACTGAAAGACAAAAACTTCCAGCCAAGAATACTCTATGCAGTGAAACAATCCTTCAGAGACGATGGAGAAGTAAAAACTTTCCCAGCTAAACAAAAGTTGAGGGAGTTGAGGTCACCACTAGACTTTCCTTACAAGAAATGATCAAGGCTACCCTGACACCTAAAACAAAAAGGCAAAGGTTTACAAAGCCTTGAGCAAGGAGATAAACAGACAAAATCAGAAAACTGCAACTCTCTATTAGAACAGGTTAGCAAACACTTAATTATAACATAAAAGATAAACGGAAGGAAAGCATAAAAAATAACTATAAACACTTTATTTTAATCACAAATTCACAACACAAAACAGAATAATTTGTGAGAACAATAAATTAGATGGGGGAAGTAAAAGGATGGAACCTGCTTGGGTTAAGGGAGATAAGAGGCAGAAAATGAACTATTTCATATAAGAGATCTTCTAAAGAAACCTCATGGCACCCAATAAACAAAACATAAATAGAGTACTGAGAAAACCATCACAGAAAACCATGAAACTGAAATGGCAGTCAGAAATACAAGGGAAGAGAAATAGGGAAATACAGAATAACTGGAAAACAAGAGATAAAGTGGCAGTATTAAGCCCTCATATATCAATAATGACTCTAAATGTAAATGAAATGAATCTTCAATCAAAAGAGAAAGAGTGGCTGGCTGGATTAAAAAACAAGATCCAACAATATGCTGCCTCCAGGAAACACATCTCAGCTCTGAAGACAAACACAGGCTCAGAGTGAAGGGATGGAAGATGATACTCCAAGCAAATGGCAAGCAAAAGAAAGCAGGTGTTGCCATACTTGTAACAGACAAAGCAGACTTCAAGATAAAAAAGACAGTGAAAGACAAACGGGGCACTATATAATGATAAAAGGGACATTCCATCAAGAGGACATAACACTTATGAATATATATGCACCTAACACAGGAGCACCAAAGTATATAAAGCAACTATTCACAGACCTAAAGGAAGAAATTAACAGAAACACAATAATAGTAGGGGTCCTCAACACCCCACTTACATCAATGGATGGATCATCCAGAGAGAAAGTCAACAAGGAAAGAGTGGACTTAAAGGAAAAACTAGACCAGATGGACTTAATAGATATGTCTATAGAACATTCCATCCAAACCCAGCAGAATACACATTCTTCTCAAGTGCACATGGAACATTCTCAAAGACAGACCATATATTGGGAAACAAAGCAAGCCTCAATAAATTTAAGACTGAAATCATATCAAGCATCTTTTCTAACCACAACACTATGAAACTAGAAATGAACTACAAGATAAAAGCTGGGAAAGTCACAAATATGTGGAGACTAAACAACATGCTATTGAACAACCACTAGGTCAATGAAGATATCAAAGGAGAAATAAAAAAAAAATTACCTGGAGACAAATGAAAATGAAAATACATCATATCAACTCTTATGGGATGCAGCAAAAGTGGTTCTAAAACGGAAATTCCTAGCAATACAGGCCCACTATAAAAAAAAAGAAAAATCTCAAATAGGTAATCTTAAACTACACTAAACAGAATTAGAAAAAGAAGAAAAACAGCACAAAGTCAGTGGAAGGAGGAAAATAAGAGGTTAGAGTAGAAATAAAGGAAACAGAAACCAAAAGAACAGTAGCAAGGATCAATGAAACTAAGAGCTGTTTCTTTGAGAAGATAAACAAAATGGACAAACCCAACTCACTAAGAAAAAAAAAGAGAAGGCTCAAATAAGTAGAATGAGAAATGAAAGAGGAGAAATTACAACGGCTACCATAGAAATACAAAAGATTATAACAGAATATTAAGAAAAACTATTTGACAACAAACTGGACAATGCAGAAGAAGCAGATAAATTCTTAGACTCACACAACCTCCCAAAACTGAATCAAGAACAAACAGAGAATCTGAATAGACCAATCACAAGTAAAGAGGTTGAAACAGTAATCAAAAATCAAAAACCTCCCAAAAAACAAAAGTCCAGGACCAGATGGCTTCTCTGGAGAACTCTACCAAACATTCAAAGAAGATTTAATACCTATCCTTTTCAAATTGGTCCAAAAGATTGAAGACAAAATGCTTCCTAACTCAGTCTACGAGGCCAACATCACCCTTATACCAAAACCAGACAGGGACTACAGAAAGAAGGAAAATTACAGGCCAATATTGCTGATGAACATAGATGCAAAAACTCCTCAACAAACTACTGGCAAACTGAATACAGCAATACATTAAAAGGATCATACACCACGATCAAGTGGGACTTACGCCAGAGATGCAGGATGTTCAATATCCACAAATCAATCAATGCGATACGCCACATTAACAAAATGAGGAATAAAAATCACATGGTCATCTCAATAGATGCAGAGAAAGCATTTGACAAGATCCAACACCCATTTATGACAAAAACTCTCCATAAAATGGGTATAGAAGGAAAACACCTCAACATAATAAAGGCTATGTATGACAAACCCACAGCCAACATCATACTTAAAGGTGAAAAACTGAAAGCCATCCCTCTGAGAACAGGAACAAGACGAGGGTGGCTACTCTCGCCACTCCTATTCAATATATAGTACTGGAGGCTTTGGCCAAAGCAATTAGGAAAGAAGAAGAAATAAAAGGTTAGCCTAATTGGAAAAGAAGAAGTGAAACTCTCTCCGTTTGCAGATCACATGATTCTATATACAGAAAACCCTAAAGAACCCACCAGAAAACTGTTGGAAATAATCAACAACTACAGCAAAATTGCAGGGTACAAAATCAACTTACAAAAATCAGTTGCATTTCTATACGCTAACAATGAACCAGCAGAAAGAGAACTCAAGAATACAATCCCACTTACTATCACAACAAAAAGAATTAAATATCTAGGAATAAGTTTAACCAAGGAGGTGAAAGATCTATACACTTTTTTTAAAACTATAAGACATTATAGAAAGAAATCGAAGATGACATCAAGAAATGGAAAGATATTCCATGCAAATAGATGGCAAGAATAAACATAGTTAAATGTCCATATTACCTAAAGTAATCTACAGATTCAATGCAATCTCAATCAGAATCCCAATGACATTCTTCACAGAAACAGAACAAAGAATTCTAAAATTCTTATGGGGCAACAAAAGTCCCTGAAAGCTAAAGCAAGCCTGAGAA
Organism: Equus asinus; assembly: GCF_041296235.1. Lineage (NCBI taxonomy): Eukaryota > Metazoa > Chordata > Mammalia > Perissodactyla > Equidae > Equus > Equus asinus. The sequence continues at coordinate 40,064,929 of NC_091793.1, forward strand.
AAAAGAAAGTTGGAGGCATCAGAATTCCTGACTTCAAAATAGACTACAAAGCTATATTAATCAGGGGCTGGCCCCGTGCCTCAGTGGTTAAGTTCACATGCTCCACTTCGGCGGCATCCCATATGCCACAACTAGAAGGACCCACAACTACAAATGTACAACTATGTACTAGGGGGCTTTGGGGAGAAAAAGGAAACAAAAAAACTCTAAAAATAAAATCTTAAAGTTTTTTTTTAAAAAAAAGCTATATTAATCAAAAGAGCATGGTACTGGTACAAAAACAGGCATACAGATCAATGGAACAGAAGTGAAAGCCCAGAAGTAAAACCACACATCTACGGACAGCTAATCTTTGACAAAGGAGCTAAGAACCTAAGGTGGAGAAGGGAAAGTCTCTTCAATAAATGGTGCTGGGAAAACTGGACAGCTATATGCAAAAGGATGAAAGCAGACCATTATCGTAGCCCATACACAAAAATTGACTCAAAACGGATTAAAGACTTGAAGGTAAGACCTGAAACCATAAAACTCCCAGGAGAATACATAAGCAGTACACTCTTTGACATTGGTCTTAGCAGCATCTTTTTGAATACCACGTTTACTCAGGCATGGGAAACAAAAGAAAAAATAAACAAAGGGACTACATCAGATTAAAGAGCGTCTGCAAGGGAAAGGTAACCAGGAACAAAACAAAAAGACAATCCACCAACTGGGAGAAAATATTTGCAAATCATATATCCAACAAGGGGTTAATTTCCAAAATAGATAAAGAACTCATACAACTCAACAGCACAAAAAACCTGATCAAAAAATGGGCAGTAGATGGTTCAACATCTGCAAATCAAGCAACGTGATACACCTCATCAACAAACTGAGGAATAAAAACCACATGATCATCTCAATAGATGAAGAGAAAGCATTTGACAAGATCCAACAGCCATTTATGATAAAAACTCTGAACAAAATGGACACAGAAGGGAACTACCTCAACATAATAAAGGCCATATATGACAAACTCACAGCCAACATCATACTCATTGGGCAAAAACTGAGCACCATCCCCCTGAAAACAGGAATGAGACAAGGATGCCCTCTATCACCACTCTTATTTAACATAGTACTGGAGATCCTGGCCAGAGCAATCAGGCAAGAAAAAGGAATAAAAGGAATCCAAATAGGGAGGGAAGAAGTGAAACTCTCACTGTTTGCAGATGACATGATCTTATATATAGAAAACCCCAAAGAATCCATTGGAAAACTTTTAGAAGTAATCAACAACTACAACAAAGTTGCAGGGTATAAAATCACTTTACATAAATCAGTAGCATTTCTATACTCCAATAACGAACTAACAGAAAAAGAACTCAAGAACATAATGCCATTCACAATCGCAACAAAAAGAATAAAATACCTTGGGGTGAATTTAACTAAGGAAGTGAAAGACTTATACAACGAAAATTACCAGGCTTTTCTGAAAGAAATGGATGATGACATAAAGAGATGGAAAGACATTCTATGTACATGGATTGTAAGAATAAATATAGTTAACATGTCCATTCTACCTGAAGCAGTCTACAGATTCAACGCCATCCCAGTCAGAATCCCAATGACATTCGTTACAGAAATAGAACAAAGAATCCTAAAATTCATATGGGGCAACAAAAGACCCTGAAATGCTAAAGCAATCCTGAGAAAAAAGAATACAGCTGGAGGCATCACAATCCCTGACTTCAAAACATACTACAAAGCTACAGTAAGCAAAACAGCATGGTACTGGTACAAAAACAGGTACACAGATCAATGGAATACAATTGAAAGCCCAGAAATAATACCACACATCTACAGACAGCTAATCTTCGACAAAGGAGCTGAGGGCATACAATGGAGAAAAGAAAGTCCTTTCGACAAATGGTGCAGGGAAAACTAAAAGGCCACATGTAAAAGAATGAAAATTGACCATTCTTTCTCACCATTCACCAAAATAAACTCAAAATGGATCAAAGACCTAAAGCTGAGACATGAAACCATAAGGCTTCTAGAAGAAAACGTAGGCAGTACACTCTTTCACATCAGTATTAAAAGGATCTTTTTGGACACCATGTCTTCTCAGACAAGGGAAACAATAGAAAGAATAAACAAACGGGACTTCATCAGACTAAAGAGCTTCTTCAAGGCAAATGAAAACAGGATTGAAACAAAAAAACAACTCACTAATTAGGATAACATATTTGCATGTCATATATCCAACAAAGGCTTAATATCCATAATATATAAAGAACTCACACAACTCAACAACAAAAAATCAAACAACCCAATCAAAAAATGGGCAGGAGACATGAACAGACATTTCTCCAAAGTAGATATACGGATGGCCAATAGGCACATGAAAAGATGTTCATCATCGTTGATCATCAGGGAAATGCAAATCAAAACTACATTAAGATATCACCTTACACCCATTAGAATGACAAAAATAACTAAAACAAAAAGTAACAAATATTGGAGAGGTTGTGGAGAAAAAGGAACCCTCATACACTGCTGGTTGGAATGCAAACTGGTGCAGCCATCATGGAAAACAGTATGGAGATTCCTCGAAAAATTAAAAATAGAACTACCATACAGTCCAGCTATCCCACTATTGGGTATCTATCCAAAGAGCTTGAAGTCAGCAATTCCAAAAGTCCCATGCACCCCTATGTTCATTGCAGCATTATTTACAATAGCCAAGACGTGGAAGCAACCTAAGTGCCCATCAACAGATGACTGGATAAATATGTGGTATATATATACAATGGAATACTACTCAGCCGTAAACAAAGAACAAAATCATCCCATTCACAACAACATGGATGGACCTTGAGGGAATTATGTTAAGTGAAATAAGCCAGATAGAGAAGGACAATCTCTGTATGACTCCACTTACATGAGGAATTTATAAATGTAGACAAAGAGAACAGATTAGTGGCTACCAGGGAAAAGGTGGGGTGAGGGGTGGGCACAAAGGGTGAAGGGGTGCACCTACAACATGACTGACAAACAATAATATACAACTGAAATTTCACAAGATTGTAACCTATCATTAACTCAATAACAATTAAATTTCAAAAAAAAATGGGCAGTAGATATGAACAGACATTTTCCCAAAGAAGATATACAGATGGCTAATAGGCACATGCAAAGATGTTCAACATCACTAATTATTAGGGAAATGCAAATCAAAACTACAATGAGATATCACCTTACACCTGTTAGAATGGTTATAATAAACAAGACAAAAAATAACAAATGTTGGAGAGGATGTGGAGAAAAGGGAACCCTCATATACTGCTGGTGGGAATGCAAACTAGTGCAGACATTATGGAAAACAGTATGGAGATTTCTCAAAAAATTAAAAATAAAAATATCATATGACCCAGCTATCCCGCTATTGGGCATTTATCCAAAGAACCTGAAATCAACAATTCAGAGACTTATGCACCCCTATGTTCACTGCAGCATTATTCACAATAGCCAAGATATGGAAGCAACCCAAGTACCTATCAACTGATGACTGGATAAAGAAGATGTGGTATATATACACAGTGGAATACTACTCAGCCATAAAAAAGACAAAATTGCCCCACTTGCAACAATATAGATGAACCTTGATGGTATGCTGTTAAGCAAAATAAGACACAGAAAGACAAACACCACATGGTTTCACTCATATGTGGAAGATAAACAAACACATGGATAAAGAGAACAGATTAGTGATTACCTGAGGAGAAGAGGGTTTTGGGGGGAGGGTGAAAAGGGTAAAGGGGCACATATATCTGGTGATGTATAAAAATTAGACTATTGGTGGTGAGCATAATGCAGGCTATACAGAAACTGATAAATAATAATGTACACTTGAAATTACAGTTATAAACCATTGCAACCTCAATAAAATTGAAAAAAAAAAAAGTACAAGAAAAACATAGCCAGAAACAAACTAAAATTGTTTTATACTCAGCAAAAAAAAAAAGTTCATGCTTATCCAAATAAAACTTTAAAACAGCTGAGCTATGGAGCTAATCTTGAAAACACCTCATATCAATAGTGCTTATCTACCAAACTATTTGAAATAGAAAGCTGAAGACATATTGGTAACTGTCACATCCACAGCTATTAGAAAGTTGGTTCGTTATATTGCGTAGGCAGTGTATATATCACATTATTTATCTTCTATTATTCATGTTAGGCTTTAATTTACATATATTTCAGTTTACACGAATATTTCCCAATCATTTATTTATATAATTATACTTCTTCCAAAAACAGAAAAGGAAAACGGTTCTTCAGCCACATTTGTCATAATTTAATTGATATAAGAAAATCAGACTTTAAGTGTATACTAGGCAAAGAAAGAGAAGAATATTTACAAAAGAGCATTAAGGCATAGAAGAGCTATGCATCTACCTATGTTTTTTCCAAGTGTTACTGCAGGTTCTTTAGACTAAACTGCCATTTGAAGTCCCCAGATAATTGTATCACTCTACTAAATATTAAAATTGAGCAGGGTTACAATACTGGACCTGATCCTAAAGTGAATAAATTGTTATCCGAAACAAATAATTTCAGCTCACTAAAGAATCATTTAAAGCTCTAAAAAATTAAACAAACATTTTAAAGTTGAACTTTTTATAAAATGGTAGAAATCTAGTTCAATGAATAAAACTTCTGAATAATTACTTATTTGATGGAGATGGGTGTATGTCTGTGAGAATGGAAGCATAAAACCTATATAGCACCAAAGTAGATATGTTAGCAAAGATTCAAAATAAGGATAAAAGAGAAAGCTGATTAACCCAAATATGTCAAAATCATAACAACTGAATAGAAGAAAGTCATACCACATAATTAAGATAAAAATGGCACAACTCTTACTGACTTTATTTTTAAAATTCGGAACACACATTAATGTTTCATTACTATGTACATTATGGCATGCAAAGAGGTTTATTTTAAAACAAACGTGCCCTTTATTCTAACATAAGTATCACATGAAATAACTTTTAATGTGAATGAATATAGTTTGTTGGTCAACTTTATATTTTAAACAATGTAACACAAAATATACTTAAAATATGAAAGCAGGCTTCCATTATATCCAAAATCTTCAATTACACATAATACATGAAGATAAATATACTAGTTTTTTTAGTATTAACAACAAAAATAGCTAACTAACTAGGAAAATAAGATTCTCAGGCAAATGGAAAGAATGGGTTTGATTTATAGATTTTACAATCAATACATAATTATTACAGTGTAAATTATATGAAAGCACTGTGCTAAGTAAACATTTAGGCCAAAACAAAGAAAGCACAACTATATAATCAAAGATTTATAATTTGGTTAAGGGAACACAACATAAATACATGAATCCCAGCTCTACAAAAAGAAAAATTACACTTCGTATTTAACCTCTCTACATCTCAGTTTCCTCATCTGTAAATGGGGATAATAACAGTATCTGCCTCATGGGGCTGTTTTGAGGATTAACTGGAATTAGAATATGTGAAATGCTAGGAATTATCTCTAACGCATAGGAAAACTCAGTGAGTGTTAGCTATTACTAAGATACAGGTTAAATAGGAATATATGAACAATACAAAGACATTACATAACCAGTGATCAAAATTTTCTAAAAAAAATTTTGGCTTAATAAACACTAAGTATGCAGTAGATCATAAATCAGAAAGGTATAAATTTTATATCTGATGTTACTATAAATTTTAGTCATGATTTATTTGAACTTCCGTTAGATTCGTTTTACAGCTACATCATAAAAACAAAGATGCTACAGGTGTTTATTTGCTAATGTAAACTGAACAGATTTGTGAAACAAATCATCTCCAGGCTAAATGTAATATTTGGGGGTAGAATTACTGAATCAGAGCTAAAACGAATCTTAGAACATAGTTTTTAAACCCTTTTCTGACCTAGTTACTTACCTTCTTCCACACTTAGCTCTTTGCATTCATATAATGAACCCCTGGGACATTCTTTTAAAACCTCACAAGCAAATATGCATTTCTTGAATTATTCACCTTGTCCTGAAATTATTTATAGTTCCTATTATTGTACATGTTGCTAGAGATTCACATCAATGCCTACTATTCTTCTAAACTTAAGAATTGGCTCTGCTACTCAATAATAGTTTTTCAAATAACAGTTGTAATCAGAAATAATAATTCCTATTCTACAATATTTCATGCTAATGCAAGAAAAACTAAATTTTACAGGGAATTTATCAATGCACATTAAATTGTTTAATTAAAAAACTTAAAGTAGGCAATCTTAATCTTGAGTGTTTGAGTCGGCCTCAAGGGGTCCAAGATACTTTATCATATTTTCAAAGGGGGTTTTTGGACACCAAAAAGGCTATGAACCATTGCCTTAAAAACCAAGGATTAATTTTAACCATCTAGAAAATAAATTACTTCAATAAAGTAGTTTGATTTTTAACATTGCTGTTATTTAATTTAATTAGCTTGTTAGTAAAGAACAAACACCTGTTAGGGTGGCTGCCCAGTTACCAGTGATTCCATCTTCCTAGAGAAAGGCTATAAACATAGGGGAAAGATGCACATTGGGACATTTTAACATTTTGTCCTTGGTTAAAGCTGATTGATCTAGAAGTTGAAAAGGCATCTAAGGCCGCTTAATTAGATTCCTTCCTTCAGAATTTGAAACTAAAATACTACCTTAGGATCAAGCTGACAAATAAAAAAGGAGTGTGACTGAGAGAGAAACAGAGATCCAAGATTTCAGAACTTAGAGATACCATAAAGATTCTTCCTCCATTTCTGTTCCATTCTCCCCAGTTGGGCCCAACTCAAACCCTTTAAAGGAACTAATAATCGAAATCACTAGCTAGTACCTCAAGACTGTGTGCCCCTACAAGGATTAAATTTTCATTACACATGAAGAGATATTATTACAAGAGTCTTACAAAGATATTACCCATATCTTTGTGCAAGCAAATTTAACAGCTTCTGGTTGATTTTATTAAAAACAATATTTCTAGAAAAGTACCTTAAGACCACATGCTAAAGTAGTACAAGAGAGGATGTTCTCGGAGAGACTTCCCATAATCTGACAGACTACCAAATCCTTTGGCTAGGCAACTGTTACTAATCCACAACAAATTACATCCTCACAGTCCATGGGCTTCACCATGCAGCCATAAAGATCCCTCCAATCAAAACTAAGAAAGAGATGAGGCTTTTCTAAAGAAACCCATATTTCCTCATTTTCTGTCTTACCCAATACCATGTTTTCACCTCAGTTGTACCTCCTTTAATCTGGCACCCTCCTGTTAGAGCTAGTGGCTTTCTTGTCCTACTCTATGCCTCATTGTCTTCAGGACCAAAAAATATATTAGTTATTTTCAAAATTTTTAATATGAGCTACCAAGAATTACACTTTATGTTAAAATCTAGTACATACACACATACAATTGAAACAAAAATTTCATGAAGCAATAGTTTAATATAGTCTGATATTTTCTATTCTATTTCATTCTTTTAAAATGGTGATGAAAACCTACTACACTGATTTCACAAGGCAAGCTATAACCCAAAGTTTTACAATGTGTAAGAAAGATATATGTCATGACCAAGTATTTATTCCAAGAATGAAAGTTGATTTAACATTCAAAAATCAACTAAAGTAATTCACCACATTAAAAGTAAAATCAGGGGGCTGGCCCCGTGGCCGTGTGTTTGAGTTTGCGTGCTGCGCTTCGGCGGCCCAGGGTTCCCCCGGTTCAAATCCTGGGCGCAGACGTGGCACTGCTCATCAAGCCATGTTGGGGCAGCATCCCACATGCCACAACTAGAAGGACCCACAACTAAAAATACACAACTATGTACCGAGGGGCTTTGGGGAGAAAAAGGAAAAATAAAATCTTTAAAAAAATCAAAATAAAAAATTAAAAAATTAAAAAAATTAAAGTAAAATCACATCATGATCTCAATAGAGGAATAAAAAAGCATTTGACAAAAGTCAACACCATGCATGGAAAAATAACTCTCAACAAACTAGGAACAGAAGAGAATTTCCCCAAAACTATAATGGACATCTACAAAAACCTATAGCTAAAATCATACTTAATGATGAAAGACAAAATGCTCTTCCCCTCAGTCAAGGCAAGGATGCCTGCTCTCATCACTTCTATTCAACACTGCATTGGAGGTTCTAGCCAACACAGTAAGAAAACGAAGCATCCAGTTCAGAAAAGAAGTAAAACTGTCTTTTTTCCCAGACAACATGATCATCTATATAGAAAATCCTACAGAATCTTTAAAAAAAAAAAAAAAAGCTATCAGAACTAATAAATGAGTTTAGCAAGGTTACAGAATATAAGACCAATTTAAAAAATAAAATCCAGTGAAAGGACACAGGAGCCGAATGAAAGAGCTCCCAATGGCCAGAGCTAGAACAATTTGGGCAATAAAATATTATTGGATTATAAACCAAAGTATAAAATAAATATACATGAGTATACATAGATATAAATGAATGAATGAATAAATAAAAAACAGTGAGAGAATAGATAAATCTTCCATGTTGAAAATTTCCAAATAATTTATGTAGATATTCCAACCTCAGGGAAGTGGAGCAAAACACCTCACTCCTTTTCTATGGGCTGTGTATAGAACTTCCTTCCAAAGCGCACAGTATGAAAGTGGGGAAAAGAGCAACTTTAGGGTGGAGAACCTGAAAAGTACTATGTCAGCCAGGTGATCAAGGTCAACGTCAACAATGATAAGACATGTTGATATCATGTACCCTTTATATGAGATAATAAAAATGTCACTTTACCTCTGTGGTCTTCTTTTTCTTCCTCCCCAAAGCCCCAGTACATAGTTGGATATCACAGTTGTAAGTCCTCCTAGCTCTTCTAGGTGAGGTGCTCATGGCTTGATGAGCAGTGTGTAGGTCTGCACCGAGGATCTGAACGGGTGAATCCCGGGCCACCAAAGCTGAGCACAAGAACTTAACCATTACATCACTGGGCCAGCCCCTGTGGCCTTCTTGCCAAAAAATCATAACCTCATTCTAACTATGAGAAAAGCATTAGACAAATCCTGATTGAGAGACACTAAACAAAATAACAATATACCTCTTACTAAAAAAGAATGGACTAGTTAACAATAAAATACAGGAGAATCCAAATGCATAAGGTATGTGAACCACAGGTTTTTGTAAACCACACCATTGCATTTGTCATCTAAAGATATTAGAGGCAATTTTATGCCAAGTAAAAAAAACTGAGTAGAGCCGGGGCTGGCCCAGTGGCGCAGTGGTCAAGTTTGCACATTCTGCTTTGGCGGCCCAGGGTTCGCCAGTGAAGGATCCTGGGTGCAGGCATGGCACTGCTTGGCAAGTCATGCTGTGGCAGGCGTCCCACGTATAAAATAAAGGACGATGGGCATGGATGTTAGCTCGGGGCCAGTCTTCCTCAGCAAAAAGAGGAGGATTGGCAGCAGATGTTAGCTCAGAGCCAACCTTCCTCAAAAAAAAAAAAACACCAAAATGGCATAGAGTCATAAGCAGCCCTCATACTCACAAAGAATATCAAAGAACTTTAGAATTTTATGAGAGCCAGCCCCACGGCCGAGTGGTTAAGTTTGCACGCTCCGCTTCAGCAGCCCAGAGTTTTGCTGGTTTAGATCTTGGGTGCAGACATGGCACTATCCATCAGGCCATACTGAGGCGGTGTCCCAGATAGCACAACCAGAAGGACCTACAACAAGCTAGGGGAGGGGGAGGAGGGGGGGGGAGGAGGAAAGATAGGCAATAGATGGTAGCTCAGGTGCCAATCAAAAAAAGAAGAAGAATTTTAGCACCTCGAAAGTTCCTCTAATCCAAAGTCCTCACTTTATAGTAGAGAATGTGAGACCCAGAGGAGTTAAGTCAACTGCTAAAGGTCACACCAAGGCAGAGATAAGACTATAATCAAATTTGTCCAATTTTTTTTTAAGATAATTTCCTTTTTCGTTTCTTTTTTCTTTTTTTTTGCAGGGAAAGATTCACCCTGAGGTAACATCTGTTGCCAATCTTCCTGGGTGTTTTTTATCCTCCCCAAATCTCCAATACACGGTTGTATATCTTAGTTGTGAGTCATACTAGTTCTTCTATGTGAGCTACTGCCATAGCATGGCAACTGACAGACAGGTGGTATGGTTCTGCAACCAGGAAGCAAACTGGGCTGCCAAAGCAGTGAGTGCCTAACTTGAACCACTAGGCCATCAGGGCTGTCTCCAAATTTGTATAGTTTTAACTCAAAAGGTATTTTAGATCAATTACCATTCTATTATCGTACTGATCGATTTTCAATTCAACAATATTTACTGAACATTTAGTAACCACTATAGCAGTAGATGGCAATTCTCACCCTCAAGGAGCTTTCAATGTCAATTTGTGAGGCTTATTAAATATTTAAGGCAGGGACCAGCCCCATGGCCCAGTGGTTAAGTTCGTGCGCTCTGCTTTGGCAGCCCAGCGTTTTGCTGGTTCAGATCCTCAGTGCGGACATGGCACCACTCGTCAAGCCATGCTGAGGTGGCATCCCACATGCCACAACTAGAAGGACCCACAACTAAAAGTATACAACTATGTACTGGGGGGCTTTGGGGAGAAGAAGGAAAAATAAAATCTTTAAAAAAAATTATTTAAGACAGATGTTATTTTTTTAAAAAATGAAACCTAGGGGCCGGTCTGGTGGCGTAGTGGTTAAGTTCATGCTCTTCACTTTGGCGGCCTGGGGTTCACAGGATTGGATCCCAGGTGTGGACTTGCACACTGCTTATCAAGCATAGATGTTAGCTCAGCAACAGTATTCCTCAAGCAAAATGAGGAAGATTGGCAACAGAGGTTAGCTCAGGGCCAATCTTTCTCACCAAAAACAAAACAAAAACAAAAACCTGCAGTGTTAATGGAACAAAGATCAGGCACGCTCATAATAAATTACCTTTTTTCTTCAGCATTCTTAATTTTAAAAGTTTGTTTGGCTTTGTTATTTTTGTAATATGTAAAGAAATTCAACCAGTCTTGTCTAACCAGTTTTTCCACATAAACATTTAAAGAATGGAAGAGGCTGCAAATTGGCAGTCTGTAAGCTATATTTTGCCCACAGATATGTTTTGTCTGGCCTACACAGTGTTTTAAAAGACCTGAATTTCTGGCTAACATTTAAAATGGGTAGACCTTACATTAAAATCTGGGTTTCTGAATTTTGTTGAAACATCAGAAGATCTGACACAACTAGACATACATCATCCTTCATGGTAAAAACTGAGCCCTGATTAGTCTCTTGAGTAACTTAGACAAATAAGACACAACTACTGCTTCCAAAGACCTCTCAGTTTAATATTAGAGACAAGCACATAAACAAATCACTGCAGTGCATTATGTTCTTATTTGTGTCTGGCACTATGTCACAGCTATTACAATAAAAATGAGAACAAGGTAAGATGGCGGAACAAGGGAAGAGGTGATTAATTCTGTTAAAAAGAATACTGCTTTGGGAAGGCTTCATGGAGGAGGCAACACATAAGCTATGTTTTTAAGAGTAAGTTTTTGCCAGGTGAATAGGGCAGAGGAAGACATTTCAGGCAGAGCAGCAGCAGGTTCAAGGTTACAAGATCACACACAGTTGGCACAGATGATGTATAAGGCACCAGGTAGTTTGGAAAGAAATGATATGCCTTGAAAGATGGACTAATGCCAGATCATGAAGGAGTCTTGTATCCCATGCCCAGGAATGTGGGTTTCATCCCACACATCAGTATTGTTCCCACAGTGCCCCTAAGGAGACTGCTCATGATTCAACCCACGTAGGAGAAGAAATAAGCGAAAGGATATGACAGCTGATCCCCTCTAATGACTGATTCAACTAGAGAAGCTCTACTTTTGTCTGTTTCATGCAGTGAAGTACTATTTTAATATTTCTTTGGACAAAAAAATTCTACTGTTATAAGCAAATTTTTTTTATTAAAAAAAGCTTAAACATGAGCCATTAAAAGATTTTTACTAAGAAATTAAATGAGAAGATTAGCATTTTGGAAAGATTTCTCTGGTAACAGTGCCAAGCATGGTATAAAGAAAAAGAACAGAAGGAAATGAGAATATTTAGTTTCAACAATTTATGCAAGAAATGATGAGTTAAATCTGAGTAGTGACAGCAGAGATATTCAAATCTTATTAATATCTACTTTGTGCCAGGTAGTCTGCTATGTGCTAGTTCAGGATAAAAAAGATAAATTCAAGAGTTATTTAAATAAAAAGGAATCATAATTGATTAAAATGAGAAGGTAAAGAAGAAAAAAATTATTCTTGGTAAGTGACTTGAATAAATGCATGGATAGCTGTGGTTTAAACTTAGAATAAAATCCTAACACTTCATCTTCAATAAGCTAAGCATAAACCAGGCCAAAAAAGATATGTTAAGGAGATGTAATCTAGAAAAAGCAAAGGATTACAGTTATGACTACACTTTAGGAACAAAAGTCCCAGAGGATTTGCTAGAGGTATATACAAAATCAGAACCATCCTTGAATGCCATCATAAATAACAAAAGTCCTTAACTACGAATATTCTAAAGAGAATCTCAAAGCTTTCCCTAATGGTCTACCTTAGGTTCAAGCTTGGCATTTTTCCCTTGGCAATTCTGGTTGAGATCCAGATACTCAAATGATAGCATGGAATCAAGCCAGACAAGAATACTGGGAAACAATATTTAGGTCATCATACCTGTACAATTGCTAGATAACATATGACCAACAAGTTTATCAACTGTCCCATTACTCCTAGGGTAAATCTGTAATGAGCTGCACAATTCTGTTCATAGTTAGTCTTTAAATACCAATTTCTTACTAGACTTTTAGAATAGGTTCAAACCATTTATGTGGATAAATTTCGCAAGTATTAGAAGTGTTTAATGGTATGAGTTTCTAAGTTTTTCACTGAGTCCTAAGTTGAAAGAAATTCAGCGCCATTTCCAGGAATCTGGTTTTATAACATAATTGCTTTCCTGATAACGAATTTTTAAAAAGGGCAGAGGAGAGAAGAAAAGAATGGGGTGAGGAGCCTTTACATTCTTCAAAAATGAATTCTACTTTTACTGCTGTTCATGAGAGTTATTTCAATCTCTTTGATAAAGACTGTAATTAACATTAAGTACACAAAATAAACTCAAGTCCTTCAATGAGAGAATTGATCAAAACATCTTCTTCACAAAGAGCCTTCATACCTCCTTATTTACATTAGAGTATGAAGCCTTGCCCATGAAAGAGTAGGTCAAATGCTAACTACTATTTCCAAATAGCTGACTGTAAGGTACAAAACTCTCTCTTGCAACATCAGAAACAACTAGTGGTAACTTTCAGTGCATTGCCAAACCTCAGATATTAGAAAAGACATTCTAAGAGAGGAATTGTAGGAGCCTGTAGCTACATAGTAAAAAAAAAGAAATCAGTATCTGACAAAAATAATAAGAATTAGAAAATATTCTCCAAGTATCTTTATGTGGGGCATAATAAGTGCTTGCATTTATAGAAAGAAAAGAAACCCCAAAATGATGGGGAATAGAAGTATTACCTGAGGGCAGGAAATTCAGACAAAAGGTCCCTATTCCTGGTGAAAGCAAGCAGTCAGTTGCCAGGGTTTCTTAGACTCCTCTGGTACTCATTTGGGTGATTATGAAATTCACAGCACACCAATCTCCACCACAGCCAGCAGGGATCGCTGCAGGGAATGGGTACACAGGGAACACAGAGGGAGCAAGTTGAAGGGAAGGAAGAGGAAAGGAACGATATGATAAAAATATTTAGCTGTGATGCACTTACAAAGATACAGTTGTATTTCACACTGGATTAACTACAGGCAAACAGTGCTTAAATTCTAAGATAAATTAACCATTTATGATTTTCTTCATTCTCTCTACCACTGATATTGCTACTATTCTATTAAATATATTTTTTAAAAGTTTTATATCAAAAATATTAAGTAACAAAATGTATAACAAAAGTTATACAAAGGCTGAATTCTATAATTCGATATTAAATGGAACCAATTATGACAAGCACTCTAAAAGACAAGCACTCTACAAATACAAATTGTCAAATTAGTTTAACTGCCAAAAGGCCCAGTTAAAACTGTATTCTTCATTTCATTTTATAGAGAATACTAAAGAGTAAATAACCTATGAACAGTAACTCACAAACCAAAGAGAGATCCAGCAATAAACTATATCAATGTACTCCAAAGTAAATTCAAAAACAATAGTATTTATCAAAAAGTTTTTAATCTAAATTCTTGAATACAAGTCAACTTTTTAAACCTGCCAAAAATACATTCAGGGCAACCAATTTATGCCTTACGTATTCTACAAAGGCCAAAGTAGTGTAAATTTATTTCTCCAGTCAGCTAAAAATGTTTCTGAACAACTCTATGTACCACGGTAATGTGGCAGATGCTAAAGACAATGGCCAATAGGACAAGCACAGTCACTGCCCTCATAATTCAAAGCCTATCAGGGTGATTCTCCCCTTAAAAAGATGACAATCTACAGATTTTTGTTTTAACAAAACAAACAATATATTTTTAGACCTAAAGGAGTTCAAAAATGAAGATGACTAGTGAAGACTAGCTTAGTTAAAGCTGCCTATGGAAGATGTACAAGTAAAATGAAGCCTGAGAGGATGGGCTATCATGAAGGGATGCAGACAATCTGGCTGCAGGAAGGAAGACAACAAAAGATGGGTGGGTGAAAAAAAAAGAGAAAGTGTAGTATTGGATAATAGTGGAAAATAAAATTGCAGGTAAGTTACCCTTAACTTCTCTAAATACTTGCCTTAAATATTCCCCTGGTATGCATGCTGTAGTCAGAGAAAATAGATTTAATAACTATCCATTTTATATCACTCAAGCTGTTGTTTCTGTGCTTTTATTTTATTATCTCTTTACAAGTTTCTCTGAGACTTAGACCACCTCTGTCTCATTGTCTCCACTTCCATTAAAGTTGCATATAGTACTTTGTGCTTCTCATAAGACATATTCTATCTTGAATTCTATTTACTCACTCATGTACCACACTGTTTCCAGAAGACATTCGTAGCTCTTTATCTTATTTACATATCTTGAGAACCTTCTTTAAGTATTAGTAGAAAAAAATAAATGAATGACCTCAGTAGGGATAATCGTATTTATCCCTTAAAGATAAGATAAATCTTATATTTTACGGATGCCCCTTTTTATAGTACAGTTCATTTATGTATAAAGTTGCATCACAGCAGAAGAAAAATCTGAAACAGAAACTCAATTTAATGCTAAAAACATAGTTTCACCAAATTTTAAAATCAGTGAATTTTCCAGTATTACTAAGTTTATCCCTAAATATTATTTCCTAACAATAAAATTACACACAAAAGCCTTACAAATAGACAACAATAGAGGAAAAGAACACTTGATGCTACTCTAGCAGTGGCAAAAAGAAGCCAGAGATGCCTCTCTTAATGGTATTTTTGAGTAGATAAAAGAATACATATACATATAGCTAAAATTAAGTCTTAAAGGATAGACTAATACAGATTCAAAATTTATACACAGGGGCTGGCCCCGTGGCCGAGTGGTTAAGTTCGTGCGCTCTGCTGCAGGCAGCCCAGTGTTTTGTTGGTTCGAATCCTGGGCGCAGACATGGCACTGCTCATCAAACCACACTGAGGCAGCGTCCCACATGCCACAACTAGAAGGACCCGCAACGAAGAATACACAACTATGTACTGAGGGGCTTTGGGGAGAAAAAGGAAAAAAAAATAAAATAAAATCTTTAAAAAAAAAATTTATACACAAAGTTCATTTTGACTGGGAGAAGTCTCAACATAAGTCAATAAATTATCAGACAGACAAATAGTAAATCTAATGCCTGAAAAATCAAACAAATTTCTCTATTCTGAATCATATTTGCTTCAGCTTTCAATTTTGTTTTAATAACTTGGCCTTGATACAACTGCTCATATTTCACTCATGAAAATAGCCATAAAGTCTTTCACTTGTAACTTACATTCAGTCTGAGCTCCAGTCACTAATAACAACTAGTTAAATACCAATATTTAATAGCACTATTAAATTATTTTTGCTAAGCAGTGCATTATGCAGAGTTTAAAACACATATAACTGATAAGACATTGACCTACTAAGGAAATGTTTAGGCTGGAAACTGCAGTACTAAGGCAAAGTATAATACTACAAAAAGTAATATTGCAAAAAAAATTGTGCAAGTAAAAAGAAATGAATGGAGAAATTGTGTTTCCCCAACTTCAAAGAATTGCTGATTCAAAAGACTATGCTCCCCAAGCTTCAAAGGACTGCAGAGTCAAAGGATTCCCAAGTCATAAAAAAATCTCCCAAGGGATACTGCAGCAGCATGGTGAAACACTATAAAAGAGTAAAAAAGGAAATGCTGAAAACTTAGTGAAAGAAAAGCAAACTGTTAGGTGGGAACAACAGTCTGGGCAGGTAACACAGAACAAACAAATTAAAAGGTGCTGGGTCAGTGACTTAACCACTCAACACTGCCAGCTCAACACAAGGTTGACATAAGGGAAGCCCTATTGTAGAAGAGAAACCATAACGTAACTTTGAATGACCTCTGACTAACTAACCCAGTTAGATATGCACCCTCCAGGAGATCTATCTACCTGCTCTGTAGATTTTATGACCCCTGCTTGCACATGTACCTCCCTGCTGCGATAAGACGATGACTTCGTTCTTTTGAGTTCCTTAGAAATGTGATGACCCCTCAAACAGAGAGTCTATGCTGATAGCCATCATCAGTGAAAACTGAAAGATCTGGTCTCCTAGGTCAACACTCCGAATTCCCTCCCCTATGACCTACTGGCCTATAATAACTGCTTCAAGATTCTGTGGCCCCCTTAAGATGGTTCTTTTGGACATTAGTCAGCAATCTTCCCGCTTGCTAGCAAGCTGTAATAAAATGCCCTTTCTCTGCCACCATTTGCCTCTTGACAATTGGCTTTTGTCTGGCGGCAAGCAGACTGTGCCCTTTGTGCAGTAACAACACTACCTGTCAAACCTTGGGTAAGTCACAAATCTCACTGTCCTAATGATTTCCTTCTCTGAGACAGGAACAAATCCCTTCTGATTCTAGGATGGTCATATTACAATATCCAATGGATCAAACATCCAACCTGCTTTTCACCGGAAGTTTTCAAATCAATCTCCTGAGAGTAACTTTTGCAAAAATCAATATCTGGTTTTAGGTGGAAATTAATGTGAAAGAAATGGGCACCTGCTCAATCTCAGATGCTTCTACAAGTGCACTTAACAGCAGAAAAAGAAAAAAAAATCCAACCCCTAAAATCCAATTTACAATTCACTTTGTCGTAACTATCTTTTGCATAAACCAAAAGATAACCACACAAAAAACACTGACATTGTCATTGCCAGACTAAAACATGTGTAGTCTAAATTAGTTCACAAATAAAAGGGATCTCCATTTAGATATCTAACAGGCATCCAAATTAACATATCCAAAACCAAACTTCTGATCTTCCATAAGCCTGCTCCTCCTGCAATCTTCTCCAAATTAGTTAAGAGCAACTCCATCTTGTCAGTGGTTTATGTCAAAAACTATGGAGTCATCCATGACTTCTCTCTTTCTCTCAATCTATCCATCAGCAAATCCTGTGGCTTTACCTTCAAAATACATCTAGAACCTAACTACATCTCAATAACTCTACTGCATCTTCCTAGATCCAGGCTAATCTTTCTCACCTGGATAGTTAGCACTTTCAGTTGGGCTCCTGTTCTGCTCTTGCCCTCCTATTATTTATTTAGGATCACAAGGCTGCATTGAGATCCCTGGCTCAAAGCCTTCCAGTGGTTTCCAATCTCACTCTGGGTAAAAGCCGAAGTCATTAAAGGTCCCACAAGATCTAGCCCTTGTTTTCTCTTTAATCTTATCTTCCTCTACTCACTTGACTCCTCATTCCACTTCACCTACATTGGTGACCTCGATATACTTCAACAATGACAAGCAAGGTTCCATTTCTGAATCTTTGCATTTGTTCCCACCACCTCTTTCAGATTTCTTTTCAAATACCTTCTCAGTTAAGCCTTCTCGATCACCAGATTTAAAACTGCAGACTCCATCCCCACTGCCTTGCACTTCCTATCCCCTTTCCCTGTATTTTTTTCAATAGCATTCATCACAAACTGATACAACATACTTCACTTATTTATTTACTATTAGCCTCCTCTGATTAAAATGTAAACTGCATCAAGGGCAGGGATTCTTGCTCCAGCACTATGGACCAACACCTAGTACAAAGTAGCACCCAGTAGATATTTGCTAAACAAACAACTAGTAGGGCCTGCCAGTGGCACAGCGGTTAAGTGCACACGTTCCGCTTCAGCGGTCCAGGGTTCACTGGTTTGGAGCCCGGGTGCGGACATGGCACTGCTTGGCAAGCCATGCTGTGGCAGGCATCCCACATACAAAGTAGAGGAAGATTGGCAGCAGATGTTAGCTCACTGCTAATCTTCCTCAAAAAAAGAAAAGAAAAGAAAAGAAACAACTAGTATACCTAGTGTCCAAATCAACATTATTGGAGATTATTTTAGAATAATAATAACATTTAAGAATACCGTTAACTTATGTAACCAAAAATTACTTTAAAAAAAGTCCCCAAACTTATAAAGGTAAATTTATTTATAAGCCTAAAAGGTAATATTTAATGAATCTTTTCCCAGTTGTCCGATCCAAGTAAACCAGATTTTACAAATTTCCTCTGGCAGTATAATTCTAGAAATAGGTTACATTTAGTGATCCTACTCATGCTTCTTATGCCAGAATAGAATCACTGAAGTTTCCCAACAGCTGAGACCATGTCTTATCCAATTTTGTATCTCTAATGCCCAGTGCTCAAGAACCTGGTATACATAAACTCTCAAAAATTATTTATTGATCTTTACTGTAAAAGTGAAAGATGTAAATAATTAGCCTATCAATAATTATATAAAATTATCACTTGAGAAAATAATTTCTGACAGTCTAATCTATGTTGTATTTCCTTTTAAGAATGTCCACTGCAGGAACAATTACAGACCTAGCAGTATTCATCTCCAATTACAGGCACCTTAACTTCTCTTCAGCAACTCACTTCCATGGCCTTATCTGATATTGTTACTTGGCCCACCGACCCCATAAGACATTAACTGCAACCCTGCTGGGAACAAGACTAACACCATTCTCTAGCTTACAGGAAACCACAAAAAGAGGAAGGAGGAGACTGCGGAGGCATATAGTCAAAACCAGTTAAAACCGGTTGAAGGCAACATGGCAGTCTGACTTGACCTGACATAGACCAGGTAGCTTATTATACGCTTAATGTAATATATTACCATATTATGGAACACAACCACCGACACCATGACAGTTTACAACTGCCATGGCAACCGCACAATATAACCACATAAGGAAAGCAAAGAGTGGCACTCTTGTTACCCGGGAAAAAAGCCTGCCCAGCTCCCAGAATATCCACGAATATTGCTCCCCTTCATTACCCTGACCCATTATAACAGCTGCTTAATCGCCCAGGAGCTGAGACAGTCATTTGTAAACTTAGTTCCCACTTTACATTCTTTGACGATTCAATAAAGCTTGTGCTATTGAAAGCTCAGCTTCAGTCTCCTTTCAAAGTTGCGACACCAAACAGAGGAAGAACCCCAAGAAGAGCAAGAGACCCTTCCGCAGGTCTCTCCCTGGTTGGGGAGAGAGTTCAACTGGTAACAAGACCTCGCCCTAAACTAGGCCTACTGTACCTCTAAAATCTTAAACTTTAATACGAAACTTTTCAGACAAAACTTCCAATCCTTCCAGTTCCCTCATTTGTTTTTCTCAACTGCTCTTTCACCTAGATAAAATTTCCAATCTCAGGATGGTTCTTTCCTTTTCTCCCTAGGCTATCAGCTGCTGCCCTCCCCTTTCCTTCCTTACACAGCCTAAGGCATCCCATAAATACATTGTGAGGCTATCTAAACCCTCTTGTCACACTGCCATTCAGTCACAAGCTCCTACAAGTGCTCAACTCTTCCTAATCTCCTTAACAAATAATCCAAATATTCAACAATCTTTTCAGGCCACCCTACCTTTCTATTTGTTGCTTCCCCTTAGTTTAGGGAACACATCATGTTGATGCGGGGTCAGTGGGCCGAGGAGTCCAAAGAAAGATTTCTTAGACTCTTAAGATCTGGCAGTAGTGCTCTTTTATTTAGAGAATAGAATACCATGGGGACAGGACCCATGGGCAGTCAGAGCTTCTGCTGCTGCCGGCATGGGGACAGGACCCACAGGCAGTCAGGCTGCTGCGTGGGGACAGGACCCACGGGCAGTCAGAGATGCTGCTGGCATGGGGAGCTGCTGCTGCCGCCGCTGGCATGGGGACAGGACCCATGGGCAGGCAGAGCTGCTGCTGCCCCAAGTTGAGAGTTGGAACTAAATTTCAGGCATAGGTATATGATTCATCTCTTTACAAGACAAAGGAAAGAACATGAAAAAAAAAAGTTAAAATGGTATCAGTGCAGGTGGGGTCTGGTCATTGGGTGATCTCATGACTTTTAGACAAGAATCAAATCGGATTAAGTAAAGGTTAGAAAGGTTAGATGCCACCACCCTAAACCAGTTACATGAGATTGCCAGACAGCAACCAAGTTCTTGCCTTCCCCATTAAGAGCTTCTAGGGACAAGGTCATCTCTCCTCTTCTTCCTGGTACAGAGAGGGAGGCAGGTTTTACAGGTAGAGATTTACCTTACAAATGTAAATGTGTCCCAACAAGGGCAAGTTCCATTCCCCAGAGCCTCCTTCCATGTCCCAGTTTATCGAAAGCAATCAGCCCAAAACAATCCTGATGCCAAAGAGACATATCCTGGGGTGGCCAATTTCAGGTCCCTACAAGGTCATCCCCCCTTCCTTCACAAACGCAAATGTCTCAAAAGGGCAAGCAAAATTCCAGTCCTCGGAGCCTGCTTCTCATCTGCAGTTTTAAAAGTAACCAGCCTAAAAATCCTCATCATAAACCGTTTTAAAATTAAGCAACCTAAAAGTCCTCGTCATAAACCGTTTTAAAATTAAGCAGCCTAAAAGTCCTCATCAATGTCATGTAGTTTCTCCTACCTAAATCCTTGGAGTTGGCCTGGATCCAGTCCCTTTCCAAGTCTGGTTCTCTAACCTTCCCATAAATTCTGTGGGATACTGATATCCTCCCAATACATTACTTTTCTACTTAAGTTAATCAGAGTCCCTCTGAGACTCTATATTTCCATCCTAGACAATTGCTCCTGAACCCTGTACTCCAAAAACCACACTGAAAACCAGGCATCTTTAATGATCATGTGCCTCTTTTGTCTGGAATTCTTTACTAGCAGTCACCTCCCAGGATGAAGTTCAATTTCCTTAACATAGCAAATGAGGCCCTCTGAAATCGAATTTAATTCAGTGCTTAATAAAGACACCAAATGGAGCAGCAAGCCTGCCTCAAAAGAGTTCTCCCCATGACCATATCTTTGCTGTATAACCCTCCGCCACTGCTAACTGTGAAACTGGCAAACAGTTAGCCATTGATGATTAAGTAGCTATAAACTAAAGTTTTCTTTCCTTTTTGCACTTACTGATTATAGCTTTTAGCTGTTTACCCACTCATTGGTAACCATGCTGTTTAGGCAATATGCTATCTCACTCCCACTGGGTTCCTATAGATAACATCTCCCTGGAGCGTGGATCACCATGGTAATGGGTGTTTGAGCTGTTTTTCAGGAATTAGAACCCCTTGTCTACTTCAGGCAGGGTGAGACCACCAACCCATCAACTGGGCCTGTGCAGATGTCTGATAAGTGACCTTTTGACGTCAAGAGGCTAAAAACTCCACCCTCGGATCTCGCTAATGCCACCATTTTGTGAACATGCCTCCTATGAAGAGCCACGAAGTCTGACAACTCTTGCGCAGATGAATTACCTCACCTCCAATCTATCTCCACATTTCAGATGACCCTGCCTCCCTACCCCATAAATATCCCTGAGTCCCTATTTTTGGGGAAGTGGATTTGAGACTCACGCTCTTGCTTCCTCACTTAGCTACCTTGTGAATTAAACCCTCTCTCTGTAGCAGTCTCATCGTCTTGCTGTTTGGCTTTCTGGGCAATGGGCAAAAATGAACCTGGGTTCAGTAACAACTGATCCATGGATAAATAGAACTGGGCCGAACAGGTTCTCTATTCCAGGAATCTGAAACTTGATGGCAAAGTTCACAGATTGGGAGTTGTAAGAGACGGGACAGTACTCTAAAGCAGTGGTTCTCAACCAAGAGCAATTCAGCCCCTCAGGGGACACAGGCAATGTTTGGGGACATTTTTCACTGTCAAGACTCTGGGAGTGCTATTGGGTGGAGACTAGAGATACTGCTAAACATCCTACAATGCATAGAGCAGACCTTCACAACAAGAATTATCTTGTCCAAAATATCAGTCATGCTGAGGTCCAAGAACTCTTCCAGAAGATCTAGGAGCTGGCTAGTTCCTACCCTTCCCCTGATTCTATGACCCACTTCAATAACTTCCTGTTACGTTTCCCTTTTTACCTAAGATAAACAGAGCAGGTGTTTGCTGACAAAATAACCTTAACTGGCACAGTACACTAGTTCAATCATCTGACACACATATGTATACTTTAAACCAGTTTTTTAACCTCAAAAGTATTGACATTTGGGCCAAATAATTCTTTGTTGTGGGAAACTGTGCACTGTAGGATGTTTAGCAGCATCCCTGGTCTCTACCTACTAGATAGATGCCAGTACTCTCTACCCACCGCCCCCACCAAGTCTAACAATTAGAAATGTCTCCAGATACTGCCAAATGTCCCCTGAGGGACAAAATCACCCCTGGTTGAGAACCACGGCTTTAAACTATATAAAGACTCCACCCAGGTGTGGTGTTATGTCTGTCCTATGCCCCAGTAAACCCTGTGCCCAGCATAGCAGGTCCTGAGCCAAGGAGGGAGGAGCATTTGTATATAAATCTTCCCTACGCCTTTTCAGGTCCTAGCTTAAATATACTCCACTTCCAGCTTCTATTTTCCCCCTCTTCGCCTTTGGTTGAGCACTCACGTACACACAGTAACAGGTCTTGAGCTGAAAGGTAGCTCCTGCTCTTATTTCCTTTCTCACATTTGTTGTAACTTTTCTTTAGAATTTTCCATTCCCTTGTGAAAAAATACTCTCCTAGAGAAGCCTCCAAAACATATTCTGTGAGCATTATAGCATGAAAGATCAGGGTAATTTCTCCTTCAAAAGTTCTTGTTTCACTTCTCTTAAAATGTAACTACTCCAATCCCCTCCCCACCCCACCACACAAACACACACACACACACACACACACACTCCCTCTTTCTGTCTCTGTCTGTCTGTCTCTCTCTGTTCAGTTTCAGATCAGTTCCAAGCACACAAACTTTTTATTAACAGTGTAAGAGGGGCCGGCTCCGTGGCCAAGTGGTTAAGTTTGCGCGCTCCGCTGCGGTGGCCCAGGGTTCGGATCCTGGGCACGGATATGGCACCGCTCCTCAGGCCACGTTGAGGCGGCCTCCCACATCCCACAACTAGAAGGACCTGCAACTAAGATATACAACTATGTACGGCGGGGTTTGAGGAGATAAGGCAGAAAAAAAAAATAGTGCAAGAGATGCCTGGGATACAAACTAAACACCAATTAGGCAGGGAACAAGTTTATAGATTTACACTTCTCAAATAGTTCAGTATTTACTTAAAGTATCTGTTAATCTCTTAAAAATAATTTCTTTTTCATACTTTTCCAATATACCAGTTTCTCAAGTGTCTATATTCAGGTACACTGGTTTTAATCTTACAGTTTTACCATTGGGCAAGGCTCAGTGTAAGCATTCTCTTTCTACTGTTGGTTCCTAGACAGTTTTCCTTAATGGAAGACCCCTACATAAACCCCTAGGTCATTTTCCTAGTCCTTCCTTTCCAGAACACTGAAGGCACTGCATTTATTCAATGATTCAATTACCCATTGCTTCCTAAAACCACAAGAAAACTAGTCATACCTAGTATCTGTGGTAATACTGGTGGCTTACGGTCTTGCCTCATTTAAAAATAAATATTAAAAAAATAGTTGTTGAGTGTCTACATTATGCTAGACTCAAAACAAAAATCCCTGCCCTCATGGAGTTTACATTCAGTGAAGAAGACAAACAGCAAATAAATAAATATGTATTTTGACAGATGAAGATGAGTGCTACAGAGAAAAGTATGGTCAGGTAAGTCCTCTTTTAAGAAGGTGCCATAAGTCGCATTCACTGGCCACATGAATGTCTATTATTGGAAAGTAATCTGTTCTAAGTATTTCCTGTTAAACTGTATTAGATTGTATTCCAGATGATTAGATCAACAAAGTAACATTTCCATTACTGGATAATTTGTAAAATTAAGCTTTACTCAGGTAATTTCAAAAGTTCATCCCTACTTGATTAACTGTAATTTATCACAATACCCACCCTGTTTAGTCTATTGTTGTCCTTTAGATTTAGAAATAACTGTATTTTTCTTAGGAGATGACAGCAATAGCAGTAAGATTAATAGATTAACCAAGAATATGAATTTGAGGGGCCAGCCCCGTGGCTGAGTTCTCGCGCTCCCCTCAGCAGCCCAGGGTTTCACCGGTTCGAATCCTGGGCGCAGACATGGCACTGCTCATCAGGCCATGCTGATGCGGCATCCCACGTGCCACAACTAGAAGGACCCACAACTACGAATATACAACTTTGTACCGGGGGGGGGCTTTGGAGAGAAAAAGGAAAAAAAATAAAATCTTTAAAAAAAAAAAAGAACATGAATTTGATATTCTTCAGTTATCTGAATTAAGGAAGTTTTGAACTATGAAATAACTGAAAACTCAAACGTTTCAAAATGTCACCTCTGGAAAAAAATCCTCATTACTATTTACAACACAGCTTTTAGAAATCACACAGATTAAAAAGTAATCCTAAAGACTCAACTCTGAATATGTGGGTATTGTCTATTTTGTGAAGTAAGCCATTATCTGTGCCATTAAATTTTAAGAGTCCTTCTCAACCGGAGTTCTACAAGAGAATTAAACTCTAAAGCCATAAAGCACTCACTGATTGAATAAACTTTTCTCCTATGCATCTATAATAGAACTAGCTATGCATCATCATCCTTGGGAGGGTGAGAGAATACACATCAAATCATTTTCTGTAGGTCTGAATTTTCTTATAGACCTGAGTATGAGAAAGGCTGGAGGACATCTGACAAGTCAGACCTTACCTAAATAATAAATAAAAAATAAAGATAAAACCTTCTTCGAAAACGAGATAACTCGGTATGAGACCACATACACAATTTATGTGTAGTAATATTAAGAAGTGTATATTCATAAATGCTGCCACAATCTGTTACTTTTTAAAAACTATGTTTATATCTTATTTAATGTTATAAGTGAGGAAAATATTTGCTGAATCACAGAAATATTGATTTTGTTCTCCAATATATAACCTGTGGTATACAACGATCCGGAGAAACAGGAATTGTCTTTACTATTCAAGTATATCATTATATCTGAATCTCTTCCTAAAATCAGTTAGAAGTAATCATTAACTTACAAATAACAGAGAAAAGGGTCATAACCAAGCACTTTGAATTCGCTGTTAACAACTTGGAAAAAAAGATCCTACATCTAGCCTGTCTCTTGAGACAAATATGGAGAAGCCAGGAGCAGTTACAAACTGCCAGCTTTACTGAGTCATGTTTCTGACTAAAACCGCGTTATGAAATGGAAAGAATGACAAATCTTGGGTTTATCACCACAGGCCACAGCTTCGGCTCCCTAAATTTATGGATCTGAGCATAAAAATAGCAAACACTGTTTTGTGAGACGGATGTGGGACGACAACGACCGCAGAAAGAACTTGCCAAAGCTGGGAACTCTTGTTATTTACCTAAAACAAATCCTAACTGTGCAAACAGGCACACCCTCTCATGCCTCCGGGCGGGAACGGCGAGGTGGGGTGAATCCAGAACAATAACAAGGTTAACATTTCGCTGAAAAGACGAGCCCCAGCCCGGAGAGCGCACACTGCGCCAGACGCCCTCGGTTAACGGGGTCGCTCTGCTCCGACGGTAGGCGCGCACCGAGCTCCAGTTCATCTCACCACAGACACCAGGCACCTGGGGGACGCCAAGCCACCTCCAGCCTCCGCGAAGGACCCACCAAGAGGGGTCCCCGGCCGCGGGAGAACCCGTCCGGGGGTTGACTCGCGAGGCCAGCCCCGGGCGCCGCAGGCGACGGGAGATGTGGGGCCGCGACCCCTGCTTCGCCTGGAGCGGGGAGCCCCAGGGTCGCCCACCGCACGTCTGCTGCCCCCGCGGCCTCTCGCGCCGGCTAGGGCGGAGGCGGGCCGGCCCCCACGCCGGCGGCTCTCACTGACCTGGAGAGGTGCTTCAGGATCTGTTTCTTGATAAGCCCAGCCATGGTGCCGGGGCGGGAGGCGCCGCGCTCTCGCCGCGTTCCTCACGGCCTCCTCTCCCGTGGCCGTCTCCTCTTTGTCCGGGTTACCCCGGCCGGAGGAGAGGCGCCTGAGCGCTCACGTCCGGGAGAGACCTGGGGCCCCGGCCGAGGCCACAGCCGCCGCCGCTGCCGCCGAGGATCCCGAGCATCGCGCTCAGGACACCGCGGCCACCGCCGGCGCCATCTTGGCCGCAGCATCACCTAAGAGACCGGGGGAGGGCGGGCGCGGGGCGGGACGACGCAGGCTCCGGGCAGGCGCGGGAGGGGCGCGCCCCGCCGCTTCTGCCCGGGGCTCCGGAGGCGCAGTCCTCTGCCCTGGCGGTCCTGGTAGCTTTAACTCCCAATCACAGAAACTCGGGCTTTAGTCCTCCCCCGCGACCTTCTGGTCGTGTTCCTCCTCTAACACTGAATCCTTCCACCTCCCCTTCTTTATTTCATTTCCTAGGAATTTACTTCACAAACTGCTCGGCTTGCTTTGCTCTATTCTTCATATTCTTTCCTCAGTTTCTTCTCCTTTGCTAAAATATTCTGCTTTCCTTCGGCTAAATGCTGTAATTTAATGTTTCCTCTGGCTATTCCAATCCTAAGGGAAGGACAAGTTGACAACGTGTCTATTTTTTAAATAGAGTCCCTGAGAATTAGAAGGTCTAAATTCAGTTCCTGGCGCTAGTGTTTTCTAGCTGTGTTAACCTGGAGGAAATAATTTCCTTACTTTTGGCCTCAGTTTAATCATCTATAAAATAGGTTAATGATATCAGCCTTACCCATCTCACTAGGGTGTTGTATCTAAAGAAATAAGGATGTAAATGTTCACTTAAAACTTTCTGTAGAAAGGAAGGAAATTGCTGAAATGGCGAGCAAAACTGTTACAGTTGTGCACCTCCACCCCACCCAGCCCCAAACCGCCTTTCTTCACAGGTGAAAATGACCACCTAGTGATGTCTAAGAGAGGAAAAGAAATTATACTGCCTCTGAGGAATGTATCAGGAGATGTGTGGGTACGTCGCGGGGAGGGCCCGGGAATAGTTTACACATAATCCAACAACAGCCAAGCCCTAAGCCCTCCTCAAGGAAGAGAAAGGTACATGTGAGTTGACTATTTACTCACTTAACGTTTATCATGCACTGTAAACTAGGCACTGTTCAAGTATCTAGGGTTGCCTAAACGAGAACAAAAATCTGTTCCTTTCATCAAAGAGTTAACAGCCCAGCATGGAAGGTAGATTGTTAGTGCTTTGTCATTAGACTCTGGTTCAAGTGCTTGCTCAGCCACTTTGTGGCTCTGTAAATTTAGGCAAGTTATTTAATCTCTGTCTGCCGCAGTTACCTCATCTATTGGAGATAATAGTAGTTAGGTCAGAATTTTGTGAGAACCAAATGATATTATGCATATAAAGTTTTCGTAGATGTCTAGCACGTGGCAAACTCTTAATAAATGCTGTTATTATCACTAGTAGTATTGAAAACAGAAGCAAAGTGCTATGAGAACACAAAGGAAGGAGTGATTCATTCTGTCTCGTTAAGTCAGAGATGGATTTACAACGGTGATACTACTTCAAAGATAAGAATAAGTCGGCTTAATATGTTAAAAGAACTGATCCTGAAGTCAACGGCTTGGATTTGAAACCTAGCTCTGCGGATTTTTAGCCATGTCATCATAGGAAAAGTAGTGAACCTCTGGAGCCCTATGAGGTTGTTGTGAGGATTAATCAAGCTATTGAAGGTAAAGTACTCAGTGCTAGACACAATAGACTGGTTGCTATTATTATTAATTCGCTAGGCAGAAAAGGATGTTTGAGGCAGGTGGAACCCAATTTTCAAAAAGGACAGAAGTGTCAGTGTCAAAGTTCACGGATTCTAAATGGCAAGTGGCCTAATGTGGCTAGAACAAAACATGAATTCCTTTTCAAAGTAATAAGTATCAAAGAACACCACAGGTTAATAATTGTAGTTATAGAATCTTATTGAGAAAATACGTGGTAATGATTTCAATTTTACTCTGGCTGGATTAAGAGAACACCTAATGTCATAAAACCACCATAAATTCAGTGTTTTAAATTAGTTTACATTTTTGTTAATTGCTTTTTAATTATCAAAGTATAATTTTCAAAAAGTTAAAAACGTGACTGTCATACAAATATATAATGAATGTTCATCAAAGATTTATTAACAAATTAATGCAAGAACCAACAAGATAGGGTGTAAAGCTAGTTCACTCATTATTATGACAAATAAATCTGTTGCACATGTTCATTATGTATTTATATCAGTCATATTTTTAACTCTTTTAAAATTATACATTGCCAAAAGTACATGTCCATATGTTAGAGGTAATACTTATATACCTGAGATTATTGTGCTAAACCTGGGAGAGGAGAGTGTATGGTGTGAAGGTGAATAGTGTCTGAACTTTTACTGAG
This sequence comes from Equus asinus, assembly GCF_041296235.1. Lineage (NCBI taxonomy): Eukaryota > Metazoa > Chordata > Mammalia > Perissodactyla > Equidae > Equus > Equus asinus. The sequence goes on from NC_091793.1 coordinate 40,093,999, forward strand.
AAGTCTGTACTGAAGCTGGCTCATACTAGCTCATGCAAACCAACTGTGTGCATCTCTTCCCAGCTCTGTGTTTGGTGTTTGGTGACTTCAGGATAGCTTGAAATCAGCCACGGTGACAGTATTACACCACAGAAGGTAGTAAACACTACAAATCAGGGCTTTTTCCTGGAGATCTTGTTAAACATTTACCAGTACACACTGTAAGATGGGTTTTAGGACAATGAGATTGCAAATATATGGACATTATTTCACAGGCAATGTTAAACCATGGAAGACTTCCATGGTGAGTGAATTTAGGGAGGATGGTCAAATTTCTGATTTAGAAAAATACTTGCTGCTAATTATGCTGGCAGTACAGAGGGCAGTTCATAATGAGAAGAGAATGGAGGCAGGAGGGGCATTGAGAAGGCAGTGGCATTATTTCGGGGGAGAAATAATGCAGTATGAGTAGAAATGAAAGAAGGTCAAGGACAGACTCCAGAGATTTTCAGGGACTGGGGTTGAAGGTAATTGAGATTTCTAGCTTGAGGCCCTGGGTAGATATTGAGGGGCACACCACTAATTGAGATAAGTAATATAGCTGGAACCAGCAGTTTTGGAGATAAGATTCAGTTCTGGATTTGTTGCCTTTAAGGTTATCTCACAATGTCTGGTTAGAAACATTCAGATTATAGTTAGGGGTGGAAATTCTGCTTTAGGATTTATCAGTATTTAATGAGAGCTGAGGCCAACAACAAAAATGACCTTGAATGAGGAGCATGTAAGTTGAGAAAAGCAAAAAGAGAAGCTTCAATGACAAAGGGTAATGATAAATGATAACCAGAAGGAGAGACAGGATTGAAAGAGCATATACATATTTTTGTGTGTGTAAGAAAGATGGTCCCTGAGCTAACATCCATGCCAGTCTTCCTCTACTTCATATATGGGACGCCAACACAGCATGGCTTGATGAGAAGTGTGTAAATCCGTGCCTGGGATCTGAACCTACAAACCCCAAGCAGCTGAAACGGAGAATACGAACTTAACCACTAGACCACCAGGCTGGCCCCCTGAAAAAGCATATTTTAAAAGATGAGAGATAAATAGAAATGATGCCTGCTCTATGATGTAAGATTTATAAAATATTCTTTCCATGTTTGGAGTAAGGGGTCTTACCAATTTGATATTAAGTTAGAGAAAACAGAATGACTAAAATTGGAAATAATTAACTTTGGACATTCAATGATTTTTTGAAACGAAAGGATATTGACATCAATAGAATAGAGTGCCTGACTTGAAGGAGTTTGCCATGTATCCAAGTTAACAGAGAAGGATCATGTAAGAGGATGATGATGATGGTGATGATGATGATGATGATAACTACAACCAGGTACTTGACTGTTATCATTTACTTTTCATAAAACAATTATGCATTGGGGTGTTATTAATATTATCCCATTTTACAGATGAGGAAATTAAGGCGTGCAGAGGTTAACTAACCTGTCCAACCCGACTAGTGGCAGAGCCAGGATTTGCCCTAGAATTTTCTTTTTGGTGAGGAAGATTGGCCCTGAGCTAACATCTGTGCCTATCTTCCTCTATTTTGTGTGTGGGATGCTGCTACAGCATGGCTTGATGAGTGGTGCATAGGTCCACACCCAGGATCCAAACCCAGGGCCCAGGGCCTCCAAAGTGGGGCCCACAAACTTAACTACTATGCCACTAGCCGGCCACTGACCTACAAATTTGAATGCAAAGACATCACTCTTAACCACTATCTCTTTGATTTCAATAATAGTACCTACTTAATAAATTGTAAAGATTAAATTAGTTAATATATGTAAAGCTCTTAGAACGGTTAACCTACATGCATTAAGTAAGCGCTGTGTAAGTATTAACCATTATTATCTTCATCGCCCAAGGTTACACAGCCATTTTATGGCAGAGTCCAGATTCCAATCCAAAATTCATTCTCTTAACCATTATGATACAGGAGTCAGCCCTAGTAAGATTTCAAGAAGCCTTTTTAGATAAGAAGTAGCTCCGTCGTAAAGAACAAGTAGGGGAAGAGTGTGAGAGTGAGTGAAAAAGCAAGGCAGCTGATGCAACAGCATATTTGTATTTCAGGGTGGTTGGGTCCTACAGTCACACGGGCAGTTGCGGGGACTGAGGCTGAAGAGACCTCATATCCAGTTCCATGCTGCGTATGGTTTTGCACTTTATTCTTCAAGAAATGTCACTGTCTGAACAATATTACTCCAATACATACACATACAAACAAAGCTGGTTCGCTACATGGGTTGGAAGAAACTTGCAGGAGTGAGTCAATCTGCGAAGTAAAAAACACATCCGCAATGGGCGAAAAAGCACTTAACAGTTTACACTCTTGTTGGACCTCGCCACGACGTGTACGGGTTACACTTGGAAGCAAGGCACAACTCTCCCTGACAGCCAGGGCGGCAGTGCAGTGTCTGGCTTCCGGCGTCCTCCGTTGCTATGGGAGACCGGAAGCGCCCTTAGGCCCCCCTCTTGCGAACCATAGAGTGCCGGAAAAAGCGTGAGTAGAAGGGTTGGGAAGAGAAAGCAGCGGTGGTGTGTTTTGGGCAAAAATGACGACGTTAGTCCTGGATAACGGAGCCTACAACGCCAAAATTGGTTACAGCCATGAAAATGTCTCGTAAGTGTTTGCTTCAAGGGGACAAGGCGTCTATGCCTAGTGGTTTCACATGCTACCCTTCATCTTGGGACATCGATAAATTGCAAACGCCCCCGCGCGGCCCTAACCTGAGCCAGAGGGATGCTCTTGTAGGAGTTGGGTGGTTAGCGTGCTTTGAAGGGGGATTTTGGTGTTAATTTTGGGCTGTGTGGTCCCGGAAGTGGGACGTGTGTTTTGTTTCGTAACAGGAAATAGCTCAGGAAAATAGTTTTCTAGAGAAGCAGTTCCTGATAGAGGGTCGCACAGTTCATGAACCCTCAGGAATCGTGGGCAACACTTTGTGTATATGCATTTTCTTGGGGACGCGGTTATAGCTTTCGTCAGATCGTTAAAAGGTTCTGTGATTTTAAAAAAAGTGTAAAAACCACTGTCCTAGTGGCTGGAGACTGAAGGCTTGATGCGTAAGCCTTTTGAAGTGTTCATTGAGTGACCTGGTTGATTGGAGTCTATTAAACAGAAATACTACAGTGGCATTCATAATATATGTATGTTTGAATAAAGAATAAGTTGATTTAGGACCAGCCTGGGTGGCCTAGTGTTCAAGTTCGCCGCGCCCCGCTTAGGCGGCCCGGTTTCCTTCCTGGGCGCCGACGTACACCACTTGTATGTCAAGTGATCATGCTGTTGCAGCAGCTCTTATACAGAAAGAAGGTTGGCAGTGGATATTAGCTGGGGCGAATCTTCCTCAGGAAAAAAAAAAAAGAATAGGCAGATTTAAAGTCATGCTTTTCTTCTATCATATTCACAGAGGATTTAGTTTTTTCTTTTCCTTTTTCCCTACTTTCCTTTTTCTTCTCTTTTTTAAGAGGACAAGCGAACTGTAGGAATGTAAATTGTTACAGTCCTCTGGAAAACGTTTTGGCAATGTGTGTCATTGTTCTTATTCTTTGACACAGCAATTATCAGATAGCTAAGGAATAAATTAGAGGTATTTGATAAAAGTACAGAATGCTCTATATTATTTATTAGATACTGTGTATGGTAGCAAAAAAAAAAGTGGAAGCAAGCTAAATAATCAAGAATAGAAATTGAGTAAAATTATAATACAACCAGAAGATTGACTGCAACGCAGCTTTTGAAAATCATGTCCTCAAAGAATATTGAAACCTATGGAGAATATTACAGCATCATAAGCGAAGTAAGCAGGTATAAAACATTTTTACAGTATTATCCTAATATCTTCTCTCTTTGTGTGTATACACACACACAAACACACACACACACCCCTATCCATATGTTCATGTGTGTCCGATTGATGATGGCTGTAGTTTGCCTTCCTGACCAGACTGTATAAGCTCATGGTGGGCAGCAGCCGTATTTAAAACTATTACCTACTTCTGTACCCTATAGCATCTTGCTGATTGAAAATCTTTGAATTCATGGAAACTTAATTTTATAGCCAGAATTTTGAACTTGTAAATTTTTTACCAGAATTGTAGTAAGAATTTCTGCATCAATGCCAGGAAGACCAGGAACTTTACCTAAGGCCCGGCTCTCATCTGTGCAGTGGCAGAACCAATACCCACCTGTAAGGATTTCTTAAGGATTATTTGAGAAAGATAAAAAGTCTAGTATAGAATCTGGTACATACTAGAACTTTAAAAGAAAAAAGACATTTTTTATTATTTGAAGACAGAATGAGAAACACTGGTTTTGGATATTTTTTGACATTGAGGGTGGTGATTAAGTAAATGTATTTTTAGGAACTAAGTATTTAGGGGATAATTATATTATTTGTTTCTTTGTTTGTAGAGTTATTCCTAACTGTCAGTTCAGGTCAAAAACGGCACGTCTTAAAACTTTTACTGCCAACCAGATAGATGAAATAAAGGACCCTTCTGGACTCTTTTACATTCTTCCTTTTCAGAAGGTAATTCAACTGTGTGTTATTTCTAGCATTACAGACCTAAATGTAAAGATAATTTTTAAATGTATATGTAAGATTTTGTACATATGAAAATATTTTTAGATCTCTGAGAAAGTTATTTAAATTTTAAATAAGATCTTATTAAAACCAAAAATTGAAATTAAATTGTCTTCTTAAAAGTAAATGACCTTGGTTTAGCTATTGATTGTGGGTACTAAATTTTACTTGTTGATGTTAAAGCTAAATGAGATGAACACATTAAAGAAAATAAGTATAGAGAGATATCTACATATGGTATGTTTTTTGAACCCTTGACATTTTGATATTGTTTATTTGTAATTTTTTGAACTTTTAAAAAGAGAAAAACATACCGACACAATTGGTTTGAAATTCAAATAGCATTAGACTGGTGAAGGTAACCATAAGGAGGTAGAAATAAGTGATTTAGAATATATTAATCTGACTTTGTAAAAGTGTTCAAATACTTTTGATAATTTATGAAAAAATTTTTTAGGGCTACTTGGTGAATTGGGATGTTCAAAGACAAGTATGGGATTACCTTTTTGGAAAAGAAATGTATCAGGTAACAAATTGGAGTATGTATTCAAATTTCTATTTCCACACCTTATTCAAATGAAAAATTAGAGAACTTATATTTTAAGATTTATAAACTTTGAATATGTTTCTAGTATATATTTAAATCAGTTAATATACTGTGCTAAGCTTTGATTTTCTAAATAAAGTGCAAGTGAATAGAATTTCCATGTTGAAGTGGAATTTGAGGTTTGGTCTATATGAGTCTATATGAAACTCAAGATTAAAATTTTCAGATTTCTGCTATTGTTTGACCAGTTCACTATATTATTTTAATTTTCACAAAACATCTTTGTCTACATATCTGAATATGTGAATATTACAATATGAGAATTTTGTGCTTTTAATGTCTGTAGTGTGACTTTAGGTATACTGAGAGAATGTTCAAATTTTAATGCTTCTTAAAAGTCTGTGGGAGAGAATTATGTAAATATTAAATATCCTACAGCTTCTTGCCTGTTAACTTTTAAAAACAAAATAACAGCCCCATTCATTACTTTTGCCTAATTAGTTTAAACAATTTGACAGAACCATTTTGTTAATGATACCATTAAGAGAGTTAAAATCCAGGGGCTGGCCTGGTGGGGCAGTGGTTAAGTGCGCATGTTCTTCTTCGGCGGCCTGGGGTTCGTGGCGGCCTGGGGTTCGTCGCTTTGGATCCTGGGTGTGGACATGGCACCACTTGGCAAGCCATGCTGTGGTAGGTGTCCCACATATAAAATAGAGAAAGACGGCCATGGATGTTAGCTCAGGGCCAGTCTTCCTCAAAAAAAAAAAAAAGAGTTAAAATCTGGGGCTGGTTTAGTGGCCAATTAGTTAAATTTCCATGCTCCGCTTTGGTTGCCCAGGGTTTCGCTGGTTCAGATCCTGGGAGTGAACCTAGCACAACTCGTCAATCCATGCTGAGACGGCGTCCCACATAGCAGAACTAAAAGGACCTGGTGGAATATACAACAGTATACTGGGTGGCTTTGGGGAGAAGAAGAATAAAAAAAGATTGGCAACAGATGTTAGCTCAGGGCCAGTCTTTAACAACAACAAAAAAAGAGTTAAAGTCAAATAATAGTTAAAGTGCATGAATTCTGTAACCAGACTTCCTGAGTTCAAATCCTAGCTATGTCACTAACTAATTATATGAACCTTAGTAACTAATTCAACTCTTCTGTGCCTCAGTTTGCTTACCTGTTAAATGGGGATAATAATAAGACCTATCTCTTAGGATTATTGTGAGGATTAAATGTTTGTTTAATATATGTAAAACAAGTATTTAGAATTATAAATACAAAGTTATAAAACTGGGATTTTTTTTTCATAGGTGGATTTTTTAGATACTAATATTATTATCACAGAACCATACTTTAACTTCACTTCAATTCAAGAATCAATGAATGAAATCCTATTTGAAGAATACCAGTTTCAAGCAGTATTAAGAGTAAATGGTGAGTTAAAGTTTTGATTGAAATTGAATTATGTGAATATGGATATGAATAGCCTAAAGAAACACTTACAATCCAAGAATATTGGGTGACATTCTTTTAGATTTGAAGGAAATAAAACATAGAATTTAAAAACTAGATGGACCTTTAGAGATTATCTAGTCAGACTTCTCTCACCTTGTTTTTTTCCTAATGTATTTCTCTAATGAAGTTACTAGCCACATATTTCTAATCTCTGAAAGATTGTTTCTGAAGTAGTTATCTTTTCTGTCACTGATGTGTTTGCTATTGTTATTATTGATTGAAATAATGTTAATAGCTCAGGCTGCCAATATGAGGAAAGGCAATCTGTAAATATCATTTACAAATAAGTTTATTCAAGGCTAGAATTACATTACATGACTTTATAATGAAAGTATTCAAATATTTAGTTTGAGGAATTTAAGTCTATATAAGTCACAATATAATATAATGGTTAAGAGCACAGTCTCCAGAATAATCTCAACCAAGGGCGATTTTGCTCCTCAGGGGACATTTAGCAAAGTCTGGAGGCACTTTTGGTTGTCACAACTGGGAGGGTGCTGCTGGCATCTAGTGAGTAGAGGACACAGATGCTGCTAGACATCTTAGAGTGCACAGGAAAGCCACCAAAATAAGGAATTATCTAGCTCAAAATGTCAGTAGTTCAAGGTTGATAAACCCTGCTCTAGCGTCACACAGGCTAGGTTTGAATCCTGGCTCTGTTACTTTCTAATTGTGTGACATTGGGCACGTAATTTAACTTATCTGTGTTTCAGTTTCTTCATCTGTAAAATGGGATGATGAGAAAACACACACTCATGGAGTTCAGAATAGTGCCTAGCGTGTAATAAATGCTCAATAAAATTATGTTTTTAAAATAAATATAATGAACTATGAAATGAATATTTACCTTTAAAAATTGATCACAGATTTTTTTTTACTGTATTTACCACAAAAATGTGATGGTTTAAAGTTTAAACACTGCAAGGAGCTTGTGACGGAATTATGGATAGTGCTTTAAATTAACATTTTTCTTGTAAATAAAGCTTTTGTGCTTATAAATAAAGTTTTGTGCTTTTGTGCTTGCCTTAGTCTGCTACCTTTCTTTATTGCTTTAAATTAATTATACTTTCATTTAATGTGTTTAATCCCTTATCTTTTTTTTTTAACAGCTGGGGCTCTCAGCGCACATAGATATTTCCGAGATAATCCATCCGAATTGTGCTGTATCATTGTAGATAGTGGATATTCCTTTACACATATAGTTCCTTATTGTAGAAGTAAAAAGAAAAAGGAAGCAATTATTCGGTGAGTTGCATTTAATTTTCATGTTGTTTCTTAGGATAAAACTGAAGGAAATGTGTGATAAACTGAACCAAATTTGAATTCTCCCTTTTTAGGATAAATGTGGGAGGAAAACTTCTAACCAATCATCTAAAGGAGATCATATCTTACAGGTAATACTTAGCCTTGATTCTTTGGGAGGATAGGGTACTGGTGATGAACTTTTTAAAGTAATGTAAAATTATTTCTTACCTTTAGCTGTACTTTCGGGGGGCAATTCTATATTATTGCTTAAAAAACTGTATCACATATATAAATACTAATGATGTTCAAATTGAAAAGCTTCCTAACATATAATATGTTAGTGTCCTCCAAAAGACATTTCTAAATTCTAGGGAGTTTAATTTACTAATAACATTTTAAAAATTATAAATGTTGTTGTACATGCACATTGAAAAGCAAATTAAAAATGCATATAAAGGAATAAAGATCTAAAAGGAAAATAAATCTCTGCCTCCCCTTTCAGTCTCTCATGTCAGTTCCACTCCATACAAAGTATAAGATTTGAACTATATCTTTTATTTTTTAATCTCTATAAGCCTTAATAATTTATTGATATTTCTTTTTCTGGATTAACCAATATTATTGACTGTCCACTATTAAAGGATCAGGAATTACTGTACTTACCCACCTCCCAACTCTTCTTTCTTCTCCTAAATTTTATTTATGCTATCATTTTTAATTTTATTGTGTTTAAAACACAAATTAAATTCTTAAATCTCAATATCTTGCTACATTAACTTTGGTCAGTATGATAGTCTCAATATCTCTCAGCTCCCCTCTGTGTTATATTTGAAAATAAGTGAGTCCTCATTTCCTTCTACCTTTCCTTCCTCCTTTTTCTCCTTCTGCCTTACATATCATTACTTTTAGTTAACAGCTTTATTGAGATATAATTCTCATATTGTACAATTCACTTATTTACAGTATACAGTTTCGATGGTTTTTAGTATATGCATTCATCATCACAATCAATTTTAGAACATTTCATTATCCCAAAAACAAACCCACTTACCTTAGCCATCACTCCCCAGTCCTTATGCCACCCAGCTCTAGTACATTTAAAAAATTTGTTTTATTTTGAAATAATTATAGAGTCAGGAAGTTGCAAGAATAGTGCATAGAGCCCTATGTACCCTTAGTGACATCTTATATAACTAGTACAATATCAAAATGATAAAATTGATACTGGTACAGTATTGTTAACTAGGCTACAGATCATATGCAGTTTTTACCATTTTTTTACATGCATTTATGTGTGTGTAGTTCTTTGCTATTTTATCCCATGTATAGAGCCTGTGCACTTAATCATTCCTCCACGCTGAATGAAAAAAATTGGTATATTTTAAAAAGCAAGGCTGTTGAAGTTTAACTTGAAGAGAACAAACTGGCAAGAATACCTAGAAATATTTATGAAAAAGAATAATAGTGAAAGCAGACTTTCTCCAGTAGATGGTAAAACATTTTTAAATTGTAATAAGGTAATCTTTTTATGAAGATTAAGTAATGGATCAGTGAGACTGAATAGTTAATCCTGAATCAACCATTATATGTAAAAGAAAAATACTAATATATACTAAAGGAAGCATCAGAAAGCAATGAGGAGGGGACTAATTATTCAGAAAAGGATACAGGGAAAGTTGGCTGTTTGGAGAAAAGTTAAAATTTTACTTTGCCTCATACACTAAAGTTCAAATAGATTTAAGACTTAAATATAAAACTAAAACAACAACAAGAAAATATTTAACTGAGTTACTAAGCATAAAACAGTAGATGAAAAATAATACAGTAGAAAAAATAATAAAGGATAACTTCTATATGCAACTTTTTTTTATTTTAAAGATTGGCACCTGAGCTAACAACTGTTGCCAATCTTTTTTTTTTTTTCCCCTCTCCTGCTTTATCTCCCCAACCCCCCCAGTACATAGTTGTATATCTTAGTTGCAGGTCCTTCTAGTTGTGGGATGTGGGACGCCACCTCAACATGGCCTGACTAGCAAGGCCATGTCCGCGCCCAGGATCCGAACCCTGGGCCGCCACAGCGGAGCACGCGAACTTAACCACTTGGCCACGGAGCCGGCCCCATATATACAACTTTTTTTAAAAATAAACATTTATTGGGGCTGGCCCGGTGGCACAGCGGGTAAGTTCACACATTCTGCTTCAGCAGCCCAGGGTTTGCCAGTTCGGATCCTGAGTTCGGATCTATGCACTGCTTATCAAGCCATGCTGTGGCAGGCATCCCACATATAAAGTAGAGGAAGATGTGCACAGTTGTTAGCTCAGGGCCAGTCTTCCTCAGCAAAAAGAAGAGGATTGGCAGCAGATGTTAGCTTAGGGCTAATCTTCCTCAAAATAAAATAAATAAATAAATAAAAATAAATAAATTAAATAAATAAATAAATAAATAAAATAAATAATAAATAAAAAAGGAAAAAAACCCCATTTATTGAAGTAGAGCATAGAAAAACGTTTACAAACCTTGTATGTACACCTCAGTGAATTTTCAAAAAGTGAACATATCCAGGTAGTCAGAGCAGAGTTCAAGCAGACTCTTATCAGCACCCTAACCCCCCTTTTGTCTCCTAGTCTGGAAAACCAGTGACTTCAAACAGGATAGATTTTGTCAGCCTTTGTGTTTAACTACATAGAAATTTTAAACCTTATGTATCTCAAAAGCCTTTGCAAACAAAACTAAACATAAACCTGAGAAATAAACCTGGAACAAATATGAAACAAGGTTGTTATCTTTAATATATTAAGAGCTCTTACCAATCAATAAGAAAAACACCACCTTGGTATAAAATGTTTAGATAATTCTCAGAAAACACATGGTCAGTGGCACAGATAGATAAGCATTAGTAAGTTACATATAGTCAAAGCATATAAATGGATAAATGGATAATTCCCAGGCATAAAAAAATGTTGAACACCTGTAGTAATCACAGATTCACTTCACATATTTACTGAGCATTTATTTAGGAGCTTGGGATACATGACTTAACAAAACAGACAAGAATTCCTCATGGCACTTCCTAGTAGAGAAAATGCAAATTAAAATGTCATTTTTACAATCCAGATTTACAGGATTTTCTTCAAAAGATGATGTTGCAGATTTGTGATATGGATACTCTTATTTGCTGCTGATCAAAGCATAACTTGAAATAACTTTTCTAGTAAACAATTTGGCAAAATACCAAGAGACTAAAAGTATTTCATATTCTGTGTCCTCGAGTCCTAGAGTATGATTAAATAATTGAGCTAATCAGAGATACAGATAAAAATACCTATATTTCCTCGATTCTGAGTTGTACTTTTTTCACATTTTAACCTCTGAAATAGGAATGAATCCTCTAGTCATTGGTACCTTAGAACCGTCATAGTTTAAATAGCATTTTTTCTTCTCATTGGTGCAGTGGTGCATCTTAGAGAAGGTGAATTATGGTGTATAGGAAGATGCTTGTTACAACAAAAGCAAAAAGATAGAAACAATAATGTTTTTTGTTTATTGAATATAGGGACTATGCTAAACACTTTACATGTATGATTAGAATCATTTACTTCTTACAGCTGTGTTAAATCTGTGATCTTATTACCTTTTTAGAGCTGAAGAGATTGAGTCCTAAAGAAGTAACTTGGCTACTAAGTTGTGATTAAACCTAAGTCTCTGACTCCAAAGTCCGTATTTATAAACACACCAATATCTTTCTTCCCTGATCTAAACGTACAACATTAGGAACATCGAGAAATACGTTTTAATAGATCCCTCTGATTGAATATTATAGGGCAGTGAAAAATCATTTTTAATGAATATGTAATAGCCTAAGAAAATGTTCACGAGATAATGTTTAGTCTAAAACAAGAAGTAAACATGTAGTATATAATCTCTGTGCAGAGAAAATATTCAAAGGAAATAACCTCACATTTTTGCTTATTTTTTAAAACATCTTTGTTTTCTATATCAGGCCTATATTTTCTTTGATTGGCTCATCACATATTTATTAAGCTTCTACTATGTGTGCCAGGTACTGTGTGCTGACTCATAATACTTCTATAATCAGAAAAGAAAATGCAAACAGTTAAGGCATTTTAGCAAGATTCTATTCAGAATGATTGGAGAAAAAAGTTTGCTCTTTAATTGGATAAACCTTACCACTTAAAACCTCTTGTTTTCAATTTCCTTTTGTATACTGGACTAATATTTGCCCTCAGAGGGTTAACGTGGAACTTAAATAAGATAATGGAAATGAGAGTATTTCATAAGGTTAAAAATATTTTAAACATTCAAGAATTTAATGTTTAAAAAAATCAGTTACCTGAAAATTTAATTCCAGAAAAAATATTTTAAATGATAATTGTAAGTTATATTAAATTTTTTTCTATTTCAAATTTTACAATTTTTATTTCTGTTTAGACAGCTGCATGTTATGGATGAAACACATGTGATTAATCAAGTAAAAGAAGATGTATGCTATGTGTCTCAGGATTTTTATAAAGACATGGATATCGCAAAGTATGTATAATGGTAATCTAAGAATTAGAAAGTTGATTTGTGGGTAATGTTACACATAGTTAAAATATTTCATAAATCTCTATTTCGTTTTCCAGGTTGAAAGGAGAAGAAAATACAGTAATGATAGACTATGTTTTGCCTGACTTCAGTACAATTAAAAAGGGCTTTTGTAAGGTAATTTAAAAAATCCTCATTGACATTTCTTCAAGTGACCTCAATTCAGATTTGAAAAGCATCCCACTGGGATTGGTGGAGTCTTACAGAGTTGTTGACAACTGCCTTCCTGGTGGCCATTTCTCCAGGCACAAGTGTATAATTGAGTAATAAATATCTCACTGAAATTATTTAGATAAAGAAATATCACCCGAATGATAGCACATAGGACAAATCTGGAGATAAACAGTATCATTACCTAGATTATGGTTAACCCTATTCTGTTTACTTAAGAATTAGTTTAAATCTACTTTGAATGTGGTTATTTGCCTGTTGTGAAAATTATTGACATCGCTGATGCAGGGCCAAATTTTACTCGTTTGGTCTGATATGATTAGATTGTAGTTGAAAAGGGCAAAATCCAATGCACTTTCAAAGTGTGGAGAAGCAGTTTATCTTTTTTTTTTTTGAGGAAGATTAGCCCTGAGCTAACATCTGCTGCCAGTCCTCCTCTTTTTGCTAAGGAAGACTGGCCCTGAGCTAACATCCATGCCCATCTTCCTCTACTTTATATGTGGGATGCCTACTACAGCATGGCTTGCCAAGCGGTGCCATGTCTGCACCCGGGATCCAACCGGCGAAACCCTGGGCTGCTGCAGCGGAGTGCTTGAAGTTAACCATTCGGCCACGGGGCCCTCCCCCAAGCCTCTTTTTCATTAGGCACATTTGATCATCCTTATGTATTATAGCTGATTAAAACACTCCTGTGATATAAAACACCTTATGGAAGATTTACAGCACTCTGTAGAGTTAATGGTGGTAATCTGTGTATCTACAGGGATGGACCCTGAGTAAAGTCTCATTGATCCCCAGTTTCTCCAAACCTGACTGGTCATTGGAATCACCTGGGGTACTTGAAAAACAGTCTCTATCCATGTTCTCAGTTCCCGTCTCTGGAAATGCTAAGGGCTTCACTTTGAAAATTTAAATTTAATCTTAAAATCTCTTCCAGATGACTGAACTGTCAACTAGGTTTAGAAATCTTTCTCTTTTATAAAATGTTGTTCTCTCCTCCCCTGCAAATGACAACCTATCAGTTTATTGGATATTATCAAACGCTGCCAGTTTCCTCCTTACCAAATCATAATCCTTGTTTCTCAAATCTGCAGCTTGCGTAGTGAGCCAGTAGAGATGCGGTTATTCCCCTAGTTGACCATTGTTTCACTCATCATCTTTGGAGAAAAAAGGCAGAAGCCACGTAATGTTGTTTGCAGCTCTATTATTGGCCTTTGGCCTTATGGTCAGTATCTGGTTCTGGACCTCGCTTCATTAACTCAGTATAGACTCCTTGTTATTTGTGCACTTTAATATCAGTTGGGTGGACAGAGTCAGTTGGATTGGACTTTTGCCAGATGCTGGAATGTTACATTGAAAGTTTATTTCCAAAATAATGGTTTAATCTGTACTTTTTCAATTAATGTTAAAATTTATATTTTATTAATAATACATGTTAAATCATGCATATATTTTTATTTTTAAGATTTAGAAACAGTTATGTTTACTATATGTTAGGATTAGTCCTAAAATGTATTATTTTGAATTTAATAGTTGATTAACTTGTTTTTATTGTTGTGTGATATGTAACAACTTTGATGAGAGCTGATAAATATTTATGAAATTAGAAAAACAATACTACGTAAAATGAAAAAATTATATTTATTTAAGAGCCCTTATACTTAGGATATTGTTAAAACTTGGACTTAGTTTATTCAAGAATATTGTTAAATACTCTGGAAAAAGTTACAACCTTGATTTTCTAGTAGTGATGATAGTAATAATAATAAGGTCTATAATATCATAACTGATTACACTGGTAGAAATTCCAGTTTTATCTTTTATCAGCAAGAGGATGCCTACTAAAGTGTAATGTGCTTGGCTGACCTAAATTGAGAAAATTGCCATCATAATTAATGATTACCACTTTCTGCAGAGCTATTTTAATTTAAACTGATCATTTCTTTCATAGTACCAGAACAAAATTTATGAGGGCTGTGCAGTAATCATGGCCTACATTGACTCAACAGCAACTCCTAGCAGCCCTTCTAAATTCCTTCATTTGTCTATGTCTAAAACAAAAATCTTTTTGGAATTGTACTCTTAAAAACAGAACCTACTTGCAGTTCCAGATTACATATTAACGATTAATGGCTTTAGAGCTAACATTCAACAAGGATATCTAGTTCTTCTCTTTGCCCCAGTTAGATATTTTATCCTGGGAAATCCACATGACCCTCCTCTGTAAAATCAGGCCTGTGGACGAGATAATTTCTAATGTTTTGTTGACTGAAATTCTCCAAGTATGCATCTGTCTCAGGTTATTTTGAGTGTTGGCAAAATGAGTTATAGCCTTTAAACTCCAGCCAATATCACTTTTAAATGAATTTATATATTTATAGGAAATATTTTCCACTCTGCCTGAGAAGGAAGAGTACTTTGTGAAGTAGTAATGTTCTTCTCTTTGCTACTGTAACAATAGTCTAATTGGGTAAAAGTGATTTGTAGTTTTCCTTGTTCTTGCTAGAGTATTGTGAGTATTGTATAATTTCTGGACTTTTTATGTAAAAATGTTTCGAGCATGGAATTTTTAAGTGATACAAATCGTAATCATTCATATCCAGGTTGAGAGAGGCAATGTAGTGGAAGGAATATATTGTATGTGCTTTTGGTTATTAGATGAATGATCTTGAGTAAGTCATGTCACCTTGCCGAGCCCAAGTGCATCATTAATAAAAGGAAAATATGTCTTACTTTACAGGGTTATGTAAGAGTTCAGTGGAATAATGTATGTAAAATACCTAATACAATAAGTGGCACATTGTTGGCTTGCATGCTGTTACTCAAAAATTTATTGAATACTTATTGTGTACCTGGTACTGTGCTATGCTAGGTAGTGGATATGTGATGGCAAACAGTAAAGACTGTGAAGGATAATAGAGGGTGATAGCGAATAATGGAGATCTTCCTCTCTTTTTTGTTTTTTTTGTTGCTTGAGGAAGATTAGCCCTGAGCTAACATCTGTGCCAATCTTTAGAGGGACCTTTTATTTGGGAGTCAGAAAAAACCTCTCTGAGGAAGCTGAAGTCTGAACAGAGAATAGATGACTGATTATATTAAGGCATCTATAATATTCTTTATATATATTACTCTTTAATAAGTTAATATTTCTTTTATATATTTTAAGTTTTTTTAATACTTAAAGGATTGGGATATACTCTGTTATGGGAGGAAAACTGCAAATGTAAGTCAAATGAAATGAATGTCTATAACCAAATATAGAAGAGCTGATGATTGTTAGTAAAATTGAGAGGGACCATTATTTTAATGATGTGTAGAATGTTGTAGAAGAAAATTTTTTTCTCTGGCCCCTCAGAAACACATCTCACAGAATGGGCGGGTTAACAGAAAATAAATAGCAAGGGAATTTCAGTGATAAAGTCCATGTATTGGCTTAAGTCATTTGGAAACTGATTTTTGAATAGAGATTGAATAAGTAATAAAGAAATTTAGAGAGAGAGGTTTTTTTGCACAAGGGAACGGGGAAATCCTAATAGAATAAAGCCACAGTGTCCAATAAACATCTAAAATAGGGGAGTGAAAGTAGATAGGGTAGAAACATAAGACATGGTAAAGGTTTTATTTCTAATATATTTGTTCTCTAGAAACTCAGATCATTCTATTATTATAACTAGATCATGAAGTTCCCTCTCCTCTGTTATCCTTCCTTTCTGTTTTAAAATGTGTGGAATAAAGACAGATCATCTTTAGGGGAATAGCTATATTAGAGTCAGTAATTATTTATTTCTGTGGTTTAGGCAACAGGAAAGAAGACCACATTTTTCTAACTTCTGAGAATCTTGAAACCTCCAAGAACACAGTTAATATATTAGTATTACATATTACTAAATGTTATTAGTTATGTTAGCTGGATAATGTAGCTTAAACTTTTTATCTTGTTTTTCTTTAAGCCAAGGGAAGAGATGGTATTAAGTGGAAAATATAAATCTGGGGAACAGATTCTTCGTCTGGCCAATGAGAGATTTGCTGTTCCAGAAATACTCTTTAATCCTTCTGATATTGGCATTCAAGAAATGGGAATTCCAGAAGCTATTGTCTATTCAATTCAGAACTTACCTGAAGGTACATAGTTACAGTAAAGTATTAAGGAATAATGATATGTTTTAAGAAATTATAAGCTCTGTGAACCCTAGAGAAGTCATGTGTTCTTTCTAAATAATTTCAGGCAAATAGTGAGTCTGTTTTATTTGCAGAGATTTCCAGATCTCATAATGCGCTTGAGTAATTCTTACTTTATTGGTCCTAGATTGTAAATTTGATATAGGGAAAGTCATTATGGTCTATTTAAACTTGAAGAAATTCATCTCCATGAGTATTAAAAGCCATATCCATTTTAGAAAAGTTTTAATTTAACCCAAATTTGCACAGAATAGAAATTTCTAATTTAACAATTAGATGATTTTTGCTGTTGATGGGACTGGTTTGTTTTTTCTGTTATATTTGGAAGTCAGTTTTAATGAGGTTGAAGTATGGTGCTTCACAGTGATGTCTGAGTTCTCCTGAAGCATGACTTAACTAAATAATATTCTTGAGTTTTAAGTACTTTCATATCTTAAAGTGTCTTCCTAGTTCATAAGGAACAGACTAGGCATTGGAGAAAATCTAGCACATGCAATGTCCTTTCCTCTCATTTAAAAAAAAAGAATGAATGAACAAAGAAAGTTGCATCATGCCATCACCTTAATATAATTATTTCACAACTATTTTCATGTTAATGTTTCATATAAATTTCACATTTTATATAAAGTTGATGTCATGATGTATACAGCATTTTGTACTGCACTGCTCTAATGTCATGTCATGAGACTCAATGTCAATATAAGGGAACACTGTCCTCATTTTGTGAACAGATGCATTAGGTAGGATGGCCAGTATCTGTTAATTCTTCATAGATTTCCCAGTGATGCTTGGTAGGCTTTTAATACTGGCTCACTATATGGCACTTAATGTTTTCCATCATGTAACTTTAATGAGTATAGAACATAAGATCCTTGCTTTAAACATTATTATAGATTGTGAGTATTTTTCACAATCAAATGTAAGTATTGCACATAAATATATCTGTCTCAGATAACATGGAAATTTGGGCTCCCAAGTTAAAATGTCATTAACGACCTCTTTTTCAGCCTTAACACTAGGTCGTAATCTCAGCCTACAGAACAACCTCCTTCATTTTAGGAAGAACAATTATAATTTATCAAATTTCTGCTAGTGGAATGTTAACTCATTTATATATAGTTTACACGGGCATATAATAAGTAGCCAGTAGTTCAACCCCTTCACCTTAGCCTTTCTTTTAAAGATCTATGAGGTTATCCTTCACTCACATTGAACAATGTGTCTACTTGTGTAAACCATGACCTCGTTACAAAACCTTATAAATTATAATTTAATGGTTATAAAAAATTACATGGTTTCCCAACCAGTAACTGTAATCTAATTGCTCTTACCTAAGCCCTCATCCCCATCTTTCCAGAAAGATAAACAAACAGATTTTCTAATGCCTTTTTTCTTCCTCCTTTTTTTTTTCTTAAAGAAATGCAGCCGCATTTTTTTAAGAACATTGTTTTGACAGGAGGAAATTCCCTTTTCCCAGGATTTAGAGATCGAGTTTACTCGGAAGTGCGATGTCTCACTCCAACAGATTATGATGTTTCTGTTGTGCTGCCTGAAAAGTAAGTGTTGGCTGGAACACTTGGAACCTTGGAAAACATGGAAGTCATGTTGTTGATAAAGTGGTCCATATATAGGCAGATTTGAGTTTAAGGCCTAGTTTTGGCAGATTTACTTCACCTTTGGAATCCTCATTATCCTTTCCTCAAAAATTGAAATGACAAACCTTACGTTTCATTGGATTACATGGGATGAAATATGTAAAGTGCCAACCATAGTGGTACATAATAGGTGCTCAGTTAATATAAGATCACATCCATATAGTAAATCAGTCCTCATTCCTAAGAGATTTTTATAGTCAAAGCAGTCAGGTTATAATCTATTTGATTTATCTGAGATGTGTCATTTCTTGACAGTTCCTATTAAGAATAGAGATTTAAAAATTAAATCATTAAGATATGTCAGTTTATAAGTCGTTTTGGAATAATTTAAAATATTTTCAATGAACTTTTACATTGAACTGGTCTTTTAATTCTAAACTCTTTTATATCTACCCCCTATCCTGGTTTATGAGAAAAAGGTATCCTCATTTCTACTTTAGTGGTAAAAAAAAAATTAAGGTAGAATTTTAGAGCTGTAAGAAAGGCTTACAGATCATTCTGTTCAATGTTCTTACTTTGTAAATAAAGAAACAAGGGCTCATGATTTGGCAAAGACCTTACGGTGAGTTAATAGCAGTTACCAGACCAATACCCAGTTCTCTTTACCTTGAGTCAGGAGCTCTTACCAAATATATGTCTAATTAACACCCTCCCGCCCCAGTCTTAAGTGGCAGAGTTGCAAACAAGACCCCACATACCTGACTCTTAATTTTACAGTTTTGTTTTAAAGCTAAAGTAGAAGTTTTTCAAAATCAGAAGCAGTTAATAGAAGGCCCTCATCTGATCACTTAATTTTTATAGCTATCAGATAAAAGAATCAACAATCATTAGCTACTGAAATGATTTTTATCAGCATTAATGTTTATATACTCTTTAGATTATGAAGCATACTGGATTTTTATTGTGCTCTTTTTTTGTGTGTGTGAGGAAGATTGACCCTGAGCTAACATCCGTGCTCATCTTCCTCTACTTTATATGTGGGACGCCTGCCATGGCGTGGCTTGATAAATGGTGCGTAGGTCTGCACCTGGGCTCTGAACCAGCAAACCCAAGGCCTTCAAAGCTGAATGTGCGAACTTAACCTCTATGCCACTCAGCTGGCCCCTTTTTATCGTGCATTTTAAATATAAGCAAGTTATGCACACATTACAGGCCAAGGGATCCACAGAAAATAGTTTTTCTTCTTTTATTCATCAAATCTTTATTGCACATCTACTGCATATATATGTGTGTGTGTGTATATATATGATTTTTTTAAAGGTTAGGAAATGCAATTAATACAATAAGGAAAACATTAACTTTTTACTTTATCATTTTTCAGATTGGAAACTGAGTTGAGGGAGAGGAACGGTAGAAATAGAATTGAGTCATAACACAAAGTATAACCTTGGTTGTAGATAAAACTAAACTAAATGTTTTACCTGCTGTAATTTTACTTATTGTCTGTGTTCTACTTTGTAACTGTTTGTCATGCACTATGTTTTCTAAATGTTTCACTTATTGGAGGCAATAAAGTATAGTAGCAAAAGCACAGACTGTGAAAACAGTTCCAGGTTAATTCCTAGTTCCAGACTTAACCTCTCTGAAACTCATTTTCCAAATCTGTAAAATGAGAGTTATAATAGCCATTTCATGGGTTGCCGTGCACATAAGATGCCATATCTTTGTCATGTACAGAATTTAGACTTAGTTAAATTGTTTAGACACTTAGAAAGTGTTTTTCCTTTTATGCATTTTCGATCTGTTGCTTGTATTCATGTTTTTTATTAAAAGTAGAGGGTCCATAAATTGAGAGCACAGGGAAAAAAACAAAAGAACACTTGTCTTGTAGTGGTGACCAAGGTTCCTTTCTTTCTGTGTTTGCTTTACTCCTATGAAGCTTATGCTTATTTTCACACTTTAAATGATTTTCTTTTAAATCAGATTTAGTATAGATTGCCACATTTTAGTTACTAATTAATGTTTCTCACATTTAGTTCTGTAAAATCATTTGGGTTAATTTATTTTACCTTTATTTTTAGCCCTATTACTTATGCCTGGGAAGGTGGAAAATTGATATCAGAGAATGATGATTTTGAAGATATGGTGGTAACAAGAGAAGATTATGAAGAAAATGGACATAGCGTCTGTGAAGAGAAATTTGATATTTAAGAAACATTTCTGAATGAAAGTTTTGACTGGTTGTGACTGAAAGGTTTAATTTCAGTGTTCTTTTTAAAAAGAGTTAAGGACCTATATTACCTTTCATCCCAAGATAAAATCTTAAACTTATCTAAATACTTTGATCCATGGCTAATTTTCAAAGGTTTCTAGCTAGCTTATTAAGTAAACTGTAACTCAGCCCATATTTTCGTTTAGGAGCTAGACTACTATAACAATGCTTGTGCTGTTTCTGAGTAGGTCATCTTTCATTAGAAGGTGAAAGAGTGAATGTATGTTAAGTGTAATTGTTCATAGTTGAAAGCACAAACTTAACTGTTTCACTGGCCAATTTTCCTTAGAAGCTAGTTTTGTGTGACTATGACTAGGACTTGGCCAAAGTGTTTTCAAGCTGATATGATTTCTCTCTCTTTTAGAACTAAGTATTTTATTTTAAAATTGTCATTATTATTTATATATACTAAGGTTGGGAAGTCTAATCTTATGTGTTCTTTAATGTTTAATTTTTACTTAGAGTAAGTTTGAAAGAGTGGAGACTAAAGCCAATTTACTAAAGTGTTTTTGGTCACTATTGTTTGGCAGAAATATCTTATTTCACTCATAAAAATACTGTACCATTTTTTAGGATGAAAAGAGATTTGAAGTTGAGGTTGGTCAAAAACTCTTAAAACAAATGTTAGTATTTAGTTTAAAAATGCTTTTATTATCCACGGTAAGCTTATTAAGGTTAAAGACTACAGCTGTCCAGTTTAAGGAAACAGCTGACACTGACATTAATGAATGGATCAGATGAGTTTCTTTGATTGCAAACAATAGAAACTCATTTGGCTATCCTAAGCCAACCAAAATTTATCAGGACAGAGGACAGCTCATAAAATCTAAGAAAAAGCTGGACCAGTAGCCTTAGGAAGGATAAAACCCAGGATAACCTTAGGAACGTAAGTTATAGATACCGAGGGATGATCCTTATAGAGCCCTGCCATCAAAATATCTCAGTTTCCATATTTTCTATCTTATGTCATTGTACTCATGAATCAAATTCCTACCAGTCTCTTTACCTTAGTTAGGATCATACACCTACCCCCTGACTTCAGGGACTGACAGTCCTACTAGGGTAGCCTAGAGTGAAAGAAGGTAGTTTTCCAAAGGAAAATTAAGCTGAAGAGACAGCTGGTGGGCAGGGTGAAAGAGCTGTCCACTACAGTTCCATTTGGATTATATTGGGTTAGGGCCTGGTCAGTCCTTCCTAGACCTAAGCTGGTTATCATTACAGAGATGCAAATTGTGTGTGTGATATCCAGTTACTAGCAAATAATCCATGGGCAGTGTAGCAAAAAGACGCTGGTGGTATAAAATAGGTTTTTGCAGCCATACAGTGTGACAGTGCTAGAATTTCAAGGTGATGTGGTTGGAGGTATAAAGCTAAGTCCTCATTTAGAGGGCTTTCCATGACTTGTCATAAGTTCATCTTGGACAGGCAGAATACTATCACCACCAACCAGGGGGCTTTTCCTGTGAGGAGCTGGGGCATTTGTCAAAGCTGTATTCCCAAAACCTGCCCTAGCCTGAAGTCTCCTGTTATGGAGACTTCCAATTTCGAAACTTAATTTTGAAACTTTAACACCTAATTTTTAAACTTTATTGCTAGAGATGTTTTAATATTATACAGTAAATTGACTTAAAAGAGAACATTTAACATTAGCTCTAAATAATAACATTGTCTGAGGTGATGCATTAAAGATATCTATTATTTTAGAAAAACATTGATGATCCTAATTTGAGATTCACTAGAAGTAGAAAGAGAACTTAGCCACATTAGAGTTTATAATTTTTATTGCAAATTGCATGTGTGGAAGCAACATGTTCCAGTGTTGGTCATGCATAATATATACCTTAAGACAAAAGAGGAATAAGATTTACATCAATGAGTAATCAAGATAGAACAGTCCTCTCAAGGACTGTTCTCTCTTGGTTTTTGTTTTGTTTTTTGAGGAAGATTAGTCCTTAGCTAACATCTGCGGCCAATCCTCCTTTTTGCTGGGGAAGACTGGCCCTGAGCTAACATCCATGCCCATCTTCCTCTACTTCATATGTGGGATGCCTGCTACAGCATGGCTTGACAAATGGTGTGTAGGTCCACACCTGGGATCTGAACCAGCGAACCCCTGGCTGCCAAAGCAGAACGTGCAAACTTAACTGCTGGCCACCTGTCCTGCCCCAATCTCTCTTGGTTTTGAATTTCTTAATTCAGTGGTGGTTGGCTTGACGTAGCAAACTGATCATGTTCACCTGCTTTTCTACCTGTCCCAAATCCCTTTAAACATTCCCAGTGGAGAAGGGAGGGAGGTAAATGAGATCAAGGAGGGATGCACAGGGAACACTTCAGTGTTATTTGTGATATGGTATTTCTCAAGCTGGGTGGTGACCACATGGATTTTCATTATCTTAGAATCTATATTGTATGCATGAAATAGTTCATGTTATATTTTGATAGAAGAGTAAATCATTAAGTGACTCTGGGAAGCAAAAAGGGTAGCACTGATGAACTAATGTAGAGGAATTTCTGGAATCAAATGGGATTAGATTGTTAGAGAAACAAGAACAAGAAAACCCATGTCCCAGATCAGCGCAGGAGAAAACTACTAAAGACATAAGAACAATTCCAAAGATATTTTAATTCAGGACACATTCAGAGAGTAGGAAATCATTAAATGAACGAATTGGAAACAGCTGAGCCCCACTCCCTTTCTTGGAATTGAGGCTCAGTGTAAGAACTGCAGTGTTAAGGGTGGAGAAAGAAACAGAACAGATCCTGAAATAATGTCATATCCACTAAGAATATCAGAGTAAAAACAAAATTTAAGGGAACAGCTGATTGTGGCACTGATCTCTAGCTAAAGAAAAGAGCTCAGACCTCATTAGAAAGACTTCTGACAGGGCGTAGCTCTAGGGAACTTAGCTCGCCTTCCTCTTGCCATGGAAAGGCACCAAAATTAGAACCTGGATTCACCGACAGGTAAACAGGAATTCATAAATGAAAAAAACAACAAACAACCAAGCATTAAACATTTGAGGGATACTTGATACCATCAAAGAGGCACCAAAGCCAACAAACAAGAATGAACCCCTAAGGGAATAAATTAAACAAAAGAAACTTTATAATATTCTCTAAGACTGATGAGGCAATTTCATCTATTGCAACAAGAACAAGTTGCTATAACAAAGATCTTAGAAATTAAAAATATAATTACTTATGCTTAATTGATGGGTTGAATAGCATAACGGACACTACTAAAGACTGAAAAAGAGAAAGAAGCTGAGGGAATTTTCCTAGAATGTAGCACCACTGAGCAAGAAGTGGGATGGCTGGGGAAAGAGGCTGACCAATATCCACAGTGTAGGCTATGCTGTCCACCTGATAAGAAGAGCCTTCCCTACGGAAGAGGCCTTTTGATGAGCTTTCACACAAGACAGATATCCTCGCACATGGGCCTGTTCTGACATGTCCATCCACGTCTTTCCTAAAGCTCCTAGTCCCCAGGCTTCTTGTAGTTTTCAAGTCTCTGATCCTTTATGCAAACCAATAGCCATCACCTTTAGCCATATCTTTACGTGAATTGAACAACCAGACATGCTGCTCCCAGTTCTGCTCCCTGGAATCATTTCCCTTCCCCATTGCAGGTTAGGCATGCACAGCAGCATGCCATCGTCAAGTGGAAGAAGTATATATACAAGACTGAACTCAAGTTGGACAAGCTAACTGCATGAGCTCATACTCAAGAGCATTTACTCTTACTGCACTGTTTACCTTTTCCTCAACCCAATCTGTGACCTCGTGGAGGTTCCCAAAGAAAAAAAATTCAAATCTTGTTTATAGGTGGTTCTGCATGATATGGCTGGCAGCGGTCAGAAGTAGATCTGTGTTGGCACAGATCAAATGTTGAATTATTACATGTGTGAATGAATCAATTAAGCAATCACCGGTCACAGAGTTGTTTAGTGACAAATCTGGAGCTGCAACAACAACCTTTTGGTTATTATATTCAAAAATCTTTCTAGCACACAAGCAATTGCATAATAAAAGCACTTCCATGATCCACTTGTAGAGTACAGGGAGGAAAGATTTCCAGAAAAAATGTCTCAAGAATGGCTTTCAGTCTTGAACATTCTCTGTGTATATAAATTACATGAGAGAAAAGTTTTGTCTCAACATTTATTTCTTTGAGTTAGAAAATCTTTTATTTACCTGGATAGTACCTGAGTGTGAATAATCTAAGAAGTTTAAGCAGTCTTAAGCATTATGAATCAGGCTGTTAATTCTTAAGGAAATTTACTTAATATTCTAATAGGAGGTAAGCTTTTCAGTGACTAGAGCTGGATTTTATTTGTACAGAGAAAAAATACTTTGCACATAAGTCCCTCAAAGAGGTTTAGCCTAAAATTGAATGACAATACCCTTGGGAATTCTTTTTAAGCCTAATAACTGTAATTTATGGAGCTGTCACTAGGTGGAGTGGCACTGCTGGCTTAGGCATTTCTCTTTAGGAATTAATGCCTCAGAACCTTCAAAAACCATTCAATAGAAGTCACATTTTCTTTGTAAACAAATTTAATTGAATGGCAGTTTATATGTTGATCAAAATAGGCTCCATTAGGGAATGTTGCAAGAAATGTAATTCAATTTAAATAATAATTAACCATTTCCAGCACTGCTGAACAACTTAACTTCTAATAATTCGACTGTTTCTAAATCAGGTTTTACCTTGATCTAGGGCGTTCACTTGCTAACATTTTCTCTTCTGAACCCAAATGGGTCGAGTAGTAAATCCAGGGCTCTGACGCAGAGCGCAGACTCTTGTTACCTACCATACCACACACTCTTCCTTGTACCTTTGATATTTCTGGTCCAGTTTTATAAATACAAACCTATGCATGTATATTGTTATTCTAGAGATTTAAAAACAAACCAAAACTGAGACTCAGAGGGAAGATACTTGCTTAAGGTTATATAGAATCTTCTGAGCAGCAGAGCCAAGGACATGGTAACCTCCTTAATGCATTTCTCAAAGTGCCAGCCATTCATGGTAATAGGGAGCAATTTCCCACCTGATTCACACAGAATATTAAAATGGAAACTTTACAAATAAGGAGAGTCTCCCCCACACCCACTTCAATAAATAGGGTTTGCCTGCATGTTTCCAGTATTTTCCTGGTTCCTCTAGAACCACCCTCTCAGGTCTTCTACTGGAGGTATATCAATTTCCTTCCTAACTCAAAATAATCATACACAGATTAGGGCAGTTATATCTTCTAGTGTCACAGAATTTTTTTTTTGTTTTTTGTTTTGAGCAGGAACTCATAATTCATCTAGCTAATGTCCTATTTAATACATAAGGTGGACATTTAGACTTACAGTTTATCTATAAAGTCAAAGCAAAATTTGGAAAATATATAAATATATATATATAGTATAGTCTCTAAAGACAGAATCAACAATGTTGACTTTTTAACTCAGTGATTCTTAATGTGCTTGGGTCATAATCCCCTTTGAGAATCTGGTGAAAGCTACAGATCCTTTTCCTAGAAAAATGCCATATGCACATGTACACAAAAAATTGCACAGCATTTCAGAAAGTACATTGAACTTCGGCCCTCTGGAACCTTTTTACAGACTCAGTTGAGAACTTTGACTCTAAGCTTTCAAATTCAACACAATTGATAGTTTTGGTACACAAAAAGATAAAACTGATGACAGTTCAATGTATATTTTTTCAAGTACTTTTGATATATGCGTCTGTTTCCCTGTGATCAATGCATAAATTAAGACTATAAAAGGATGCATCTCTGTGTAACTTTCAACAGGGATTGAATCCTCAACATATGTCACATTGAGAGAATGATGCCATAAAGTAAACTAACCAACTTAAAAAAAAAAAAAGAGGGAGGGATGAAGGAAAGAAGAAAACCCTAAAATACTATATAGACTAAAGAAGAATGAGCGAGAAGGCAAAATCATGGTTTTAGATATTTATGAATTGTAAATTTGTGGCTTTTAAAATCTACTTTATAAGCCTTATCCTATTTCGATGATTCACAGCATTTAAGTTACAGTACCCTAAGGGAGTAGCTTAAAAATAATATATACTAAGGAAAGTGCATGCTTTCTTCGGAGAACTTATGTATGAATGGTCCTTTTCTGTGGAAAAAAAAATTCTAAGGAAGTTAACTGTACCCAATCCCTAATAATAGCAGCACATTTAATAAGTGATTTTAGCAGCATAATAATTAAGTGAATCAGCATACATGAACTTAATTAATTTGTATTCACTTTTAAAGTTAAAAACTTTGTTGAAATTTTTTAAGATCTACTCTCATCAACTTTCAAATATACAACAGTATTATTAACTATAGGCACCATGCTGTACATTACATCCCGAGGACTTATTTATAACTGGAAGTTTGTACCTTTTGACCACCTTCCTTAATATCTTTTAAACATGATTATACTTAGAATGCTTGGAGACTGTTCTGTCTCTGAAATGTAAGTATGGCAGTTTGAGAAAACCACCAGAGAGTTGTTTATATTTACAGATTATAGTTTCTTGCCCCAGAAATGTTAATGCAAAGCTTCTGGATGGTGTTTTTGAAATTCTTTGATTAATTTCTTTTTTTGTTTCAAAGAGATGCTGGGGTTACTATTAATCTCAAGAGCCAACTGGTGAAGATTTTGAATCGTCCTCTCCTTTCGTTTTTCAAACTCCTTGTATGTCAAGTGTTGGCAAAATGTGAAGCCTTAAAAAAAAAAAAAAAGTACAATTGGAAAAGCAAGTTAAAAAAAAAAACTAAAATGTACTTACCTGAACTAGCCTTATGCTGGACTTATTTTTTCCCCCAAATGTGGTAGATAATATCACTTATGCTCACATTTTCTTTGCTTCACATTAATACTGTTTTTTATAAGGGTTCTATACTTTAGCCAAACATACACTATCTTATTTTACATAGATATTTTTATTTGATCTCCAAAACAATTGTATGAAGTAGAAGCAAGGAGCTATTATCCCAGTTTCAAGAGGAATACACAAGGAGTTTAAGTCACATGGCTAATAGGAGATATAGGGGAAGAAAAAGTTTTCCTTGACCCTCCTAGGGTCCCTGGCTGTGTCTGAAAAGTAAACTGACAAAGACAGATTAAGACAGATTAACAGAAAAGCATACAAATTTATTTAATATAAGTTTTATGTGACATGGGAGCCTTCATAAGGAAATGAAGACTCAAAGAAACAGACCTATGTTTTATGCTAGGTTTGATGAAGAGTGGAGAGTCGTGGAACGAGGAATATGATAGGTTAAGGAGTATGAGATAATTGAAATAAATTGGGGAAAACTTAGCAAGCCCTGTTTGTTTGGATTCTTCTTGGTGTCCCTTTGTCTTCGGAGATAAGGATGTTCCTTTCCTCCAGGTACAGGGAGGGTACCTCTCACAAGAGGGTTTTATGGCCTCTTTCAGGGGAGAAGGGCGATTGGGGAAGGAGGTCAGAGTGACCTTCCTGCTTCTGTCATTTTCTCAAACTCCTTCAGCTTAAAATATTCAATATGCCAAGTACCATATTTTGGGGTCATGTGTCCTGAACCCCATAAGAGGCATGTTCAAAACATGAACAAAGAATTTCATGAACATGAGCAGTGATTTTTCACTTCCCTGAGAGCTGTCTTAGCATGTACAGTAAACGAAGCCTCTCTGCTGATCTACAGATTAAGACACCATAACCTCCACACACACCAAAGCAGTTCTTAATCAGATAACCTTTGAAAGCCTAAAGCCCATTAATATTAGGGTTTTTGCCTATCTTCACTATAACGGCCTTCGCTTAAACACACCTGTGGTGATACCCTGGAATTACACCGCCTCTGAAAACTTAAACTCCTGCACCCAAATCTCTTCAGAATCTGCTATGAATCTTAAGATGCTCTTTACCACTATGTATGCTATACTGCCTTCAGTTCTGTCACAACTCATCATCAATCTCAGAACATCAAACCCTGCTGTGCCACTTTTCTTTGTTCATCATCTCTTCTTTCCCATCATGAGTCAGACAAATACCTGAACATTTGAATCACTTTCTCACTTATGTGCATCCTCACTTATCTTGCACTCCTATCTTTCTGTAATGCCTGACAAAGCAAAATCCCTGCTCTCAATCAGTGCTTGAATCCACCTTTTCCACTCTAACACTCAAGTACATAAGTGCTGCTGAGAAAAATCATACTGTCCAAATTGGTACCACTAAAGTTTATAATCTGCCTCATCTGGGTGCTTGGAATTACTCATCAATCTATTTACTTTTCCTTTCTCAAGTGCTTTTCCCATTCCCCTAACCATCTGTTTCAAACTATTCCCTTCTTCTCATGTCATCCATTCAATGGTCCTCCTACAGCTCCTCAGACAATATGGTCTCCTCCTCCTACTTTATCAAGGAAAATGGATTCATCACTTAATGATCTCCCTCAGCTTTCTACCTTGGCCCTACACTTTTATTTACACCCGCACACTGTCACCTTTATTCCATTATCTCTCCTCTTGTTTCAGGCAAACCCTTGGTCTTGTGCCATTGAATGCATTTTCTCCTGCCTCCTCCAGGGCCTGGCTCCATCACTCATCTCTTTTTTTCCTTCAATATCCCGTTTCTTCTGTTACCCTCCTCTCAGCAGGTCCGTATGCTCAAATCTCTGGCTTGACTTAGCATTGCCCCAGTTATTGCCCAGTTTCTCTCTTCCCCTTCTTATTATATATCCACTCTTAATTTCTTTACCCATTTATTCCTTTTCATCCCACTGCAACCTGGCTTTTGCCTCTCAAGCTACTAAATCAGCTCTCACTAATTGGCTCCAGATAGTCAGCGGCAGTCCTGATATTCTGCCACATGGAATCCTCTTTCTTAAAATGTTAGATTTCCTTGGCTTTATGGTCATGGCTTCACCTCATTCCCCTCCTAACATTTCTTCTCTGTCTCATTCATACGTTCCTCTTTACTCACCCCTTGACTATTAGTGTCCCTTAATGTTTTCTCTTTGGACCTTTTATTTTACTCAGCATACTCTAAATGACCTTAATTTCCACATGCTCCCAGATATTTAGTTCTAGCTCAGATCTCTCCCCTGAGCTTCAAAATTGAACATCCAGGGGCTGGCCCCGTGGCCGAGTGGTTAAGTTTGCGTGCTCCGCTACAGGTGGCCCAGTGTTTTCGTTGGTTCGCGTCCTGGGCACGGACATGGCACTGCTCATCAAGCCATGCTGAGGTGGCGTCCCACATGCCACAACTAGAAGGACCCACAATGAAGAATATACAACTATGTACCGGGGGGCTTTGGGGAGAAAAAGGAAAAAAATAAAATCTTAAAAAAAAAAAAATTGAACATTCAGCTGCCCTGCTGAAAATCTAGACCCAGATGTCCCACATGTATCTTAAACCAAAAGGCCAAAACAGATTCAATCATCTCCCTAAACATGTTCCCCCCCTCTGTTTTTCTATCTGAATTAGTGGCAGTCACCCCACCCAGGAACTTGACAGTCATCTTTGAATCACCCTTCTCCCTGACCCCCAGGTACAATCAAGTGTTGCCAATTTTACCTCCTAAATATTTCTCAAACCTGTCCCCTCCTCTCCATCCTTCTGACCTCTGCCATAGTACAGGCCTACATCAGTGGTCTCCTACCTAGGAACCTTGCCTCCAGTTCCCCTGGCCAACCCATTCTCCATAGTGCTGCTAAGCACGCTCTATTTAAAATGTAAAACTATCCATATCACTTTCTTAAAAATAATTTTCAATGCCTCTCTAACTGCCTATTGAATTCCTTGATTGCTAAATGAGGTGCTTCATGACCAAACATCTATCTATTTCTCTAGTTTTAATTCCTGCCACCCCTTGATTGCAGTTTCTAGCACTTACCTACTTTTGCTCACAATGTTCCTTCTGTCCAAAATATCCTTCCCTTCTCTACTCTTTTGGGTTAACATCTACGGATTCTTTAAGACTCCGACCAGGCATTATCTCCTCCACAAGCGTAACCTAATCTCCTCAAACTAGGTCAGGTAGTCCTCCTCCTCTTCCTCTTCCCTGACCTCCTCTGGTTTGAATATATCCCTATTATATTTTATTATGATTTATAATGGTTGTCTCTTTCATACATCAACTCTTTCACTGAATTACTTTATTCAACAAATATCTACTGAATGTCTACTATGTGCCAGTCACTTTGAACACTGGGATAGAGTTGATTGCAAGCTGAGGCATTATCTGATACATCTTCATATTTTTTACTGCTTATACAAAGTCTGGTTCATAGTAGATATTAAAAAAATAGTGAATAATTGGATAGATGGATAAATATTTGATATCAGAAGTATTTTAAATCAATACTCATGAATTTCAAGTAATCAAGTATGGGGAAAAGACCATACAACACAAAACACAGAGTTAAAAATTCAATTAAGTTGTGTGCTGGTATGATCTGATAATTTTACTGAATAAGAGAAACTTCAAAAAGAGACAACATAGTTAAGCTATTTAGGGAAAATATCACATAACTCTCCACTTGCCAAGTGCTTGTAGCACAGGGCACAGTGCAGAACACTTATAATCATTATTTCCCTTTAAGGCATATTGTTGAATGAATGGTGAATGCAAATAAATATTAAAATGCCTACAATCCCTCCATTTTCCTCAAAAACCAAAAGTAACAGAAAATTGAATGTGAAAAGCTAATGTAGTAATGGCAGCCAAATGAAGTTTGTTTTGAAATTAGTCAGATGAGATCAAATTAATCCAAAAAGAATCCAGATGTTAGCTTCAGAATACTTCATCAGTATCACTGTTTAACTGTATCAAACAGACAGGATGCATGTGGCAACATACCTGTTGCTATTTGTCCTGTGTTCAAAGAATGGAATGAGGGAAAAAGGCATCTATTAGCTGAGAAATTCCAAGTAATTCAGGTAAATAAGTTTATGCCCTACTCTATGAATGTTTTTCTAAAAGTTAGTAATGCCCTAGAAACTTTTATTTTTTTTTGAGGAAGATTAGCCCTGAGCTAACATCTGCCGCCAATCCTCTTTTTACTGAGGAAGACTGGCCCTGAGCCAACCTCCGTGCCCATCTTCCTCTATTTTATGTGGGATGCCTGTCACAGCATGGCTTGACAAGCGGTGTGTAGGTCCACATCTGGGATCCAAACTGGTGAACCCCAGGCCACCGAAGTGCAATGTGAACTTAGCTGCTGTGCCAGCCAGCTGCGCCCCCCACCTTTTTTTTTTTGCAAGGAAAGATTTGCCCTGAGCTAACATCTGTTGCCAATCTTCTTTTTTTTTCCTTCCCAAAGCCCCAGTGCATAGTTGTATATCCTAGTTGTAAATCCTTCTAGGTCTTCTATGTGAGCTGCCATCACAGCATGGCAACTGACAGACAGGTAGTGTGGTTCTGCAACCAGGAAACGAACCTGGGCAACAGAAGCAGTGAGAGCCCCGAACTTTAACCACTAGGCCATCAGGGCTGGGTCGAAACTTTTTTTTTTTAATGAAAAAAATGTTACCTACTTTTCTAGTTGGCCAACTACTTAACCTCTCTAAGCTTCAGTTATCTTACCTATAAAATGGGATGATGATAATAATGCCTACATAGTAGATTATTGTGTATAATAAATAATTTCACAAATCCATGTTAGTGCTCAGCAGTGTCTGACACATTGTAGGGCTCAATATTAGTGTCAACTAATATTAAACAATAATAGTATTTTATATTTAAATAATAATACAATTTAGATATTTATATTTATAATTTATAGTAATATTATATTATTAACATAAATATTAAATATTTAACAACTACCCTGTGAGGTAGATGCTATTATTATTCCCATTTTTAGATGAGGAAGCACAAAGAGGTTAAATGACTTGCCTGGGCAATTTGGCCCTGGCACCCACAGTTATATCTATTATGCTTTTTTGTCTCTCACATGACAATCTTAGAAAATTTGTATTAAATAATATTTTATAGTTTAAAGAAATTCTAAGTTAAGGAATCAGGTCAATTGCCACAAGACACTGAATGAAAGGAATTATGGAGTCTATCAAACTGAGAGGGTCAGGACCTCCTCTATAAAACTTGGTCATTTCCTAGAAAAGAAGAGGGCAGGGGAGAGAATAAGAAACAAGAGAATTTGTGAGAATCAGAAAAAGAGACAACAGATTACACAGGAGCAAGGAAGCAGGTGGGTGGGTAAAAAGCAAAATGGCAGGTGAGACTTGGGAGCAGCAATGAGAAAGTTTTCACCTTTTTAGAAGAAAGGTAATCAAACAAAGGGCTTCCAAAAAGAACTAGAGAAGAACTTACTCTGGAGATATTAAAAAATAACCTTAATATAGCCACCTTTTATCACATTATAAGTTTATTACCTACCCACCCTTGGCTCCTTTCCAACTTACTTGGCTATAACATACACTTAATGATAAAGAAACAACAAGTTTGAATCAATACCTGATATGGCATCTGGATCTTCTCCATGTAGAAGCTTCTTAAGTTTCTTACTAACCAGAGCCAATAAAGTAACGGGTGTCTACAAAAAAACAGGTATTTTCAAATATTTAATATTATTTTTGGGGGGCCAGGAATCTAACATAGAAAAAGAACCCTCAATATTTTTGACCAATGACTAGTGGAAGAGGATTGCAGATGGGGAGAAGGGACAGGTAGCAGAAGGCCTCTGAATTATTATGGGTATGAATACTTGAAATTTTTTTAGAATTCTTAAAATTCTATTTTGTACTTTCATGTGTGTACTATCTCTGAAATGAGGTTAACCAATCATTAGTATAATGTTCTTCAATAATAATATAAATTATTTGTACTTCCATAATAGCACTGGTCTAAATAATCTTACATTGTAATCACATGGTCCATATAGTGAATAGTAGCTCTAAAATACATTACAACATTATTCTCTTAAAATAGATAAATACTCCTTTTCCAGTTTTGGTTACACAAAGGTAATCCCAGATTACAATATGTATTTGGGGGAAATAATCCCTTAGCTAATATTGTTACAGAGGGCACTCCCTAGACCTACCAAGGCTGGACCTCATGTCCACATAGCTCCTTCATCCTGGACCCCAGGCTACCTTTCTGTTAGCGTCTATTGTCCTGCTAATTTCCAGCCATGAAGCTGTTCCCATTAGTTCATTCTGTCATTCAATAAAAATTTAGTGGGAAATTGCTGTGTTCCAGGCACAGTTCTGGGTGATGAATAAGCAGATCAAGTTTCTGAACTCATGGAACTTATATTCTCATAGGAGAGAGAGACAATTTAAAGAAATCAGCAAATATATAATTCTAGGTAGTGATAACTACCATTAAGAAAGCATAAATCAGGGTAAGAGGCTAGAGTGAAGAAGATTGGTAGCTATCTTAGTTAGGGAAGGCTTCTGTCTTTCTGAGATGGTAATGTTTTGAGCAGAGATGTGAACAGATGTGAAGGAGTGAGCCACAAGAAGATTTGGGAGAAAAACATTCCAGACAGACAATAGACAGCATTAGGTAAAGCCTGGTAACGGGAAAAAGCTTGGCATGTTTGAGAGTCCCTATCATAAACACCCACATCTCCGCCTCCCTGAAATACCTCATTTCCTAATCTCCACGGACGAGTCATCAGAGCTGCTTCTCCCTGCTTCCTGAATCCCACCGCCCCACTTTCTCCAGCCTAGGTCATGTTCCTTTTCTCCCTTTGTGGCCTACTACAAAATTTGAACCAGTATGTTTCTTTATGACACTGCTAGTTCTGACATGAGGGGGAGGTAAAAAAAGAGAAAATCCCTTCTAACTTATTGGCCATATGTAGGAAAGAGGAGAATTCATTTACCCAGAGGAGAAGGCAGGGTGAGAAAGAAGAAAGTGGAGAAGCTTAGTGGTAAGGAAGAGGGAGGGAGAGGAAATGTTCTTTCTAAATTCCTAGCTGGAAGCTGGAACCCATGTTGCAAGTAAACTATATACATGAATTTTGGTTTAGTGATTGTAGAATTAAAAATTTATGGAACCTGGGCCCTAAACTCCATTTATTATATTTTTGGTTGGAAAACTAGGTGCAGAATACCTAACAACTTACGAATGACCTTTTAGAATATATTTCATTCAAAATTCATAACTAGGGGACTACCGCTATTGTATATACTTAGTACCACCTTTTTCTCTGAAATAATGGAAATGAAATATCAGTTAAGGTTGACAGAACTGCTATAAAACTTGAACCAATGTGTTTCTTATGACATGAGAAAAATTTTTTAAGCAAAAAAATTGAAGGAGGGTACAATTCTTTATAGAGGCTTTGGAGAGAGAAATGCCACTTAAAAGTACCACTGCCTGCTGCTAAAATATAGTAGTCAGGCTAAAAAACAATCTTTTTCTAGGATGTTTCAAAATATATCAAGAATCTGACCACGTCTTACTAACCCTGTTGCTACCCCTCTGTTTGAAGTCACCATATCTCTTGCCCAGATTATTACAACAGCCTCCTAAAAGGTGTTCCTGCATCTATCCTTGCCCCTCTACAATCTATTCTCAACACAACAGCCAGAGTTATCTTTATAAACGTCAGTAAAATCAGGCCAATGTGCTGCTCAAACCCTCCAATGAGTCCCCGTTTTATGCCAAGGAAAGGCAAAGTCTCTCCAATGGCCTATAAGGGCCCCTACCTCTCTGACTCCATCTCATACTACTCCCTCCTCTGCTCATCACTTCCTTGCTGTTCGTCAGCACCCAGGCATGCATCACCCCTAGAGTCTCTGATCTAGAAACCATTCTCTCTGCATAAAACCACTACCCCAACCCTCACAGCCATTTCATTGACTTTCTCTCCTCCCTCCAGTCTTTGCTCAAATCTCACTTAGTGAGCCCAACTTTGGCCACCCTGCTTAATACTATAGGCTTCTGCTCACTTTTACCCTAGCCCCCACAGATCCCCTTAACCTACTCTTTTTCTTTTCCCTATTGCATTTATTGCCTTATATCAAACTATATGTCTTGATGATTTATTATGTGAATTTTTTTTGTCTGTCGTCCCTCATTTGGATATAAGCTCCTTAAGGACCTGGATCTTCGTGGGGTTTTTTGGTAGTTTTGTTTGCTGATGTATCCCAAGCACCCAGAACAGTACCTGGCACATAGTAATGCACCAGAAATGGGCTAAAGGAATTAATCAATATACTTGAAAATACTGACGTTGTTTTAAGTCTGCTTCCTTCTCTTTAGTGGATATTGGGAGACAGCATTCCTTCAAACTTTGCACATTATAGGTACTCAGTAAATTAATTATTAAGTAAATGATTTACCTTTTTGCTTGACACAAATAGGTTAGTAATAATATGCCCAGGCAAAATGACAGAGATACCTTGAAGAGCTCAGAGTGATTCTCCAGTAGAAAACAGACTAGTTGTTCTGCCTGTACTTTTAAAAATGATTTGGCTGGCAAAACGGCTTTGGCAAGAGTTTTCAGGACTACCGTTTTGTTATCATACTGTAAACAGAAAGATTAATATTAGCTTGAATGGTTTTTAAAAGAAAAAACAGCATAAAATTGTAAAACTGTTATTGCAATTTTTTCACCTGTTTTTGTAACTTGTAGGCATTAGCTTCTGATGCAATAGCCATAAAAGCAAGAAGCCGTCGTAATTCTTCTCTAATGTTGGGCAACAACAATCTTAGATATAGTTGTGTTGCTTCAAGTGCTTCTGTTTCTTTCTCATTTTCTGTTACATGGGTTATAAAGAAGACAAAGCATGGGAGAAAAAAATGGAGATTATAGTACTTAGTAGTCAATTAAAATGCTATGATGCTATATTTGGTTTGTGAATTTTTTTTTACACTTAAAAGTTTTTATTATGAAATATTTCAAATACACAGGAAATTTCTATGTAATTCTATATAATATATCAAACATCTGTGTAGTTACATCCAGCATTATCAAACAGTATTTTGTTTTTAACATTAAATTATATGGCCACCTACATAGCTAACAATGTGACATATTATATCACTCAATTTTTATTTTGCTAAAGGTCACCAAATTAATACATCAGAAATTAATATTTCCAGATAACTCAGTTCTATAATCCTGTACTATATCAAAATATGTTTCTTAGGATGTCCTTGTGATATAATTACCTTCGAGCTAATGTCCAGTACTACACTGGGGATGCTTGATAGTATTTTACAGGGCAGGCAACAATAGTGAAGTGAAAAAAGACTCCATGAAGTACTTTGACACCATAGAAGAAAAATATTAAAATGTAAACTCATATAATATGTAAAATTTTCTACAACCTGTATCTTTAAAAATGCTTTATTATGTAAAAAACTAAAGTTTAAACATTTTTTCTTACCTAAAAGTTCAATAATTCCTGAATGAATATCAAAATACTCATCAGTTAACAGGCAATTTCTCTCTTGATTATAATATTTTACTATCACATCAAAGAGTATCTTCTTCTGTATATTCAATCTTGTCTCTTCATTTCTGTTTTGCACTAACTGCTGACTAACTGTAACTATTAGCTGGTCAGGGAAATATTCCAAGCATTCAATTGCTGCATTAAGCCAGTTATCAACCCTGGAGGTAAAAAACAAAATACAATAAATGAATAGTTAACATTTCCAGTTGACTACCTAAAGCGCTGTTTGACAAAATATAATAAAATCTAGCTTTTATTTAACCAAATATAAAGAAACTTTTTTTTTCTTTTTTCTCCCAAAGCCCCCTGGTATATAGTTGTGTATTTGTTTTTTAGTTGTGGGTCCTTCTAGCTGTGGCATGTGGGATGCCGGCCCAGCATGACCTGATGAGCAGTGCCATGTCTGCGCCCAGGACTCGAACTGGCGAAACCGTGGGCTGCCACAGCGGAGCACACGAAACTAACTACTCGGCCATGGGGCGAAGAAACTATTTTTTAGAGAATCATTTCAATAATTTGGATGACTGAGGGAGTAAATGAGAGGGGATAGCTTTTTTCCTCACCAATTACCACCACACCTTTTGTATTTTTATTTTCAAGAAATAAAAATTTTTGACCACCTTTTCATTATTTATTGCTAGTTTTGTTAGATTTTGTTCAGGGGAGTTCTTCTGTACTGTTCCATTCCATTGTGCTCCCCCCCACCTTTCCCCAGTCCAATCATTAGGTTCCTATAGTTCTATTATTATTTGAAAATAAGATACCAAATATTTCCCCAATCAAGATGCACTGTCTATCCCACCACACACTGTTTTCCCTTTCTTATCTCTCTACCCCAGTAAGAAAATAAATTTAGGACCCTTTTACTCCTCCCTCCCTTCAGTGATGCCTTTGGAAGGCCTTTAATTCCCTTCTCTTCATCTGCCACCTTGCCAATCCCCAGGTTTTGCAGTCAGGTTAGTATTTATTAAAATTTCCCTTAATACTAGGTCCCTTCTGTTTTGACTTCTTATTTAGCACTTAAACATTCCCACACAGCCTTACCATATCAACTTGGAATTAATATGTTTGTGTGCGTGTGTGTGTGTGTGTGTGTGTGTATGCGTGCAAGCGCACATGTGGGTACAAAATCAGAAAGAGAAAACAGTAAGAGAGCACATTGCCTACCAATGTTTTCTTTCCTCTTCATCTATTTCCATCTTGGAGTTCTGGTTATTTCTTTGTAGTCTGATTAAAATCTTTCCTCAAATATTTTCATAAGATGGGTTTTCTGAGTGATATACTCTATGAATTCTTGATAATCCTCAAATATCTTTCCTTCTTCCCTTTTCCCTCTTTCCTTCCTTCTCTTTTTCCCCCCGACAGGTGGTGTATCTTGCCTAACATGTGTGACTCATTATCTTCTAGATCCTAGTGTTGCAGATGAAAAGATTAATGACAGTTGGATTGCTTTTCTCTTGCATGTAACTTACCCTTTCTACCTGGAAGCTTATAAAGACCAACTGGCTACTGTCAGTTTCCTGCAGAGGCACCTAAAGAAATTCCGTTTCTTTGCTGGCGTCTCTATACTCTTCCTGACTCGGACGTTGGGGAAGACTCAGCCATTTGTTTGGGTCTTTCTTGGCCTATTGTGAATTAGGGAAGCCTGCCAGGTACATACAAACAAGACTACGGCTGACTATCTAAGTGGGTCCACAGGTCTCTGATCGCCAACCTCTTCTCAGGATCTGAAGGTTTCCGGTCCTCAGCCTGGAGTCTGATGTTCTTTTGTTATTTGGCCCATGGAGGAGAAAGCATGATATCACTTCTTGCTGCTGGAATCCCAACAGTACTCAAGGTCTTATACCTACAGTTCCTAGCAGCCGGTTTATTCAGGAGTTACAAATATCCTGGAGTTGGGAGTGAAAGAGAACGGAGCCTCACCCAGGTTACTGGGTTCCCTGACCATCTTCTCTACAAATATTTTATGATAGGCCTTATCTCACTGGACTATAATGTTTTATTTCATGAATGTCTCCCCTACTAGACTGTAGATTCTTTTAGGGCAAGGATAAATAAACTGGTAGAAACTGTGATGGTTATGTTATTTTAGGGTTATGAAACAGAAATTGGAAAACACTCAGGGCTGGTGAAGGGAAAGGATGATTGACAAATCATGAGTGAATTCATATGAATGAAATCATTCTGATTTCCAATGATGATCTTGCTGGTCATAACCAGTGACTTTCTACAGCAGATCAAATGAGAATTCACAGTGATTAATTTACAAAACAGAGATGATGTCAGCTTATACATGTGGATATGTTCTCATATCTTAAAATACCAAGGACAAAATACTGGAAAGAATTTTTTAGTTATAAATTATTTGATAATAAAAATGGTCACTTACTCAGTTAGACATAAGCTTGGAATAATCTCTCTGTCTAGACAAGTGTTTGAGATAATGAGATCTTCCTCTTTACTTAATTGATGATTTTGTGTTTTAACTGGAGGCTCCAAAATATTTTCCAAGAATGGAAGGTGAATCAATTGAAGAATATGTAACAATGTTTGTTGTTTCCAAACTTCTTCCACAGCTTAGAAAGAAAAATAATGTTACCTTTCAGATTGATAAATAACATACACACATTCAGCCAATATTATAAAATTTTTTAGTTTGTAAATAATACAAAAGAAAAGCTACCTTAATATAATATAATGGGTTAAATTAATGCTAGGATAATTTAAATTTGCTAAATTACAATTTTTCTTTCAAGATTGACCTTTACATAAACATCAGGGTTATGAGCCATATCGATTTTATTTTCTGGTTATGTTGATTATAAAGTGATATTATCTAGCTTTTAAGGCCAACAATAAGTTAATTCCAAATATAAAAAGCTACCGGTCGTGATTTTTTTGATGCTTATAAATTATTTTGTACATCTGAGATTACTGATTATTTACAATTTTATTCAAAGCAGCATGATAATTGTAGTTTATTGTTTTTAAATTAAAATACAGAATTAGGGTAATCTTAACTTGGGTATCTGGTCATTCCTGTTAAGAGTTAATTAAGTTTTTCATTATCCTAATCATCAGATCATAATTAATGTTTTGTTTGTCCTTTAAATGAAACAAAATTTTAATAGCAACAGTGCTAGTAAATCTCTTGCAGAGCTCCCAAGCCAGTAGCCTATGCATTAAATTTGGACCATAGCCATGACTTGTTTGGTTATAAAGTATTTTGAATCAAACTAACATATAAAAATGGGAGATTTCATGTAAAATTCTGGGTTTCAAGCCTCTGTTTAAAAAAATCATAAGGTCTTGGGGCCAGCCTCGTGGCGCAGCAGATTAAGTTCGCACGTTCTTCTTCTTGGCGGCCTGGGGTTCGCAGTTTCGGATCCTGGGTGTGGACATAGCACCGCTTGGCAAAAGCCATGCTGTGGTAGGCATCACATGTATAGAGGAAGATGGGCATGGATGTTAGCTCAGGGCCAGTCTTCCTCAGCAAAAAGAGGAGGATTGCCAGTAGTTAGCTCAGGGCTAATCTTCCAAAAACAAAAACAAAACCATAAGATCGCATAACACTGGGCTTGAATTAATGCCTGACCAAAGTCAGCCAATGTGAATTAGTGGCCATCCCTTTTGTATTGGCATATTATTTCCAATTCACCACAAACCCCTCCTCTCCCCACTGCATCCCCAGCAGTGAAGCTGAGTGTCAGTTACCATTTTCGTGGTACTGTCATGTTGATTTTGCTACAGTAAAAATCAATTTCCCCGTACTGATATCTTTGTGTTAAGTGGGAAAAGGAAAAACAGCCTGAGAGAGTCATGCAAGTCAAGCAAAACAATGGTATATATTCTTCGTACATATTTGATAATTAAGTACTCACTGGCTCTCTGATCTTGCTGGCTCCTAAAGGCATCTGAATTTGCTACTTCTGAGTTATTGGCCAAAAAGAAATTGAATTAACAGTCTTTTAGTAAAGACCTGAGATCATAAATAGCCTCTAATCAATCAGTACACATTTGTCAAAACCAACCTTTGGGCATGGCACTGAACCACGTGCTAGAAAAAGATACATAAAAAATAGTGGATCTTCAGCAGCCACACCCTAAGTAAGGAGGCAAGGATAGTCACATAAGAAATGAGTGAAGCCAAATTTTATCAAGTCACCAAGAAGTATAAATAGATATATTATGAATAAGTCCAAAAGTGGAAAAAAGATTATTTTGCAAGAGCATCAAGACAGAACATTCATTTATTCAGCAAATATTTATTGAGATCTGTTTTGTGCTAGGCACTGTTGTAGGTGCCAGGGATATAGTGGTAACCAAAACAGGCAAAAATCCTTGCCCTAATGGAGCTTATATTCTAGTGGGTGGAGGGAAGCAGACAATAAACAAACAAACAAAAAGTGAAATATGTAGTGTATCAGTTGTAAGTTCCATGCAGAGAAATTAAGCAGAAAAGGAGAGAAGTAGTGCTGTGGGATAGTGCTGCATTTTTAAATAAGGTGTGGGAACTATTTTGGGAAGGTGATATTTGAGCAAAGACAAACCCAAAATGAGGAACTTTCTACAAAATTTGTCATTAGTGCTGTTGAGTTGATTCTGACTCCCAGTGACCCTGTGTACAGCAGGGTGGAACCCTCCTGGGTCTTTTGGTGCCATCCTCTCACCTTTCAGTGCTATATCAGACATGCTCCACTGCTATTCATAGGGTTTTCATGGCCAATTCTTTCAGAAGTGGGTGGCCTTCCTAGTCTGTCTTAGTCTGGAAGCTCTACTGAAACCTGCCCACCATGGATGACACTGCTGGAATTTGAAATACTGGTCACACAGCTGTCAGCATCAAAGCAACATGCAGCCACCACAGTATGAGCACCGACAGACAGTAATGTGGTTCCCTCACCAGGAAACGAACTCAGGTGGCAAAGAGTGTCGAATCTTAACCACTAGACCACGAGGGCTGGCTCATGTACATGTATAACAAAGATAAAAATAAAAATGTTTAAAGAAGTATATAAGAGTGCCAGCTTTCCTTTCCTACTGTGACAATTTATTTATTTATCCTTCTCAGTTTCCCCAACTGTAAAATGGGAGTTTTACCTGTCACTTTATAGGCTTATTGTTAGATTATAGATAATATAAAATGCACAACAAATTGCTTAGCACAGAGAAAGACCCAATGAGTGGAAATTATTTTTATTAGTATCATCACTGATAAATTACATCCATCTTTATTTAGAAATTTCTAGAGGTACCCCATATCCTCAAGGGAAAATGATGGGACAAGTTGATTTTTCATTTGTAATAGATAAAAACTGTACTTTTGTTGGCTCTTCTTCTTCTGCCTGTCTTCCAAATATTAGTCTTCCTCAGAGTTCTCTTCTAGCTCTTCTTCTCTTCTCATTCTACACCCTTTCTTTGGGCATCTTGTATTTCCCTTATTACGCTTCTCCTAATTACCGTTGATAATCTCGCTCCTCCACTGTGCAAATCATGCTTGTCTTACTTCTGTCATGGTTTGACCAAATGCAGTACAGTGTAACCATTAATTGTGTATGCATCCCTCCTAATTGCCCTCAGTATGGAGTTCTTCTTTCCACCGTTAGTGGCATTATAATTAGTGGCATTATAAAGAGAAAACCACAAGCAGATGAAATAAATAGTAAAAAGGAGGAGAACCACAGGTAGCCTAGCTAGTTTGTTTTGAAAGGCAAAGGGCAGGGAGATGTTTGGGAGGTGTTTATACGAAGGACAAAGGATCTATGCTCATAAGAAGATGGTCTTGGATTATAAATAATAAGCACTGGTACTGAGTTCGCATGTTTTTTCTGGTAGTATAGACTATAACACCTCCAGTTAATCTGATCATGGTCATTGTAAAAAAACAAACTAAATGTTATTGGATCTACGCTGCCTCACCTGTTTTGTCTGATGCAATCACTTTGTAGAAGGAAACTCTTACAGGGAAGAGGAGTAGAGAGTCAATACACCAAACACTATTTTTATCATATCTGAAAAGTCAGTTCATGGAGACAGTAAAAAGATCAGTGGTTGCCAGGGGTTAGGGGAAGGGAAGGATGAATCATGGAAGCATAGAGGATTTTTAGGGCTGTGAAGCTATTCTGTATGAAACTATAATGGTGGATACATGTGTCAAATGGTGGATACATTTGTTAAAACCCATATAATATATACCACCAAGAGTGAACATTAATGTAAACTTGGGCTTTTGGTAATAATGATGTATCAAAATAGATTCAGGGATTGTAACAAATGTACCACTCTGGTACAGGATGTTGACAGTGAGGGAGGCTGTGTAAGTGTTGGGCCAGGGGGTATATGGGAACTCTCTGAACTTTATGCTCAATTTTTCCGTGAACCTAAAACTGTTCTAAAAAATAAAGTCTATTAAAAAAAAAGTCAGTTCTTCCTTACAAAGTTCTGAAAAAAAATAATGAAAATTGAAATTACCTTCTTTTGAAACGGGCAGAACAGGTTTATCAACCATGGTATTTGGAGGTAAAACCAGATTCTCATTCATTGTATGAATAAGTTCCTCAAGTCTGTCCTCACCAATCTCTTGTGCTAGAGGATTTGAAATAATTTCATCTTCTTGTCTGTTAAGAAATAATATGTGGATTTTCC
Organism: Equus asinus; assembly: GCF_041296235.1. Taxonomy (NCBI): domain Eukaryota; kingdom Metazoa; phylum Chordata; class Mammalia; order Perissodactyla; family Equidae; genus Equus; species Equus asinus. The sequence continues at coordinate 40,137,832 of NC_091793.1, forward strand.
TGTTATATACAAGACCAAAATTTCAAATATACATTTTAATTTATTTATTAAAACTTATTTACACATTCCCTATTTCCAAAAGGATTTCAGGCAACTTACAATAAAAGACACAAATAATAAGTTTATTAGATAATAGATTATCACCAGAAGAGGACAAATTAGGACAGTAAATAAAGAGAAAAAATATGAATTCTCAGATTAACATGGTTACTATGATAAAGTAGAAAATTCTTGCTCTGAGTTTCCAGATAAGCTTGTTTTTTTTTAAACTTTGGCTAAGTCATTGTTCAAAATTAGGAAGCATACAATTCATCAAAGGAGACACAGTTTTTCCTGGTATAAATTCTAAAAAATTTATGTGATAATGTCCTCCACAACAGTTTTAGAGTAAATGCAGAAATTAATTAATTTTTACATGGCTATTTCTCTTACTGACTTCTGAAAAAAACTGAATGCATAACATTCAAGTTTAGCTGAACGAAGACCATTCTGCCAGAGTCTAAACACAATATATTACAGTATCTTGGTTAACACTAACCTTAAAGATTCCTTTGCTTTCATTTCATCCGTTAACCCATTCTCAGAATCCTTTTTTCTTTTGCAAGAAACGTAAGATGATTTATTGTCTAGAAACCTGTAGAGACTATTGTTTGAATCTTCAAATTCCAATTCCTTTTCATTTTTGAATAGCTTCATTCCTACGGGTTCAAATACTTTATGGTTCATTAGAACTCGGCAAAGACGAACTCCTTTAAGACGAGAGATGTCATTACTACTTAGGCACATATTTTGCATAAGATGACTTAATACTACATCGACAGCATCAGAACCAGTAAAACAGTCTTTGTATGTTCGTAAATGACGCCTCCTCCTTTTTATTTCCACTTGAGTTTGAAGGGAGTGAATAATACCATCCCATAGGTGAGTAGCTTGAAAAGGACCAGAGCATCCTGAAAAAGAAAATTAAAAATATGTTTCTAATGAATTTAGATTACACAAAAATATGTAAGTTTTTCAGTTTTGACAACCTTATGCTTTCTTATGGCATATCTGCTGCCAAAGTCTTTAAGTTTCTCCTCCTCCCACTTATATAAACCATAATATATCTACTAAGATTGCACCATGTTTGTCTGCCAATAAAAACAGAGTAAACCTAGGAACTTGCTTTACTGATATGAAATATATTATTATGTGAATTTATATACCCTTAACATTACATGATTAACTGCTAGCTATACTTAATCTTGAAGAATATTATTTCAGGACACATTTAAAAGGAATACACACACACACATTGGAATTTTGATTATTACAGAGCTCTGGCTTCACCAGGATCTTTGCTTTTTCCTTCTTCTTTTTGCCTTTTTGACCAATGGCAAGCCCTTCATGAAAGAGATCCAGGGCAAGGAGCTGAATAAAACTAATCAATTTATCTGCCAGTGTGTTCTTGTTTAAAAAAGAAGAGTTTGTGAGGAATAAGGAAAACGTGCAAACAATAAAAATGTCCATCACCTGGAGAATAGTTAAATAAACTACGGCACAGACTTACTATGCAATATTAAGCAGCCATTAGGAAGAACGAGATTTATAGCATGGAAGGATCTCATTAAGTAGGAGAAACAAAACAAAACAAAAACAAAACCCAAGAAATTGGGCAGAACAATTTGTATAATACCATCTCAGTTATGTAAAAATGAATTCCCAACCTACACACAAATATATGTAAATAAAAAGAAAGAAAAGTCTGGAAGGATAAACTTCAAACTATTAACCTGTTGGAAATTGGATTGCAATGAAAGAGGATGTTCGTTTTTTATTCTATATATTTCTTAATTTTTATAATATTTTTAAATTAATTGGAGACTAATGTTTTTATTGAGACATAATTTACATACCACAAAATTCACCCTTTTAAAGTGTACAATTCTATGGGTTTTTAGTACATTCACAAAGTTGAGCACTGTCACTAATTCCAGACCATTTCATCGTTTCAAAAAGAAACCATCCAGTTAGCAATCACTCCTCATTCCCCTCCACCTCAGTAAATTTTTAATTAAAAAAATTTAAGAATAAGAGAACAAGTTGAAACATCTAGAATGTTGTTTCTAGATTTTTTTTTTTAGAATCCAAGAATTTAAGCTCTCTCCTTTTTTGACTATGAATAAGTGGAAACAGTATGCCCAACTGTACATAATAATCTGATGTTTATGACAAAATGACAGAAATAAAAGCCCATCACCTTCAAATTCCTTTTGTAACAGAAGCTGTCCGCCTGTCCTTCCATGAAATGTTAGACCGAGACATGGTGGACAGTGCCTCGAGACAGGAGTGGAGGCTGGAGGGCGAGGAGTGGAAATGGGGGCGTTGGAAGAGGGGGGTGATGGGCAGGTAGGGACAGGGTGTGATGGGGTGGAGTGGAGAAGGCTGGGGTCTATGGGCGGTGGAAACAAGGCTATTTTCCGTAGACCATTTGCCTCTAACCTTCTTTAAACAGGTAGGTTAGGTTAAAGAAAGAGTCCCCGTGCTCAAGGAAGCTGCCATCTGGTACTTTAACCCATTGTTCGAAGTGTAGCCTGCTGACCAGCAGCACTGGAGTCATCGGGGAATTTATTAGAAAGGCAGAGTATCAGACCCTACTCCTGAATCCAAACTGCATTTTAACAAAGTCCCCAAATGATTCGTGTGCATATTAAGGTTCGAGAAGCATTGCTTTCCTAGACTCCCCACGAAGAGTAGCTCCGGAAAAGGCAGAGTCGCGGTTCGGAGTCCGGGACCGGAGAGGGCAGGTGGGCCGGGAAAGGGGCGGGGCCAGCAAAGGGACAGACCCTAGAAGCCTGAGGAGCAAAGTCCAAAACCTCCGCTCCCCACAGCTGCCCTCCCCTTCAGTACCCATTTGGGTAGGATCCATAGGGCTACCTGTCCTCCTTTTCCGGCACAAGCCACTTCTAGGGCTCACGAAACTCTGCCCGCTCCGCCCTGGGCCAGGAAGCTCGCTCTGGCTGCCAAGGCTACGGAACCGCGGAGTCAAAAGAACCGCCATAAGCTCGCACGCAGGCTCCGCCCAGGCTCGTAACCCCGCCCTCACCTGACTCGGGAGGCGGAGGCCAGGGAAGCCCCGGCCCCGCCCCTTCCGAGTCAGCCGGAAGTGACGTCATGCCCTGGCCGGCTGGTCTTTTGGTCTTCCTTCTCCCGTACTCTTCCTCCCCAGTCCCCCCCCTCCCCTCCCTCTTCCCTCTTCTGGCTCCAGTCTTTGAGGCCGGGCGGGTGGAGGAGGCGATGGAGTAAGCCGGCGGCAGCGGCCAGGCGCCGAGGCTGAGCCGGAGCAGCCAGGAGGCGTTTGGGGGGGCGGGGGAGACGAGCCCCCGTACCGCCCCTCCCGGGAGGAGAGAGGAAGAGGTGAGTGACCGCCCATGGCTACTGAGCGACCTGCCTCCCCGCCGGGCTCCCGCCTGGGCTCCCAAGGCCAGCGGGGAGGGAACGGGGAAGGACCCGCGTCAGGGGTAGGCCTCCCAAGGCCCCCGGGGTTGGCGACTGTTGCCTGGTGACGGGCCTGCGGCTTGCGGACCGGGCTGGCGGGGCGGTGGGCGCCCGCCCGAAGGCGGGCTGGGGGAGCGGGGAGCTCCGGGGAGCGGATCAGAGAGGCCCGAGTCCCCTGAAGAGGCCTTGAAGTGGCGGGAGAGCCGGGGCCGGAGCCGTGTGCCGGAGGGAGAGCCTCCCTCTCTGGCTCGGCAGCTCGGGTTTCCGTGGTGGAGATCTTGGGTCTCTTTTGGGAAATTGGACACTTCTCCGGAACTAGGTGAGACAGCTCCCCTCTGTTCTGAGGTCCACCTCTGATAACCTAGTTACCAACCAGGGCCCTACTGTCCGGCGTCCTTTTCTGACAGTAGCTGTAGTTCTGGAACGGAAGGTTATTGTGTATGAGGTGGGTGGGGCATCTGTTTTGTTCAGACGAAAACCCCCCTTGGTGGCTCCTGCACTCTTGTTTTTCTAAGCGGGAGAGAAAGGATGGAGGAAGGTTTAGACCGATAAAGCTTGCAAAAACTTCTTGGGATCCGACTGAATACATACTGATGATCAATAATTAGTAAGACCAATATTGTCCAGTCAACCCTTATAACAGTCTTCATGAGACTCCAGACTCAAAGCGACTTAGAAGCTCTATGTCAGGGGTGACTTACAATTTTAAGTTGCAGACTAGTTTTTTTGTATATCAAATTCAGGGATTATCTGTATGATGACTTTTTTTTTTACAAATTGGATTCTATGAATAAGAAGTTTTCTAAGTTACATTCGCATGCCTTTCCTGGAAAATTAATATAATTTAACTAAAATGCTCCAAACTGGCTTGTCACTGTAAAACCTGGTGATGTTCTGGTAATGGCTTGAAAGTCTGGCGCTTGAAGCTTCCTTTTGGACTTTGCAGGCTTTTTTTTTTGGTTTGGCTTCCTGTCGTATTCTAATATTAATTTTTAAAATGTTTAAAAATGACTTATTAGATAATTGTATAAATAAACTTCTTGAGACAATATTAAGCTGTAGTCATAAAAGATTCTTTTGGGAGATTGTGTAAAGGAAAGGAAGCTAAAGGAAGGGAAAGACCTTCATTCTCTTCAGATCCACTTTACACACAGGCAGAAACCTTTTGTCTCTAAAGATCCATAAACACTCAAAAAATAAATTCAGGCGCATTGTACTTCCATGCAATGGAATATTTCTCTATGAATCAACCTTGTAATTGGGAATAACTACTCGTACCCGCATGTTTGAAGTTGATGATTTACCCGCCAAGAAAAATATGTCCTCTTGTTATATTTAACTCAAGTAACTATCTTCATCATCCATCCCTTTCTATAGGAGTAGAAGTTTGACAACTTCTCTCTCATGCCTGTCAGCCTCATGAAATTCTGTTGATTTTGCCTCTTGAATATCTCTTGAGTCTCTCCTTCATCTTCACCGCTAGGACTCTAGTTCCAGCCACCATCTCTTATCATCTCTCATCTGAAGTATTATGAGCCTCCTATTTGTGGTCTGTGTGCATTTACTGTGGCCTCCTTTGTAGTTTTCCACACCAGACTGAGTGACTTTTTCAAAATGCAGATCTAATTACATTGTCTCCATGTTTAAAACCTTTCAGTGGCTTTCATTGTTTTTAAGAGAAAGTAAAATCCTTAACAGCCTGTTTTGGACCCCCCACCCCCAATTGCCTTTCCATTCATCTCCACAGTGCTTTCTGGCATTTCTTTCTCCTCTAGTCACCTGTTCTTTCTGTTGTGCTTCAGGTACGTAGCTTTTGGTTATGATGCTTCCTCTGCCTGGAAATGTACTTCCTTTCCTTTTTATCAAGTTAATGCCTTCGTTCAGCTCACTTCAGGCAAGACTTTCCTGATTAGGATGCATTCTCCTAATGATATGTTCTCATGACACCATTGTAGAATTGCCATATTTATTAATACTTAAGAAATTAATGAGATGTTCCTCATCTCCTGATACTGTGTAAGTGCTTAATAAATGTTTGATAAATGAATGAATCCATTGAATGCTTACTAACTGTGCCAGGAATTGTACTAAGTGTAAATGTGCATCATCATTTTTAATCCTCACAACAATCACTTGAGGTATGGATGGCGTTTCCCCCTTTTTAAAGATTACAAATAGTGATAGGCCACTTGGTGGTCACAGTGCTAGTATTAGAACTGGCATTTGAACCCATGTTTCCTTGCCACTGAACACTTTGTATTTAATCATATAACACTTAATCTCACACTGTGCATCAGAATCACCTGGGGAGCTGCTCAAAATGCAAACGCCCTGACTGCACTTTTCTAAGATTGTAATTCCAAAGATTTGAGGTAGTACATAGGCATCTACAAGGTTTAACAAGTTATCTAGTCATTTAGATGTTATTAGATGTATTTAGATGTTCACCAGAGTTTGAAAACTGTTGCCTTGGAGTTAGAAAACCATTGTTTTAGACAACATGTCAGTGCTTTATTAGTTTGTTTTCATACATTGTACTGGACTATATTTCAGATTTCATATGTTCTTAAATCAAGGAAGAACTGTAGACCTAAGGAAGTGACTTTAGTGGTCGTTTATTCTAATTTTCTACCCAGTTATTCCTTTTCCCCTTCTCCAGCTGGAGGGGCTGAATAGTGAGACACTGCCACCCCAGTACTGCTGCTACATTTTTCTAAAATTATAATAATTTCAAGAATCTGATTGACCTCTTGTAGTAAAAACTACACTAAGTACATGTGCTGGATGTGCCTTCAAGAGCTGAATGTAAGCTCTCCTTAGATCTTATTGTTCACATTAATAATTTGATATTTAATCATATGTTGCTTTATAATCTTTTATGTTACTTTTTAAATCTTATTATACAATGATCTTAAGTTTGTAAACAATGATAGAAACTGAATGTTTTACTTCTTGTTTCTCTTACTACACCTAGCATGATGCTTCCCACCTAGTAGGTGTCCAGTGATTTGTTGAATGGATGTGTGCTTCATTGTACCTTGCTAAGTCTCTTTAGTTTTTTATGTTTGTTTCTTAAATCAGGTTTGTCTCCTGTAAGTAATCCCTTCTAGCTCAACTGATAATAATTAAATACTTTCTGTAGTTGTAAAGAGAATGATTGTACTCAGCTGATATAATCTTTGTGTTCTGAATAAGATTAAACATGATTTCTCTGTAGGCCAAAGAATGGTATTAACCATTTTTTGAAAACTATATCTTTTTAAAACTTCTAGTAATCTCTTAGTGCTCCCACAAGAAAAAAACATGTATTTCAAAAATATATCTCAGGATCATTTTACTTTAGATATAAACAGATAAGCACTACATATAAGAGGGTAGGTACAAAACTTTTTCAAACTTTATGAATCATTTACCAAAAGTATTTATGTCATATTAATGTAGTTCTTAGTTCGAATTACAAAATTTCATTTTCTGAATACTTAACTATATAAATGACTATATATGTGGTATTCTTTTATCTTCAGGCATTTACATAGAAATCTCAGACTCCTGTGCCTCTTTAAGGAATAAGAAAAACAATCTATTTTGAGTTCATTTGTATTTATTTGTATTATTGTTCTTTGTAGTCAGAGTCTATTATTTTGTGCCTATTGAAAGTCTAGTCTCTGTTAGGTGCCATGAGACTAACAGTTACTAAACATGATTTCCTTGTCAGATGTTATTACAGTAACCTTTTTATTTGCATTGCAGTATTTCCAACAAAAATGCAAGCTAATTCTACTTTTTAATATTTTATTCTTGGGGAAGTAAGGCACTCTTTTTGCAGTTTTGATACTTGAAAACTCAGGAAGGCTTTTTTCAGCTTAAATATAATTTTACCTACTATATTCCTGCTGTATCTAGAGTTTATGAGTAGGCAGACGTGAAAGAATTGCCAGTTCCTTTCAGCTGCCTGCCATCAGGTGCTGTAACATTCAACCCACCTTCTGCCAGGTGCGTGTAAAATCTCGTATTACAACAGATTCACCTACTGGTTCTACGAAAAGCTACATGATGGTTGAGCCAGATGGTGGAGAGAGATAATTTTGGGATCATACTGAAGCTGCCCCAGATCTTATTTTGGCTGAGATTTAGGGGGGAAAGATGATTGAATTTCAAGTGAATTCTACTAAATGGAAATGTTTTATATGAAGAAATATTTCTGTCATTTATGACTGGAAAAAATAGGCTAATTTCTTCATTAATCAAATGAAAATTTGAAAAGCTATCATCATAAGATATTTGGACTCTGGGTTTCTTACATGTCACGCTTTTTTTGGGGGGCGTGGGGAGTGAGGAGGATTGGCCCTGAGCTAACGTCTTTTGCCAATCTTCCTCTTTTCTTTTTTCTCTCCCCAAAGCCCCAGTACATAGTTGTATATCCTAGTTGCAGGTCGTTCTGCTGCTTCTTTGTGGGATGCTGCCGCAGCATGGCCTCATGAGCAATGTGTAGGTCCCTGCCAGGATCCCAACTGGTGAACCGTGGGCCACTGAAGTGACCAGCCCCGTTTCTTACATTTTAAAAGGCTATTGCTAATAATTCAAAATCTAAGTTCAGGTCTTATTTTACAACCCCATTCAGTTCATTCTGTCCTTAGCCTTCTGTTAGTCTTGTAATATTACTTATTCTTTTTGGGTCTCCCTGGGGAACTTTTTTCAAACCCACAGTCTTAACTTCTATATTGCTTATATGCTCATGGTACCCCAATTTTTATCTTCAGTTGGGACATTTTTTCTAAGTTTTTGACTTTCATATTTAAAAACCTACTAAATGTATCTCTATATGAATGTCATTCAGGCAACTCAATTTCAACATGTAGAAAATTGAGTTCTTCCTCCCACAAAACAAACAGTTGTCTCCTATAGGTCCTGCCTTGGTAAATGGCTTCGCTCTCTACCTAGAGTCTCAGATTGGAGACCTGATTAGGATTGCTACTTTTTTCCCTTTTCTTTATCTGATTGGTCACTAAGTTCTCAGTTCTAACTCATATTTGTTTCTTAATTTTCCTTTCTTCTCCTTCCTTACTGCCGTTTCCTTAATTCAGCAACCTCTCCTTCTTTTAGAATTTGTTTAAAATTTTATATGTAATATATAAAAGTGCATAATATTTAATTATAAAATAAACGTCTATGTAACACCCCTTCCACCCACCATTTCTTCCCTGGCCTCCCTGTCCCTATTTCCAAGTGTCCTTTCCTTTGTTTTCTTGCTTTGTATACCTTCTAAATTATACATATATATCATCCCTGATGTACATATTGACGTTCTCTTCAGTCTTGCCATATTTCCTACTTCCACCCCTAGTATGTCTTTCACTCTGCTTGATGGAGTGATTGATCATTTTACTCATGCCCAGAACCCATCTGTACCTTATCATGGCTTGGTTTCTCACTACTTAATGCCCTTGGTGATCTGGCTTTTCTAACTCTCCTTTGCCATACCACCTTCTTTTCCTCCAGCTTTTATCTGATCTACTTTGTTTTTACTTTGTGTTTTTACTCCTACACTTCTCTCACTCTCTATCTAGTTCACTCCTATCACCTTTAAAAAACTTCTCTAGCATTACGGTTTTTGAGAAACTTTCTTTTGTCTGTTCCTCTTCTTTCTGCTCCCGTAACACTCTCTGCATGTATATTCTATGGCATTTTATCACTGTAGGCTAATGCTATGGTTGGTTTACTTCTCTGTCTGTGCCCCTTTGATGGATGGCTTATTTTGCCTTTACTTCTTTCTTCCTCAGTTTCTTATGTGACATCAGGTATATAGTGGGTACTCGGTAAATATTAAATAATTCACCAGATGAATTTCCATGTCTGTTCCTACCTTGTGTACACTTGTGTACACTGATGTTGACTCTGGATGATGGATAGGCATCTCAAATTTGAATATTAATTCTGAAAATATCCTTTGTTTTCATACTGAACTACTTGTAATTTTCAAATCACATCATAGTCTTCCTCCCCTCCGTGTCTTGGCACATAGTAATGCTTCTTTCTGGAATGCTCCTTCCCTTTTTTCCTACCTGAAAAATACTTCATTTTTGAGCCCATCTTTGTGTTCCCATAGCATGGTACATTCATACCTCTAGTTGATTGCTATAAATTTCTTTGCAGGTCTGAATCTGCTACTAGACTGAATTCTAAAAGAACAGGAATATTTCCATTTACTTCTGTATTCCCAATGTAAAACAACTGTATGGCCCGTAATATGTAGCTGGTCAGGCAGAGTTAGAGGAATGGATATGTAGGTTTTAAATATGATTTTTGTGTTCCTTCACCTCCCCATCAAAATCAGCAGCAAATGTTCATAGAGAACAACTTGGCATAGCAATAAATGTTTTCATAATGCCAATAACAACATTTTCTAACTGCTTACAGAAATGCAGCATTAAATTAAAAAGGAAAAGTGAGTCTATTTCTGTTTACAATTTAAATCTTTAATAGAAGAAAGCATTATATTTACATAAATATAATTTAATTAACAGAGAAAACAGGATATGAACTAGTGCTACCTTAGTCCAGTGGCCTTCCAAATATTTTTGCTTGTGTATTCTCTAAATAATTTTGAAAAACAGTGTACTCCTTTGCATGTTTTTAAGTTGATGGTGTCTGAATTTTTTGTCAAGAGTTTAGATGTTATAAAGGATCTAATTTCTAGATTGTCATATATTGTGATTATGTTTTAGTGTCATTAAAACCTTAGAGTTCTTTCTTATTAATTGAAATAAACTTGTTCCTATACATCAGTTTGACAGTGATCTTATTTCTTAATTATAATTCTATGATGGATAAGGCATGCGGTCTTGCTTTTAATATCTGGCCTGAAAGAAAGAAAGCACAACCCCCTTCGGTATTTCTTACCAAATATTTTTTTTCCTTCTTTTGCCCAAAGACCCCAGTACATAGTTGTATATTTTAGTTGTGGGTCCTTCTAGTTTTGACATGTGGGGCACCACCTCAGCCTGGCCTGACCAGTGGCGCCAGGTCCACAGCCAGGATCTGAACTGGTGAAACCCCAGGCTGCTGAAGCAGAGCACACGAATTCAACCACTCAGCCACAGGGTCAGCCCTGTTACCAAACTTTTCTTTGTTTTACTTTTAAGGGACCTTCAGGATTAATGCATTCTCAAATTGCATTCTCCCTATCCCCCCAGTGTTACTTGTTTATTTTTTTGGCTGGGGAAGATTGGCCTAGAGCTAGCATCTGTTGCCAATCTTCCTCTTTTTGCTTGAGGAAGATTGGCCCTGAGCTAACATCTGTGCCACTGTTCCTCTATTTTGTATTTGGGTCACCACCACAGCGTGGCTGCCAATGAGTGGTGTAGGTCTGCATCTGGGAACTGAACCTGGGCCACTGAAGTGAAGCATGCTGAACTTAACCACTAGGCCACAGGGCTGGCCCTGCCTCCAAAGTTTTTTTGTACCCAAGGAAATGTCCTATAATAAGACTGAGATAGCTGAGAAAAATACTTTTCTTTGATCAAGTGAGAGAAAATTGTGAAGAAAGAAAGAAAGAGTTGGTTAAGGAAAATTTATATGACACAGACTTGTTCTCAGGCAAATCAATTTTAGGGAAGAGTACAGGTAGCTGTTATTTTTTTCTCTTTATTGCTTTGGATTGCCCTTAGAATATTGAATAGAGATGGCAAAAGTAGATATCCTTACTTTGTTCCCAGACTTAGGGAGAGAGAGATCAATCTTTTATCTTTAAATATAATATTAGCTATAGGTATTCAAAGATGCCATTTATCAGGTTGAGGAAGTTCCTTTCTCTTCTTAGTTTGCTGAGAGTTTTATTATGAATGGGTATTGAATTTTTTCAAAATTTTTTTCTGCCTTTATTGAGATGATCTTAGGTTTTCTTTTCCCCATTATTCAGTTAAAATGGTGAACTACATGGATTTGGTTTTGAGTGTTAAATCAACCTTGTATTCCTGAGATAAATCCCAGTTGGTCGTGGTGTTGGATTTGTTGGAATTGATGTGCTAATATTTTGTTAAGGATTTTTACATATTGATGAGGGATATTAGTATGCAGTTTTCTTATTATGTTGTTATTTGATGTTGGTGTCAGGGCAATATTCACTGTATAAGATGAATGGAAAGTGTTTTATCCTCTTCTGTTTTCTGGAAGAGCTTTTATGGACCTGATATTATTTCTTCCTTAAATGTTTGATAGAATTCAACAGTGAAGCCATCTGAGCCAAGAGTTTTCTTTGTGCTAAGGGTTGTAGTTAATAAATTGGATTTCCTTTATATATAGGATTTTGGTAGTTGTGGCTTTCAAGGGATTTTTCCATCTCATCCAAATTGTTGAATTAATTGGCATAAGATCATTCATAATGTAATATCTTATTCATTTAGAATCTAAAGGTTTCATATAGGATACGAATCTATAGGATTTCCTCTGTTTCTGATATTGGTCATATGTGTCTTCTTTTTAAAAATTTTCTTAATGTAGCTAGAGGTTTATCTTTTTAAAAAAACAGTTTTTGGCTTCATTGATTTTTCTTTTTTGTTTCTCTATTAAACGGAGTATTAAATTACATTAAATTTAGTCTATTTCATTGATTTCTACTCTTTATTTCCTTCTTTCTACTTGTTTTGAATTTAACTTTCTCTTTTTTTTTCTAGTTTCCTAAGGTGGAAGCCTAGACCATTGATTTTGGACTTTTTTCCTCCTGATACGAACATTTAAAGCTATAAATTTAAATATAAATAGAGTGTTTTAGGTTGGGTCGTTTGATAGTGTTATTCAGGTCTTCTTTATCCTTAGTGATTTTCTGTCTGTTTGGTCTGTCTGTCCACCTGTTTCTGAGAGAGAACTCTTGAAATTTCCAGCTATAATTGTGGATTTCTCTGTTTCTTCTTTTAGTTCTGTCACTTTTTCCTGCATATATTTGAAGCTCTCTTATTGAGTGTGTGCACATTTAGGATTGTTATCTCTTCTTGATGAATTGACAGCTTTGTCATTATGAAATAGCCCTCTTTGTCTTGAAGCCTATTTTGCCTTTTATTAATACAGCCTCTCCAGCTTGGTATTTGTTTACATTCTTTTACTTTTAAATCATCTTGTAAAGTGGGTTTAAAGTGGGTTTCTTGTAAACAGCATATAGTTTGGTCTTGCTTTTTTATCTGGTTTGACAGTCTGCCTTTTAATTGGAATTGTAAATCATTTACACTTAATATAATTACTTGTATGGTTAGATTTAAGTCTACTATCTTGCTGTTTGTTTTCTATTTGTTACATTTGTTCTTTGTTCCTTTTTCCCCCTTTCCCTATTTCTTTTTGTATTAATTCAGTTAACTTTAAGATTCCATTTTATTTTCACTGTTGGCTTTTTAAGCTATATCTCTTTATTATTTTAGTTATTACTCTAGGCTTTATAATATGTCTTCTCACGATCTATTTTCAAATGATGATATACTGTCTCACATATAATGTAAGAATCTTTCAAAAATATACTTCCATTTCCTCTCTCTTGTCCTTAGTTTGTTTTGTCATAGTTTTTACTTCTACATATATTGTAAGCACATACATTTTTACTTTAAATGATTAGCTGTCTTTTAAAGATAACATGAGAAGTTTTTTTATATTCTCGTATAATTTTTATTTCCATTGTCCTCCATACCTTTTGTGATTCAGATTTCCATTTGGTATCTTTTTCCTTCTGTTTGAAGGACTTCTTTAATATTTCTTGTAGGAAATATCTATAAGCAACAAATTCTCTCAGATTTTGTTGTCCTGGAAGACATCTTTATTTCACATTTATTTTTAAAAGTTTTTTTCCCCCCATGGCTCATAGAATTCTAGGTTAATAGTTTCTTTCAGCACTCTAGAGACCTCATTCAGTTGTTCCCTGGCTTGGGTAGTTTCTGATGAGAAGTCTGGGGAAAATTCTCTTTTTTTTTTTTTTTTTTAAAGATTAGCACCTGAGCTAACAACTCTTGCCAATCTTTTTTTCTCTCTGCTTTTTCTCACCGAATTCCCTCAGTACATAGTTGTATATTTTAGTTGTGGGTACTTCTCTAGTTGTGGCGTGTGGGACACTGCCTCAGCGTGGCCTGACGAGCAGTGCCATGTCCGCACCCAGGATCCCAACCAGTGAAACCCCAGGCTGCCTAAGCGGAGTGTGCAAACTTAGCCACTCGGCCACGGGGCTGGTCCCGAGAATTCTTACCTTTATTCTTTTATATGTGATTTGCCTGTTTTCTCTGACTGCTTTTTTTTCTCTTTCTTTCTGCTTTTTCTCCCCAAGTCCCCCCAGTACATAGTTGTATATTTTAGCTGTGGGTCCTTTTAGTTGTGGCACGTGGGACGCCGCCTCAGCACGGCCTGATGAGTGGTGCCATGTCTGCACCCAGGATGCAAAGCGGTGAAACCCAGGGCCACCACAGCGGAGCGAGAGAACTTAACCAGTCGGCCATGGGGCTGGCCCCACTCTCTGACTGCTTTTAAGATTTTTCTCTTAATCACAGATTTTCAGCTATGTGATTTGACATATCTAGGCATGATTTTCTTTGTTTATCCTGCTTGTGGTTCACTGAATTTCTTGGCACTTTGTATAGTTTTCATTGAATTTGGAAAAATTTTGCTATTATCTTTTCAAATAATATTTCTCCCTCTTCCCTGCGTTTTTGAGATCCAGTTTTGTATGTTACTGTGATCTTGTCCCACAGATCACTGAAACTTTGTTCATTTTTTTTCAGCCTTTTACTCTATTTTCAGATTTCATGAACCTTTTTCCTTTGCTGTCTAATCTGTTAATTACATCCTCTGAATTTTTTATTTGTGATATTTTATTTTTCATTTCTGGAATTTTCATTTGGGTTTTTTTATGTTCTATTTTCTTTCATTATGTTCATGCGTTGCTTTAGGTACTTGGACATATGATGGCTTTTTAATGTCTTTGTTGATGATTTTATAATCTGTCATTTTAGAGTCTGTTTTTATTGACTGATTTTGATTTTGATTATGATCACATAGTCTTTTTTTTTTTTTTTGAGGAAGATTAGCCCTGAGCTAACTACTGCTAATCCTCCATTTTTTGCTGAGGAAGACTGGCCCTGAGCTAACATCCATGCCCATCTTCCTCTACTTTATATGTGGGACGCCTACCACAGCATGGGTTTTGCCAAGTGGTGCCATGTCCGCACCCGGGATCCAAACCAGCGAACCTCGGGCCGCTGAGAAGTGGAACGTGCGAACTTAACCGCTGCGCCACTGGGCCAACCCCTCACATATTCTTCTTGGCATGTCTGATAATTATTAATTATTATTAATTGTGAATGTTATGTTGTTTAGTGTGTGAAAAATTTTTGTCTTCATAAGTATTGAATTTTGTTCTCATAGGAAGTTAGGTAATTTATGATTAGTTTGATCATTTGAGGCTTACTTCTAGTTTGTTAGGGCAGGTTTAGATTAGCTTTTACTCTAAGAACTTCTATCCTACCAGTAAGGCATGGTCCTTCAGAGGTTTTTGCTGATTGCCTGTAGTGATCAATGAGGACTCTGCACTCTAGTTGGTGAGAAATTAAATGATTTGCAGCCCTGTGTGAATTCTACAGCTATTCAGCTCACAGCTCTCTAGTTGGTCCTTGCATGACCTGGTGGTGTTTCACACTATGTATGTGCATCTTAGTATTCAACAAAGCATATCAAGGGGCCCCCATGCATATTTTTGGAGCTCTTTTTCAGTATAATTCCCTTCTCTTTTTTTTTTCTTAAAAAAATTTTGTTTTTCCTGTTTCACCTTCTCTTTGAAATTCTATTCCAGAACTCCCAGCCACCTCAGCGTACTTGAATTCCAGTTTGTCTCCTCAACTTCTTAACTCAGCTAGACTGCTGCTTGGAATTCTGCCCTCTGCTCTGGTTTGCAGTGTGCTTCTAGGCAGAAAGCTGGGGCAATCCAAGGGTTCACCTTGTTAGTTTGCTTTGTCACTGGATCACATGCCTGCGCTGCCTGTTCAGTGCCTGAAAATGTTTGTCTCATATATTTTGTTCAAAGTGAGAGGACAGGTTTACTCTTTGTTCCTCCATCATGGCTAGAAGTATGTGAATTTTAAAAATATTTTATGACCTGTTACTTGCTCGTGCATTTATTGTCCTTTTGCCATCACTGCTTTTCTTTTAGAAAGTATTCTCAAATGATTTCATACTTCAACAGTAATTGTTTTAATAGTGAACAAAACTTTTATAAAATATAAATTTATTGCTTAGTATAGTATTAACTTCTTTCAGGTTTTATATCGTGGTTTTTAGTGTGAAGAAAGATTCAGATCTCTATACCACTTTAAGTCTTAAAGGGTCCAGGTTACCTAGTTGAGCAACGTTCATGTCAGTGTCAAGTGTGAATGTCTTATGTCTTCCTGGTCCTTAACAGTTGACATTGAAAGGAACAGTTTGGTTCCTAGGCTTAAGTTTACACTCATGTGTAGTGGGTTCTCTGAAGACAAAATAAACATGTAGCTTTTATCTCTGTGGGATTGTTTTGAAGCTTTTCGCACTAAATAATGAATAAGTGCTTAAACAAGTAAAAACAAGTGATCAATGCTCCTCTGTCCCCCTGTGTTTTTAGGTAACTATAACTACCCAATATTGCAGCCATGGAGTCCATGCTTAATAAGTTGAAGAGTACTGTTACAAAAGTAACAGCTGACGTCACTAGTGCTGTAATGGGAAATCCAGTCACTAGAGAATTCGATGTTGGTCGACACATTGCCAGTGGTGGCAATGGGCTAGCTTGGAAGATTTTTAATGGCACAAAAAAGTCAACAAAACAGGTAAGTTTCAATTCAGAGTCCAATTGGAAAAAACACACATGCTAATAAGTACCATAATGTGCACATGTGCATTTTTTTTTTTTTAAAGATTTTTTCCTTTTTCTCCCCGAAGCCCCCCACTACATAGTTGTGTATTCTTCGTTGTGGGTTCTTCTAGTCGTGGCATGTGGGACGCTGCCTCAGCGTGGTCTGATGAGCAGTGCCATGTCCGCGCCCAGGATTCGAACTAACGAAACACTGGGCTGCCTGCTGTGGAGTGGGCGAACTTAACCACTCGGCCACGGGGCCAGCCCCTCACGTGTGCATTTTTATGTTAAGAAATGCTGGAAGTCCTGAGTTCTTTAGGGCTTATTTCGTCTAATGAAGTCATACAAAAACAAATGCTTTGATCTTGTTCTGAATCTCCTGGTTGCAAATATATTGTTTGATATATCATCTCACTTTGTAATTTAATTTCTTAATTAATAAAATAAACATGTCAGTTGAGCAAATGAGTATATTAGATTTTAATATTTAACCAAGCATATGTTGTAGAATAAAAATTGTCATGTTCCTTTTTATATTTGTCAATAAGTTATATTGACAAACCCAGTTAAATTTTTCTCACATTAAATGTATTCCTATTTAGTGCGATCTTATTCCCTCTTTTATTCTATAGCCTTCTAGAGAACAGACTTTTATAATATTCTTTTATGTTTAACCTGATAGTTTTTACTATTAGACGGGGATACATTTGTGAGATATAGTCAGTAATGTGTTTTGGGGTTTATTGATTTCAAAGTTATTTTAAAACTAACTGTTCTTTTAGTGAAAACTAGTTTGAATGAGTTCTATTTTAATTTGACTTAAGAGACCAACAGAGGGTTCTTAGAAATATGGCAGATTGTTAGTGTTAAATTTTACCAAGAGCTTTCTGTTGGTTTGTTAAAGAATTGAAAAATCTCCAGGTTTAAAACCTCTGTAGAAATATGTTCTTTAAAAAGAAAAATCATTGTTTCCAAAAGTGCTTTTACTTCCCTACAAGTGAAACCTATGGATTCTAAGACATATGGAACTTAATATACCTTTTCCAATGACTGTCACAATCATACACTTGTGGGTATGTATTATTTCTGACTTTTCCAAAATTAGCTTATTTCCCAAACAAGTATTTTAAAGACTGAATTGGCTTTGATTATCCTTTTATGAAGTAGGAATCTTGGTCCTTTGATAGATTGCTGGTATGTGGTTTGTACCTGACCTGTAAATCTTATTTTAATTGCCGTCTGGTTGGAAGTCTTTAAGTCCAGAGTTGATCTGTATCTTAAATGCTGATTGATTTGTCATTTTTGAACATTGTATTCTCTTTCAATTCACCAAGAGCTCATCTAAAAAGTAAGTAGTTTCTTGAGTATTGACTACTTAAAAAGATATCAATGAGGTCATGAAATTATGTAAATAACCAACCTCTAACACTAGCACAAATTGCTTTTGCAATCAATTATGTGACATAATACTGTCTTTGTGCTTAACCAAAGGAGTTCTTGATGTTTGTATTTATATCAGTAGTTCGTATGCTGAAATCCTCTGATAATGCTGAAGTTTCTGTTGCTGCTCGTAGAATATGAGAACCAGACACAGATAACAGATAATTGATTAGATATTGCACAATAATACAGCAGTTGTCAACTGCTGACTGCCAGAACTGGCTTCTCTTAGGAAACTTTACTACATTCTTTTTTCCCAGAAAATTTATTGCTTTGAGGAAAAAGGTAGTTTTGAAATATATCAGTGCTTACTGTGGATATGGTTTTGAATTTTCTTCCTTTGCCTCTTTCAGACCTCAGGGGTCAGAACTGAGTATCCTATCTGGACACTGGCTAATTCCTTAAGGAATAGCTAAGTCTCTAACCATCTTGGCATTGAAGCCTTAATGTCTCCCTTAATTGAAAAAGTTTTAATTCTTTTTCACTTGCTTCATTTTTATTAAAGGGAATTTATAGAAAATAGACAATCTAGAGTTGTGCTTCTGGTATGGTAGCTACAAGCTGTGTGTGGCTATTTCAATTAATTAAAATTAAATAAAATTAAATTCAGTTCCTTAGTTGCACTAGTCATATTTCAAAAGTTCCCTAGCCACATGTGGCTAGTATTACTGTATAGGACAATGCAGATGTAGAACTGTCTATCATCACAGAAAGTTCTGTTGGACAGCACTGATCTTAGAGAAACTGAGAGAAAAATAATGGAAAAGAATATTCTTCTGAGAAAAATAAGGGAAAAGGATGTTCTTCTTAGTCCTTTTCCCCCCCATAAAGGAACATTGAGACTGCGGGCATCTTTCTTACCCTCTCAACCTTTCTTGCTCTAGCATACAGTATACTTAATTCCAGTTGTGTTTTATAGCAGAAGATATGACCTTCAATTTGACTTTGACTTTGATGTAAACATTGGTTTAGGGACTTTGGGCTAGGAAATTCTCATACCTAGTTTTAATAATTAAAAATATGAAAGTATTTTCTATTGCTGCATGACAGTGAAATAAATACCATGATATTTAAGCCGTTGTATTTAAAGTTTACATCTTGTTCTCCTTCTTCTCAAACACATTTCACTTTTTTTTACATGGTCTTCAAGAAAAGTATCATAATATAACATTGTCTAAGAAAACAACAAAAATACAATATTTCCAAGTCAAAGGAATCCTTATATAAATAGTATTTTCCAAAGTTCCCATACTCTTTTAAGGACTATCTGTGTATTTTTTCCTAGGGTTATTTCAAGTTCACATTAGTCCATAGTGAATTATAATTTTCAGATCATGTACAGTTTTTGACTTTTTAACCTAAATGTTTGAAGGCCTTTGAGAAGAATAGTAACAACGCCTAAAGAATAGATCACAAAAAAGTGCATATTTATAAAACCTGGGATGCAGCACGATAAAGAAAAACTTGGTAAATAAAAATTTACTTGTGTGCCTGGTAACTTTAGTACCTGATTGGACATCTGTATTATTATTCTGGCTTCATGTGTCCAGAAACCAATTTCTATTGGTTCTTACTGTTTTTGAAAGACATTTGTTGAAGACACACCTCATAGTGAATAATTTATGAAAGTGAAATTAAGGATTCCTGAGAATCTTAGAGACAAGTGTACAGTTGATTTTTTGCAGTTAAATAAAGTTCGTAGGCCAGTTTTGTATATAAGATAAGCCATTAAGATTTTAAAAGTTATTATTTAGATAAGTTTAACCAAATACAACATGTAAACATGTTGAAATGGGTAGATCTTTTAGCTTATTAGCATTTGAAGCTACTGTTTAGGCTTATGTACTATTTAGTTTCCTTTTTGAGTGTTTATTTATTTATTTGAGGAAGATTAGCCCTGAGCTAACATCTGCTGCCAATCCTCCTCTTTTTGCTGAGGAAGACTGGCCCTGAGCTAACATCCGTGCCCATCTTCCTCTACTTTATATGTGGGATGCCTACCACAGCATGGCTTTTGCCAAGCGGTGCCGTGTCCACACCCAGAATCTGAACTGGCGAAACCTGGGCCGCCGAAGTGGAACGTGCACACTTAACCACTGCGCCACTGGGCCGGCCCCTTGAGTGTTCATTTATAAGCAGCCCTTAGTTCCTAACTATTATTATTTCTAGAATCTCAGTAGAGATTCTATAAGCTATTTCAAGATGACATTTAGGAAATAAAAAATTGTATCTATTTACTTTTTTAAATATAAACTTATCTTTAAGAACTTAATACAGAATAGTACACAAATAGTGAATGTACAGCTTGATAAATGTTCACAGTGAACATACCTATGTAACCAATGTCCAGATCAAGAAAACATTGCTAATATTCATGTTTCTTTGCAGTCATTACCTCTCCCCTTCTCTCTAGGGCTAACTGCTTTCCTGTCCTTTGACACTTCAGAATAATTTTGCCCGTTTTCGAACTTTATTTAAATGGAATCATGATATGTACTCTTGTGTTTGGCTCCTTTTCCTTAAATATATGTTCATGAGGTACATCTGTGTTGTTGAACATAGCAGTTTTTCTTTTCATTGATGTATAGAGTATTGCTATGGACATTCTTGCATGTGCTGTTGGCGTATATGACACATTACTTAGATGTGGAATTGCTAGGTAATAGCGTATGTATTTGTTCAGTGTCAGTTTTTCCAGAGTGGTTGTTCCAGTGTAGGCTTCCACCAGCAATTAGTTTCTCTACATCCCTGCCAAACCTTTTTATGGTTAATCTTTTTAATTTTAGACATTCTGAACAGAGGGTCTATTTAATTTTTGAAAATTCAGTGAAATATTCCCCACTTCCCTACCTCTTGAACTTTTATGATGTCTGATAGGTAATTGTTGGGCGTAGGGTTTATACTGTTGAATTTCTGTGACAGCTTTGTAACTGACTTAGTCTTTCTATAGAGTAGCATGTTTAGGATTCAAGTGGGTGTCTAAACATAGGCACTCTTTGCAAACATGTTTTTTATCTTCTTTTTAAAGAATATTTATTTGAGAGAGTTTTCTGAGACAGATGCCCTTGATTGGATTTCATTAGCTTTTCTAATTTTTAAATTATACTTTATTTAAACAAGTCATTAAAGGGAAATTGTTTTGGCTAAACTATATATATAATAAGTGAGAAATGTTTGCTGCGTATAAATGTGTCCTTTAAAAACTGAAAAACCATTGTCTTATCTGTTAGATAGCAATATTATAACCATCAAGGCTGCTAATATGTTTAAATAATTTGTAATAAAAGCACTTATTTAATATTGTTTCTGTCTCACTTGTATACCTTTCTCTTTCTTTCAAGTGGAAGAATAATTCTACGTTTTGAAGTTTCTTTTAACTCTCCTGTATCAAGCTAAGAAATTTATTTTGGGGGAAGATGTTTTAAAAAAATACATGGGTGTGTTTTTGTGTATGTTTAACTATATATAAAAATTTTGCCTGGTTCTTGGGCTGTTTAAGCATTTATTTATTATTATTAAGCATTTGTGTTTGATACAAGATTCTATGTTGCTAGGTGACTACTCATCAAAATGGATTTAACTTAATAATTATTAGTAGTCTTCTAGTGTCCCACATTTATTATGATCTTGTAACCAGGTTTGGAATAGACTTGTTTTTCTTTAAAGTAGGGCAGCTTCAGTCTTATTTTGGCTTAAAAGTCATTTTTGCTGGCCTTTTTCTTTTGTCTGACTGCTTTATAAGCTTTATAACAACCCCAGTAAAACGACTATTTCTATGAGAATGAAGATTGATTTTAAAAATTACGTAATATTTAACTGTTCATTTTTTATCCATTCTTCCATATGTAGGCTTGGACATGGTCCCTTCCTTATTGCAAAGTCTACATTATGTTATCTGGATGCCAATATTCATGGGTTACGCTTGCTAATATTGTGTAAACAAAGGCATAATTGAATTATTATAAATAGTTATAATAAATTAAAAGTTTTAAAATAAAGGGAACCATTTTGCAAAGCTGAATGTGCAAGTCAAGTTGCTTAGATCAAAAATGATCATAGATTGTCTCTAGTAATTTTAAGGGTTATATCTTGTTCTCTCTTTGTCTTCTCAAAAATCAGCTTATTTTTAACTTAATCTAAATAAAAATTTGGACTTTGTTTTATTATTTTGAGGAAGGAACATTGTCCCAAAATCACATGGAAAATGAAGAGCATGATGCATGGCAGTCACCACTGGCCAGTTATGAAAGGTCTATAAAATAGAGATTACAGGGAACGTCTGTGTTTCAAAAACAATCTCTGGTGACTCTGAGGGATAGGTCAGTGGAGGTCATGACTGCTATTAGGGAATCCTAGATGTATTGGTATACATTAACTTAGGTTTTATTACTTAAACTATCTTGTT